>NC_142586.1:58294724-58919724 GCF_965207765.1 Zootoca vivipara
CCCGCCCATCTGGCTGGGTTTCCCCAGCCACTCTGGGCGGCTTCCAACAGAAATTTAAAATACAATAATGGATTAAACATTAAAAGCCTCCCTAAACAGGGCTGCCTTCAGATGTCTTCTAAAAGTCTGGTAGTTGTTTTTTTTCTCTTTCTCTATTCATCTCAAAATAGAGCATGCAGCTGTGGAGAGGAGCATGCATTCCATTTGCCCACTGGGGCTATGTATTGCTATTTGTCTTTAGATTCCCAAACAACTAATGCTTTTGAAGTTCAGCCCTGTACAGGTACCTAAGGACAACTAACTTCACACTCCGATGCCAATCTCTGCCCTTTGGGTACCATCCAAGGCCTACCCAGATATAAATGGACTGCCTAAGTTCCTTACACTGGAGCAGGAGACCCAACTTCTGGCTGTAAGGTGAAAAACAAACACACCTATGCAAGGGTATTTAGTCAGCAATGCACTTAGTTCCGCTACATCGTGACATTAGGATGACTTAATTTGTCACTACAGAATACCTACTGAAGTGTGACAGTAAGGATCAAAGAGACTTAACTAAAAAGAAGCTATGCTGCATTTATCTGTTATATTAAGTTGACATGTAGTGCAAACCAAAATTATTCAAGACCAGATGAAATCTCAGCAAGTTGTAACTGTATCAGATACACATGTACACAATTAGATGCAAGAGACTGGCCTATGCCAGAGGTACACAACTCAAATCACCCTGAGGCCCACTTACTTATTAGGAAATCACTAATTTCCCACAATGTTATGATTTTATGTCAGCACTTTAGTCATCTCTAACTAGGTTTCTCTGTACATCATAGCACACACTCATCTTTCCACCTGAACCTTCGTTTCTCAGTTAACCCTCTTTTTAATATTTCCTCCCCACCTACAGGGGTCTCTGCAGCTCCATTTCTGTTACCCCCATCTTTTCACTCTGTATCCCATAACACTATCTGCTCTCTCAACTCTATTATCCCCATCTTTTCCCATTTCTCTGTTGTACACAGCTCTTTAATTTCCCTCTTCCTTTCATCTGAATCCAGGGAAAAGAAGAATAATTTAAGTAACATCTGTCAAAGCTTCTCTAAAACTATGCAACACTCATCAAAATCTATATATCAATTTCCTAGAATGATGAATGTTAGGATATATAACCATAAGGGGAAAGCATGAAGTCTACATGAACAGAAAAGGGCTGAATTTCCCAATGGATTGACTTCACCATCACTTTCCTAATGCCATGTGATGCTCACTTTGTATGGCAAATTCAAAGCATACCTTTGACATGATGAACTAAGGAAACAATGTGCTGAATAAATGACTCTGATGTGCTTTTGCTGGCCTGTGGTAGCTTAATGTGGTCAAAGATGGATCGGAATTCTTGCTCCTTCTTGACTGAATGGACAAGTGTACTAGCAAGCAGCCTGTCTTTAGTCAAGGAAGCAGGTCTAAAGTGCATAACACAAAAAGAAGAACAAAAAATTATGAAAAGCAATTCCTTTATGGATAAGGGAAAACTGTTACGAATTCAGATAATTACCTGTTTGAATCATCAAGTGGTACAGGTGCCATTTTAAGTTTAACTTCAGGTCGATGAGAATCACTGGCTATCATTTTGATCCTAAGTGGGCTCTCCTCCCTGAAAGTAGATTTCTCTCTTGCATCCAAATTCTTGTGCAGGGGAGGACTATAATCAAAGAGTTCTTTGAGCTTCTCAGACTTTACCTGCTCAGGTGACTGGGTTTCTTTCTTCATCATTCTCTCAGATACTTTCTCATCTTCCTTGTGCTTATCTTTTAGTGCACTAGGCCTCTCCACTACATAGCTAGTTGTGTCTTTAAGCTTGTAACTTTTATCTTCTCTAAATCCTTCACTTTCTCTGTTTGCCTTCAGAGAGATTTTTGATTTATACTTTGAGCCTTCCTCCTCAGCATTCCGGTGAGATGCAGCAAAGCCCTTACCCTGATCTGCCAAAACAGACTTTCTGAACTGTCTATAATCTTCAGTCTCCTCTGTGTCCTCCCCTTCAGAGTCATTAAATTTTTGTTTTCCAGATTCTTTATCCATATAATATTCCAAAGCTTCTTGGTCCTCCCACTCCCTCTCTCCCTCTGTCCTCCCTTTTTCTAGCCCTCTCTCCTTCTGACCATCTTTCTCCCTAGCATTACTCCTATCCAGCAGGTATACTCTAGACTCTTCATCTGTGTACCTGTGGATGGCAAAGAAGAGGAGAAGAACTCCCAACTGCTTTCATTTCAGTTTGTAGCATTTAACCTAAAAGCATCCCAACTCCACAAAATTAGTACCAAAGCAATCAAAGTTAATTACACAATTATAACATTTTTTATATATTGACTGATGAGATTCTTCAGATTTTAAAATAAGCAGTGGCTCTTCAGATTTTTTAACTATTTCTTGCACAAGTTCCTGTACTTCTGTGCCTATTTTATCTGGTAAGAAAACTGCTTTCTTTTACATATCATTATTTAAAAACAAAACAAAAAAACATTTCAGCACAAATACAGTATCTGTATCCCATTTAATTCCAGAAGTTCAGAGCATATAACACTGTCAAAAAACAGCCTATAAAATGTATTCTTACACTGCTTACATAGTAGAACACACTCACAATCTGGATACAATAAATTGCAAGGCATTTGCCAAAGCAGTTACTGAAGCAATAGAATGTGATTTTTAGTCTCTATCCTATATATTAAAAGTGCATCTAGTCCCCTAGTCTATTTCATTTGTAATCTTCTACTATATTTGTATGCCATTTATTATATATTACTTAGCAAATAGCACAATTTTTCTTTTATAAAAATTATATATTTCAGAAGATATATTCAGTAATTTGAGAAGTGAACAGAACTGTGCTATCCTGCAGAGCTCAGATAAACAATTTCCAACTGGTTGATTATTTCGTTTTTAAAAGACACAACATTGCATAAATGGTTACTGCTATGTTCAGTTCTATTTCAACAGATATAAACAAAGGTGAGAACCCTGTCAACTAGAAAGTTGCCAATGTCCAGTTTAAATTTAACAAATTATGTTTCTCTACTAAAGAAGATAGATACAATCTTGCACTTTTGAAAAATCTGGGCCATCACAATGGTATTTCCTTTACCAAGACAAAAAAGGATCTTTCAGCACTACTGCTTAACGCTAGAGCAACTCTTATTAAAGCTGTAAAAAAATGTGAAAATCACTCTCAGAACAGGACTCTCAATACAGATTAATTTGCGGTGTATTTATTCTTTAATTGCTTCCAATAAAGACATTGTAACATACTAATGAAAACATGTTTTTACAGCCCTGACTGAGAAACAATTAAAAGTTCATGTATACATTCCTAAATCAGAACCTAAATATAACCAGCATAAAATTAGAGAAAATTCAGGTACTTTTCATTGCACAATATACATGTATAAAGAACTATGCTTATTGCACTATTTATGTTATCTTTATTTTTGTACTTATGGCTCCTACCTTTTCAGAAATTTTGTACCCTTTGTACTTTCTTGATCCCCAGCTTCAGGATAGAAAGAACGTATCCGAGATTCCTCACGTGGAGCATTCTGCGATGCAACTGCTTTAGCAGGACTTCTCCTTGAAGGAATGTGATGCAGTGGGCTATTCTGGGAAGGGCTATAGCGACTAGAGCCATTTCCAAGGGAGCCAGACCCAGACCTCTCAGGGCTATGCTGAATGGAATGCGAGTGCTGAGGTGTGTTTTTTGCTGAGTGGACTGTGCTGAGTAAGTGGGCATCAGAGCATGAGGAACTCTGACTAGGTGGAGAAGCAACAGAAGGACTATGGGGAGACCTCGGACTGTTATCATATGCTGAAAGGCCAGGCCAAATATCACCTGAAGCTGCTGATTTACTGAAATCATCTAGTGCCTCAGAAGGATCATGTTCAAATGCACCTTTCTCCTCCTCTTGTGATTTATTTTTTAATGGACTATCTTGTAAAGCAGCTCCCTCCGTTTTCTTTGCTTGCTTTTCTGATGATCCACGTCTTTTAGAAGATACAGGAGACTTGCTATATGGAGATGAAGACCGAGATGAAGAGGATCTTGGAGACCTGGAAGATCTGTAGGATCGGCGAGATCTGCTCCGAGATCTCTGGGAAGAGACTGACCTTCTCTTTGGACTTCTAGAACGTGAGCGACCTCGTCTAGGGCTTCGAGAGTGTCTTCTATTCCAAACGGGTCTGTAACCTCCACGGTGGTATCTACCCCCACCTCCTGGATAATATCCTCTACCTCTTCCTCTATAGCCATAGGGGCGTCTCATTCCTCTATTATTTCTGTAATCTCTGCGGTAATCTCTATTATAAACACGATCTCTACTGCGAGATCGTGAGTACGTCCTAGACCGAGACCTAGAACTAAGATAAATAGAAATGTTAGTGCCCATAGTTTATGACTCTTCTAAAATAAGTTACTCATATTATGTACAGTGGCATGGCCCAGAGACACCCCTGCCCCCAAGTAGCTCCATTAAAGTCAGCAGGCACTCTGAACAGCAGCCTTTGAGGTTCAAAGTGCTCTGTCAATGGAATAAAATATAGAAGCCCTCCCTCAAAGAAATATACAGATAGCTACTCTTTCTGCTTATATGATGGGAGCTGGAGGGGGCTGGGGAGAGTCAGGGTAAAGAATCAGAGGAACTAATTCCCTTAGTTTTTCTTGTTTATAGGCATTTCTTTCTTGACATTTCATCTGCTATAAGCATAAAGTCCTGTACATCCTCTGCAACTACTCCACACTCAACGGTAGCCTACAAGCTTCAGTAGCCAAAGCAAAAAAATGTCTTCTAAAATCAGTTGAATCTTCTCAAAACAGCACTCAAGCTATTATGTGATTCTTAGCATGCATTTCAAATTTCTGCTGATAATAAAGTCTGCTTTCAAATGTTTTTTTTAAAATTAAACCACTGAGAAAGTTAATAAATGGAAGAAATGTACCTGTATCTCTTTTTTCTAGAGTGTGATCTGGATCTCGACCTTGAACTGGACTGTGATCTGGATTTTGATCTTGAAGAATGTGATCTAGTGTTAGAGCGACCCATTTTCCCCTCAGTACTTTATACCTACCAAAAAGAAAATAGTAAATTGAAACATATTACAGTACCTTAGTTTCAGGATGATCAATTCATATTTGGATAGCGGTAAATAATGTTTTCTTTTTTAAAAAAAAAATTCAAGAAGCCATCCCACCCTTCTAGAAAACTTTTCAAACTATCACTAATCTCCTCATACATTCTGTTCCACATCATAGCAAAGATCAGTGGAAAGCACTGTAGGTAACAGGGAACAAAAATGTCAACTATTTTTTCAATATTCACACTGAATACATTTAATGCTTATGCATTTTTGTGTGTGTGCTGTTCCCTTTCTTGATTTTTAAAAAACCTTTCATTTATCCTTGTCTATATTGAACTAAAAATAGTCACTAACTACTCTACTGTTCTTTACCCTAAAAATCTACCTTTGATCCATAACTCAGAAAGCCACTCAAAACCCTAATTCTTTTTGTACTAACATAGCTAGACCAAAACAGACTAGTAACAAGACTTCAATGAACAAAGTCGTCACTGGTGTATTGCCCATCATTGAAGTACTGCAATACAGTATAAACAGAAAACATTGATGCATATGACAGCCAAGGCAAGAGCTATCTCATTAATATATTTTAGTAGCTCATATTCAATGAAAAGCAAAAACAAAACAAAAAACCCAAAGACAAAATAGCTAACTCAGAACGTACAGAAAAGTATTACCCTGTTTCTCATATTTTAAGGCATCCCCATAAAATAAGCCATAGCAGGATTTTTAAGCATTCAAGGAATATAAGCCATACCCCGAAAATAAGACATAGTGATAGGAGCAGCAGCAATGCTGGCCGCGGCAGGAGGAGGAGGAAAAAAATAAGACATCCCTTGAAAATAAGCCATAGTGTGTTTTTTTGAGGAAAAAATAAATATAAGACGTGTCTTATAATATGAGAAACACGGTATTTTCCTTTCTTTACTAGCTTTCCTCCATATTTGAAAATTTGGCTGTTTTCATGTGGAGCAGTAACCTGCCTAATGCACTCAGTAATTCAACCAAGCCATTTTTCTTTCCTTTTAAACACAGGCAACACTTTAAGTCGTTATTTGACAATAAAAGTCAAAACAGCCATCTTCATTCCAATCTATGCAGAGTTTGGGTTGAAGAAATGATAACTGAGATCAAATCTGAAATTGTTGAAATTTGGAATTTTAGAGATCTGAATATATTGGATTTTAAAAGTTATATACTTCTAGAAATAAGGACCAAAAGGTACAAGTTTACAGCCACTTTAATAAATTAGTACCATTATTTAAAACATTATTATTACTTATTATGAAAAACACACTGGATCACAGTAACACTGGACATATTGCTTCTTCACACAAGGGTTAGGCATCCACCAATAGTTTAATTCACATGCAGGGGAAGTCCCTAACTCAGGGTTTGAGACCCATTGGCTACCTTCACCCAGCTAGTTGAAGCCATTTCCAGGGTGTCTCATGCGGATAAATTTTAGGAGTCACAGGTGAGAACTGAGTTCAGGGTGGGGACCAAAGGTGGACAAACTACTCCAGAAGGAGCATGATGTGTCCCCCACCAGAGGTACTACCAGAGCTAAGGACTAAACCCTACACAAATATGAAGTGGAGTCCCTAAGGCAATTGGATGGCATTTTTCATGCCTCCTTCTGGCACCTCTTGCAACCAAATGTATTGCTCTGCTTTCCTTTGGATCACATTAGCTGGAGGAGACTCTTGAGAGTCCCATGGACTGCAAGAAGATCAAACTTATCCATTCTGAAGGAAATCAGCCCAGAGTGCTCACTGGAAGGACAGATCCTGAAGCTGAGGCTCCAATACTTTGGCCACCTCTGGAAAAGACCCTGATGTTGGGAAAGATGGAGGGCACAAGGAGAAGGGGACGACCGAGGACGAGATGGTTGGACAGTGTTCTCGAAGCTACCAACATGTGTCTGACCAAACTGCGGGAGGCAGTGGGAGACAGGAGGGCCTGGCATGCTATGGTCCATGGGGTCACGAAGAGTCGGACACGACTAAACAACAAGAAGTGTGGCTGAAGTCTTGTCGTCTAGGCAGCTCAAGACCTCCACAGACACTGCCCAGGCTTACACCACCAGAGGTCACTTCGGTGCTCCTAATGCAGCAAAAACAATGTAGGTAGGAGCAGTTACAAGGTACCAATATCTGTAGCCACAGCAGGTGCTGTGATCCTCCAGTGGTTTGAATTCACCCCCAGGGATGCACTCCATTGTCTCTTGAGACACATTATCTCTCGAAACAGATGGATGCCAACAAACTGTCTCCATCCCCCCAAATGAAAATATAAATATGATTTAATAAAATAAAATAAAATAAAAATAATAAAATATTTATACCCCGCACATCCTTAGCCACTCTGGGTGGCTTCCAACAAAATATTTAAAATATTTTTGAATTTTAATGGTCTTAAAAATATTTAAAATAGCTAAGTATTTAGCTCACCTTGCAATCCTGCTAGACAAGAAATGGATTTTAAATTCTTGGTATGCACTCAAATGTTTAATTCCTGTTTAAAAAAACAAAAGCAGATATTATTTGACTACATAGTTAATACAGGTTTTTAAAAATGCTTTAAGTATTTAAACAGAGAAGATCAGAAGCACAGTCTGAGGTGGTGGGTTATGTTGTTTCAAACTCAGAGTAGCATTTACTCAGTGCAACACTGTCTCACAGCCTGCTAAGTTTAAGTTGATTGTTCAGAAATACAGTACATGTTCACATTGACTTGATTTATTCACCTTTCCAAAAATTGCTCATTAAGAATATAAAAGTATTGTCTCACAACATTCTTGTATCTTACAGCAGGGGTGTCAAACTCAAATTCATCGGGGGCCGCATCAGCAGTTTGGTCACCCTCAAAGGGCCGGTTGTGTCTGTAGGACTATGTGTCCACTCTTTATTATCATAAATTATTGTCACTGCATTCAATTATTACTGTTTTTTGTAATAATGTAAGCTCATTCCCGCCCCCACACGGATCACATTCCTGCGTCGTGGCGCGTGTGTGGGAGGGGATGTAAACGAGGGAAATTTGAACAAAAGGTGGGGATCGACGGCTTCTGGGGGGGGGCTCAACTAAACCATCGGCAGGAAGGAGAAAGCCACTGCTGGGATTAAAAACCTGCAGATGGAAAGAGGGCTTCCCTCTCCCGCCCTGCGCACACCCAAACCCCGCTAGGCAGGATGCCACACACTGCAACCCACCCCATGCTTTGGAGAGGGGCAGGAACATGCGGTGCAGCGCCAACTCCCTGCTTTGCTTTTGCATCCTCCCTCCTCAGCGCCAGAGTCCCTTCCCCTCATGCTGAGGGAGGGCAGTGGATTTCTCGAGGAGGAAGGCGGCGGCAGCCCCAGCGGACATGCATCTTCGCCTCAGAGCTGCTCTTCCCCCCACCCGCGCTGTTGTCGTCTTCGCCGCCGCCTCTCCCTACCAGGACTGCAGGCAGAGGAGGCTTGAAAACCTCCCCCCCCCAAAAAAAATTCCCCTCCCACCTACTCAAACCGCGAGGCGACTCCATCTGGAGCCCTACATCACGAGGGGCTGAGAGGAGGCAGCGGCAGAGCGGGAAGAGCAGGAACCCGTACCGTCGTCGTCGCCTCCCTCCCGGCCGCCCCCCGGGGAGCAGCTCCGCCGGAACTGAGAAGCCAAAGGGCGGCTCGGGGGTGGGGGGCAGAGCAAAAGCCAGGCACCCTCCCGAGTGTCTATGAGGAGAAAACGGGGGAAGAGGGAAGAGAAACCCGGCTCCATCAAGAGAGCGGCTGTTGCGCTTCGCCTACTTCCCCCTCAGGCTCACTCCGCGTCCCTTTCGCCCGCTCGCTTGCCCACCTCCCGGATGCAGCCGAGGAGAGGAAGGGAAGCGGCGGGCGGCAGCTCCCCAGTGCCCCCTCACTCGCTCTCGGAGACAACAGCAAAGCCCGCCAAAAAAAAATCCAGCGCTGCTCCATCCCGGCACCAACTTTGCCGGCGGCACCTGTAGGGCTTTCCTACCTCCTCGGCGGGCTTCCTCCTCCTGCATCTCACTTCCCCGTCTGGCCGCTGTGCCACCGCCTCCCTCAGCCTCATTCGAAATTGAAATTCCCTGGCCAAGGCCGTCAGCGCAGCTCCAGCGCCCCGGCCTCCGCCTGCAGCCTCGCCCCCAGTTTTGACCCTCAGCCAATCGCAGATCGCAGGCTCCAGAACTACTATCAGCAGTTACTGTCAACGGCGGCTACGCGGGCCACATGACGAGGTCTGGCGGGCCGGATTAGGCCCCCGGACCTTGTGTTTGACACCCGTGTCTTACAGTAACCTATCCTAGTGCAACCACATATTGAGGTGCCACAAATTAATAAAGAGGTTTGGGTTTGGGGCATAAAAGCCAGAACTTAGTCAGAGCCCCTTACCTGCTTGGGAGCAACAGGAAACCTAAATCTAAGGCCCCATCCTGATGTGAAGGTGCCAATGCTCTTTGTCTCTGAATGCAGTGCCTGATCCACCTAAAGTGCTGAACAATGGTATAAGGGACACATACAGAAAACATTTTCTGCATGTAAGAGCTCTCAATGAATCACAAAAAATATATGCTCAACATATATGGTTGCTTATACCTCAGTACCTGCCTCTTTTCTGAATAGGAATGTAATTTTCAGTATTCCAGCATAGTTAAAGAATTTATTTTCTTTAGTGCATTTATATCCCGTCTTCTTTTCATCATAGAGCTCAAGGTGGCATATATGGGTTTATCAGGTGCTAACTAGTTACCAGACCTGTTTAACTTAAGCTTCAATGTGTGTCCTCAGACCAAACAATGTAAGCCTAGACATTTAGCAAAATAAAAATGAACTTTTTTTAATAAAAAAAAAGCCAGATTAAAATTAACCACACATTTTTAATGCTATCTGGTAACAACCAACCCAAATGAATAAATCTCACAATTCTTCCAGAACTGCAAGTCTATGACAAATCCATAATGGGAGAAAAATACTGCACATACGGTACTAATCTGCACCACTTACCATCATCCACAAGTGATACTAGCCACTTTTAAAGTTCATTATACTTTTATACAGTTTTAACGGGAAAGTACAATGGACTCTCTTCAAAAAAAGTTTTGACTAGTAAGTAACAGTGCTGTTACTTATTAACCCTACAATAACTCTAAGATGCTCAGCCTAATATGAAATGGAGAAAACCTTAATGTAACCTAACTTGCTGTGAGAAATATAAATTTATGTCATTTATATACCACCCTTCTGCTGGTAAACAGTTCTGTAGGAGCTGATGAAATCTGCTCCCTAGTCTTCTTCCCTTCTGTCTTCCCTCAAGGTACAGTTCTTAAGAAGGTACTCAATAATTTTTCAACTTGATGTTTTGTTTTTTGTCTTTGCAAATCTCATTAAAGAAAACATTAAAAAAGAAAGGATATAAGCCACCCTCCAGCACACACTCCCAAGATATATAAATGAGAGCTAGTTTGGTACAGAGTGCTTAAAATAATAATAATAAGCATGACACACCCATTCATTAAGGAGCGTTCCTGCTGCATTTTGCATGATTTACTGATCCAACTTGTTTCTTCTGAAAAGCCTCTGCTGATGTTGGAAAATTCTACCACCACTATCAAGTGTGACTTGACCATTCAATTACTTCTGATGCAGACAGAGTAGGCTGCCTGTTCCATCTCAGTGTGAGTCACTGAGCTAGGCTTACCAGTTTTCAGAACAGAAGGTGCTCAAAACAGCAACGAGAGCAAGTAATCCTGACATTTACACTCTGAAAGTAAAACCTTCTCAGGTTTGCGACCTGTTCCTTGCCATCATAATTTGGAAAATGTTGCAGCCTAACAGTGAAGTCTTTTCTTTCCTGTGTGAAACTACAGGTACAAGCCCTAATACAATTTGCCAATACAATCTCCCTTAATGCTATTTGAAGGTCTTAATACTTAGAGAAGGAAGTATACCATATCAAGGAACCATAGCTCAATGGTAGAGCAACTGCTGATTGGTATGCCCCAGATACAGCAAAGAAAGACTGAAACCACAGAGTGCAGCTGCCTGTAAGTGAAGACACTACTGAGCTATATAGACTAATGGGCTAAAAGGCAGCTTCCCAAGTGCCAAATAATAATTATACCAAGTTCACTATGGAGAATGGGGGAAAGAGTCATAATTAACAGCTCTTTTCTTGCTTTGACTTGGGTAAGTTCAATCACATGAAATGAATTGAACTGTAAATTTTACCTCCAAATGCTGCTCTCAGAGGACACATTTGCATGAGCCTGGGGCAATATCCACACTCTGCTGCAGTTGAAAGATACTGCAATTACTGTGATAAGTCATTTTTTTTAATCTGTTGGGAATGAAATTGTTAAGGATACACCCCCTTTCTCCAAGATAAGGCCTTCCTGGAAACACTCTTGAGCAGGCATCCCCAAACTTCGGCCCTCCAGATGTTTTGGACTACAATTCCCATCTTCCCTGACCAGTGGTCCTGTTAGCTAGGGATCATGGGAATTGTAGGCCAAAACATCTGGAGGGCCGTAGTTTGGGTATGCCTGCTCTTGAGCATCATTTGGAAGCAAGTTTAATCGTGAGGACGTGCCCAGAGTCCTGGCACGGTGTGACGAAGGCACGAGCCACTGACTACTCTGCAAATACGGGGGGTGATCAACCTTTTCGCCCTTACACAAAAGGTCTGGCGCTCAAGTGGGAGCCGCAGCCAGTTACGGGCAGCAGCCTGGCAGGGCACGTGCATGGCGACATGCATGCTCGAGGCATCCATTTAGAGCCCTCGGTGCGGCGAGGGTGCCGGGAGGGTGCCAAAGACTCTCCTTCCACCTAGCTACACCTCGTCGCCCTTCAAATGACTGGTCGGGGTGGCGAGAGATGGCGGCAAGTCAAAACGTTATCAGGCGCCGCTCGTCGCGCGGAAGAGACTAATCAGAAAGCGACGCTCCCCCCTTCCGCTCTCGAGGGGCGAGGCGGATCGCTCTCTTTGGCCCCGCCCAGCCGGCCTCGTTCCGGCCTACCTGTATCCTCCTCCCCCCGCCCCATGGGGGAAAAGGGGGGCGGGCGTGGGGGGAACGGGGAGAGATGACGGGCCCTGGTCCAAACGAGGGAGGCTGGGCGCAGAGTGTGAGGGGAAGATGGGATCCGCCCCTCCCCCTTCGTTCCTCCCGCCCTTGTGAGGCAGACCAAGCCGCTCCCCCGCCTTCAGTTAGAAAAAGGGAGGGGGGTTGCGAAGGGAAGAACTCGAGGGAATTTTTCAAAAAACAACGGCGTCTGGAAGCGGGGGGGGGGAAGGTTGCCGAGCGCGCTAACGAGGCTTCTCGTGCCGGAGCTCCGAAAGCAGCGGTGGGGGGGGGGTGCGTTTGGAGGGAGCGGCACCCATGGCGTCCGAGGAAAAACCCGAGCAGGCATAAGAGCTCTCTGGCTCCAACCCTCCTCGGGCTATTCGAAGTCCTGCGTTGGCTATGGCTCACCCTTCTATGAGCGACAGTTCCCGGTTCGGCTCTCTACCGCTCGGCGGCCATTTGCAGTCTCGGCGAAGGAAAAGAAATGGGGGTTGGCGGGGGAGAGAGACAGAGAGGAAGGAACAACCATAGAGAGAGAAAAACCACTTTCTGCGACGTTAGAATAGCACGATGGCATCACTTCCGCTCGGAGAGAGGGCGGAGAGGAAATAGGGGAAGTCGGCAAATGACCTCTTTTCCTTGGCGTCCCCGGCTACCCGTACGAAAGATGGCGGTTAGAAGCGGCAGAGGCGACGTCATCTTTCCTCGCTTTGGAGGAAAACCCTATGGCTGCTGACGCGCATGCGCCCTGTCGCGATCTTTTTTTTCTTGTTAGGTATGTATCGTGGTCTGCGCAACAAATCAGGGGTAATAAATAGGGTAGATTGCTCGAATCTTTAGAGTTTTGCTATAGCTGCGGGATTACGCCATAGTTTTGGGAAAAACGTAAGGGCAGATAATTTCGGGTTTTCATTATGTTGCTCATTTTAGCAGAGAAATTGTGTAACTGCCTTAAAGCCACTCGTTGAGCTGCGTTCCTTGGTCCAAATGCAGGATACTGTACAGCCTCCTACTTTGCACTTCTGTTTTTAGTTTATTGTGCCCTTTTCTTGGGAAAAGTATAGAACGGAATTTTCAGTCTTTTGAGTCCGTTGCTGCAAAAAGAATGAATAGTTCTGTGGCATCTTAAAACAAATTTATGCCACAATTCATTTGTTACCGTGAAGGTGACAAATGACAAACCTAGACAGCATCTTAAAAAGCAGAGACATCACCTTGCCGACAAAGGTCCGTATAGTTAAAGCTATGGTTTTCCCAGTGATGTATGGAAGTGAGAGCTGGACCATGAAGGCGGCTGATCTCCAAAGATGCTTTTGAATTATGGTGCTGGAGGAGACTCTTGAGAGTCCCATTCTGAAGGAAATCAGCCCTGAGTGCTCACTGGAAGAACAGATCCTGAAGCTGAGGCTCCAATATTTTGGCCACATTAAGAGAAGAGAAGACTTCCTAGAAAAGACCCTGATGCTGGGAAAGATTGAGGGGACAAGGAGAAGGGGACGACAGAGGACGAGATGGTTGGACGGTGTTCTTGAAGCTACCAACATGAGTTTGACCAAACTGTGGGAGGCAGTGGAAGACAGGAGTGCCTGGCGTGCGCTGGTCCATGGGGTCACGAAGAGTCGGACATGAGTAAATGACTAAACAACAAGGTGCCATAAGACTCATTTTGTTGTTTTAGAACAGTGTTGTAGCATTGCAACATCCATTTAATGTAGGTTGGACTGAGAGACAGCAACTTGTTCCTTGCCATCCAGTGAGCTTCTGTACCTTTGGGGCCAACACTGAGCCACTACATGCGCATTTCCCAGCCATCATCAGTTCCATCCCCATCAATCCCAACCATCATTACTTAGCATTTCGATTTCATAGAACCCATGCTTTAAAACTGGCTAACTGACCCTATCCGTTTTCACATGGAGTGTCCTGGGGAAATGATCCACTGTTATTAAAACCTACACCTGTCCATCCATCAAAATGAAAGATGCGCCCAACCTCTCAATTCCTTCCCCACTCAAGGTTAGGGTGTGTGCCTAGCTGGCATTGTTTTGCCATATATGAGCACTTAAGTCCACAAAGTGACTTGGGACTTTAGAGTATCCTGGATTCAACATGAGACACCTTATGTCACACTAATCTGATCTCATTTTTTGACAGAGTCACAAGCCTGGTAGATGAAGGGAACACTGTGGATGTAGCATATCTTGATTTCAGCAAGGCCTTTGACATGGTGCCCCATGATATTCTTGTAAAGAAGCTAGTAAAATGCGGGCTAGACAATGCTACCATTCAATGGATTTGTAACTGGCTGACTGACCGAACCCAAAGGGTGCTTATCAATGGCTCCTCTTCATCCTGGACAGAAGTGACTAGTGCGGTGCCACAGGGTTCTGTCATGGGCCCAGTCTTATTCAACATCTTTATAAACGACTTGGATGATGGGCTTGAGGGCATCCTGAGCAAGTTTGCAGATGACACCAAATTGGGAGGGGTGGCTAATACTCCAAAGGACAGGATCACACTTCAAAATGACCTTAGCAGATTAGACAACTGGGCCAAAGCAAACGATGAATTTTAACAGGGAGAAATGTAAAGTACTACACTTGGGCAAATAAAAAATAATAAATGAAAGGCACAAATACAGGATGGGTGACACCTGGCTTGAGAGCAGTACATGTGAAAAGGATCTAGGAGTCTTGGTAGACCACTAACTTGACATGAGTCAACAATGTGATGTAGCAGCTTAAAAAGCCAATACAATTCTGGGCTGCATCAATAAGAGTATAGCATCAAGGGAAGTAATAGTACCACTGTATTCTGCTCTGGTCAGACCTCACCTGGAGTACTGTGTCCAGTTCTGGGCACCACAGTTAAGAAAGATATTGACAAGCTGGAACGTGTCCAGAGGAGGGAAACCAAAATGGTCAAAGGCCTGGAAACGATGCCTTATGAGGAACGGCTTAGGGAGCTGGGTATGTTTAGCCTGGAGAAGAGAAGGTTAAGGGGTGATATGATAGGCATGTTCAAATATATTAAAGGATGCCATATAGAGGAGGGAGAAAGGTTGTTTTCTGCTGCTCCAGAGAAGCAGACACAGAGCAATGGATTCAAACTACAAGAAAGAAGATTCCACCTAAACTTTAGGAAAAACTTCCTGACAGTAAGAGCTGTTCGGCAGTGGAATTTGCTACCAAGGTGTGTGGTGGAGTCTCCTTCTTTGGAGGTCTTTAAGCAGAGGCTTGACAGGCATATGTCAGGAATGCTTTGATGGTGTTTCCTGCTTGGCAGGGGGTTGGACTGGATGGCCCTTGTGGTCTCTTCCAACTCTATGATTAACAGCACAATCTGACCTGGGCACATACAAACTGGCCAAATCCCTCATTTCACATTGTCATTTGGGCTTCACAGAGAGCCCAAGCACACCTCTTGTAAATACCTTATAAGCAACAATTTACAAACTGAATAAAGTAGCAGCTTCTGTCATCTATCGCTTGTACATTGTGGGTCTCTACCAAATTTAATAGGTAGGGGAAAGAAGCCATATTGTATACTTTGTGACTCTTAAGGACAGAAGGTGGCACTCTTCACTCATGCTATCATTTTATATAACTTAGTAATAGTATAAGTATAAGCAATTTAGTAACAGTAAAGTATAGTATAGTATGTGGGGTTTTTTCTGGGGGGATGCAGGGGTCCCCTAAACATTTTTTTAACCTTTGTACTTTTGTCCATTTACTGTATTTATTTTTTCCCAATTTGAACTATAAAATGGTGATTTTCTTGAGTCAAAATGACAGTACTCCTAAACATTTTTAAGAAAAAAGCACTGAGTATAGTATACTATGGTATACTATAGTATTATTATTATTATTATTATTTACTAATAGTATAAGTTTTAAAACAAATGCATAGAATAAAAATGGAAGGTAGAGGGAATATACAGCTGGGATTAGGGATGGGAGACTGACAGTTGGGGCAAGATAGTTAACACTAGGCAGAACCAGGGCTCACAGTGTCCCCACTCTTTGTACTGGTTCCATTCCTGTGATCCAGCAGATTAACAAGCAAAAATTAATTAGGTCAAGTTATTCAGGGCACAGCTATACCCGTTTGTATACTTCGAAGTAAGTCCCACTGTGATCCAGCGGACTTCTAAATGTATCAGATGACCATCTTCATTGGCTTATGTTTTACATGTCAAGGTAATGCTGACCTTAAAGGAATAAAATAAAGTTGGCTATTCTGCTGCCACTGTGTTGTCCAGAAAAGTGCTTCAGATCATACATTTCCAGGGGAGAAGTAAATGAAAGCCAGTACTGTAAAATAAAGTAATAAATAAAGGCAATCTTTCAGATACTGTGGTCCCAAACAATGAACAGCTTTAAAGGTCATCAGCTTTTTGCATTGGGCTCTGAATTTGAGATGGTGGATATGACTAAGTGAGAGAATGAGAGGAAGGGGTGGAAATGGAAGGTGCTTTTAAATATTTTTCTATTCTCTGCAAATGTTACCAGCCCTAATTTAAGGTTTTGATGTGTATACAGCCCTGAGAATCTCATCGTCTAAATGCTTGACAGATTGCCTTTCCCAACCCAAGTTTTCGATCAAGCGCATCGCTGCTTGATATGCTGGTGATGGGTGTTGCCCATATGCAGAGCAGGACCTTCTCTGTGATGGCACCACAATTGTGGAACTACCTCCCATTGTTGAAATGACTGCCCCCCTCAGTATTGTCAATTTGTTGCCATTTGAAGGGCATTTATGCATTCAGGCCTTTGGAATAAATTGAAACTTTGCCCCATATGGTATTTATATTTATTTTATGTAGGGTTTTATGTACTGATTGTGATAGCTCAGTCGGTAGAGCATGAGACTGTTAATCTCAGGGCTGTGAGTTCAAGTCCAATGTTGGGCAAAAGGTTCCTGCATTGCAGATGACCCTCGTGGTCCCTTCCAACCCTACAATTCTAATATTCTGTGACTGGAGGCAGTGGCCAGGAAAGGGTGAAATTTGGCTTAATAGAAGCCAGGACAGACTAAGATAAGAAAAGAGGTGGTAAAGAAACAGCTAGACTACTTTAAATGAATTCAAATCTCCAGGGCCTGATGAACTGCACCCAAGGCTACTAAAGGAGCTTGTGGATGTAATCACAGAGTCTCTGTCTATAATCTTTGAGAATTCTTGCAGAGCAGGTTAGGTTTAGGTCCCTGCAGGCTGGAGGCGGGCAAAGGTTGTCCCCCCAGGTAACTATGAACTGGTCAACTTGATGTAGGTAGTAGGAAAAGGATGCTGTGATTACCATTATGTTTCCCCATCATCCTGGAAAAAAAGTGACAAGTGGGGTGCTGCAGCGTTCTGCCCCAAGGAGTTGGCTCCTGTAATGTCCTTATAAGCAACTTGGATGAAGGAATTGAGGGGATGCTCATCAAATTTGCAGATGACATCAAAGTGGGAGGGGTAGCAAACTAAATGTTAATGATTGTGGTTGCATTTGTGGATTCTTCTGCTTTTGCCTACATGAAGTATTCAAAGCCATTACGGCCGGCCGGCCAATCCAGACAGTACTATTGTTTCTGTCTGGTAGAAACTGGAATTTCTTGTTAGTTTATTATTATTTTTTTGTCTTTTCTGATTGGCAGCTCAGTTGTAGAGGTGGAGCCCAGCAGGTGTGCTGCCCTCACCCATGATGTCACTCCATAATACAGTGCGCAAGCATTCTTTTGTTTGTTATCCCAGAGGCTGTTGCTACTAGCCTTGCAAAACAGTTGACTTTATTCTTAGCATACAGAACATGATTTCTCTGCTACAGAACAGAGGTGGATTCTGAATGTACAGTTTTTGTTTGACCGCCTAATTTTTCTCCTTCCTAAGATAGGGGAAAGATCACCTCCTGCTGCAGCCTAAAGTTTTAAAAGTATTTCTTATGTTTCGCAAGAGAGAACAACGGCTAGATTTTGCTCAGCCATGCAGTTTGGACACAAATAGCAGCAGTAGCTTTCCCCCCAACTTGTCTAGATATTTTTTTTTAGTTATCTAGATCACAATCTGCCAGTACAAGGGGACACAGGAGCAACAGTGGGAGTACAAACTCTCATTTCTGATTTTCTGTTGGATCTGAAAGTTAATCATGGGTCAGCTGTGTACAAAGTGTGCCCAGTTGCTTTGTGACTTGGCTCTCTCAGTAAAAACACTGTCTTCAGGTCTGGTGCAGGATATTCAGGAGTGCTTGGGTCAGCTCCAGGAGTGCCCGTGTCTGAAACGGAAAAACTTTAAAACAAAGCAGCTATACAAGCCTGCCCTTCAGACCCAGGAAGAGGAGATTGCTCAGGAGTTTCTGCAGCACATTGAAAGAGGTGAGAAGTTTCTGTTATGAAGGTGGGGCAGCCAAAGTTGGAGAGATGTTTACTTGAGCTTGGTTGCTTTGTTTAAGATCATGCAGTTCAGTGATCATAGGAAGTGAATGACACAGAGTTGTTTATGCTTCTGCTCTTATGAGCGATGAAAGGAGAATGGAGGAACCAGTCTTTCACCAGCACCAAATATTCAGACAAAGCAGTGGATCCCAGTTCCAGGCTGATCTCAGTTCCAGGCTTATTAACTTACTCTCATTCAGCATTTGAAATCCCAGTTCTACAAAAGACACCATAGCAAGGGGTAGACCTGTAAGTCTCTTGCATAAAAGCAACAAGAAATATTGTAGCATCTTAAAAGACTAACAAATGCATACTTTTGCTACAAGCACGAGCACTTTCCTAAACCAGCATTGAAATATTCTCTGTAAAAATCTATTAGGCATTAGAGGATTGGATTTGAATTTATTCTTTGAAAACAGAAAGACATCAAATGGAATTCTGTCCACTTCTTCCAACTCCTAAGTGCTCCCATCTTTTGTCTTCATCCTTGGTAATCAAGGAAATAGCATGCATGGCTAAGCTGGTTTGCTAAATAAAGTAATAAAAATCCAAGTTCGGAATGCCCCAACTACTCTAACAAACTGGCTCTTATATATATATAGGCATATATAAAACTGGCATTTATAAAACTTTTTTCTCACATGAGGTTTGGACTGCAAAAATGAATGGGGTTTTTTAAATATTTTTTGCAGATTTATTCAGCTCTATCTAGTATGCTAATTTTAAATGAGAGAAAATTTCTACATGGAAATTGTCTCTGTCGTGTTTTATCTGTTGCTTTAAATTCTGTGCATTTGGACTCTTCAGGTATTTAACTTCTTCTGACACAATTCAGACTCTGTTATTATCTTTTTTAAGGTTTTGAAATGTCACCACTTGGCAAGGTCTCCCTAGAGGCTCTGAGGACCTTGGCGTTTTCAGAGAATCCTGGCTTGCAAAAGTCTGCTGCTCTCTATTACTTGAACATAAACCATCAAAACTGTAAGATCCATTCCATACTCTCTCTTTTTTAATTTGTAGAAACCTGGAGAAGCAAAACAATTTCTCCTAAACATAGCTGAGTTGTGCCCAAGGCACTCTTATTGGTTCCCTAGCATCTGTGAATTTGGTCTAGCCCCTTCTAATGCAAGTTCTATGAATATTTACTTGGAGCCCAGATAATGTGGCACAACTTTTGCAGTTACTAGTCTCCCATTTTATTATTTTACAGAGGTGGGTGAGTGCCAGCTGGCTTTTTACTCATATGAGAGGTTGGCAGAAGAGGGCTAGTAAAAACAAGCAATACAGGTTTAGTTTTCATGTGAGTTTGCACAGACAGCTGAACGGAGGGCTACAAGGTATTTTGAAAAGCAAAGTAGGCCATAAGTGTTGCTCCAAAAGCATCAACTGTATGAAGATGTAAGGGACAAGTGTTCCAGAAGAGCTTTTTACAATCAGCATTTCATCTTATTCTTGCAGTGAACATCCAGCTGCCCCGAGAGCATCTGGAAATATACTATGCTTTCTTGAAGTCTAGTGACTTGGAGGTTCAGCAGATTTCGTCGTCGTCCCTTCTGAATTTCTTACTGGAAGGAAATGGTGAGTAAATGACCAAGCTACCATATCCTGAAGTCTCCACCAGTATCAACTGTGATCTTAGGAACTACCACTGTCTAGTTCAGGCATCCCCAAACTTCGGCCCTCCAGATGTTTTGGACTACAATTCCCATCTTCCCCGACCACTGGTCCTGTTAGCTAGGGATCATGGGAGTTGTAGGCTAAAACATCTGGAGGGCCGCAGTTTGGGGATGCCTGGTCTAGTTGCCCTGGTATTTCATTTGAAGGATATAAACTCCTATACTAAAAAGTGATAATCAGTAGGATGGATGCTTGCCCTGAAAAATGTAGGGGTTTTTTTGGGGGGGGGGCATTCATTCAGAGGATGGGTTTTGCTTACTTCTCGTACCAAGGGGGTGAGAAATTGTTTATTCCGGTGTAAGATAGACTAGTGATATTGTGTGCTGATGGCAATCCTTTTCTCTCTCCAGTAGTATATAGCTGAATTAAAGGGACTTTAAACATTACATTTACTCCTGCTTTTACTGACAAACAGTAACCAAGGATCATGTCATCCAAATGGATCTTATTGAGCCAATTCTGGAACTGCTTGAGTCTGACGATGTCACGGTCCAGTGTAATTCCTGTGCCTGCATAATGACACTAGCTGTCACAGGTGAGTAGGGTGCCCAAAGCATAGTGCAATAATCCGGTCCAGGGTACAATGTCACATCCACACCTTGTGATTGGGAGGTAATGATGTGCCTGATTGTTATATAAATTCTGAATCAGGAAGAGCCGGATTCTGCAAGCAGAGTGGATCATTCACATTGGTATGCTATAACTAGTCGTGGCCAGTGTAATGGGGCAAAGCTTGTGGAGGCACACTTCTGACAACAGTTTGACTGCAGCTTACCTGGATGGCTCTGGGTGGTGACACGCTTGGTGCTTCACAGGTGCACAAGTGGAGCCTCAGAACTGCCTGGTCACGGGCACCATATTGTGCAATAAATATAAAGTTGGCCTTGGATTCCTGGGTTCAGATCTTAATAAATGATGAAGTGTACTTTTTAAAGTCAGGTTTTGCTTCAAGGTGAGCCATAGCAATAAGCTTCTTCACAAAAAACCTGGTGGTAAACTCGTAACATTATTCATTCTGCCACTAGGCACCCAGGACTCCCAACTCATATGCAGCAACTGTTTTACACTCTTCACTCTCTATTCCTTAAAGTGTGCCTGGAGGAACAGGGATACTTCTTCCTCCAAAGAAACCTTGCTGATTTCTATTTTGCCCTGTTGTTTCGCCAGATGCCAGCCATGAAGCCATCACAGCAGCAGGAGGAGTGGTACCCTTACTGGCCCTTTCTAGATCTTACGATCCCAGAGTCCAACAAAATGCAGTTGGAGCTATTTTCAACCTCACACAATCAGGTATTTGGATGCAGGGGATTCATTTCAATGGGCCAAGTGCAATGACACAGAAATTTGTGGCAAGGGAAACTTATCGCCAAAGTTACTGTTTTCTTTAAAATGAAATATTGTACTTCCAGTACAATGCTAAATCATGTCTACTCAGTGGGAAAGCCAATTGATTCCAATTGGGCTTATTCCCAGAAAATGCTGTTTTTAGCTCTTAACCTGTTTTCTATGCAGTGATGATAAAGAGCACGTTTATTTGGTCAGAATAGCTCATTAACAATACCACTCTTCCCTTGCAGAACGGATTCAGCAAATATTGTTTCGACAAGGTGCTCTTCCAGTCCTCACCCTTTTGTTACAGTCTCCCGACTCAGAAGTACAGGTAAACAGCATTAAAACAGCAGTTTTTGAGCATTCAAAGCTGTGGAAATGGTCAGCTGCTCAACTGAACCTACAGACACAGGCAGAGATAAACGAGACAGTAGCCTTTTAACATTTTAACTTCCAGAAATTAGTAATTCATTGGTGTTGCACATACTTTTGATTGGAGGGGGTACATATGTTTGTGCACCTTGGAAATTAACTGCTAACCTCTTTAGTGAAACAAAGAAACAGGTCATTGCAGCTTGAAGGTTTATAGTTCAGATTTGTTGTAGGGTTAAAGAAAATAGCCAGGGGGTATTCCAGTTGCTCAGTTCTGTTCTCAGCTTTTGTTTGGAAATAGCTATTAATAGGCACTAACCTGTTTGAGATTCAAGAACTGAACAAATACTTCTTTCTCATCTTCAAATAGGCTAGTGCTAGAGAAATGCAAACATGTAAATAGATGACTGAAGTGTAGATTTTTATTCTGTTCTTAATATGACTTCTGAGAATTGTAAACAGCCTCATGATGAGTATTATATGAATGCAAGGTATGGCATTTGCCTAGCAGAATCTATGCAGTATGCCTAGCTGGGACATTCCCAAAACTCCTGGAGATGTACTACAGTGCCAATCCAGAAAATGCAGGGAGATGCTGTATGCAAATACTCTCTCAGCCAACATCCCCCAAAGTTTACTGTATCTTTCTGGACTCTATCCAGCTTCATCACACACACACACACACACACACACACACACAGGCATGCATTCCATAAGAATGTATGGATTCCCTTAAGAATCTATGGCAAATAAACACGAAAGTTTACTTTAGCATGACTTCAGACCTCATTCCCTCCAACAGAGCTTGTACCTGCAAATTACCCAGTTCCCGTTTGCAGAGTCGCCAGAGACAGGAGGGGAAACCCTGAGGTCCTGGTTATTTTTCAGCCGCAGCAATTTGATCACCCTAGGAACGCCATCATCAGTCATGGTCCCTTTCATTTGCTGTGAGGTCTTGACCACAGTTTAAGAACCCTTGGCCACAAACTTTCCTTTCTCAAAATCACAACCCTTCTCCTTCTTACAGTATTATAGCTGTGCAGCTCTGAGCAACATGGCCACAAACTCCCAGCACCATAGAGCCATGCTCCAAACCGGTGACAGGTTTCTTCTGCGGATGCTCCTTTTCCTTCTGTCTTCATCTGTGAACAAGGTAAAGCTGTGGATTATGCAGCTTTGTTTTACTAACAGCCCCCCTGGTTTATTCAGAAATATTATTTTAATATCAGTGGGATGCATGTATTTCCAAGTAAGTTATGCTTAGGACTGCAGGCCAAGTATCTTGTGTTCAGTGAAATGACTGAAAAGATGCTTTCTTCAGCATGGGGGCGCAATAATACACAAACGCTGGAGTTAGCTAGATGTGATATCTTCCATGAATCTCTAAGAGATCAAACTCAGAATCTGCTACGGTCAGAGGGGATTCCATGTTTAAATAACGGTGAGATCTCTTGGTTCAATATTTTCCTTCTCGCAGTGATGGCCTGGGAATATACAGCAGGGATGGGATTTTTCCTAATCTCTGCCTAGGGAAGATTGCCAGGCAGTGTGGGAAGTAAAATTTTACAATTACAGATCTTCCCAAACAAATGCAATTCAATTTGTAGCACTGTTAAACTACAGTTCCATTATTCCAGGGGTCCCCAACTAAGGCCCGGGGGACGGATGCGGCCCAATCGCCTTCTAAATCTGGCCTGCGGACGGTCCAGGAATCAGCATGTTTTTACATGAGTAGAATGTGTCCTTTTATTTAAAATGTGTCTCTGGGTTATTTGTGGGGCATAGGAATTCGTTCATTATTTTTTTTCAAAATATAGTCCGGCCCCCGACAAGGTCTGAGGGACAGTGGACCGGCCCCCTGCTGAAAAAGTTTGCTGACCCCTGCATTATACTTTTCTTTGTTGTGGGGGGGGGGTTGTCATGTGTTTTAAATATGTTCTTCTTCTGAAAGGCTACACATCCTTGTACTATTAGGTACCCATAAGTGGCGCTTTTTTGAGTACCGGTATCTCTCAGATATCTATGGGGCACTGTCACAGTTGGCTTTAAAGGCTTAGTTTTGCCTCATGTTGCCACAGAGGACATGCTTACATTTTAACTTTACCCATCATTGACACATAAATCCTGTCAGAAAATTTTGGAGTTTTAGCAACATTGCTAAAGTATTTTGGAGGTTAAGCAAGGCCTTTTCACAGCCAAAAGTTGTTTCTCTGTTGTGTTCTGATTTCTTTGTTTTCTGCAACTAGGTTTCCAACCAAGCTTGTGTCTGTCTCAGGAATTTAGCCGCGAGTGGTAAGTACTACAGTCCTAACATGCTAATAAATGAAAAATTGCAGTCACTTAAAACTTACAAAAATAGAACCCCCTCCTTCCTGTGTTTTGTACAGTCTAGCCTCTGGAAGGAATGTCCTCAAGTCACTCTTTGTTCCTTTAAATAAGATGAATACCATGTTTTGGTTTCAGGCACGTGGATGGTGTGACTTTTTTTTTTTTTTAAAAAAAAAGCTAATAAACCCTTCAGATACCAGAGGCTGTGAGAATTACAGTACTGTTGTTCTAAAGTATACCAAAAAACACTGATTCAGTTTTTAAGAGAAGGTGACTGCAAACCAATCCAGCATTCAGACTGATGTAAAGATTAGTAAAACTTGATTGACCAATACCTCACAATGCTCAAGGCACATTTCTGCCACAGATGTTTGGGGGAGGGGAGAGATCATGTGGAAGTTTTACACCATCTATAAAAAAAGAAGAGACTGAAGGAGGAGTTGGTGAAAAATATCCCTGGCCACTGACATTTTTGCTCATGTGCTTGTAATGAAAGATGTCCCTCTGTGTTTTAAATTGACAAGCAAGATCATTAATATGGATTATAACTACAAATCCATACACTTCCTTTTACCATTCTTAAACTGTCAATTCTGTGAGGAAAAAGTAGGCAAGAATATGGATACACACACACTCTCTCTCTCTCTCTCTCACACACACACACAGACAGTGCTTTTTTCCCTGGGGAGCTGCAGGGGTACACACACCCCTAAACATTTTGTGAATCTAAGTTTGGCCTCATTGAGGGGCAGTATTTCAATATGAATAGGAAAATGAGAGTACCCCTATACATTTTTTTTTTGAAAAAAGCACTGTGTGTGTGTGTGTGTGTGTGTGTGTGTGTGTGTGAGAGAGAGAGAGAGAGAGAGAGAGAGAGAGAGAGAGAGAGAGAGAGAGAGAGAGAGAGATCTAATCCAGTGGTTATCTAATCCACAGGCTGCAGTCAGCCACTTACCAGTATGCCTAGCAGCTGATTTTGAACAACCACAAACCCAACTGAAGTTACAGAAACACAACTCTCTGGACCCTTTCTATCAACTTCAGTCCCCTGATTCTGAATTCTTCCCAGCAGTGCCTTTCTACAAACATTTTGCATTGCTCAAATTGGTCTATCTTCCCCCCTTTCTTTTATGGGCCAGAACACTGGTCCAAGCCTCTTGTGCAGTTTGGTCTTCATCTTCTTTTGACTTTTCATTAAAGTCAGAACCTAAAGTTTAACTTCTATACTGTCATAACATAACATTGCCTGATCTGTGAAATCCAGCTGACTTGATTGAGTCAGTCTAGAGGAGGCCCCTTTCTCTCAAAAAGCCTTTTCTCCAAATCAGCTTCTATTGATCTGCACACATGACCTTGAGCAACCTTCTCATTTTCCAAACAGAGAGTGGTCAGACCAGCATCGTTGCTATGCAGATCCCGTCCCACCTGCTCCCTCTCCTGGCATCTAACAAGAAAGACACTCAGCACAATTCCATCATTCTCCTCCGGATTTTATCCCAGCACCCAGACAACCAGGTACACATTTCTGTTTCATATTACCCTTTGCCTTGTAAGCTTTAGTCAAATGTGCATGGCCGTAATGTTCCGAGGCAGCTCAACCTTGAAAGATGACAGTGGACAAAAGTTTCATCAAAGGGAACACATTTAAAATGACAGTTTGACGCGGCCAGGTGATCAGTTGACAATAATTCAAAATTCATTCTGAAAAGGCTTCAGCATGCATTTGAAAGCGTGGGATGATGTGCATATCCAGAAATAAGGTTGGAAAGGGAGTGCTGGAAACAAAGTCTGATTATAATCATATTGGGTTCTAATCTGTCTTCTTGAGATTCACATTCTGTAGCAAACATCCATTTGTGGTTGTGATGGATGGTATAGCTGCTTTGGCATTGGAGAAAATGTTCTGTGACAGAGGAAACCTGAACAATTAATCCTCGGTAGAGATGTTTATATTGTCTTCTGTTAGGCCAGCTTTTCATCTTGGTTTGCTCAGACTACTGGTTTCAATGCCCTCTAGCCTGGGGTTGTTTTTTTTAAAGACCTTTTCAAGGATTCCCATTCTGCTCTGACCTGAATTCCAAGTGAAGTAGAAAGGGAGCTCTCCATGGGAACCCCAGCAGGAAAACAAACTGTGGGACAAAGCTAACATTTCCAACCAAGATGAACTAATGTTTCAGTGGTTACCAACACTACTCTGTGTTCCTAGGGAGGAAGAAATCATTTGTTCTTTGGTGACTTTGGGTTTGATTGACTTCATAGCACTTTCATTCCTTAACAGGAATGAAAAGCCCCACATCTTCATAATATAAACTTGCCTGCAAAAACACAACAATAGGCCATCTGCATTTGGATGTGGGAGTGACATATGAGTCTCAACACAGTGGGACACAGTCATCAATAAAACGAATGGAGGTTGTAACATGGGAGGTTTGTGGTGGAACAGGAAAGTCAAATCCTGCATGTGCCATTGGATGCACATAAACATTTCACTATCGTCTGATGTGGTTTGAAGGTAGTGGGGGCTCGATTTCTCTGCATTGCTGCCGTGAGTTGGGACTGAAGCACGAAGAGACAACAATTTGTGGAGCTTTTCATAATTCTCCATCCCAGCTTTGTAGCTCCCAAATTGCAATACAGTGGTACCTCGACTTACCAATAACTTGACTTACAAATGTTTTGAGTTACGAACGGAGTTCTGTCCACCATTTTGGATGCGGTTTAGATAGGATTTTTTTGACTTACGAATTTTTAGATAGGATTTTTTCGACTTATTAATTCCCCCCCCCCATTGGCTTCGACTTACAAATTTTTCGACTTACAAAGGTCCGTTCAGAACCGATTAAATCCGTAAGTCGAGGTACGACTGTACACTTGTTGCAGTTCATCCTAAATGTAAAGAGTTTTAAAAACTTAAAGCATATGTCTTTGATTCCTTAGTAATTCATTCACTCTACTCTTTTTGGTGCCTGCTTTTTTTTAAAAAAAGTTTGTTTCAAAAGGCCTGTCTGGACATGCAGAATATTGGCATGTGTTTTCTGGTTTTAGTTTATTGCTGATTTTAATTTTTTTTTTAAATACTTGTTTTAATTGGGTGTTTTTTTAACTGATAATTTTATTGTTTCTGTTCTTTTTTTACCCGCTTTGAGGTTTTATTAACAATCAAGTGAAATATATCTATATCTCAATCACCCATCTCTAGTCCCATTCACAGTGGTATGGTAGAACCATGTCTCTTCTGCTGCCTTCGTTTTCAGCGACTCACTGGCTACCTTTCCCTTTGCAGGATGCACTGATGTGTGATGAAGTGCTGCAGGCGGTAGGAAAGCTGCTGCTCATCTGGAAAATGGACCCAGTGATTGTAGGTCACGCTGCCTGCTTTATTAAAAATCTCAGCCTTTCCAGAAGCATACAGGTGAGTGCCAAGTCTCCCTGTCAGGATTACACATTGTTCTGAAGGCTTCACTTCACTGTTTCTCTTACTGATATTAAAATGAAACATCGTCTTTGCTTCATTCTCATTCAAGGAAGTAAATGACCATGTGTTTTAAAAAGTACACGAGAAAGATCTTATCAACAAAAAAAAGAGCATCAAGTTGTGACTTTTACGCCTTCACTGTAGGCTTTTTGAAAATTTGACTTTGTTGGTATACATGATTTTTCAACTAGGTTCCTCCTCCTCCTCCTCCTCCTCCTCCTCCTCCTCCTCCTCCTCCTCCTCCTCCTCCTCCTTTAAATTTGTAATACTGTTCTTCATTTGAAGACCATAGGGCAATTCACAACATAAAAATACAAAATGAGAACACAAAATATATAATAAAACAAAACCAAAAACCAACCAACAACACCCTTTCCCAAAAACACATTTAAAAGGCCATAGAATACTCAATCAACCAAAGGCCCTGTTATAGAGAAACATTTTTGCTTGGCACCTAACGATATATAATGAAGGCACCAGGCAAGCCTCCCTAGGGAGAGCATTCCACAAACAGGGAGCCACTGCAGAAAAGGCCCATTCTCATGTTGCCATCCTCCAGACCTCTCATGGAGGAGGCACACAAAGAAGGGCCTTAGATGATGATTGCTGAAGAAAGTAGAAACCCACTGTGTATGGATAAATGTTTGCAGGAAATATGCCATACTTTCTTGGCTCCTCATACCATCTCCCAGATTGCCTTGTTATCACACTCTCGATGGCTTCTTGTGAAATGAAGGCTATTGTAACACATATCATTGCAGACTCACTCTGTATTCATTAATTTCAAGCACATCCATGTAATCTGAACTCTCCTGGTGGGACAGTCTCAGGGCGTCATGATGCATAACTAGGGCATTTAATAGAGCGTGCATTTGCATAGATTAAATCCCCACAGATGCCTTTGTTGCACACATTTTTGGGTTTAACAGCTGAATAGGCACAGCCCTGAAGGCCCAAGGCAAACTAAGAGTCTGGCATCTATAATTGGGGGGGCCCCCACAATTTTCAAAATTAATTTAACAACAACATCTCCTTTTGTTATTTGCAGAGAGTCATAGAAAGTCCATGCATTGAAGGGCTTTTTCAAGCTGTCCAAAGCGTAGACATTCTAGAAGAGGAATCTCTTTACTGTGTGATGTCTTGTCTTGTTGACCTGATGAAACATGGTAAGGGGACATTCAGTGTGTTGAGTGGATGGGTGAGAGCACACACATTTTGTACTCATTGATTTCCTTTGCTGCTGCCAATTTACAGCACAATGTTATGCATGTCTGCTCAGAAGGAAGTCTTGTAGCCTTTACCTATGCAAAAGTCAGTGTGCATAGGGTTGCAGCAGCCTTATGGTTTTATCGAAGTCCACTTTGGGGCACAGAGGGAACCAAAGGGCAGTCGTAAAAATCAACAGATTCTCACAGTCAGTTCTATGTTATCTGGTAGCATAGCTACCAGAGCTGCTAATAAGAGTGAAACACAGCAGACAAGTGATTTTTAATCCCAACTCAAGAGTTGTGTCAGTAACATAGTGTTGAAATTGCTAGTAATTTCTCTAATGCTTCTAGACCAGTATAAGCAAACTTGGTGTCCTCTAGGTGTCCTCTAGGTCAGGCACGTCCAACAGGTAGATTGTGATCTACCAGTAGATCACTGTATGTCTGTGGTAGATCACTGCTAGATCACTGGCACCCCTAAAAAAAGGCTCACCCAAAATTTTCCTCCTCCCTAAAAAAAGCTGAACTATGACCTGAAGCCCTAAACAAAAAGGGGCCTCTCTCCCTCCTAAAAGAAGCTCAACAAGTTTGACCTAACCCCCCCAAAACAGGGCTTCCCTTACTTAAAAATACTCAACAGCTTTGACCTGAACCCCCCAAAAGGGGGTAGATCACTCCCAGTTTTTAACTCTGTGAGTAGATCAGAGTCTCTTGGGAGTTGGCCACCCCTGCTCTAGGTGGTTACATGATCCTTCTCATACAATCAGTGAATGCAAATTGAGGAAGGAGGGCAACACTTGCTGGTCCTGCTGCTTTGCGCACACTGCTGTTCTCACCCAGAGTGGCCACAGCAACATTTGAAAAGGGGAGTCCGCAATTATGCAGCTGTATGCAGGCAGGCTCCCCTTTTCAGAGGGTGGGGGCTGGTGTGGTGTGCAATGCTGGGGCCAACGTCCCACCTACTAGCTGAATGTATGGAAAGGCCTAGCAGGCAGGGCTAATGGGATGTGCTTGCTGCAAGGTCAGGAGGCTGGGCTGTCAAATGTCCCGTACAGGGAAGCGACATGCCAGGGAAACATTTACATATTTTTACTTGGCAAATGTGTATGTACATTAGGCTATTAGATTGCTAAGCTCCATCACAGTGCAGCAGACACAATGGGAGGTAGCAGAGCAGCAGGGCTGTGGAGATTGGTTTCACATCTATTCCCCCTATGTGGACACCTTCTCATCAAATTTCCCATCGGTGAAACCCTCCCTAAGGAATATTCCCACCTATACCTGCTTCTGAATATTTTGATCTCTCTCTCTCTCTAATTTTATTTAACTTTATTGAATTGCAGTAACAAAAACCAAAAAAGAAAAATAACAAATTACACAAAATAACAAATAAAAAAATAAAAAAACACCAAATATATATATAAACATAATCTTCCCTCCATGTTTGACCTCCTTCCCTTAACCTTTTTGTTCATTGTGTTATTAGTATTACTTTGTTTTTGTTCCACTTCCATCAATTTCCTCAATATTTCTACCCTGTAAACTTTATTCATTGCATATCAATTTATTTGTCCCAGAACAATGTTTTTTCATGTACTCCTGTACACAATCCCCATTCTTCAATTAATTTTTGATCTGTTTGTCCTCTTAACGCTGAGATCTCCCTCTCTCTGTATGTATGTATTTCAGTCTTCTGAAATCCATTTTACTGGCCTCCCAAGCTCTGCTCGTGTCTTTTCAGCCTTGGCCCTAGGGCCTGTTCATTTGTCTTCTTTTATTTCAACTGTGCTGATTTAGTCTTTTACTCTGCTCTTCTACCACCAGAGGGAGCCACAGTGCGCATGCTGGAATTGGTGGATGATTCAGTGGTATGCAGTCTGGTGACACTGGCTGGCCAAGTGGAACAAACAGAGCCTTCGTTCCACGCTGCCCTAGCGATCAAACACCTCCTACAGCACAGTACGTAACAATGGAAAGGATCTGATGTTTGCATTTCCAGCCCGCTTGATATCACTCAGGTGACAACAACCGGAGTGCCATGGGCCCAAACAGGTTGAATAGCAGGGGAGAGTACTATACTGGTCAGCTTTGACAAAACTTTTATTTGTTTTCCAATCCTGCTAATTCTAGGATAGTTTTCAGAGAGTTCCCTGGGCTACAATAGGACTCCCTAAGATGGTTGTTGTTTTTCCTGGACTAAGTGGCAGCTGCATCTATCAGTTGTCCCACACCAGCAGACTCCTTTGGGTGTAAAGAATACATGTTGAATTCATGGCAGGAGCTTCTGTCTTGCTTGTGTGCATCCTTTTCTCAGTATTACACTTCCCTGTTGAAGATAGCAACACTGCACAAAGCCGCTAAAATATTTGTACATCACTGTGCACCATATGAAGTGATGCTTAATTTGAATAACCAATGATAACATAAACATGATGTTTCTGTTGAATGCACAATATAACATTTAAAAATAACAGCTGTTATAAGTGTTAGATTCAGAATAATCACAGTGAGTGTATATTATTATTATTATTATTATTATTATTATTATTATTATTATTATTATTATTCTAGCGGCCAAAATCATCAAGAAATCTTATTATTCCAATTTACAAACTTCAACTTTATGAACCAAAGTTTATGAAATTTATGAACTGAAGTTTAAGGTTCTATTCTCCATACCATAGTGGCATTCATGATTGGTATATATCAGGGGTCCCCAAACTACGGCCCCCGGGCCGGATGCGGCCCAATTGGCCTCCCAATCCGGCCCGCGACGACCCCCGCCGCCCGCTGCCGCCGCCCGCTCACGCAGCGCGGTGTCGATCTTCAAAATCGGCAAAAAATTGCCGAAAATCCTTTGTGCGCATGCGTATGGGCCTCTCCCAACCCAGAAGAGGTCATTTCTGATGCACTTCCGGGTCGGGGGAGGCCCATACGCATGCGCACAAGCGATTTTCGGCGATTTTTTCCGACCGTGTGCGTGTGTGCATGCGCACGGGCGCGCACTCCCCCGCCCTCCGGCCCGCTGCGCGCGCACTCCCCTGCCCTCCGGCCCGCCGCGCGGTCGGTGCGGCGGGCACCGGCCCGAAGCCCGGTAAGTCTGGGGACCCCTGGTATATATGAATTATGAATATTATTAATTAGCATTATAAAATCTTTATTTATTAATGTCTCAAGGCAAATTACATAGTAAACAAATATGAAAACACACAACAATAATGATCACACTAAACATCTGCCCAAGCATACATTTCCCACCACAAAATTATCATAAGCATTACCAAACTATGAATACCAATTTATAATTTGTCATTCACCCAACAACTTAGTAACAAGAAAACCAAGTAGTGCACCACCAATGTAATGGGGTATCAACATTTTACAGTGCATATTTACTCAGAAGAAATCCCACTTTGTTCAGTGACTTACTCCCAGGTTAAGTGTGTAAAATGTTGCCTCGTGCATTCAGTTTTGTAATTCTTCCTGTCTCCAAATTAATTGCACAGAAGAGGTGGTGTCTTTGTTGAAATCTCATATGAGCAAGGTACAGCAATACCTCATCAAGTATCTTATTCACCAAGAGAATCGCTTTCAGCATCTGGGCATATCCACTCTCTGCATATTACAGAAAGGTATGGACTGCTGTATCACTCGCCACATAACATCCCATGGGATTCCTATGCTATGGCATAACAGCTACGCTCATCAGTACTTACCAGAAGCACCGCAGTTATAATGCACAGCTGAGTCTTGCCTGTTTCTGGTAATGAAAACCAAAGTCCTCCTTTATAAAAGGTCTGGTCGAAAGTTAATTGACTCTCATTTCACTGAGAATGCAATCAGAACTTTATACAGGCTCATTTGCAGTATCCATTACACGCTTCCTACTGGAATGGAATCTGTTCTCATAATCGTATACCAGTATATGAATCCTGGAAACAGCTATTTATGGTTCTCATTAAAAAGTGGGGAGCAGTCTTCTTTACTTTTGGCGTCTTTTAAAAAATCACAGTGGAAAAGTAGTTATACATGCACCTTCCAGCACCAAACAAACCTGACTTCCGTTAACATGGAATGCAAAATAACTTCCACACATAAATGTTTGATAAATGGCTTTTATTATCATCGCACTCTGTGTCTGAAAGTGGGGAAATACCCTTAGCAAAGAAAGCAGGAGGCAAGATTCTTAGGAGACATTGTTGAACAAGTAAATGATCAAAGGATGTATCTTATCTTGCTCTTGGAAAGTAATAAAACAACAAGGAATATATTAGGTGTGAGTAGAAAAAAACAGGAAAGGAAGACTTCCGGTTTCCCGCAGATCGGCTTCAGACGCGCTTTTGGGTTGCTCTCACTGAAGGGAGGTCAGGGGGGGTATTGGACTTCAAGTGCAAGCCAGCAGAACAAACCCTCTCTCCAATGTTTTGTAAAGTTGTGGATCAGGGCAAGATGTACACATATGACAAGTTGTGCAGGTCTAGAAGTTGAGTTGTTGCTTCCCTATTTTTTAGATGCAGAGTTTTCATCAGCATTCAGCCAAGGCCAACTGAAGAAGCACCTTGACCAAGTCTGTCAACAAACTGCGGAAACCCAGGAGCTTCTCAGTATTGCTGTCAGACATATGGACACCTGAAACCTTGTTCCATCCTATGCGTTTTGCTCTATGTGATGTCGCTCTGTGTGGCTAGCTTGTTGCCTGTGTATAGGGAGCTGACTCATCATGTGGGTGTCTCAGCTTCACGCTATGGCTGTGGGCAAATCCACAGCAAGCACATGCGCAAAGGATTTTTAAGTTCCATAGTTTGGGTGGAAATTAGGGACCAATTTACACAGTAATGTATTACTGCTCCATTATTCAGCGCTTGATGAGTCACAGTAGGATGTGTGGGCAGATTCTACTAAAAAGCACTGTGCTTGAAGTTTTATAGAAGGTCTGTTGGTGTTATTTGATCCATGATGGCTGATTCATACAATGCAGCTCATTATTTGATACATGGATGTGCATGCGTGGGCCAGGCCTGAGGATACTTTCACTATCCTTAGATGTGCAGACTGTAGCATTGCATTGTCCTTGTTGAGGCATTAATGAACTGTGAGACCCTATACTGGGAGACTAATCAATCTTGCTCTAGGTTCAGCTCTGGCAGCATGCAATCCATTTCACGAGGCAAATATCTTCATGCTGCCTAGGTGTTTCTGATGGCCTTAAACTCATCTGCAAGTTGATGGCAGTCTCCCATTTCAGAATACCTGAACCCTAATGTCACTCCTTCCAGATGTCCAGTTGTAAATAATAAAATCTTAGCTTTCCGAGTGAAATTTTATAATCTTTTAATAAAATCTACATTTTAAGAAAGAAATGTGTGTGAAAAGTATGTATCATGCTAGCTGGTACCATTATATAATGCTACTCAGTCAGCAGTTATACATGAATGACCAATCAGTTCTTTCATTGCCTAAGGATATGTTGTGGTGGAACACTTTACAGCTTTTGAGACCTCAGTTTTCAGCATTAGGATTTTAGCACATTATCCAAAGCATGAATTTGTTGGCACATTTCAGAAAACGGATTAGCTTTCTCCAGGATTTAATTAAAATAGTATTCCTTCAGCTTAAAAAAACCCACACACACAACCTGGGTGATTTTAACCCAAGAGCTACAAATTCTAGAAAAGCAGCAGATAGCCCATGCCATCCAAATTCACTGCATCCCTATACATACATACACACCAAAATACCTGGCAGGAACCATCTAGACGATCCTGGATCACTAGTTTTTATAACTGCCTCACTAGCAAATGAGTAGGACTTCACTGGCATTCACTTTGATATGTCCTAAAGTGAGAAACACAAGTACCATCCATTTATCTCTGTTTGCAATTCTCTTTCTGCTGAGCATCAAAACTCTTTCCCTAATTCAAACACTTCAAAAAGTTGTTATGCAGAGTCCCTGACACCGATCCCTCATTTAATACACATCATTTTGGAATGGATCATACATACCTATGGATGTCAGAACAAATTTGCAGTAATTTGGAAAAACTTTTGAGCAGTAAATTTGAAACAGTGTGGGAATATTTTCCTCTAAAAAGTTCCCATGAGTGCTACTTTTCACAGAAAATGGATGTTAAGTTGAATTATGGCTGCAATTCAGATGGCAAGGGCATTTAATGATACCATGTTATGAATGACGGCACTCTTGATTAAGGGCAGGTAAATTTTACATTGCCCAAATAACAAATCATAAAATGTTTACTATTTTGATATCCTATAAACAGAGACTACTATTGTGCTTTAGGAGGAGTCATGTCAAAAGAAATAAACTCTTTCCCTCAGTTCCTATCTTCTTGTAATATTCACTGCAGTAACATTTGAGAATAATTGGGTTGAATCCTCCTATAGAAGAAGTCCTTATTGGAGGAAAATAACCCTTGGATTTAAGTCAATGTCATCTTGGATTAACTGCTTTTGAATGTGCTTAGGAACACAATAAGAGGCTTGCTGGATCACGGCAAAGGCCCATCTTGTCCTGCATCCTGTTCTCAAATTGACTAACTATTTGCAGGACCTTAGCACACAACAACACTCCCCTGACTTGTGACTCCCAGCAACTGGTATTCAGAGGAATACATATGCTGAAGAACACACTGGTCCCATCACCTCCTGGCAAATAGAAGGGGAGGAAATGGAGGCAGTGAGAGATTTTACTTTCCTGGGCTCCTTGATCACTGCAGATGGTGACAGCAGTCACGAAATTAAAAGACTCCTGCTTCTTGGGAGAAAAGCAATGACAAACCTAGACAGCATCTTAAAAAGCAGAGACATCACCTTGCCGACAAAGGTCCGTATAGTTAAAGCTATGGTTTTCCCAGTAGTGATGTATGGAAGTGAGAGCTGGACCATAAAGAAGGCTGATCGCCGAAGAATTGATGCTTTTGAATTGTGGTGCTGGAGGAGACTCTTCAGAGTCCCATGGACTGCAAAAAGATCAAACTTATCCATTCTGAAGGAAACCAGCCCTGAGTGCTCACTGGCAGGACAGATCCTGAAGCTGAGGCTCCAATACTTTGGCCACCTCATGAGAAGAGAAGACTCCCTGGAAAAGACCCTGATGTTGGGAAAGATGGAGGGCACAAGGAGAAGGGGACGACAGAGGACGAGATGGCTGGACAGTGTTCTTGAAGCTACAAACATGAGTTTGACCAAACTGCGGGAGGCAGTGGAAGACAGGAGTGCCTGGCGTGCTCTGGTCCATGGGGTCACGAAGAGTCGGACACGACTAAACGACAACAGCAACATATGCTGAAGATAGGACTCAGCCACACCAATGGCTAGTAGCCATTTTTAGCCTTGCCCCCCAATCATTTGTCTAACCCCCTTTTAAAACCATCAAAGCTGGTGGGCATTGTGACATTGTTCGACTACTGTTGTGTTTATGTTATTTCATGTGACTAGTAGCCCAACTAAAGGTAAAGGTAAAGGGGCCCCTGACCATTAGGTCCAGTCGTGACCGACTCTGGGGTTGCGCGCTCATCTCGCATTATTGGCCGAGGGAGCCGGCGTATAGCTTTCAGGTCATGTGGCCAGCATGACAAAGCCGCTTCTGGCAAACCAGAGCAACTACATGGCTACAATTCAACACCTGAGCACCCTGGTTTTCTCTCTTTATTTAAAAAGTGCAAATGCCCCGATACATCAATAGCTTCTTAACTTGCACGTATAAAGGCTTCCACAGCTAACACAGAGCTCTCCTGCCTATAAGGGATTCCCCTGTTATCTCCATTGACATGAATGGGAAAGCCTGTCTGTTCAGGAGTTCCACAGTGGCACACAGGAGTCAGGATGACACTGGTAGCTATTTTCTCTTAGCCTTCTGCTGAAAAATAAAAAGGGTTTAAAAACCATGTATAGCCCTCTAGACAGGAAACATGAACACTACAGTTTTGTATTAAACTAGAGCAAAAAGTACATCATCTCCAACTCGAACACAAAAGAGCTAAGATGAAATTTCCTCTATTCAGATCCCCAAATAGACACATTATATTTGTTCAACAGCAACCAGTGCACCAACAAGTAAATATTAAAAGTGCACATGTTTTATATGAAGTTTACTTGATACTTATATCCTATATAGAAGCAAAAACTACATATTTTGGGCATTTAAAAAAATAGCTATGTACAGGGAGCATACAGAACAACATAAAACTATTTTGGTTTTGCTATACCATAATTACAAAAAAGTCCAAACTGGCTGTTGTTCCTCTCCTCCAATTCACTCTAGCCCACAAAGCAGCATCGTCTCACATAATTCCCAACACAGTTTTCATACCGTAATTTTCTTTGACACAGCATGCACCCAATAAATTACATGAATTCAAGTGTGCTGCAAATCACTTCTCTTTATGACAACATCCCCTTGGAGACTGATTTCCTGCTACACACTAACTGCCCAATCACACACTAACACCAAGCACTCCTTTTGACTTGAACTAGCACATCATCCAGCACTTTAAAGTGCAACGTATCACTTTAGCGATATCCACTTATAGCAAGTTTGATATAAAAGAAAAGACCAAACTGAAAGACAGGCAAAGTTTTTACAGGTCTGGGCATAGCAGTGGGAGGTGCAAAATCAGAGGGGGGGATGTCAGGGGCAGCACATGGAATCACAGGATAGGAGAGCTTCCTGTTGAACATACAACTTTCACCCGAATAGCCTACAGCACTTGTACGCTGAAACAATCCTAACCAGGGTTGCTCAGTCTAAGTCAATCAGGTTACAGGCAGCCCAAGTCCTGCTGTCCCAGCCAGAACCTCAACAGAAAGGACTAGAGCCTTCCAAATTATGTTCTTGTTGACCACACAGAGGTCTGCATTTCTAAAACACCATGAGAAAAAGATCTGGTCTGGGTGTGTAGGAGTCTCTTGCATCAATCACATCATCAGCTAGAGAGAGCTCTCCACTCCCCATTACTATCCAAGTATGGGGCTGAATGATCCACATCATGCCAGAAGATTTTGCTTTTATCCCCTGCATTCCCTTACAGAAGGGAAACTAGGAAAAATCAAGTTTACAATGTAGTTTTTAAGCACATTTTCTATGATTTATTTTGTACAGAACAAAATTAATAAATACATTATCTAGGATAACAACAGGTTTTCCATTTCATCCATGAAAAAATAATGCTTTCGATTTTTCACATTTTAAAACCTGCTATGTTATTTTATTTGTTTTAGAAGAAAATGCAAGAAGACGGTAGTGATGCCTAAATATACAGAATGTCCATGTAGGAGTTACATTTACAAGAACCTGATACAGAAGCCTCTATGTTGCCCCCATAATTAAGAGTTCTCTGCAATAATATTTAAACCAAAAGGCTTAAATAAAAAAACACCCCAGCAGCCCTACTTGTAGAGCAGTGAGGCATTTACTTTTCAAGTATTCAATCCGTAAAATGTAAAAGATACTTTGCTGATTTTACATACCTTTTAAAACCAGATACCCATCTTCAAAAACAACAGAAAACAAGTCCATTACCCCAATCAGCCCGTTATTGTTAGAATCCAGTGAAGCTTTTGTCTTCAAGAATGCAGAAAATATCTGTTATGCTATAACAGGAACTTGCTGGATATAAGCAATTTATGCACATGAAACATGATTTTTCCTAGTGGTGAGATCTATTTGATAGAAAGGTAATCCAAGTCTATTCCCAATAAATTCTTCTGCTGGTTTTACTATGGCTTTTTTAAAAAACCCAAAAACAGTGTCCAAGAAATCTTTAGAAAACTCGAGAGTGCAAAAACTACCACACTCCTTCATAGCATGGAAGGAACTCCACTGGCTGCAGAGACTTTTATGCCACCTTTGGTAATTTGTAAGCAGAGGTCAGACAACTTCTAGAAGAAAAGCCAATAAAGAGCAAATTAGCAGAGAGAGAAAGATCTTTATAGGGAACAAACAGCAAAAAAGAGTACTTTTATTAATAATAAAAAAACACGCTGGCTACTTCTGTGGGCAGAAGGAGAGAGAAGAGGTGATTTTCACCGATTCTCCCTTCTACCCACCCTGTGCCACCTGCAAATATGTTTGATATTGTTGAGGGACTTTCTGGAACAGTGTGGGAGAGATCAGGGTGGGAGGCTGAAGGGGGAAATCAGTGGGTCATTAGCAGAGCCTCCATTGGGTCAGAGTTCCTTCAATTAATGGAGGGAGTCCTCCCATTCATGGAAGAGAAGCTCAAGTTCCAAGTCATAGACAGAAAATGTTAACCGAGGACTTAGTTGCTTTGTGTGGTGACCGGATGCAAAAGAGAATAGAATTGCTTACAGGTGCTTCTTGTCATGAAGGGGTAAAAAGAGCTGCACTGGTTGACGTTCCTATTCCTGTACCTCTGCTAAAGTTATAAGAACCCTGCCCTTTGCATCTTGTCATCTTGCCTCACCCTTATATCAAAACAGCCGGTTTCTTAAAGATCACACATTTGGGTGGAGAAAGGATGAGGTATATGCTCTTCCTATTTGCGGTGAATAATTCATTCAAATCCTAGATTGGCCCAGTGAATCGAACCAGCAGGTTCCTAGTTATTTCTATCTTTCCAACTGGGCTGCAACATGACAAACGTTTTTAATGCAGAGGTTATACAATTTGTTCCATGTCCTGAACTTGCACTTAATAAAAAATTGAATCCAGACACTTGCTAGAAACATCTTGGATGCCACACTTCATGCCCGTTAGAAAATCAACAAGAGATTTTAAACAAACCTACCTGCTGTTTGATGTGTTTGAACGTTATCTACCTGAGGCAATGGCCCTAGGGTCCCCTTCTCTTCAAAGGCCAAAATGGGAGTCAAAGAAATGTCAGGGCTATTTTTATCATCATTGTTCATAGCATCCAGCCTGGATGGTTTCGTTCCCATGGGTAAGCTGATGACCTCCTCAAAATTATCATTCTGCATAGACACTCCATTTTCATTTGGATGTTTTCCTGGGTTGAGATTACTGAAATATAATGAAAATATCTTATGGATTATAAAACACTTTAAGATTATTTTTCTTCTACATTTGTATGCTACACTACTGCATACAGTGTGCGAAGTTTAGCACTTGCACCGTTTTTGTTGTAGTAAATAATTGATTTCTACCACTGATAATAATTAGGTCACAAAAGGTTAAGTGCTTTTCAGCTGCGTTGATTTCCATTAAAGAGGTAAGACAAATGTTTTCATTTGATGTCTGTTTCTCCTCTAAGAAAAAGCAGCAGTGCTACACATTGGTCAGGGCCTTTCCCACAAGTTGAAGATCAATGTCCTATTTTTGATAGAATCCTCCCTCTATCTAGCATGCTAACATCCTGATTCTTATATTTTTTTAATGTATAACCTCACATTGCTTTTATCAATACGAGAATAATTGTGACAGTAGAAATAGTATTATACAGTGGTACCTCAGTTTAAGAACAGCGCTGTTTACGAACTATTTGGTATACGAACTCCGCAAAATCTGAAGTAGTATTACGGTTAGCGAACTTTACCTCGGTCTAAGAACGGAATCCGAACAGTGGAAGGGCACCGGCGGCAGGAGGCCTAATTAGGGAAAGCGCACCTCAATTTAAGAATGGCTTTGGTTTAAGAACAGACTTCCGGAACGGATTAAGTTCGTAAACCGAGGTATCACTGTATAAAGAAGTCAGTACTAACTCGGTGTAACTGACTGCATATCATGCAGTTTCATTTCCAGTCAAACAATCGCATCATATCTATGTAATAATAATAATAGTAGTAGTAGTAGCAGTAATACAGTAATAATAATAATAATAATAATAATAATAATAATAATAATAATAATAATTTATTATTTATACCCCGCCCAACTGGCTCTGTTTCCCCAGCCACTGCAGTAACATTATTCCATTAAATATAATATGAAACAATTGCTACACTGTTAAAACATTGATTTCACTGGAATCAACACAAGCTCCACAGCAGTGACAAGAATATAATAGCTTAAATGGTTAGAGGGTGGTGCTGATAATGCCAAGGTTACAGGTTCGATCCCTGTATGGGACAGCTGCATATTCCTACATTGCAGGAGGTTGGACTAGATGATCCTCAGGGACCCTTCCAACTCTACAATTTTATGAAAACAACTGTTCAAGACTCTTAGATGAATTTACAGTGCTGTCTTTGTTTTTCATGCACTGGCAATATGAAGCATTTGCCTGACACTAGACTAGCGTCTGTTAATGTAAACTCACAGCTCAGTGGAAGAGCACATGGTTTGCAAAAATAGGAGGTTGACACTTCAGTCTTTAATCATTCTGGTTAAAAAGATCTCAGGCAGCCATGCTGGGAAATCATTAGCCATGGGAATAGACAAAAATGGTTTAGATGCATCAAATGATATAGCTCCAGCTGTTGGATTACACTAACTGGGGGATAAGGCTATCAATGGCTAATAGTCACAATGGCTATGTCCTACTTTCATTGTTAGAAGCAGTGGTCAGAAGCATCTTCTGAATACCAGTTTCTGGGAAGTGCGGGTGGGCAGAGTACTTTTGCGCTCACGCTCAGCTCACATGCTTTCCCAGGCATCTGGTTGGCCACTGTGAGAACAGGATGCTGGCCTAGATGGGTCACTGGAGGGGCAGGCTCTTCTTAACATTTATGTACACAGAATTTGTCAGGCACCAATGGTGCAAAGTGAGTAACAATGCAAATACGGTTGGTCATGTCAAAATAGTTGCCAATAACAAATTTTTAGCACTTATAACCCATGAGCGTCAAGAAAGTGTCCTCTGATTTAACAATTCAATATTATTTATGCAAATTGGATGCATCAGGTGTTCTTGTTTTAGTCTCCTAGCAGCCTCCCTGCCTTTCTGCCAATATACACCTCTCTAGAGTTCACACAATTTGCAGATAAAATGTTCAATCTAAAGAGACAGATAACCGATATACACAATGATAAATATTGACAGCCAGGTGGTACTTGCTAATTAATTTGAAGCAGAATTAAACATTGGCGGGTGCAGTTTTCCCTTTAAATACTGAACATATTTCACTTTTAATGAGCTTTGTACAGTGTTAAGGGTTGGAGAAGCTGTTTTTATTTTGCCTTAAGGCACCTTTCCTGCTCTGGCACAATAACCAGGGCTGTTCAGGTTGGCCATCCTTGTTGCTTTGTTGTTCATGGATATGCAGATGATGATTTGGTCATCATAAGGAATGGTAGTTAGTTTGAAATGAAAACTGGAAGCTTCTGATTGCCTCCTCTTGAGCATGAAAGATGAGGAGAGGAGAAGGGGCATACCCAAGCACAAGGTTCTCGGTGGCTTATTCTGAAGAGTGGGAAACAATATTCCTCCAAGCCTATGTGTGAAAAGTGTAACTGTGAGAAGCTAGATAGCTGTGCCTTCTGTCCAGGAAGTGCAAAGAAATATTTGAATACACAAAAGATATTTTTGCTCTGATTCTGGTTACAAAAAAAAAGAACTCAGAGACATACTGACACTCGTGTAAAAGAGCTAGCATTCTTTTCTGTACAATGAAAAGCAGGAATCTAGCAATGTATTTTCTATAGCAACTTCTTTTTCAATAATGGTGTAGTGCAGATAAGAGGAGAAAATTTCTCATTAAAATTTAAAGGGTATGCTCTTAGCTACCAAGCAACAAGCTGTGCTTTTAAGTGGTTTGATAAGAACTACAATATTTAATGTAGGAACATTTCACAGACACTGAATACAGTAGAACGCAGTGTATTTGATTGCTTGGGGGGGGGGGTGTTTGGTTGTGTTGAGCAGGTGATGAAAACTTTCTTGATGCAGACACCCAAAAAGGGAAAATAATCTGATTTAATATGCTTTCATATCAGTAAGAAGAAACATCAGGTATTGCTAGAGACATCTCAGTTCAGGTCTCTCACCTGTCAAGGTTGACTGTGGGCTGATGAGAAATTAGCACGTGGGTGTGGGTGAGCAATTCCCCATTGCGTGGAGATTCTGGCACACACTGAACCTGAGAACCCATCGCAGGGCTTATTGGAGTGCTCACAGCTAGAGAAAGGGGAAAAAGTTTTCCACATCAGTTTTGACAGAAAAGAGTGCATTTACTTCAATCCATGTACATGCTCAGAACAGAAAAAGCAGCAGAGAACAGGGGAGGAACAATTATGAGGAGGGGTGAGAACTCCTCCAGAAACAACTCATGAAGTTCCTCCTACTGACTATGACTATCTATGACAGAATAAACATGAACACAAGGAAGCTAATGTGCCAAACATGCACACAGAAAAATTAGATCTGAATAACCTGCTTGAGATACAAGCCGCTCATCTGGATTACCCTTAGTTGCACCAACAGACTTACTTGGTATAAAGCAGTTTTTCTTGTGTTAATTCCATAGCACATCCTTCTGAAACCCAGTGCCTTCCAGATGTTTTTGACTCCAGGTTCCCATCACCCCTGACCAATGGCTGGTTGGGGCTGATGGGAGTTGGGAGACGAAAACATCTGGAGAGTTCCTGGTTGGGAAAGATTGTCTTAGCGCATCATATGCTCCGGGCTTAAAGCAAAGACAGAAATAGAGGGTTCTGCGTCCAATTAAGCTCTGCAAATGACTTGGTTTCCTCTTGCCGTTAGGAAAACCTCTAATATCCAATTAGTAACAACATCATGGCTTTACAAAACAATCTAGCATGAAAGCTCTCCTTTTGCACCTCTTTTGTTTAGAAATCATAACGGATAATTTATGCCCTTCTTCCAATTTTATATTTTCCGAAATGCAAATAGCAGTAATTTATGGCAGTAGCATAATTACACTTGAAATCAGTGACCGTGCCATGGCCATAGGTCATGTGCAGATGGAAAGACTGATGAAAGAACAGAATATTTTGCCCATACTGATTAAAACTGACTCCCAACTGACTAATTATTTAAAGCTTTGGTTGATTAATCTGGCAATTAAACTAATAAAAGCTTGTATTTCTAATTATATATTTAATTGCACACTGATAATTATGTTTGTAGCAGACTATCATGTGCTTTCACGTGCTTTGATTCATCATTGACTTTTCATTAAATATATTTGGATTGCCAGCTTTTAAGATTCTCTCCTACTCAAGTCATGCTGTGAATAATAATAATTTCAGAACGAAAGTAGATGTGGATCAAAAAAGTAATACCTGTTTCCTTTGCTATCTCCCCATTTTGCTGCTCATTTGATTTCTGTAAAATAAATCATTTTTTAAAAAAAGTTAGAAGCTCCACTTACAGAAAATGTATCTATATATGAAGGTAGCAATGTTTTCTACCAAGAGAGGATGAAGTGAAGTATCTACCTTCTCTGCAGCTTCTGTTCTCCTAGTTCTTTTCATAATTTCCTCAAGACGCTGCAAAGAAAATAAAAATACCCTTTACTGTGGTTAGTCCTTAACTACATGTTGTGAACACATTGTGAACTCTCTCTTTTAATGCTGCCACTTCTTTTTCTTCCTATTGTTGTGGAATTAAGTGCCCTGACACGGATTTCCTGAAAGGGCCTGTTTCTATCTCAAGAACCCAGCAGCAGGATAAGAAGGTACAGGTACAGGTAAAGGTAAAGGACCCCTGGATGAAGTCCAGTTAAAGGTAACTACTGGGTGTGGCGTTCATCTCGCTTCAGGCTCAGGGAGCAGGCGTTTGTCCACAGCTTTCTGGGTCATGTGGCCAGCAGGACTAAACTGCTTCTGGCGCAACACCATGACAGAAGCCAGAGCACACAGAAATGCCGTTTACCTTCCCATCGCAGCGGCACCTATTTATCTACTTGCACTGGTGTGCTTTTGAACTGCTAGGTTGGCAGGAGCTGGGACAGAGCAACGGGAGCTCATCCCGTTGTGTGGATTCAAACCACTGACCTTCCGATCAGCAAGACCAAGATGCTCAGTGGTTTAGACCAGAGCACCACCCGCTCCCTACAGGGGGAGATGACGGCAGTGGGAGGGAGGTGGTGAGCAAGCTGCCTCCTTGCATGCTCCCTCTCCTGGTTCCCTCATCTAATACTCCAGTCCCGCTTGCTTCTCCCTGTGATTTGCAACTCTGATTGTGCAGGGTTCCAAATCAGAGGGATAATTTGTGCACGTGCAGCATGGACACATGGAGGGTGCAGGGCCAGAAAAGCCCCGGAAAAGGTCTGGAGTTTCTTCTGTTAGGAAATCTGGCCCTCAAGCTCAAGCACCGCCCATTCACAAGGCTAAATCTCAAGAAGTTCCAATGGCCACCTGCCCAAATGGGAAGGTTCCAGCCACACACAAGATCCCGTTCCACATGCCCATGTGCCTTCCTGTTACCTTCTTCCTTTCCAAGCGCTCTTGTTCTTCTCTCTGGAAATGCTTTTCACGCTCTAACCGAATCTGCTCTTCTCGTAACCGAGCTTCTTCTTCCTTCTAAATGTCAACACAACAAAGGAAAACATGGATTAACTCATCTATCAACAAACATTTCCTTATCGGCTCATCAGGTTTTTAACTAACCTGATGGTTCACTTCCGTGTTCAGTAGCTATGCAATCCCACAAGCAGGCACCAAGAGGCTGTGTCAGTACAGCAGTGTTTGCATCATAGTTCTTTTCTATTTCCATACTGAAATCAGCTTCTAATAGATTTCATAAGCAGCTTACAAGTGGGCTGGGGGTGGAGGGGAGGGTGCTGCTGCTCGTAAAAGAACCTCACTGGGTGTGCAATCTCATTACTTCTCTGTATTTCAATCACAGTGCTTTCCAAATTAAAATGTGGGATCCTAAATTCAACCCTGTGCTTCTATACAGCCTCCTCCAAAAATTAAAATGCCAATGTTCCTGCTTAAAGGATCATTCGTTTTCCTGGGAGTACATAATTCTTATCTCCATGGTTACTCTTGATGTCTGTATTTATCACCAAGTACCTCCTTTTTTTCTGTACATGGATGATATGTTGGGAGGATACATTGAAAACTTTGTTTAGGGGCCAGACTACACAAGATGTTAAGTGCATCTTTCTACTGAACATGCAGGTTTTAATAAACTGCACCATCTTGTGGGGGCAGTGTCTGATAATTAGTGGAATCAGAGCAGGTGCAAAGGGGGAGCTTAACCCTTTCCTCTCCTGCTGTACCCTGAGAGGAATTCCTCCATCTGAAGGTGCTATTTGCACTGGGAGTTGCAGGGGCAGAGCAGGGCACAGAGTTTTTAGAAAAGGGATTTCTCCTCACATGTTCAAAGCAGAAATGTACTGCATGATATGGATGTGACTCAGTCTGGATTTAACCCTGTATTAGTCCCACTGATTTCAATGGGTCTTCTCTAAATGCTACTAAATCTGGATCCGACCTTATATTTCCAAGTTAAAGATGGAGAACTAGAACAGGGAAAAAGCTAGTTTTGATCTCACTAGAAGCAGACTATTTCAACAAAACTTCTAAAGCAAAAATATGAAACCCAGCATGAACCAGGAGAAACATGTTGCATTCCTAGCAGAGCCTAATTTGAGTGTCTGCTGCCTCCTCCCACATTCCATCTTATGACTGTGACTAACTGGCTTCTAACAACAGCAAACTTTTTTGCCTCCCTCACCCCTCACTTTGTTTACCATCTCATCTGAGAATTCTGGAGAACTCAAAAGCTTCTACACTATTTTGTGACATTTTGGTTGGCCTAATTAAAGTATTGCCCTAAGGTGGCAATGCTTATTTGTCCAAAGTGGCTACATTTGTTTTTTGCAGGAATGCAGGGTGCCTAAGTGTAGACCAGTGTGGTATTGTGGGATGTCAAGTTTGGCCACATGAGGTGGTACGACTTGTGTGTCTAAACCATGAATTCTCTAGGGTGCTAAGGATGTCTTCTCTTCCCTTCATTTCTTAATTTCATCTCGAGAGTTTCCACCAGTTCAGAAAGCCACATAAGCATATTTTAGCTATCTCTGCAATACACCCTGATAAAAATGTGGAAATCCTCTTTAATTTCTAAAACCTGCTTCTGAAGGTGTTCCATTTCCTCTCGTTCTTTCTTTTCTCTTTCTTCTGCCAGGCGGCACAACTGCTCCTCTTCTTCTTGCTTATGTTCTGCCTCTTTCTGCTTCCTCTCTGCTTCCTGTTTCTGAGCCTCCTCCTCTCGGCGAGCTCTTTCTTCCGCTATCCTCTGGGCCAGCTCCTCCTTCTTTTGTCTATGAGCATAAAGAATGAGCCTCAGACAAATGTACAGCAGAGGAGGGGTGGGGAGGGGATAATATTTTTGCTTTTATTATTCCAGTATAGAATTAACGCTGAATTAAAGTGCTTCCAACCACCAAATTCACCAAAAGAAACAAGCGGCAGACAGCAGCAGTTCATAACACAAAAAGTAAAAAGAAGAGTTTTCCTTCTCTGGAAATACAGAGACTCACTCATTCTTTGGGCGGACACCATTAGCCCATTAGTAAGGGCCAAATCATACTTCTCTCTAGCCTGTACCAATTCAGAATGCAGGGGGCAACACAAGCTGGGAGACTATTATGTGAGGGTTTACCAAAGTAAGAACTCCCCTTCCATGCATTATGCAGAGGCAAATTTAGGGGAGCACAACTGGTTCCCCTAAACAGGGTGCACTGGTGGGGGTGTCTTCCTGTTTCCTCCCCAAAGCCTGGTAAGCACTGGGCTTTGGGAAGAGCTGTGACAGCTCTAACAAGGTCCCAGAATCCTCCTGCCTTCTTCCCAAAGCTTAGTTAGCACTTGCACAGCTTAGGGAAGAAGACAGGACCTTGCCCAGAGCCTTGTGCCTCCTTCCCAAACCCAGTGCCTCTCTTACCCGCCTTTGGGAAGTGGCTTTGGACCAGAGGGTATCAAATTTTGGCCTCTGACAGGGCACCATATTACCCTGCATTCTGTTCTTGTTATGACTGGGAAATATCTGGTTTTCAACATCACAATATATATCACCAACTAAACATTGTGATATACCCATATATCACAATGTCTGAAATAAGGTGGAACTATGTAGATGCAAACAGTAGGGCTGGGCAATATCTAGTTTTCAACATTGTGATTTGGGGGGCTATGACTCATGCAAATAAATGTTACGCTGTGCTAAAAGGGCATCCTCTACATCCCTTCTAAATGTTGAGAGATCGTCACCTTTCAGTCTCTTCCCTCTCTCTTCTTTCTTGCTCTTCCCGCTCTCGTTGTTCCCGGGCCAGCCTTCTTTTTTCGCTAAGCAACCTGGTTGCTTCTTCTGGGTCTGTTGTCCCCGCAGAAGGCTTGCTACTGGTAGGAGGTGGTGAAGCAACTGAAGGAGCAGAGGGCAGAACTGGAGCAGCAACTGAAACAGTAAGAAAAGAATATTCAGCAATGCATATTCTGTGTACCTAGACATCCTGGCATCTTGGTGATATGGGGGGGGGGGGAGAGAGGGAGAGAGAGAGAAAGAAGGCAGGAAGGCAGGAAGGCAAGAAAGAAGGAAGGAGGGAAGGAAGAAAGGAAAGAAAGAGAAATTAAATAAAAAGAATCTCTAAGTGGTTTAAGAAAAACAGCATAAAATATTCATTAAAATAGTGGTAAAGGTAAAGGCACCCCTGACCATTAGGTCCAGTTGTGGACGACTCTGGGGTTGCAGTGCTTATCTCGCTTTACTGGCCGAGGGAGCCGGCGTTTGTCTGCAGATAGCTTCCAGGTCATGTGGCCAGCATGACTACACTACTTCTGGTGAACCAGAGCAGCACACAGAAATGCCGTTTACCTTCCTGCATTTTGATGTGCTTTTGAACTGCTAGGTTGGCAGGAGCAGGGACCAAGCAACGGGAGCTCACCCCATCGCAGGGATTTGAACCGCCAACCTTCTGACTTTAAAACAGACTTTTTAAACAGTCTTTAAAAGCAGTACACATAGTCCAATTATCAAACTCTAGATAAATCCACAGCTAAAAAAACACAAATACACATTTTAAATTTACATGACCAGGTAGAGTTGCCTAAACAAAAATGTTTATGCAACTTCTATAACTAGGAGGGAATTTTAAATTGCCAAGGCAGGGTCTGCTAGCTGATGTTGAGAAAAGCTGCCCAGAGTGGCAGTGTAATAATAATAATAATAATAATAATAATAATAATAATAATAATAATAATAAGTGGTGAGAGGGGAGGTGGGGGGGAGAAGCAGCAGCCCCTCCCTGCTTGCTTGCTTGCTCCAGAGGGTGGGTGAATGAATGAATGAGTGAACAAGATGACAGTGGCAACAGCAGTGGTCAGGAGGGGAAGAACATGGCAGCAATGGTAGTGCTAAGGAGGTAGCCTATTATGGTGAGGGTTGCCCTCACCAAGGAGGAGGCCACTGTGGGTTTTCTTGCCTGAGGGCTCTCCAAAATTTGGAGTCTCAACAAAAGTCTCAACAAAGACAATGAATGTGAAGCATTTTGAAATCATTAAACTCAGAGGCCTGCCACAACTCCCTGCATTGGCTTTAGCAAATCAAAATGGCACCCAAATGCTACCTGTTTGGAAGGTGGACCAGAGCAGTTAGGAGCACACTGGAATGCTAATAAGTCAAGTCTTACTTTGTGTGGTCTCTGTTTTACAAGGGAGTGCTTCTTGGTTTGTAACCACTGTGGGGCTGAAGGTTGCTTTCGCATGGTCTGTCTTTTCTTCAGTGGTCTTCTCAGACTCCCGCTGTATTTCTTTTTTCACATTTTCCACTTTGCGGTCATTTTTGGTGGGTCGGATGTTGCCAGGGGAAGGAGGGCGTTGTTGAGCGGAAGAGATTCTGGATGATCCATGTGCTGAAATCACCTTTTTGGGTGTTCCAGGCAAGAAAGGTAAAGACCTAGAGGCATGCCTGTTGGAGCCATAAAGGAACAATGATGGCAACATTAATAGCTGATAACTTATCTTCAAGACTAGCAAGAACAGAACTAAATACAGATAAGTATTTAGCTGTGAGCAGTCATAAAGAATACTGCAACCATGCTGAGAAGCTCTCCCTTTTTTCTTGCCAATGGGTAAAGATTATGCTGGCACCATGGAAACAGGATTGCCTTCACTAGATGTAGAACAATGGGTTATTGCAGCATTTCTCAACTGCTGTTCCGCGGCACACTAGTGTGCCGCGACGTGCGGCGACAAGAAGGGCGATTTGCATTGTCACGTGCCTGGCAGCCGCCAATAACCAACACTGACCCGCCGGAAAGCAATATTTCTCCTCCTCTTTCCCAAAGCTCAGTGCAAACGAGCCTGGCAGCCGCCAATACACAACGCTAACCCACCGGAAAGCAATATTTGGCAAGTGTTTCTTACAGTCATAATTATAATATAGGGCGGCACAGAGTTAAATTTTTTAACTTTTTTAATGGTGGTGTGCCTCGTGATTTATTTCACGGAACAAGTGTGCCGTGGCCCAAAAAAGGTTGAGAAACACTGGGTTATTGTAACTCTGGGAATTTCCATGCAAAAGGTCCTAGGTTCAATCATTGGCATCTCCAGAGAGAGCTGAGTCTGAAACCCTGGAGAGCAGCTGCCAATCAATGGAGACAGTAACGAACGAGATGGACCACTGTGTCCTGCCTCAACAGAGAGTTCTCTAGTATGAGAAACTCCCTGTGGCCCAGAAACAAGCACTTCTGTAAGTAGCTGTACATACCAAACAGGCATTTTTCAAAAAAAAAGCCAGTGTCTCACGGCAAAGCACTTGGAACTAAAGACTACTCTCAAGAGCAATCTGTGATATGGCATGGGCTGTTCAGCGTGGAGGTGGGGAGTTACAAACCCCACTGGACATAACAAAACATGCAACAGCAACATGCAACAAAACAACAACAACAACAACAACAACAACAACAACAACAACTCTGATGTGTGTAAATGAACTCTTTGGATCCTGAGCTGTGTGTGTGTGTGTGTGTGTGTATGTGTGTGTTTATAAATTTATAAAATTATCTGTACGCTGCCATAAAAGAATTACTGTACTGCCATATCATTAAACATCAGGGTGTTTCTTCAAACATTTGTTAGCTGTACAATGGTCCTAGAGTGCAAAACAAGGCGACTTCCGGTCTGGCGCCATTGGAAGCCGGAGGGGAATTTTCGGGCTCCGAGGTTCCCGGCGCCTCAGAGGGGGGGTAGAGCCGCTCGAGCAAAGTGGCCACCCTGAGAACCCCCGAATTTGGCTTTTCGGGGACGTGGGTACCCAGCCGAGCTCCTTTGAGCCCCGTTCGCCGCCCGACAACCCCCTTTTTGGGGGATGACGTGCGCAGGCAGAGTGGGACGGAGCCTTGGGTCTTTTCGCTACCTCTGAGGCGGTAAGCTCCGTGCCGGTGACAACGCGCGCTAGATACCTCCAAAGAAAGAAATTTGGACTTGTAAGTAAAGAAATTTCACAATCTGGAAGGAATTGGGATATGGGAGGGGAATTTAAAAGAAAACGGAGGTCGTTCCCCCCCCTACCGAGATACCATCAAGCAATTGCAGAGCCTGCAGCCATAACACTGGAACAGGACTCTGGACTTTGCTAAAAAGCAATTTGAACCCCTCCCCAGTGGTAGCGGAGCCAAGGGGAGGTGAGTGATTCTTAATTTGGATCTCCACAAATTTTGGATACAAATAAGAACAAACTCTCCGGTAGCGGGGTGACAGGAGCCTGGATGTACCGGCCAGCCAAAGAAGGACTTACTCTCAGGCACAACAGCCTATGCACCATATTGTAATTTGAGAAGACAAAGGACGGCGATAGTCAAAATAAGCAGACATGTTGGGTGAGAAAGAGATGCAAAGTGTGTGGGAAAAAGTGCAAGAGGTGATGCGGGGAGTTAAAGAATATACGAGACTTACAAAGTTATGCATTGAAAACCTATGCCAACCCCTCTCCGCTGACAGCACTGATGCACAGACTGAAACTTTAGAAAACAAAAACTTCAATTTTTCAAGACAAGAAGTCCGAGAGGAGTTACAGACTTCGAACGAAGTGCAGCCGGTGGGAGAGGCTGCACGGGACATGAGTTATAACAATAGAACTGTATCGGATAGAGACTCCCAGGACCTGTGTCTCCCAGTGAGAGAGGGAGAGCAGGTTCCTGGAAAAAATAATCAAGCTGTGCCAAAGACCGAAGTGGAGGCCTGGGTTCAAACCTCCCTAGTGAGAGAGGGGAGGCAAGAACCAGGTGAAGAACAGGTTAATTGGGAGGCTAAGAAAAAGGAACAACTGGACTGGGGATGGCAGAGGGGTTGGTGGAGCGAAGAAGCTGGGCTGAAGTGGGTGAGAGATGGAGTGGGTTGAGAGGAATTGTAAACAAAGGGACGGATTAAATGGTTTGGATTTGGACTGAACACATGAGCTGATTGGGATATCCAGGGGAAAGTCATCCGGTGGAGGAGGGGGGACATTAGGTTTTTAAAATCGTAATTGGAGGGAAAGAATATTTGTTTTGATACGTCAGAATAATTTTAGTGAAATTTTAAGAGGCTAAAGGGTGTAATTAGAGGTTTAAAGAATTGTATATGTTAGAATGCTAAATTGTATAAGTTAGAATATTTTTTTTGGTGAATAATTGGAGAGATTTGAATTTAATTAGAAAATTGCTAAATAGGGGTTATAATTAGGCTCGGGAAGGGAGGAGCGGGGAAGTCAATGTTATGATGATGTGATAAAGAATAGATTGGTATTTTTTTTCTCTTGTTTTTGCTTTTTGCCTGCTTTTTTCTTGTATTTTTGCTTTTTTCTGTCTTTTTTGGACTTCTTTTCTTTTTTGATGATTGGTTATATGGTGATATGGAGATAATGATATGAATGGAAATTTTAAATTGAAAATGACAATAAATATAATTTTAAAAAAACAGAGTGCAAAACAAGGCAGATTAGTAGTTGGCATTTTCTTAGCTACAGGGTAGCTATCATGTGGTGTGAAATGTCTTCCTCTCTGTACTTTCATACAGATGCCAGCTGCTTGTTTAGCAGACTGTGGGAAGTATGTCCACTTCAGTATGTGCACACATTATCGTCCTCTGCCTACATAAGAGACAGAGTGTCCCAGTCTGGTGTGATATCACAGTCTGTTCCAATATTCTCCAGGGTCAAGTGGTTAAAGAAGGCCTTCCTGGTAATCCAGAGGTGAGTGGGTGCAAAATCAGAGTAGGGCTGCTCCTCTAACTTACTTTCTTTCAATTTCTATGTACATTCTATTTTTCTAGCAAATGCTGGCTGAAAACAGCACTTAAAACGATGCACAGACGGTCAGCCAATTACTTACCAAGCAGCTGATTTGCTTCTGAAGGTAGCAGGTGAACGTGATCTTTTTTTGCCAGGTGGGTTAGACAATGAAAGGACCTTTTCCTTTTCTTTTCTGCTCATCTAAAATTTGACAAAGAGGTTCAATCAGCCACATCACCATGTGATTCGATAAGCAGTACTGTACTTTGTACACATTTTGCATGGGAAAAGAGATAGCACACAAAGAAAGCCAGCCTTTACTATTAAATTTGATAGTATCTGGTGTTTGATAGTATCTGGAAATAAGCATTTGCTTATTGAGAGAAAAAACCTCAGCTGTTTAAAACTTCATATTCCATTAATCGTCTTGTTGTCTACCAAACCCATATTCTCTGATGAGCAGGCCTGGCTCTAGGGGTAGTCTCGGTGGCGCTGCGCCTGCCCACCAGGGCGAGAGCGCCGGAGCGATCTCCGTGCCACGGCGCCAGGGCACCCGACCGGCTTGAGACGGCCCTGCTGATGAGTATGTAGTCTATCATTTCTGTAGCTTCGCGTCACCACAGCTATAAGCCTATTCATAACTAATGAGCTTACTTACCCCTGCTGAATGTGTAGTCCTCCTACGTCTAACATCAGGTGTCGTGCCAAAGAGTTTTGCTCTGTCTGCTGGATTCCGACAGCTTACGGCCTTGAAGGAGAGAGGGCTGATGGGGCTGCAAGATGCTGAACGAGGACAAATGGGGATGACTAGGGTATGGGAAGTTTTTTAATGTTACATATTTTTTTTACATAATATATACAAAACCAAAAAGGTAAAAGGAAAGTCAAGAGAAGGAAACAGGAACAGGAAGAAGGAATGAATGAAGGAGGAAGAAAGGAAAGAAGATATTAATACAGAGAGAAAAAGAGACACTCTCAAACTAGAAAGATCATGTGATCATCCTTGGATACCTTCAGAGACATTAAGAATGGGAATATGCCAAGTGTTTCACCACCACGTTTATACTACTGAATTAGACTTTGTTTCTTGGATTTTTTAAATACTATACCAGTATGTGGGTTTGTTTTGGGGGATGGAAGTGGGGTGGCGAGTCTCAATGCATAGGCTAGAAAGTTTAAGGACAAGGCAAATATAGATAACTTTTTCTTGTATGGATAAGGCAAACACTGCTTGGCTTGTAACATATTTCTCTCTATAGAAAGATATGGATTGCCTATCTACCATCTACCCTAAATGTTTTTTACTGTATGTATGCATTAATCTTCCTCTAAAAAGCCAATGGTCCTCAGCTAGAGTAAATATTTCACATTCTATTCTCCCATGCCTGCTAGACTCCTTTTTTTGAAATGAAGTTGTAAGCGCCTGGGAATACTTACGTATTCAAAAGAGGTTGTAATATAGTACCAAAATCCCCTACCAAAGGCCTACATTAACTCTTATTATATAAGCTGTGAAATTAATCATTTCCAAACTGATATAATGAGAGAACAGGAAGTGTCACCATTCATTTGACACACTGGATTTTGTATCAAACACACATGACTTTTCCTCAAATCTCTTAGGACTTAATTCACTGTGTGTGTGTGTGTGTTTCAGTTTGATGCCTCTTCTTTTTATCCCCTGGCAAATTATTAATGTAGAGCAACAAGGGAAGATTTAAGGATGACCTTGGGATAGAAATTATGGCTGACACACTGGGGAACAATTTGAGGTCATTTGTACTTTAAGATTTTGTAACACAGACGCATTCATTTTCTATGCATTTCTGTTCTCAAGCACTGGGTTCATGAGGTAGGGATGCTGAGCAAATAAGTAATATGTAAACAAGGCTCTCTTTCACAAACTCTCTCACAGAAATATTTATCTCACTAATCATGTTTTCATTCTCTCTATATCTATCTTAATCCAGTATATCATGTATGGGGAACAAGTGGCCCACCAGTTGTTGCTGGACAGGCATCAGCCCCATAGCCAATAGTCCAACAACACTGGAATGGCCAAAGATTCCCCAACCCTGAGGCAGAACTAGACAAAATAGTCTCTACTAAATGCTCCCTATTTAATGACTAAGGACACAAGTCAGGGAAAGGTTCTCACTTTCCACTGAAAGTCAGTGGGACTCAGGCCCACAAGTAAATGGTATGGGGCCCCTTAATATCTTAGGGGCGTCAATGTCCTCGATTTCTGCAAAACCACTCCTTAATAACCTCTAGAACACACACACATCTTATTGGATAGGCTAAAAGCTAACATATGGCTGTGGGAGCAAGTTCCTGCTAATGAAGAAATGCCACATTCTACTGGCAACTGGATCCTTTTAAAGAAAAGTCAAGTTAATTCCATCTATGGACAAATCAACTATACATTATGAACCTTGGACAAAGTTCATTTTAAAACAGGCTTGCAGAGATATACAGTGGTACCTCGTGTTACGTTCTTAATCCATTCCAGAGGTCCGTTCGCAACAGGAAACCGCTCGTAACATGAGGCACGCTTTCTCTAATGGCGCCTCCCACTGCTGCCGTGCTGCCAGAGCACGACTTCCACTCACATCAACAAGGGGCATCTACTTCCGGGTTAGCGGAGCGCGTAACCTGCAGCATTCGTATGGGGGACAGTACATAACACGAGGTACCACTGTAGTAGCAGAAGCAGAAGCAGAAGCAGAAGCAGAAGCAGAAGCAGAAGCAGAAGCAGAAGCAGAAGCAGAAGCAGAAGCAGCAGCAGCAGCAGCAGCAGAAGAAGAAGAAGAAGAAGAAGAAGAAGAAGAAGAAGAAGAAGAAGAAGAAGAAGAAGAAGAAGAAGAAGAAGAAACACAACTGAATAGAGGAATTAGTTCTATAATGTTTTTCATTTTACCTGCATCTCCTGACAAGGTGGCTGCACTTTTACTTCTGGCCAAGAATGAATGTGTTGGTGTCAGTAGTCTGCTAACAACGCTGCTCTCCCATGGACTTAGCTGCAGGCGTCGAGCTGAGTGTCACCATATAAGCAAGATGTTAGATCACATGCCTTCCACAGATGAGCAGGTACCCTACAGAGTGGCTTTTAAACCACTGCCCCCTGGCAAGAATATTTTTATGACAAACATTAAACAGCTACAGACCCCTCACTCCATTTACTTTTTATGGAATTATTTCTATTTCACCTTTTATTGTCAACACACCTTTTCAATAAATTGTTGACATATATCACAGTGCTCTGATGAGCAATAGATGTGAAGCATATAGAGTGGCTCATTGCAAAAGGTTTTTTAAAAATTATTTCCATGCACCATCACTACCGTTGCTCATGTCTTTTATTTATCAGCTCTCACAAAGAAAACATTTACCACGGCCTGTTTCACACACTCCAAGAAGCTTTGAAATGCAACTGCCTCCATTTCTGTTGCTTCTTTCAATGTACAAAAGGAAAACACATGGGAGATGCACATGTTCTGCAAGCATTGCATGATTTTCCACAAGAAGGAGATGCACATGTTTCCTTTCAATCTGCAACAAGTAGTGGCAGAAAGTGTGAAAGCTTGCCCAATAAGCTTCATCAATCTGCTTCTCGCCTAACACAGGGCTTCATGACACACTAGAATTGCTTCAAAGTCCATTTTTCAGATGGTTATGTCACGCTTTTCACATGGAGAAACAATTCTTCCAATGCGGAGAAAGAAGTAATCTCTTCTGAAACTGGTATGCATTCACAGAGAAACAGACAGATAAAAGCATTATATAAGTGGACCCAGATTAAGTTAGCTAAACACGGGTCTGATTGAAACCAAGGGGACAAGTTAATCACAACTTAACTTCAGTAGCCCTTGTTTCCAAGTGCAACTTAGACTTCATCCGACCCTGAAGCACCAACCACACCTCAAACTTTTCCTGGAAGGAACTTGAATGCTCCTCCCCACTTACACATCATGCCCTATTCTGCTTCAATTTTATCACCCCGGGAAAAATGGAGTTGCAGAAGAAATATTTTCTCACATTCATGGTACGCTGCCTGTATAAATGCTCTTATGTAATAAACTGCTGCAAAAGGTTTTTCGTTAATAGAACCATGTCCAGACAGATTACATAAAGTACAAAATATACTATGTATGCCCCCATTAAGGCACATCTGTGGCCATTAAAACTTGAATCTTAAAAATGCAGAGGGGGGGGGAAGGGAGGCATTGCAGTAAAATCTTGAAGAATACCATTTGCATTGTTTCCCCCCCATTGAGCTGTTCCGGGCACCACTTTTCTCTGCCTGCTATGAAAGTCAGCAGATTTCATTCTCTGCCACTTTGTACACACACATTCACTTCAATAAACTGTTCACTAGCAAAGTACAAGTTCAAGGGAGGGGAAATAATTGAAAGATTCAAGGCAGAAACATTGCTGAGTACTACTGTGCCGTGTTTCTCTGAAAATAAGCCATACCCCGAAAATAAGCCTTGTAGGTTAAACTGTACCATACTTAATAAAAAAAAATAAGACATCCCCTGAAAATAAGCCACTGTGTTTTTTTTGTTTTGCTTTTTTAGGAAAAATAAATATAAGGCGGTGTCTTATTTTTGGAGAAACACAGTATTGCTCTTGCTGCCCTTTCATTTCCCTGCCTCCTGCTTCTTCTGTATCAGCACCTTGAAACTTAAGATAGAAACACATGCTTGGAGGCAAACTGAGGGCTTGGAACCTTGCATTTTCCCTTTACCACGAATGCATGTGTGAAACTGAGTGTGGGGGAGCATTTTAGTCCATTTTTCTCTCAAGTCAGACTCTGAAACTGGAAGTAGAGGGAAAAATGAGGGGGGGATTTGCAAGTCATAATCAGTAGGCATGGGAAGAATTTCTCCCCTACAAATTTGCCTTGGAAAACTTGAATGCAATACGTTACGGAACTGATTATTTTTCTAATCATTTGTTTCTCCCAGTTCTGCAGTGGTTCAATATTGATAAATAATAAAAGTACGGTAAAGTCCGCCCTGTTATATATCAGCAACTAGAAAAAGTTGTAAAAGCTAATTGCCAAGTTAACAACATAATGCATTTGTACATCCCCCTCCCCAATTTTTCAGAAAAGCAAAATAAACTGCACAACTTCACTTGCTATCATGAACATTTTAGATGCTTCTGTAAAATTTGCTATCAACACAGTTCTAGGCCAAAATTAGAGACCGGTGTGTGGTGGTGGGCTATGCACACATATCTGTTCTGTGCACGCAGGTCCTCATGCACTAAGAGAAAGGTGCATGGTGGTAACACCCTCCTGTCATTCCTGGTGCTTTCCTCCTGCCAGCAATGTAATGTCAGAGAAGAAAAGTAGAATATTGCAGCTTCTTCCCAAGATCAGAAATATCACAACATCCAGTTCCTCCAGTACTGGTTAGTAATAACATAAGCGTGTTGGACAGGAAGATTAACGTACAAACTGGGTCAGAGCTTCCGTGCCTAGAACAGGTTAGACAGAATTGAATCTAAAGTTTTGCAGAAATAGGTTCTGAATATATGTGGTGACAGAACACACACAAATGCTGTATATGTCTAGGAGAAAAGTGGTAGGATATTACAAAGTTATATGTTGATGAATGAAATTAGCAAGCCCATTTGCCCCATATCTAAACAATTTTAATGAAAAACACCCCACATCAGCTTCTACCAGCTGAAGATCAATAAAGAAAAGAGCAGAGATATTTTTCCACTGGGCAATCAAAGTGAAACTATTTGGAAGGTGAACAATTTTGACTCCAAAGCACTGTAACAAAAAGGAAGAAAAGTTCAAATGCATTGTGGTACTTTATCCTAAGCATAGCCATGAAGAGGTTTCAGCAGGAATCAGTTAAATTTAGCCCCATGTAGGCACTATGAAAAAGGGAAGGACACTTAGCTAGGTGCTGCATAATTTCTTCAGAAAAAGGAGGTCTCGAGATCCTGTTTATTTTCATTGACCCGAGGGCTCATGCTACAACAATTAAGAGTAATTCTCTTGGGTTGGCTTATCAAACAGCTGTGCAATAAAATAAAATTTAAAAAAGTATCAATTTTTCCCTATCAAATAGAAAATTTACTTATGTCAGAAATCTAAACCCAATACGTTGCTTAAAGTGGGAAAGTATTTTATCGTCCTCATGATATTTAGTGAATATATGTTCATAACAGATTTTAGAAAGGAAATTGCACTTTGTTATTGTTATACTACAACTACACTATTTACTGTTAAAATTGGTCTAAACAGGTAAATGAAAGAAATGGCCTAAATGTAACTCTGGAAAATAACTTTTCAAAAAACATCAGTAACTATTCAGATTTTGTAAACAGCACCAGAATATTTATGAACTCAGGATTCAGGTCTAACTGAAATGTATGCTACATCCCCAGTAAAATGTTTTGAACAGATATTTTATGTTTTAGAGCAAAGAGACTGAGCTATTTGATTTATTTATTTTTTACCCATCTGATTTATGTGCACTGTGGAAGCCAACAGTGAAGCTAAAGGCCACATTCTCCTTTACCTACTAGAGAAATAACTGAAAAATTAAATGCAAAATGCAATCGTGCAGAAGTATGCTAGCATTTTATACTTTTAACAAACAGCTTTCTGAGCAATTAAAATAGTTGTACTCTATTGCATGCATAAGAGACAATGTGTGATAGAGACAGAGTAGACCCACTGAAACGTGGAAATCCTATTATTTCAATTGGTCCTTCTAAGTACAATTAACAATGGATAATTTTGTGTCACATGGAAACGGCTACATATACAGAGCATATGAAACTACCTTGTACTGAACCCATCTGTCTCTATTAGTCCATCTAGCTAAATATTTTCAGCCAGGGTTTTAGACAGGAGTCTTACCTAGCCCTACCTGGAATGCAGGTATTGCCCCAGGAACCCTCTGCATGCAAAGTATGTGGCCTGTCCCTGTCAACCTTAATGCATCCATTAGTGTAAAACTACTTGTTGTTGTTGTTGTTTAGTTGTGTCCGACTCTTCGTGACCCCATGGACCAGAGCACGCCAGGCACTCCTGTCTTGCACTGCCTCCCGCAGTTTGGTCAAACTCATGTTCGTAGCTTCGAGAACACTGTCCAACCATCTTGTCCTCTGTCGTCCCCTTCTCCTAGTGCCCTCAATCTTTCCCAACATCAGGGTCTTTTCCAAGGATTCTTCTCTTCTCATGAGGTGGCCAAAGTATTGGAGCCTGAGCTTCACGATCTGTCCTTCCAGGGAGCACTCAGGGCTGATTTCCTTAAGAATGGATAGGTTTGATCTTCTAGCAGTCCATGGGACTCTCAAGAGTCTCCTCCAGCACCATAATTCAAAAGCATCAATTCTTCGGCAATCAGCCTTCTTTATGGTCCAGCTCTCACTTCCATACATCACTACTGGGAAAACCATAGCTTTAAAACTACTTAGGGTGGTCCAAATGGATGGTGGGTATAGACAACTGTTTACTTGGAAAGTTGTCACCAACCAGCTAAATGGCAAGGACAAAGTTGCCACTTTCAGTAGTTCCTGTTTGGTGTTGCTGGACAAAAGCTCAAATGGCCTCTTTGATATGACTTATATCAGGTTGCAGAACCTGTGCTTTCAAAGAACCTTGGGCTTTGCAGACAGTACAATTTATGTTGATCTCAATATGGATCACCTCCTGGACAGGCACAGATTACACTATGTGTGGGGTTTGTGGAGAGCCGATGTGCTGAGTCCACCCATGCAATCTAAAAACAAAGCCAGTTTGGCTACAGCCCTGCAGTTGGTTCAGAGAGCTATTTTTCATTTGATGTACAATATGTTTTTTCTACTAATCCTGTTGTGAAATCATCATGGAGCTAAGTAACTGGAGTGTGTGTGTGTGTGTGTTCAAAAAACTAGTACTATTTATTATGCATAGGGAATTTACTTCTGAGTAAACATGCATAAGATAGGACTCATATTTTTGAGCTGGGAGTCTTTGTTAGGTGCAGGATCTGTAGAGAAAAATTTAATAAAATGTCCTAGTTTTATAGCCATGCTTTTGAACATCACAGCTTAGGTCCTGAAACTGGCCTAGCTAAGGGCCATCTGGAGTCTAATTTGTGAGACAATGCAATTTTGGGGAACAAGGGTGGGGAACTGCTGGCTCTCCAGATGTTCATTGATCACAACTCGCAACATCCCTGAGCACCAGGGCTGGCTCTAGATAGACCCCCGGTGGCGCAGTGCAAAGCCGCACGAAAACCATGCTGCGCCCAGTGAGGGCGGGGGTGCCGGAGCGATCTCCGCCCCTCAGCGCCAGGGCGGCCAACCTGCTCGAGACTGCCCTGCTGAGCACTGACATACGACAACATCTGGTGAGCCACAGGAATCAGGTTTTCGTTCTACACCATAGATGCCGCACAGCCACAAGAGCAGAGGACCAAGGGTGCACACATAAAAATACAGTGGAGCACACATAAAGATACAGTAGATACACACACAAACACAGAAAATGTGGCTCAATAGACCTTTTCTTCCTCTCACATAATACCAGAATGATCATCCAATGAAGCTGAATGATGCAAGGATTCAGGACAGACAAAAGCAATTACTTTTTCACAGCGCACATACTTAAATATGGAATGCACTGCTTGAAGACATGATGGTTACCAACTTGCATGGTTTAAAAAAGGCGTTGGAGAAATTCATGGAAGAAAGTATCCATGGCTACTAGTCACAATGGCTGTGTACCCCCTCCAGGATTAGGGGGAGTACGCCTCAGAACATCAGCTGCTGAAGCTCATAAGCAAGCTTGCTCCTGTTGTATTCATGTACTGCTTGTGGGCTACCTACAGCCATCTGGTATGCCACTGTGAGCAACAGGATACTGGACTAGTGTCGGCCTGGTCTAGCCAGGCTCTTCTTGTGTTAGAATCATAAAATTGTAGAGCTGGAAGGGGCCACAAGGATCATCCAGTCCAACCCCCTGTAATGCAGGAATCTTTTGCCCAACATGGGGCTCGAACCTACGACCCTGAGATTAAGAGTCTCATGCTCTACCAATTTAGGAGCAGATGCAGCAGATGTAGTGGCAAATTGGAAAAAACTGGAAGTCTTTTGCATAGCTCTGCCAGCCATACATTTGTGTAATGGAGGGAGAGAAGATAGATGACAATCTGACCCTTTAGGGGGAATACATAATTGATAGTCCTTAAAATTGCAATTAATTCTTCAGATATCTCAAAAGATGCTTGTATTTAAAAGGCAAATATGACACTTGGCTCCAATTCATATTTAAAGCCATGATCCAAAAATGCAATTTAGGACTACAGAAGAGCTTTTCCATACATAGTTTTCCTCCACTTAATACCAGTGTCACGTCATGTCACGTCAGAAGGAAAACTGCTTTTGAGACTCAGATTCAAAGGCGGCTTGTCAAGTAGTGCACAAGGATGCAGCAATGGGGGGGGGGAGTGGAGAGTTAGCTCTCACAGTGGCCTAGCTCACTGCTCTAGATCAGAGATGGGGAACCTCAGGCATTGTGGCCAAATACAGACCAGGCATAGGCAAACTCGGCCCTCCAGATGTTTTGAGACTACAACTCCCATGATCCCTAGCTAACAGGAGCAGTGGTCATGGATGATGGGAATTGTAGTCCCAAAACATCTGGAGGGCCGAGTTTGCCTATGTCTGCTTTAGACGTCTCTACCTGGCCCATGGAATCCTCCACAGGCTGCACCCCTTTCTAGCTCTGCTTTGCACCCTGATAGTTTTTGCCAGGATGGAATGTGTCCTTGAATTCTGATAACAAATCCAAGATAGAGAGAGGTATATGAGACAAACTAGCTGTACTACTGTACATACAGGGGAAAATACATCTGAGACTCCACCCACTTTTGCTTCTGGCTCCACCCACCACTGGTATAGTTCCTGTCAAAGCATTCTCAAAGGCAATGCCACCACGGCTATGAGAGCTATAATCTCTGATAATATGAAGAAACCTAGCTGGTAGCACTCTTAATGACACCCAGGTAGCTCTTCAGAACCCTTTCATGCTCCAACAACTGAAGCTGGGAATCTAAAGGACCAAGTTTGGTAGGACAAGAATCAACTTTGAAAATCACTCTGCATTTTCACAGCAAAACAAGGTTTCCACATTCACTTAAATGTTACATGAACACTTCTGCCTGAACATACAGAAGTCTAAATTGTCATGGAATGGATGTATTGGGGAACTGGGAAAGTAAGTTTAAGGAGAGCGCTTTTCAGGAGCAAAGCACATGTGATTACAACCACTCCTGCCAAAGCTCAATTCGTGATTTGAAAACGGGCACACTTATCTACAAACACCACTTGCAATAAATAGGAAGTGTGTATCTCTTTTCTGGCTTTACTTCCAATTCATTTTATCATAAATCTTAAACAAACTCTTTTTCTTAAAGAGAAGAGTTAACTTTTTTGGGGGGGGCGGTGATCTTTGAATGTTTCTGTGCATTAATATAGAAAAGAAATAAAGTACAGTATTTTTCTTGTGTAAGAACAATTTCTTGAGAAATTGTGCTTTGATACCTAAAAGGTTGTTGTTACAGCCAGACCAGTCACTCTTTGACAATGTTTCAAAGCTACAGCATATGAACTGTCAGCCTGGCATACAACACAGCATGGGGACACATATATTGCCATACATGCAGAAAAGCACACACAAATACTGAAAGCAAACCCCACAGATTGTAAAGACATAATCAGAACAATCCTACGCAGGTTTACCCAAAGCAAGTCCCACTGAATTTAATGGTACTTACTCCCAGGTAAGGGTGTTTAGGATTGCAGCCTGGGTTTACCAAACATATTAGACCTTCCAACCAGTTTCACAATACTGTCTGAAAATAATTGATAACCTTTTAAAATATATATATCAACCTATATTTTAAAAATGGGTTTCTGCAACAAACCAGATTACAATACTCTGGATATTTTTGGTTAACACTGAGATAGTATATTTCATCTATCGGTTTCTAAGCAACGAACATATGAGACAGACCCCATTTTATGTTCTATGTCCAATAAAACATTAAAATGAAAGAAGCACCCCCGACCGAAAGACTGAAATATGATTTGGAATAAAGCTTCTCTTTCAAATCAAGTCACTGTGTAAGATCACAGGGTCACTGAATATCCAGTTTCTTACCCAACTTAAGCCAGTTATTTGAATGCCCTGGAGAAATTCAATAACTTGTTTTTAAGTGGTTTAAAAAAACATAAAATGACCAAATGAGTACTGTATGGTCTAGTGGTGATGTTCAAAAAATTAAAATGGATTCCATGCAGTATGGAGAGATAGATGAGCGGGTTCTTTAGTTTTCAATTCATTTACTAAAAAACCTGACAGAAGCACTGCTTTTAGCACTTGCTAAGTGTACCGATTCAGGCAAGTTTCAATATTTCAGATATGTGGTGTTTTTTCTTTCCAAAATATGGTCTTGTGTTGGAAGCTTTTTTCTTTCCTCTTTGCAATGTAAATAAAGTGCCTTTAATAGTTGCTGAGGTTTTACAGAACATTTTAGCTCTTTCCTTTCAGTTGTTCCTTTAAAAAAAACTGTACCTCTGTCTGGAGAATTTAGTAATGTTGCAGATGAGGAGGAGAGTCGCTTGTTAATGACTGGATCAACATGTTTCGAAAGGTTCATTGTTGAAACAGATCGCCTGTCTGGATCTAAAACAAATGGAAATAATGCTAATTGACAGCCCACATGCAGAAATGCAACTTCCTAGTCCTCTAGAGGGAAAAGTATACCAGAGTAATAGGTTTTTTCCCCTATCAAATGGCACCTTTAACAAACAGGAAGGACTTTCAGGGAACTTTTGTAGGTGACTCAAAGAATGTGCACAAAATGATATAATGTCAAGTTGCCATCATTATTCATTCAGCCAAACAAACAGCATTTTAATGAGACAAATCTGAATGAAATGGCAATAAATAAATACAATGAGATATCCATGTCCATCTCATTGCGCTTACAATAAAGGTGATGCAGTAAGCCTGGATGAAATATGGGGAAATGATGGAGAAGCATTGACATGCCTACCCATATTTGGGCTTTATAAAAGCAAATCTGTTTAAAAAGAGCATTTGGCTACTAAGTTCTGGTTTGCATGAACAAACCTTGGTTACAGCTCATGGTTAAGGAGGAGAAGGTTTTAACCACAGGCCCTGTTTCAGACAATATGCCAAGTGTAAGCTTGGTGTAGCCCAGCATGTAGTAGGAGCAAAAAAAAATACATAGCAGGGGCAAAGCGGCTGCAAGCTTCTCTCCAGGAGCCTGAATTTTCAGAGTCTTGGTAAGCCACATTATAGCTTATGTGTCATGCAAACCAGAAGAAAGTAAGCCGTTTGACCAGGATGCTTCAGAATAATGAGCACCTGTATTATTAAGATGAGACAGGGGTGAATACAGCCAGCACACCATGCCAAGAAAGGAGACCAAAGAAGGGGACGAAAAGTTAGGCAGACTCAAAGTTCTAAGAATTCCTGTAAATAAATTATAGAGGATATAAAGCTGATTTAATGGACTTTGGGTTTTTTAATTTTTTTATAAAAACTAATTATATATTGCTATATCATGCTAAATATCAATCCAGTTAACATATATAAAATTTAAAATTATCCATAAGTATGTGTGAACTTAATTGGGCAGCGGCTTGCACAAATCTAACCCTGTGCCCTGAAGCAAATAGGGATATCTGTCCATATTTGTTGTTTCTTTGTTTGTTTTATATGTGTGTTTCATACGTTATGCGATTGTTTTATTTTATCACTATCTGAAAAGGTGGGATATAAATTTAAATAACAAATACATAATTTTGAGGGTTCTTCCCCCAAAAGGAAAAAGTTGGTGTCACATACAATAGATGCCTTACCAAAAGCATGCATTATTGAATGGCCATTTGGACAAATGTCATACAATCCTAATCATTCCAGCCATTATACCAACACCTATATGCTGCTTTTTATTAGGACTTTCTTCCACTTTTTCTTATCCTCTCCATCATTTCCACCAGCATGATATACAATCCTAGCCATTCTGTAATCCTAGAGTGAAATTTCTCCTCCACCACCAGCCTTTTTTGTTTAAGGATAGGCCAGAAAAATCTGCAATTTTAGTATGACATTCTTTTTTCTATAACAGAAAATAAGCAACTAGTATGTGAGGAGAAAGCATGGGGGCTGGGAGGGGGGATTGTGAAAAGCTGTTGTGAGTGATGAGAGAGGTTAGAAAGGGAAAATTAAGAAGTGCTAGGAGAGAGCACCGAACAGACCGACATGCCCAGAATGCCATTTGCCATGTTCGTTTGGATAGACAGAAACTGCATGTCTGGAGAGAGGGAAGGGAGGAGTGAATGGTCATCTGAAGGGCAATCTGCAGGGCAATCTACTTTGTAATGGGGTTTATTTTACTTTCCTTAAATGCTGGCTAGGTTTGAGAATGCACTATCACGCTGAACCACCCTTTTCTTCCAATGCTGCAAAGTCAGCAGCTGTGCTATACTGAGAACTTAACAGTTACTTCAAGAGCACGGAAAGGCAAGTGCACAATTTAAAGGGATTTCAGTTGTAAATGAGAGGTGGGGAAATGGGGAGAAAGGAGGATAAAATAAATAAATAACTGAACAACTATATTCCTCCAAAAGGAATTTTGAAAATGTTGTTTGCTTCTGAAAGTAGGGGGGGGGAGAGATAGAGTCTAAATACTGTATATAAACAGAATCCCTTCAAAACTGTATGCTGTATTTTGAGAAGCTGTGCCACATTCTTTAAGTCACCCACTAATAGCTTGGTAAATATGAAGATGGCAGGGGCTATCTATCAGCTCTAGTCTATGAGGCAAGTGTTAGACATGCACTGTCTCTAACAAAAGATGGTTTAATTACTGGTGTACTGGTCCTATTCTGAGGAGATAAACTACTGGTGATTAAAAATAAATAAATCAACAAATCACAGGGATTTATGTACCGGGTTTTCTAGTACCACCCAGAGGTCTGAAGTGGTACTCCAAGCCTGCTAAATCGAGAAAGGTGAATGATGATTCAACAAAATAACCTAGGGACAGAATGCAAGACAATGATTTTCAAAAGTAAAGAAAAATTTAAAAGGCAGCAAACAAGTTATAAAGAGAGAAGCAAAGAGAGTAAGTAGAATATTGTTATGGAAAAGCAACTGTTTATTGATTTTGCAACACAATGAAATTAGTAGCAATATGAAGTACTTGCTCTTGGTAAGTGCAATGATACACATATTTGTTTCATGATAAAGGCAGTAACACCCATTAGCGTGCTTGTGTAGAAGAAAGTATTCGATATATATGCAAATTCCTAAAGTTAAAGCGTACTGGGCATTAATCTTTAGCATTAAAGCCATCACATGACACCTGCATACACAGAATGCGCTTGGGGAAAATACTGCACGATTTATTTTGTACCTGATATTTTGTCAAAACTGAACTTTTTCAGAGGAAAGGAGAAAACTACTTAAAAAGCTTTTCAGTATTAATGAATATTAGTTATGCTGATGAGTGGCCCCGCCACCCACCCCCCCACCCCAAATACTGGCTTTTAAAGCAACAACAAAATAAATCCCCGCTTCCACTTTTTATATAAGAATTCGCATTGTTTCCCTAAAATACTCATATTAATAAAGTCCGGCAAGTACATGAGTTTTTGCAAGTTTGGCTTAGACTGAAAGACTGCTGGCACACACACAAGGTCAGAGAGAGACAGGCAGAAAGAGGGAGAAAGAGACGAACAAAGCAAATTAAGTGCAAATACAGATGGAGCGAAAAAGAGCAGTCAGTTCTCAAAGCATTAGTTCAATTTCTCATTTGTGAGTGCTTAGGCATAAAAGGCAAGAAGAGTGGACAGGCTTCCTCAATCACAGTCCATAAACCCATATTAGCACAAAGACAGGGAGCCAGGCTGAGACACCTGGTCTCCTGTTTTACCTGTATTGTTAATGCTGCTGCTGTTATGAAGTGTACCTCCCCAGGACCACCTATTTTGCTTTTGTTTCGGTTTCTGGCTCCTCTCAATTGTGCGCCGCACGACCGCTTCATGGCGCTCCTAATGAGATAACACATGGCTAAGTCTCTGAACAGATACAGCCACATTTTGACAGCAGCAATGCAATCAACAAGGGTACAAAGCGTTCATCTTCAGGTGTGCCCAAAGAGCCACTCCGAATGGAGACATGCATGAACTACCAAGTACACCCATCCTGCTGTGTGGGTCATTGCTGCTCATTAACAGTGGCTCACAGAGGTTTCCTGCCTACCTGCAAGTCATTTATTTCTTAAGTTTATATCCTGACCTTCCATCCAAAGGAGCCCAGTGCCTCAAACACACCAGCAATAAAACAAACAAAAATCTAAATACATCTAAAACTGTATACACAATGGGAAGAATGCAGGAAGGAGCCCACACTGATGCTAGTGGCAAAAAAGTAAATATGTTTTCACTGCTGAAGGTGGAAATTCAACATCCCACAAGATCCCCCTAGGACAGTCCGCTTACCTTGTCCTCTTCTATCCGCTGTCGGCGTTTTTCCTCTACTGCAGCTCGCCTTCTCTCTTCTTTTAGTCGTTGCTCTTCTAATTTCTTTTTGCGCTCCTCTAGGTGTTTCTCATAATATTGCCTTGCTCTCTCCTCTTTTTCTACCCAGGCAGCTTCTCTTGCCGCTAAACAGCAACAAAGGAAATTTCATTTACAATGTTGTTTGCCAGGCAATATTCCCAGTTTGAACACCTTAACAAAACTCTAGTATTACGGTCATTTCCAATTTTAGTTGCAATAAGGTTGGTTATTACATTATTTTACCCACGACTAGAAATTCAATGATTGGTGATGTTTTGTTTTGATATAAATAGCGAAGAAGTTGGATTCTATATCCAAGTACTAAAAATTAACAGTAAGTGGACACTATGAAAACCTTCTAGAGTGGAGCATGATTATACTGAATCAGACCATTGGTCCATCCAGCTCTGTGTTATCTACATGTACTGACAGCCCTTCTGCATAATAATGGATGGGAGAGGGGAACTACCTTGGGAATTTGTGGAAATTCTACCATTGGTGGTGTTTTAAAAGATGCTAAATTACCACATTATCAACGATGTTTTGAAACATACTTTCCTTTAGCATTTAATAACTATAATCTAAGAAGAGCTATTTTTACAAAAAGGACAAGGGAACCATGATTATTTATTACATACATACTTTCAAGTGACTGTGGATTGGCAACATTACCTCCATTAGTATTAGGCTTTTAATTTTGCATGTAACTTTAGGACATTCAAAAAAATTGTTTTGCTCTCAGGTTTCATTCATTCATTCATTCTCTCTCTCTCTCTGTCTCTCTCTCTGTCTCTCTCTCTCTCACACACACACACAATCGGATGGGAAATCTTCATGAATGTAATTTCATAACATCCCTAGAATGGATCTGAAAATTAGGGTGCATTTTCTGAGATATTCTAAACCTAAAATGTTTAGGAGCATTAAGGATGTGATTCTAAGCATACTTACATTAAGGATGGTTACAGGTAGGTAGCCGTGTTGGTCTGGGTCGAAGTAAAATAAAAAAATTCCTTCAGTAGCACCTTAAAGACCAACTAAGTTTTTATTTTGGTATGAGCTTTCGTGTGCATGCACACTTCTTCAGATACAGTATATTGCTGCCACATACACCCGGACAACATCATTTCTTCAGATACAGTATATTGCTGCCACATACACCCGGACAACATCATTACTGGCCCCAACAACATCCAACATACCATCTCAGGACTATTTAATTGCTCATCTTCTAACATTGTGTATGCCATCAAATGCCAACAGTGCCCTTCAGCTCTCTATATTGGACAAACAGGCCAAACCCTACGCCAAAGGATAAATGGACATAAATCTGACATCAGGAACCAGAAGACAGAAAAACCAGTAGGAGAACACTTCAATCTCCCAGGACATTCTATACAAGATCTCAAAGTAGCTGTCTTACTACAAAAGAATTTCAGAAATAGACTGGAAAGAGAAGTTGCTGAATTACAACTTATCACCAAGCTCAAAACCATGGAGGGACCTGGTTTGAACAGAGATATCGGATTCTTATCTCATTATACATGATAAGCGATCTTCAGCCATCTCAACCCTTGCTTTTTCATGCAAAACCATTTGCAGTCGTTTTCGGTCATCAACAGCTATCAGTCAGTCAATCACCCACTTCCACCACCCTTCTGAGTGATCCCCCCTCCCCTCCCCATCCCCACCCCTCCCCACCCCTTCTCTACATAAGTGCCTGGGGACTTCTATTTCACTGTATCTGAAGAAGTGTGCATGCACACGAAAGCTCATACCAAAATAAAAACTTAGTAGGTCTTTAAGGTGCTACTGAAGGAATTTTTTTATTTTACATTAAGGATGTGATTCTAAGCATTAAGGATGTGATTCTAAGCATACTTACAAGGTGGAAGATCTGTAACTTTTTTATATAAAGAGGCTTTTTTTATAAAGAGTCTTAGGCAAAATTTATTAAATTTGTATAATATTTCACACTAAAAAGTAAAAAACAAAACAACCATCAACTTTTTAGAGTAAGTATTTGTTTATCTCTAAAGGAATGATAGTGCATTATAATAATAGGTTGTATTCAACAAAGTGCAGAGCAGGTTGTTTCATTGGAGCAAGAATTTCTCCTCATACAATGAAACCACCTCTTTCTCTCACCTCCCCTTGCATTCCTCTAAATCTAATTTTTCTCCCTATCCTCCAGAGCATATTTAGGGACAGTGAGGGAGAGCAGGAGGGAGGAAACCCCCTTGTGCTAGTGCTGATTCTTGCACTAGTGCAAACATGGACTTGAATACCACCCATTATATATGCTATATTCTTAATTTATTAAAAAAAAATTATATCCAGCCATTTCCAGGCAGCTCACAGCAAAATTAAAATGCACAGGTAACACAAAACAAATAAAATAAAATGCAGTCTAGATCAATATTTAAATGGTCCTGCTGCAGTTCTTGAGAACATATAACATACTGGCTCTGATTAGGGGACATTTTCAGAAGGTGACCTGAAACTCTAGTTGCTAAAAATAAAAAAGCAATTGATACAAATTTTATCTAAACTTCCACCACACCTCACTGGCTTGCCAACAAGGTAATAAGTTTTGTCTTATAGATTGATGGCAAGTTATGGATTCTACTTTGAATGCCAAGAAATTAATTTACACTTTGAAATCTCAAAGAATCTTCCTCTGCATTATCTGGGCTGGGCAGGAGTTGGAGAAAGAGAGCTATTTAAAAATCTCTTCTTATGAATGAACTGAAGCAGAACACAATGGCATTAGGTAAGATTCTAGCTTGCAAGCACCGATATATTATATAAATTAGCTTACATCTTGATTATCTAAGCAAATAGCAATGGCATCCTTTCAGGCTACGGTTCATTTCAAAATGCAAATAATTGATAATCTAGACAGCAAAACAAGAATAGCTTGTTCCTCCAGTTACAGAAACATTAGCATTACTACTGTACTACACTTGAATACCCTGATTCCAACTTAACTTGGCAGGAGCAGGGGGAAGTGAAGCTGCATATTATTATTCAGCTCTGTGCTGTACAGGGCCAGCCCTACCACATCCTTGGCAATTGTCCTGTTTTGACCAGGACATCGCAGAATTACAAAAGCCATCCTGGCTTCTGACTGGATCCCAGAATGTCCTGTCTTTTGGTCTCCTGCAAGAGTGAGGGACTCAAAGATGCTCATTCTTGGGTGCCACGCAAATCAGCTGGCACGTTTTAAATAAGAGAGAAATGCGCACAGTCCCATCTTAGCAGGAGACTGGAGCTGTGCTCTGCAAGCCCTCTGCAACTTGCATTCTGTTCAAGCACAGCAGAGCGCAGCCACCTCTTCTTCTCCAAGGAGGAGGCCTGGGCTCTGCTCTCCTTCCAGGGGCAGGAAGGAACCAGACGGTGGTGGTGACGACAGCCTTTGCACTCAGGCTACTACTGCTGCTCTTGGGGGCACCCAGAGGGTCCTCAGCAAGGCCCACCCACACCGCCAGCCCTGCAGGATGTTCACCTTCCTGCTGCCAGCCAGAAGGAGTGCTTCTAGCAGGGCATGCCAGGCAACGGGTCCATGGAGTTCAAGTACCAGGCGGGGGAGATAGGTGGGGATTCAGAATCTTTGTGTTCAGTGCCTGGTGCTGGTGGAGAGGAGTGGTAGGTAGACTACCCCTGAAGGTGGAGTTTCCACTTGGCTGCCATGACCGAGGCTGTACACACACACACACACACACACACACACACACACACACACACGTATACGGGGCAGGCAGACGGAACTGCCATCTTCATTTTCAACACTGGGATGTTGGAGGGCATGCTACCATTAGGAAAAAAAGAGGGGCAATTGCTGAAAAGGCAGTAGCTGCAGCCCTGTGATGAGAGACAGAGCGGTGCATGCTACATGGCACAGCCAGGACTCCTTCAAAAAGCCGCTGTCTCACACAAGATGGAAAATGCTATATTGTCACCAGTGTCTGTCTGTTTGTTAGTTAGTTGTTGTAGCATAACAACCGTTACTAACAACCCAAAGGTACAGCAGCAGGGTATTATACCACACCATATACAAAGCAAGCAAGCAAACAAAATAACACATAAACTTAAATAAAGAAAACCATATTTCCTAAGCTGAATAACGCTGCCAGGGTTGAAGTAAGATTCAACTGGCAGTCCAGTCAGCGTCTGTACATTGAGTGGGGAGGTGATGCTATCTTGCCCTTTACTGCAGGCATTCTGATGAAGGATGCCACCTTTAATAACTAAATTAGAAAGTGTGCATGCACACGAAAGCTCATACCAAAATAAAAACTTAGTTGGTCTTTAAGGTGCTACTGAAGGAATTTTTTTATTTTACTTCGACCCAGACCAACACGGCTACCTACCTGTAACCGGTATTTTTCAAGGGTTTGATATATATTCTTCCAGTTCTAGTTATACCAGTAAATAAAGCTTAACAGAAGTATCTTACTGCTGTTGGTCTTTAAAGTGATGACTGTATATATACATTATGCCCTATGAAAAATCCTTAATACAAAGCTGTTATAATTATTAACAATAAGTTAGAAATGCTGCTCTTTGAAATGAAAAAAAGTTTCAAGTGATAGAAACTCATGGGTGGTAAGTCAATATTGCTTCGGGGAATAAATATTGACTGAGCCATAAGTTAATAATGCTACCCCCTCTCCAAATCTCATCTACCATTCAGCGCTTGTCTACATTTGGCTTGTCTTACAACATATGCAACATGCAGATGGCCTGCATAGTGAGGGCAAGAAGCCCAGTGCGATTCTGCAAGGCCCGCTCTAACCTACTAAGTGCTCTGAAATGTATGTGGATGGAACTTGTGCAAAAGGGAAACAGGAGATAAAAAGAACTCTGTGCCTCCTCTGTTTATGGTTTGCCCGTCATTGCTCCATTGCCCTGATACCTCTACAGTGAGAAAAAATATACGGTAAAAATTACAAAGGCCTTATTCAAAAGTACCGGTAAGCATGACCCCCTGCCAACCCTCCCACATCATTAACGAGAATTTAGGGGGAGGGGAATTAAGTGGGGAAAAGAAACAAAGGAAGAATATTGAATTGTCTATACAGTAGATGGACAGACACAGACAGGATGGCTTCTTGATGCAGAGATAAACTGGGAAGAATATTCAAACAAACAGAAATACGCTTTGTGGAATTCAAACCAAAGCTGATAAAAATGAAGCCGCAATAAAACTGCTATGCAGACATAGCCTAAATCTAGACACAGCTGTTGGGGATACATAAAGCATCAACTGCTTTCTTTAATAGTTAACTATTTCCCCCCTCTAAACACAGTCTTTCTCATCCATCTGCAAGACATAACAGTTGCTGACTTTATATTGTTCTGAAGAGAGAGAGGATGTGAAGCCAAGGCTGCCTACAACATCTCACTGGCAACATTCTTTTCTCCCTCAAAAAGGTCCACAATGGACTTGGCAACTTCAGCAGGTGACAGAAAAAAGAGGTATCTAGAAGACAGCTTGCACAAAAAAACCCCATATCTGATCAACAGTATTAACTTTCATTATATAGTCTTGTGTTCATTATATAGTCTTTAATCAAGTGGAAATAATTTTATTGACAATAACTCTCATGGGCATAATATTCAATTGCCATAATGGAGAAAATTACAAAAAATGCTGTTGATCTTTTATTGCCTTTTAATAAACTCTGTAGTTGTAGTTGTTGTTGAAGTTTATCATTACAACTTAATCATCATAACCCTAAAATCATCCTTCATACACTGCCTCTAAACAGTCAATGAATTTACAAATGTAAATAAATGCAATTATTTAAAATTAATTTAGAAGGCTCCATTGTCCCATCTTAAACAATTTCTCCACAGAAAAAAGAAGCCAGGAAAATATTGGTGTATCATGCTGGAAAGTGTTTGCATGCACTTTTTTGCCGATCTTGTATTTCCAAACAATTAGGATTCGCATGAGTCTGTCTTATAGCTGAAAAGGAGAAACCTAATATTTCTTTGCGTCTGCAAAAAAGTGTTCCCTGCTGCCCTGCCCCAGTTGAACATTTGAATGGTAGTGTGCAGCATGGTGCGGTGCTGCTTCTCACCTGACCCCCAGCTGTTTGCACTGCCATTGCTTACTGGGAGATAAAGGGTAAGGTTGTAGGGAGATTGGTGTGGTGCAAATACACTAACTGGAGAACCAAATTGGCTTTGCTGCCTTTGCACTGCACTCACCTGGCCACTGCCTCACTCTCCTCATAAGTAAGTAGCAATAGCAGCAAAGGCTAGGTGGCCATCTCTTGGGGATGCTCTAGCTCTGGGTTTTCTGCCTCAAGTTTGATGGTCTACAATGCCACCTCTAGTTCCATGGCTCTGTTTTGGCCCTGCTGACAGAAGAGCCAGTTTCCTTGCTGCTTAATTGTGCAAGGAAGTCATACTCTGTCCACTGCAGCTTCCAAAAGGAATACTGTATTTTGGAAAACCTTTCCATAACAAACTGCTGCAAACCGAGTCATACGTCTACTGAACCATGCAGCTCTAGCAAAGAGAGACTTTATGGTTTCACTCTATTGTTTAACCATTTCTCCTGGATGACCAATAAAATAGTTTTAGAAAGTGGAAGAAGAAACTGAATAGGGTACACCGGTCACCAACGTTGTGCCCAAGGGCTCACATGTGCCCGCAGAGGCCTTCCCTGGTGTCCGCAGGTTCCCCCTCCCTTCTGAAATTAAGACTGGTGTTCTATTATAGCCAACAAAATAGGTTGCAGTGTGTATGTGTGTGAGAGCCACAACACCTGGACATAGCTGTTTTCCCTTTTCTCGTGAGGAAGCCTATTCAGCATGAGGGAATTTCCCTTAAAAAAAGGGAGAACTTGGCAGCTATGTACCTGGACCCCAAGGGTTGGTCTACCCTGCTCTAGGAAATGTTCCTTCTATTAGTTAGTGACAAGGCTCATTTCAGGATGAGGGAAGGGAATTAGTTCCTTACTGAATTGCATTTCTGCCTATTTGCAGCTAGAATGAAAAACTGATCTACATCAAAATTTATATAGACAGAACAAGGCATCAGCACTTACACTCTAAATGAAGTGTTACAAAATCCCACAACTCCTGCAGCTTGCTGAGGCAGACGGAATATTTTTAGAATGCCAGACTGCATAAAGCAATTATCTGCTGTTTCAACTCCTTTCAGGGAAGCAGGGTGAGTATAAGTTGGGTGAGTTATCTAAATAAATACTACTATGCAACTGTTGTTGTTTTTTTAAAAAAATGCTGGTTTTATGCTGGTGCTGTCATTTCGGTATTAAGATGTGTATTTGTTGTGCTTTGGGACTGTTTTGTGTAAGGTGTCTGCTAATAGTGTGTGTGTGTGTGTGTGTGTGTGTGTGTGTGTGGGTAGGTAAAGGTAAAGGGACCCCTGACCATTAGGTCCAGTCATGACCGACTCTGGGGTTGCGGTGCTCATCTCGCGTTATTGACCGAGGGAGCCGGCGTACAGCTTCCAGGTCATGTGGCCAGCATGACAAAGCTGCTTCTGGCGAACCAGAACAGCACACGGAAACGCCGTTTACCTTCCTGCTATTTATCTACTTGCACTTTGAGGTGCTTTCAAACTGCTAGGTTGGCAGGAGCTGGGACCGAGCAACGGGAGCTCACCCCATCACGGGGATTTGAACCGCCGACCTTCTGATCGGCAAGCTCTAGGCGCTGTGGTTTAACATCATATATATATATATATAGAGAGAGAGAGAGAGAGAGAGAGAGAGAGAGAGAGTGAGTATGCTGTCTAAGAACAGTTTACACACCAAAGAAGCAGGAAGTTTGCTACTTTTTTCCTAACAGGAGAAAGGAAAGCACCTTTGAACGTGACTTGCCAGCTTAACAACCATAAAACATTAACCCAGGCTTCCCCAACCTAACATCCTTCAGATTTTGTTCACCTACAGTTCCCATAATCCCTGTTCATTTCCTGTGCATGGTAGGATTTATGAGAGTTGGAGTTCAAAACAACAGGAGAGCCCTGGGCTGTGGAAAGCATAAATCAGGACCCTCAGGGAAAAAAATAGTAAACCACAGCTAGATTCATATGGAAGGAGGGAGTCTTTCAGCTATCCTGGCCTCATTCCATTTAAGAATTTTCTAAGTAATAACCAGCACCTTGAATAGGGCCCTGAAATGAATCTGAAGCCAGCACAACTGGTATAAGGCCAGTGTAACACGGTCCAAGAAATAGACACCAGAAAGCATTCTGCACCACCTGCAGTTTCTAAAAAACTCTTCCATCCAGGGCAGCCACACACAGACCACACTGCAGAATTCAAGTGTGAAGGTGTCCAAGGCATGTGACTAGACTCACTGGGTGTAAAATATGAGGGACACTTCACATAGTATTCCCCCACCCAAGATGGAACTTTTGCTTCAAGTCCCCATTTTGCTTTACTCTGGTGCATTGCACTGTCCCTTCAAGTTTGAGCCATGCTGTTCAATTGAATCCTGAGAGTTTGGGCAATATGATCAAACCAATCAAAGAGAACCAAACTGACTGATGAACAGCCTGGATTAGTGCCAGACAGCTTCCTGTTCTATAGTACATGGAATTAAATTATTAAGAAATAAGCAAACAGGATAAATGGAAGAGAAGAAACATGGAAAACACAACTGTTTTGCAGGAATGTATAGCCAAATGCATCAGAGAGAGCATATGATTTACAGATTTGACAGGTAAATAGAAAATTTATCTGCTGTTAATTTTATACTACTTATTTATCTGTACTCTCAAACCAGCGCAATTATGCTTTATGGTCAAAAATATAATAATGTGTAGGGTCTGATTAGAGTGTGAAATAACTGTATCTTTGCCTTCTACTCTTCTTTCTGAAATGCCAAAGAAACACCACCACCAGGGTCAGCTGCAGGCAACTGTAATGTGCCATTATGATCTATTTAAAAATATGGCAAGTTGACAGACATCATACTGAGGAAGACATTTTTCACAAAATTAAGAGTGGCAGCCACTGTGCTTTGCATTCACATAAGAAGAAAAACAACCTTTTCTTCTCCTTTGAATGGTTGGCAGTTCAGATGCCTCTGGGTATAGCCAGAAGAATAAGTTAAAATATGTTCAAACCTGCTTAACCCCTCATGGTTCCTAACCAAGGGACCTCAGAAATGGTGGCTCTGTAAAATGTCTGGGAATCTCCAGGATTTGTAGTACACTCACAAAACAACAATTCTCAAAAATTAATTAGTGGAAACTAACTTAGCTGATGAGTAGATATCAATTTACTCTCTCTTCTATATGGGGAGCTTCAACATAAGGGAACAGACTTCAAGATGGAGAAAACAGACGTAAATCTCCCCCCCCCTTCTCTCATAAAACCAGAACTTGAGATCATCCAAAGGCATACAAGACAAACAAAGGAAGTATGTCTTCACAATGTGCACCATTCATTTATGAAATTTGCTACCACAGGATATGGTGATGCCCACTAGCTTAGATGGCTTTATAAGAGGAGTAGAAAAGTTCACAGAGGGTAAGTCTACTAGCCATAACGGCTAAATGGAAATTCCAGGTTCAGAGGTGAGATGCCACCAGACACCAGTTGTCAAAGAGCTGTTACAGGAAAAAGGGCTGTTACTTTCATGTGCTGCTTGTAGGCTTTGCTTGCCCAAGGTCTACTGTGGGAATCAGAGCACTGGACTAGAGGGATCTTACACCCTGATCCAACAGGATCCTTCTTATGGAACAAGGGCAGCCAGTGCTGCATTTCAGATGTTGCTGGATTACAGTCCCAACCAGCTTGCTCAATTATCAGTAATAATGGGAACTGTAGTTATAAACATTTGGAGCTCACCATGTTGACTATCTTTATAATGCCATTGCAATAAGAAGGTGCTGAATACATCATATTTTAGTTTGCTATGAAATCAGGTCGAAAATGAAACCCACCCCAAAACGAAACAAGATGACTTTGATCCAGAGCTCCTGTAAGTAGAACTCTTTTCACAGGACACTCTCACTGGAAGGAGAAGGGAGAGAAAAAACCTTCTGGAAAAGTATGGGGGAAAGAATTGGGAGTTTGAAGGGAGTAAAATTGGTGACCATCTTCCCTCCTTTCCTCCTGCAGGAGCCTCCAGTAGATCTCTGTCTCTTTCATAAAGGAAGAAGCATTTATGTTTTTGTGGAAGGGACACTGTGAGTTCAACCTTAGAACTTCAGAGAAGAAATACTCTTGTAGGAGGTGCGAAGCTTCCTTTTCAAATGTGAATAATAAGAAAATGTACAGAACAGAATAGAATAGAATAATTTATTGGCCAAGTATCAACCATACTTGGAATTTTGCTTCGACTACATTGCAATGTAAAGAAAAACGTACCTCATACAAACACTATTCCCCTCACAATACAACAGCACAGCGAAAAACCCCATACTACCAACTGGCCACCCTTTTGCCCACAACTACAGATTCAACAATTTGATGGCACAAGGAAAAAAGCTATTCCTGTGCTTAGACGTTTTTGTATACAGAGTCCTGTACCAACGTCCGGATGGGAGTAAATCAAACAGGTGATGACCAGGATGCGAAGGGTCTACAGCAGGCATCCCCAAACTGTGGCCCTCCAGATGTTTTGGCCTACAACTCCCATGATCCCTAGCTAACAGGACCAGTGGTCGGGGAAGATGGGAACTGTAGTCCGAAACATCTGGAGGGCCGAAGTTTGGGGATGCCTGGTCTACAGCAATTCTCTTTGCTCTCTTCCTGACTCGAGCGGCATAAAGTGTCTCTATTGGAGGCAAACTAACACCAATTACCCTCTCTATTATGTGAGTATAACCAAGACACACGAAAGTCTTTACAAATTAATGACAATATGTACTTCTCGTGCTAAGTAACACTACTTTATCCGATGTAGGCCTGACAACAAGACTTGGGTTGGCATGTTCTGCTCTACCACACACTGAACTTTCTTGTATGAACACAAAACCCTCTCTGTACACAATATCCTATGTGAGGAGGACATGTCTATGCTCCAGCACATGTACAACTTATGTGCTAGGACCACGTGTTGACCAGATCTCAGAGATCTAGTAATTAAATTCCATGAACTATTTTTATGGCTAAAAGTACACATTTAATTATAGTCTCATAACTCATGCTGTTTAATGTATAATATAGATGTCAAATGACAAGCATGTTATAACTGATGAGAATCACCAGTTAGAAAGAGCACATTGAGTATGACTCACCTAACAGCTTTTCCCGTTCTTCTCTCCGTTCTCGAGCAAGTCGCTGCCTTTCATCAACTTTCAGTACTGGCGCAGGGTCTGTAAAATAATAGAAGATTTGAGGTGTCATATTAGAAAAAGCAACATTCTAAAATCAATTAACAAGCAACTGTAATGTTACCATTTAAGACCTTTCACATATTATCACTTTCACATATTTAATTGCTATGAGCTTGGGATCTCTCTGCCTAAAGAAAAAAAGAACCACCATGAACGGCATCCAATTAATTCTTAGAATAACACTTAAGGCCAAGTTCTCAAAGAGGTGGCCAGCTTCTGTCTGTGTTGCAGCACTTCAGAAAGCAGGTGGGGCTGCATGTTCCCACATAAAAATCCATTCACATAGAAAACATATTTATAGGGGTTTTTTCTCTCTCCTATAGACGAGCAACCGTTCACATGAGCTCCACCCTTCAGTGTGAAGTGAAACTACTGACACAAAATTTCTACCTAAGTGAGAACTTAACAGGCTATTGGTTGGATTCAGAGAAACACCAGCGATGGAAGGGGTAGATGGAAGATGCTCCTGTCCAATTTTCAGGGTTATCTTCTCCATCTTTATTCCCCTATCCTGAAGCTCCACCTATTCAATAGGGTTTCCCGACCTTCATGTGAGGTTGTTTGGAGGCTTTGGGCGTGACTGCGGGTGGTGGTGAAGGGAGTCAGAAAGTCACCTTCCATACCCCTTCTTCTTCCACCACCATTTCTCAAGATCCAACCTCAGGTGTTAGATTTTCGGGGATTTATTTATTTATTTTGTACTAAAAACCCTGATCCAAAAGAACTGCTCAAATTACATACCAACAGCCTGTACACACTGCAGCATTTACCAGAAAACACATCAGTTTTGTTCCATGCAAACCGCATGTGAAAGCATATGAGACCATCGTGATCTCAAGAACAAAAGCCAACACTTCATACAAAGTACTTCTCAGACCTCAAAGATGGTGGCATTATTTAACTACGCAGACTTATTTTCCTCTGTTGTCACATGCCATAGATCTTGCCTTTATAACTTTTGTTTTAGGGGTAATGAATGAAAGGTTAATTACTTGGCAGAATGCCCAGGTGCCAGCGACTGTGTTATGGGTACAACTAACCAGCTGACGTCCTGTCACTCGATATATAAAATTTAAGATATGCAACAGGGGAATGAAACATTTCACAGGATTCGAGAGTCCTTTATTTCTCACAGTTTATAATGAACCGCCTTTCAAATCTGAGCTGCAGAACAGAAGGCATATAGACAGTTGTTAAAGTGATGATGTGTCTATTCAAGAAAACAAAACTCTTTCCTGACTCATTTAACACTGTGCTTGCCAGAGGATAGGGGGGGGGAGGAAATGTGCAGCTAGGACAATATATTCAGTAAAGCCCAGCAGTGTATTTGTTCTCTGAACCCTGTAAAGTAAGCAAAAGAAAACTGGAGTGTGAGACTGAGCATATACAGAAATTCATTTCACCTGGTGCTTATAGAATACATTTACAATACTCAGCACTGGAAGTGCAGAGACCCAAGTGCATCTGAGCACACTCACAAAGAGGTTGGTCAGGGTATGCCTGACCCTAATCTGTATCTTTTAGATTTGCAAAGGAATAGTTTAATTTCCTGGGTTTCATGACTTTGCAAGAACTATTTCTCGCTCTATGTAAATGCATAGTACAAATACAATATCAGTTTGCCTATGTTGTTTCAATGTTTCTTGTCTATATCTGAACATACAGGTGGCGACCATTTTAGGCGCGTCCAACTGATGCATGATTGCCAGCGTGCAACGTGGAAAAGGGCAGAATGGGGGAAGAATGGGAGGCAGAACAGGGGTGGGACACACTTATATATGCTCTGCTAATGCATGCAGGGCCAGAAACAGACCCCCCCCACACACATGAAATGGTTGCCACCTGTAATTAAAAGTTCAGTGACACCTGTGACTGAAAACAACTGTGAAAGAGGTGAAATACATTGTTAAAAGGGGTTTTAAAAATACATCTCCAGGCTGGTGAAAGCAATGAAAAGTTCACAAATTGATACCTGGCTTGGCTCCAGCACTGCTGGCATTCTGTCCTAAAGCGGCAGAGGTGGGGCGGCTGGATGAAGCAGCTTTTTTGTCTTGCACCACTTTGGAGTTTTCAGATACTAAAACAAAAAGAGGGAGAAAAGAATATCAGTTAATCAGACCACTACTACTGAGTCAAGCCACCTTTGTTCTATTCACACAAACCTTGCAATAGCCAAGGCAAAATTTACTATGCAGTGCAACTCTGCAGAGAAGGGGTTCAACGGGATTTCCATTGGCTAGGAATGCCAGGCCTTCTGCTCCTTCCATGGCTATTAGAAGTGGAATGGATTGTGCAGAATGAGCAGTTACATCTATTTGTGCAGGCTGTAGAATTTGAGTTACATAAGCAAGTTTTATTTTAAATTCTAGTACAGAATACACACAACCTGATAACCAAGTACATGCTGCCATTATGAAAAGTGCAGTCCTTCTTTATTGCCTCTTGCTATCTCTTTTCTTCCTACATATTCTCCCTATTCAATCATCCCCTCCACTACATATGAAATACAAACCACTGCCCTAAGAAATGGGTAGTAATTAAGACAATGGTACCTGTACACACCAGGTGGTCCAATACTAGAAAGGGGGCATCTCAAGACTCAAGATGGAAGAGCCATAGCTCAGTGGGAAAGGCTCCCACTCTGAAACCCTGGAGAACTACTGCCAGTCAGAGTTGACAATACTGAGCTAGAAGGGTCATTGGTATGCCTTGGTATAAAGCTCTCCCTATCTTCCAAAGAGAGAAGCTCTCTTCTATGAATGCCTCATGGGGATTTAATAAACTTTAAAATCCACTAGTATTTGAAAAGGTTTTATTGTTTTGTGGGAAGTTCAAGGTTAATCACTTCCTTAAAATTGGCAGAAAGCACCAAATGTTAAATTCAGAGACTAAGCTGCTGTATTTGAACATGGTCCAAAAACAAGTACTTCAAGAGAGAGTCAGCCAAATCAATGTGGGGGGAAAGGGTTCCCTGGTGTAGTCTGAAAATGTTCTTACAAACATAAGCTACTTTTAAAAGAATCAATGAGTACAAACATTTATTATGACAAACAAGGCAATGATTTACACTTTCATCTGCTTAATTCCTTTTCCTGTGCCGATATATTTTTATCCGTCAATTAACTCAGGCAGCTCCCAATTTTCACCGACAATACACAGCCATAGGAAAGCGTTCTTTGCCTATGCACTCTGTTCACATAGGCTCAGGTCCCTTAGCAGAGCAGTCAACTTGAAAAGGTGAGCAAGATTCAGAACCACTGCTTTAGATTAACAGCCCTGGAACTGTCCAGCAGGTGAGCTCCACTGCCTCCCCTGGAGCTGCTGCTGAGTCCAGCACACCTGTTGCTTCCTGTAGGTGCTTCATTTGAAGTCACATTCTCCCTCCCCCCTCCTTTAAGGTAATGCAGACGAAGACTCTGTCACATGAGAGTCCATGGGAACAAATATATCATGGCCACTGCCAAATTTCTATTTATTTATTATTTAAAATTGTATTATCTTTGACAGTTAAAAAACACACTAACCAAGGACAATATAACTTTTAAAAAAATGTTTGATTGAAGAGAAAACATGAGCAAGGCCACAAAATAAAATCAAACTAAACTAGAATTTTAAGAAGTTCTGAATATAAAGGTCAAAAATGTGAAACTGCCAAGCATGCCACCCCTGACTAGGAATCACAACTGAGAAGGTCCTGTCAGCAGACACCACCCACCACTCTTCAGGCAACAGGAGCACCTAGAGAAGAGTCTTTGTAGGTGATCTTAACACATATGTGTCAGGAACTGGGACTCCTCATCAGGTGATAAGAGACTGAAAGGGAGAGCATGCAGTGCCAGCCCCAGAGGCACTGGTACCAGATGAACCTGGGGTAGGTGGTGGTCTCTTTCCAGCCCAAGAATGTGCCACTGCTATCCTCTCTAGAAGACCCTTAACTGTCTCTAGAAGACCCTAGAATACCTGACCCTCCCTTGCTCTGTTGCAATAGTTTTGTAGAAAAAGGTTGAGTCCTTTTAAGTACAGCAGCATCCTGCAGCACAGGTGGCACTAACAGTTACGTTGTACCTGGTGGTACTGCTGGAGAAGGGCTCAATTTTAGCTTGCTCTGTGTTTCCCAGACCCCTGCAGCCCACCTTGCCTTGTATCCTGTCTGAACATCATCTTGTCCTACACCCAGTTGAGTCTGGCCATGCTGCAGTGAGCAGGACAGTGAGCAGGTTCACACACACCAGCCATTGTTATACTGCACACACAGGATCCTAAGCAACAGATGCAAATAGAATGGGGAGAGAAAGAAGCCAGATGAGCTATTCTATATTATTTGTACTTTCTATTATATGGTTCCATCCCTTCTTTTCTTGTGTTTTAAACCAACCTAAATAATAAGTTTAAAGTTGTAAACCAGTAACAGAGCTTTAACTATCAGATTTATTGTACTGTGTTTTGTGTATATGTGCTTTAATAGTAAAGAAGCAAATAGTTTTAGTGGTCTGTTACGAAAAACCTATTTGCATGTGCAAAAATTCAGAATAAATTGTCTTCTGAACCTGTACAGCTATATAATTCCTGGGGTAGAGATTATTTGCATCAAATTTTCTAGGCACATGAATCCCTGTGCTCTTCCATAAAATCATGCATTTTGTTATGTAACTAGGAGACATCCTGTTGGTTTCAAAGCCTTGATTTAATTCACAGAAATGTAAATCTGTAGTAAAATGAAACACCATAGGCCTCATACAGTATGCAAAGAACAAAATTTCAGCAATATTTTATTGAATAAGTTAGAAATAAGCTCTAGGCATGAGTTTCACTAAGTATTCTTATGACATTCTATACTCACTGAATATACCAAATAGTTTATTTCCAATACTCCATGCATGAAATTTTAATGACACTGCTCTGGAGACAAAACCAGCAATGTTAAGGGAATATTAAGGAAATAGTTCATATCGCTGCTACATAGGATGAGGGACTTTGCTTATATCAACACAGAAGAAGGTAGTCCAGACAGACACATATAGTTTAATGAAATCTGGAAAGCCACAACTATTGCTCACAGCATGGTATCATCAGTGGTTATTGACATGAAAACTCATCTAAAATTAGTTCAAATATTAACATATAAATATATTCTATACTTCATCATATAACCTCATACATCTCACTCAGCAATCTCTAGGCTATTAAGAATTGCACCAGAATAAATACTTCAATCTTTAAAATTGCCAAAGGACTTCTTGTTGATTTTGCTATCAAAAATGAGCATGGCTGCACTTCTGGAACATATATTGTGTCAGAAAACACTGTCAAAAAAATCAAAGAAAAATGCACAGGCTGTCTTTACACATCACAGTAAACCATAGTTAATGGCTTACCATGAACACACAGATGGCTTCCACTTTATTCCTCTCTTAGTAGTAACTAGAAACCACAATGCTTGGCTTAGAGTTGCATCCAAACCTGGCATTGTGGATTGTTCATGCAAACTATAATTTAAAGTCAAGCTCTGAGTGAAACAAACAACAAATTCTGCTTTTGGTGTAACACTAAGCCAGGCTTGTGGTTTGTCGCTCCCTCTAGTGCTAGTGTAGGAGCAAAGCAGAAGTGATCTCCATGTTCATAGTAAACCATTAGTTATGGTTTATCGTGACATGCAAACAACACCATATTGTTCACAATCACACAGTCATTGTTTAAAATTAGCTTTTGAATGGTGTCTCGTTAGGAAGCCATTAACTACATCATGTAGTTTGGGAAGATATGAACAACTGCTGCTTCCTGGTTTATTTCCCCGCTTGAGGAAAAGAAAGAAAGATGATGGACAAAATATGGGTGCAAGATGCTCATGCAGATCCTGCTTCATTAAGTTTATGTGACCTTAAAGAGCTGGTAAAGAATGTGTCAAATATTCAAAAACAAACCAGAAGAGGCTCACTGGGTGGGTTTGACCCACCATCCTAGCTTCCCAGAAGGTGGGTCACTATTGCTTGCCAGGAATGATGCAAGGGTGAGGTGGCAGGGAGATCAGTGTGGGGTAAATGCACTGGTAAAACTCCCCGCTGCCTTGCCACTCTCCTCTCCTTCCCAGTAACCAACAGTGACCTACCTGCTGGGAAGCTGGTGCTCTCCGCCCCACCTGGCGACCAACTTCTGACAAAAACAAAAAAACCCACAATACAAGCCACAGTTGTGAATTAGGAAACAATTCTTCCTTCCATTCAGAACAAATAAAATGATTAATCCTTGTGGCTGGTTCCACACTCAATCCCCTTAAGCACCTCTGAGACTTTTCTTCAATCATCTAAAAGTGGAATTCAAGCACAGAGCTTCTACAGCTTCTAATATTTCCATCATCTTTCTCTGCGGCCAAGATTCTTCTAGTAATGTTTACTCAGAAGCACATTGTGTTCAGCCAACCCCTCAATGTTACTTAAAAAGCTTTCTGAGTATAGTTTCCAGCCTATTTTATCAATTGCCGTTAGATGTGTGGCTAAAGGAATTTCCCCATTGTTTTTGTTTAAATTTTGATTTAGGATAATACGGCTGTTTCACTATATAAAAATGAAAAGAAAAAAGGAATGCAAAGTACAGACACCACTTCGGATGACAAACTGATAACCGGCGCAATTACACTACAGCGCAGTCCTAAAATAGGTTATCTGAGGAGTGATATACAGGATATTCATTAATGCTCCCTGAGCCACAGTCAACAGGATGGGGAAGAAAGGGCAGAGCCATCAAGGAGGAAACTTTTAATTAATAGCCCTGAAAGATGTTTGTCTTTCCACATTTGACAGGCTTGGACTAAAATTGCATTTTAACCTTTTTTTTAATGACACAAATCAACAGGTCCATAAAAAGATGGGAGGACAATTAAGACAGAAAACACAACACTGGGATGTAATGATTTATCAAAATCTGGGTTCTCCATAAAAAGTGAGTAACAAGGCTGGCAATATCTTTTTTTATTTATTTATTCAATTTTATATCAATACATAAAAGACCATAAATAAAACATCACACAAAACAATACAAAATACACAAATACCTACAAACAAACAAAAGAAAAACAGAAAAACATAAGCTTAAGAAAAGAATAAGAATTGAAAAGGCTGGCAATATCAATGGGGAAGTGTGTGGAAGCAACCTATGATTCCCCTTTGCTAGCAGTCTACGTGTGTGTGTGTGTGTGTGTGTGTGTGTGTGTGTGTGTTGTTGTCGTTTAGTCATGTTCGACTCTTTGTGACCCCATGGACCAGAGCACGCCAGGCAACTCCTGTCTTCTACTGCCTCCCGCAGTTTGGTCATACTCATGTTGGTCGCTTAGGCTGTGCAAAACAGATGACTATGTGGGCAGTCATGATGACTCTGTCTTCAGATTCTATCCTAAGTCACAGCAAGTACACCTAGGGAGAGAGTTCCATAGGAGCAGTTCAAAGGAGAGGAAAGAAGAGCCATCTGCCTGAGCTCAGTGGGGGTGACCTCAGAATTTGATTCTTTAGCAGGTAGGACATTTAGGGCTTCAAATGTAAATATCAGCACTTTGAACTGGACTGGAAATTAACTGGGAGCCCACTGAATGTCTTTTAACATTCAGTCAAAGAAGACTGTAGCAGTTAACAATCTGGCCCATGGACTCTGTACCAGTTGTAGTTTCCGGGCCCTTTCAAAAGGCAAAACCACATGCAAACACTTCTTGCCATTCACTTGCATGGATGTTACAACACAGATTAATGTACTCTCCAAAACGCAATGCAGCTGCCACAGCAACTCAACTGACATTGATGAAAGTCACTACAAGTTATCAACAATACTAGTGCATCCATCAGCAATGCTGGATCTATAAACATCTGAAAACTAAACCTGATCCTTAAGAGGAGTGCAACTCCATCTCAGGAATTACGCTTGTTTGTTTTTTCTCTTCTAGAAGCAAGGAAGATTACAATGAATTGTTATTGTTGCAGCATTATGCTTCAGTCATGAATGAAGGCTGTGTCATTGTCAAACCAGCCCTCAATCTGTCAGTCACTTTTCTAGCTTCCCTAAGCAGTTTTAATTCTAGCTAATATTCACTTCTGCAATTAAAGTTTTGTTAGGTGCTCCTACGCCTGCCAGCTTGCACTCATCCAAGCCTAAATTTTATGACCAAGGTTCCTTGTGACATGCCTCCTGGCCCAAGAAAAATTGAGAGAGCCCTGAAATCTCATAAAACAGACTGAATAAATGGCTGCCCACATTACAGAGCAGGGGGCCAAGAGCTAGAAGATGATGCAAGTATAGAAGATGGGCCCAAGTTCAAAAAAAGGGTAAGAAATGCCTAATTAGACTGTTCTTCAGAAGCACTGGTACATTAAAAATGAAGGCACATTTACTAATTTTAAATGCAAAGCAATAAATAAACATGCCAGATGTGTGAACCAAATTCATCTCAAAAATAAGAGCTGCATTTTAGAACAAGCCCTGAAGCGCATGAAAACCTACGAAATCACCTTGTCCCTGTATGTGACCACGCAGCCACTTCAGTCAGCAGAATTGGCACTATTACAGGTGCTACATAATGTCTGTTCCCGGTAATGCAAATACTGTACAAGATCCAAGGCTGCCTTTGCTTTAGTCAGTGGAACAGTTTTCTGCTTGTGAAAGGCAAGGAATCCAATTTTTGCCAGTCCTACATACTACCTCTGTGTTATTGTTGTTTAGTCGTGTCTGACTCTTTGTGACCCCATGGACCAGAGCATGCCAGGCACTTCCACTGCCTCCCACAGTTTGGTCAGACTCATGTTGGTAGCTTCGAGAACATTTAATTTTTAAATTATGTTAAAAGTACTTCAGTTTCTGTTTATCAAATCTGCATACTTTTATCATAAAAAATAAACCCTGGTTATTTGAATTCTAATTCTGCCCCTCCTTATCTACATCTACATCTATATGTTTCATCTACATCTATAACAGTAATTATATAAAAATGAAGCTTCATGTTGTTCCATCACTGGCCTTCATGTTTTTAATATCCTCACAATGCTTTCTAGTTCAAGGATAGGTTAAAACAGCACAGAACCCACATCTACTTGCAAGTGCATGGTAAGGAATTGTTTTCAGGCGGCTTTAATTTATAGAAATCATGCAGCTTTATTAAAGCAACCTTGGTTTTGAAATGAACTGTTTTATGAGCTTGCCTTTGGGTACTGCAGCTAAGAAAACAACATTGTTTGAAACACAATGTTTAATTTATATACAGTGCAAGTAGCTACAATCCTAAGGAACAGTAAGTGGAAAATGCATTTGAGGCAGAAGACCTGAGCAATTGCAAAATACCTTCATTCATAACAAGCCTCTCCTCCCTACATGCAGCTGGGTCATCCTATGTTTCACCTGGCTTCTAATAATTCATGTTATGACAATCTGACAAAATATTTCAGCAATGTCCTGATTTAGTCAATCCTGGTACAGGGAGTGACAGGGTAATTCATCTGCTATCTCAACATGATGATGTGAGTGTCACAGCATATTAAAATCTGGCACCAGACACAGATATTTGCAGCAACAAGTCTCAAATGAACATTATTCAGTGGTGGTAGCAGCAGGTTAGAGCCAAATAGAATGGAAAACAGAAAAATCTGTGTCCCTAGAATTTTTTGAGACCAACTCAAAGTGAAGACACAAGTAGCAAGAAATCTCACCATATGCACTACATTAAAATGGATTATTTGTTTCCCTTTAAGTTTGAAAGATACACCCTTCTCCTTTTAAAAAAGTATCATTTATACGCCCAAAGTCGTCCATATTCTGTTATGATGATAGAAGGACTGTGAAGACACATTAAAAACATCTGCTTTTCTGTTTTAAGAATCAAAGCGACACTAAAGAATTTAAAAGCAATAAAATTGCATCAAAAATAAACAAAACTATATTAAAAGCAGACCTTAATACAACAGAAAACAGCACATCAGTACACTGAATTAAGCTGAAATCCATCCCTGTACTGGAGGAATGAGAGGCACAGAAAAACAAACTGAAGGGCTTTATAATAATAATTTAATTGTTTTATGGCTAAAGACATGGCATAAAGTTAATGAGTGCTATATCCTGTCCCTTCAGGTCAATTGCATTAATATTGCGCTCTCTCTCTCTCTCTCTCTCTCTCTCTCTCTCTCACACACACACACACACACACACACACACACACAGAGAGAGAGAGTATATATCAAATACTGCTCTGGCTAAACACTTCCCATATTAATGAAGATCATGGCTTCCACACCACACTTTCCTGATTGTCACACTGCAGTACATTAAGATGAAACATTTTGATCTACAAATTTTTACTCTAAGCCATTGGGTGTCAATCCTACACAAATCCATGGGCAAATGCTATTTAAAAAAACAACAATGGTACAGTTGTATATGTTTTGGGGTATATATCAATTTAAACCAGTACTCAGAATGGATGAGATGGATTTAATTCTTGTTAGAGTCAGACACGACTAAACGACTAAACAACAACAACAACAACATGAAAATAATAATGGATTGGATGCAGACTTGTGTCTAGCAGAGTTCTATCAGTGCAGGAGGAAAGGGGTAGGAGGTGAGTTCCATCCATTCCTCTTCTCCTGTGCAGTCTCCTGCCCTGTGCCTTCTGAAAAACTACTGGGGGGGGGGCTGGCAAACAACCTGGAAGGTGGTGCCGAGAGAAGCAGAATTTGTGAAAACTGCTTTCCCTCCCTCCTCCCGTGTAGAACCTTTGCTGGATAACAGCACTTTCTTGCTGTTATTTGAAGTCTAACACACATTAGTTCAGTAATTTTAGCAACAATCTACGGGATTGCTAATAAGCAATTATTATAATTCCCTTTCACAAGGGAAAAGCAAATCATGTTTAGGCGCTGAGACAAAGGATGGGTGAAATAGATTTAGAGAATAAAACTCCATCTAAAGTATTAAACTTCTAGAAGCCATTTTGTATATTGCGCCCAACAAGAAACCATAGTAAACAGCATAGATGGAAACTGCAGTCTGTTACAGTCCTCTGCAGCAGAAAGGGTGGGTGGATAGACCCTTTTCTGGCTTACACTTTACTGAGGCAGAGACTTCAGCAAGACATTATTGTCTCAGCTCTGCTTCATATTTTCACCAAGAAATGAAATAGCACAGTAGAGGACAGAGGCGTGACCATTAAGGTATGGTAAGTTGTTGGCTATGATGCAAATATGGCAGGGAGAGAGCAGGTGGCTTTCCTCTCCAACGGTATTGCTGCTCTGGTTCTTGATAAATGCATCAATCAGGGCCTGAGGCTTATAACCAATATGGGAATTGAGCTGGGAAATATTTCACTCTTGTGGTATTTGAGAGAGAAGGAGGAATATGCTCTGCAAGTTTCTAAAGCACGGATGGGAAATTTGTGGCCACCCAGATGTTGTTGGACTACAACAAAGAAACGAAGAAAGGAAGGAAGGAAGGAAGGAAGAAATGTAAAATACTGAACACATTTGTATGCAACTTGCAGCAAAAAGCCAAAAAAACAAGGCAAGTAAATAGCTCCTTTATCACTGCTTCACTTGTCCATACTGCTTTTAACAATACTGTACAGTACTGCACTCTAAAAGCTTTTAAGAAATGAAAGCCGTTTTCCTTTTTGGAAAACAGCTCATCTTACACAGCTTTCCTTTTTTAAAAGCTATGTGTCCAACAATTTGATATGCTGTGCTGAAGATTAATGTATATAAAATTAACATCTATCAAAAGAAGTAGAGTCAGCAGTACTATAGAGATGGCTACTGTTCAAGATCTGCCAATTTGGACTCTCTAGACAGTAGGTTGATAATATTACTGCTGACCGTTCTTCCCCTTCTGCTATCAGATTTAATGCTTTTATTACTTTTGGGAAATTTTCCTGCCTCTGTTTAAATCAAGTCTAGGAAGGAACAGAGGAGGCTGCTTTATAGTGAGCCAGTATTTGAGAGAGAAGGAGGAATATGCTCTGCAAGTTTCTAAAGCACGGATGGGAAATTTGTGGCCACCCAGATGTTGTTGGACTACAACAAAGAAACGAAGAAAGGAAGGAAGGAAGGAAGGAAGAAATGTAAAATACTGAACACATTTGTATGCAACTTGCAGCAAAAAGCCAAAAAAACAAGGCAAGTAAATAGCTCCTTTATCACTGCTTCACTTGTCCATACTGCTTTTAACAATACTGTACAGTACTGCACTCTAAAAGCTTTTAAGAAATGAAAGCCGCATTCTGCCTTTTTGGAAAACAGCTCATCTTACACAGCTTTCCTTTTTTAAAAGCTATGTGTCCAACAATTTGATATGCTGTGCTGAAGATTAATGTATATAAAATTAACATCTATCAAAAGAAGTAGAGTCAGCAGTACTATAGAGATGGCTACTGTTCAAGATCTGCCAATTTGGACTCTCTAGACAGTAGGTTGATAATATTACTGCTGACCGTTCTTCCCCTTCTGCTATCAGATTTAATGCTTTTATTACTTTTGGGAAATTTTCCTGCCTCTGTTTAAATCAAGTCTAGGAAGGAACAGAGGAGGCTGCTTTATAGTGAGCCAGTATAGCACACACAAGGGACTGCCAACTTGAGGGGAGGCATGGGCACAGTTGTGGGCACTCTGTAGGCACTGCAACAATTATGACCCCAAAATTACCCTTTTCCCAATTCAGTTTGAAAAAAGCCTTCCATTGCCTACATTAGAATACTTCTTTGAAGCCTATGGTAATTGTGGTGATGGTGGTGGGACTTTTTCAGCAAGGGGAGGGGGTTTCACAGCTTCGGAGGGGATAGTTAACCTTTCCATCCGCAGATAGCTCCCCCAACACCAACCTGCACTATAATTAGGGTCGAATTTGGTACAGTAGAAACAGGGCCGTCTCAAGCATGTCGGGCGCCCTGGCACCGTGATGCAGAGATCACTCCGGCGCCCCCACCCTGGTGGGCGGGCGCAGCGCGTCGTGCGGCACCCCCCTGCTAGCCTGGCGCCCTGCACCACCCAGCCTACCCCTAGAGCCGGCCCTGACTAGAAAGTATCTTTCAAATTTAGTTTGGGGAGTGGGAGGGGCCGTCCCTTAGGCAGGAGGGAAAGCCTCTGTTGGCCCCAGAGGATGTGCACATTGGACAACAGCATTAATATCTAAAGTGTACTATTATTATTATTAGTCATTTCAGTTTATATGGATGTTTAAGAGGATCTCTTATCTAATAATTATCTGTGCTGCTCTGAAATGAAATTCATTTTACTGTATTTTTTCCTATATGACTTTCATTTGTGATACTTTGAGGATGTTGAAAACTATAGGATTATAGAGTAAATTGCCACAATGCTTTGGCTGCAATCTATACACATTTACCTGGACGCAAGTCCCATTGAATGAAATGAGGTTTACTTCTGAGTAGACAAGCCTAAGATTGTAGTATTAAAGGATGACAAATCCGTTACGGCAGAAGTTTTCATAAACATGAGTCCAACAATTTAAAAAATTGAATTATTTTCATTATGTACTGGAATGATAAATACTGTGATGAAGCAAATTTATATGCTATTTTTAATATTTAAACATGTATTTAAAGAGCGAAATAGACTGGAATTTAGAATCAGAATCTTCATTACCAGAACAATTTTTGATCTGAAATCATTAAGCACAAGACAGAAGAATGTTTCAACTACAGCCTCTCCTTTAATTAGCAATGATGTTCTGCAGCCAACATGTGGTTTTTTGGCCAGGCTGATCTGCTTCGTACCAAATGCTCAACTAAAACTGAGGCTGTAACTGCCCATAGTCTGTGATGAGCTCCATTTGCACGAATCTGCTCTTGTTCTTTACAAAAGTTAAGAGGAGCTATGCCCCTTAAGATGCTTTAGATGAGCACTGAACATGGCAGGAGATGGCAGAAATGCTACAACACAAAAGACGCAGGAGAGAGAAAGCCATGTTGAATCAGTTACATGGATAGAGAATGGAAACACATATCGTTACTTGACCGATCTCAAGTGATTTTCTTCTCTGTCGGAAAACAGACTGCTAATCAGGGCACAACATCACATAGAGAGAATGAGCTAAATGGAGTTGCTACCAGCCAACCATAGGAACGTAATAGAGTGTCAGAGCAGCAGTCTATATAGTTCAGTATTGTCTACACTGACTGGCAGTGGATCTCCTGGGTTTCAGATGGGTCTCAGACCGACCTAGAGATGCTGGGGATTGAATCTAGGACCTTCTGCTTTACCGCTGAGCCTTCCGCAAAGAAAAAAAACGACACTATAGTGCATACTAACTTGGAGTGCATGGGCTCTTGTAAGGACTTAAGATTAACTCTTTCAAATATACCTATTGCTTCAGTTGCACAAAATACTACCAGAAAGTCAAGAGTCTCTCTAATTTGGGAACTGTGTGTGAAAACATTTCTGTTAGACAAACACATTCTTACTAAGATGAGCCTAATCTGCAAAATAAAGGTTGGCTGTTTATAGTGGGAATTGGGGTATCTGATGCATTTGACCACCTTTTTAAAAACTGTCAAAGAGCTAGAATTGCATGCATACACTATAAAAATTAAACTGTTTCTAAAGCATCATTGCTCCTCTCAGTAACCTGGGAAATGAAGTTTGTGAGAAACTGCTGTGGTGTCTGAGAGGCTTCTTCCCCTCTACAAACCCAAAGACAGGTTTGCAATGAGCTTCATCAAGGTATTTTAGTGTATATAAATAAACATTCATCTTGGCATGTTGCAACATTAAATTTTTGTTCCAAGCACTTTTTATTTAGGAATATATTTATTTTGATAAAGAGTTATTTGAAACATGGTGGAAATCATACCAAGCTGGGCAGCTCTTTTTGGGTTTTCAGGGGTAGTCAAAGTAGTGCTTTCCAGATGTTGTTGGACCATGGCTGGCCCAAGACATTTTGCTGCTAAAGGCATAACAGAAAATGGTGGGGGCCTTCCTGCCACTTGAGGTGACTAGAGGTGGTAGACCCAGCACAGCAGGGGAGGCAGCAGGGGAGAAAAAAAGGGGGCTGGAGAGGAGTAGGCAGTGGCAGTGGTGGCCCTGCTCTTCCTAGATGTCAGCTGAAGGTGACAAGTGCAGGAGGGACTGAGTGGTGCACTTCTTGGGGCCCAGATTTGCTGCTCCTCCCAGTTTTCCCCAGCCTGCTGCCTGTGGCAACTGCCTCATGGAGGCTAATGGGCCTGTGTTGGTCTTCAACTCCCATCAACCCCAGTCAGCTCAGCCATGAAGGGAGTTGTAAACTACAACACCTGGAGGACACAAGATTGGTTACCTCCCTGCTTTAATTGCCATTGGGGATTTGTGTCCCTCCCCTCCCTGCCTCCCCTTCTAGATTTGGAACAAAATGTTTTAAACTGCTGGATACCAGCTGTATACAGAGTAAGAATGAAAAGATACCATTTAAAATCCACAATGTAAACCTCTGATTTCTTATGTGTCTTGGAATTTCTCCAGCCTTGGTAAAGGCCTAACTGTTAAAACCACTAACAGTCTAAAAAGTGTGTGTGTGTGTGTGTGTGTGTGTGTGTGTGTGTGTGTGCTGAATTAATGTGCTCAAAATACGTAAAGCTTTATGTATAGCAATATATTTCAAGCATGAATTATTTCACAAAATGTAGAATGTTTCTCTCAGCATTACAGGCAGTGCATTTATGTCTTTTTGATTTATTTTTAAAATAGCATATGGATAGTAGAAACATTGAAATCCAATTTCTTCTACTCATAAGATCATAGATTATAAGAATGATCCATCACTTCAGTTACAAAAACATTACTGCTGGTTCTATTCCTTCATCACGTACCCCAAAAAGAGAATAATCTTTTTCTATACAAATGAAAGAAATCTGTCGTTCTATGCTACTATAAACTAAAATTAGAATAAATATTGGAACAGTCTGTTTTAAAACAAGCATAGTATGACTTTCAAATTCCTGCAATGCTTTCAACTCTCAGGCCTAAGAAAATATTGTGCTGGGGGGGAAGATCATGCTAAATGTTATAACATCAGTATTATTGCATGCAGTTCAACAAAGGAACTGTTTCTTGCTTCTTAATATTTTATACCATACCTGATTTAAACTGCAACAATTTGCCAGTAGCACTTTGTTATATTGGAACTACAGTGGTGCCTCGACTTACGAATTTAATCTGTTCCGAAGGCACCTTCGTAGGTCGAAAAATTCGTAAGTCAAAAATGCATTTCCCATAGGAATGCATTGGAAACTAAAAAATTCATAAGTCGAAGCAACCCTATCTAAAAATTCGTAAGTCGAAAAATCCCTATATAATGCCTTTAGATGGCGAGACATTCGTAAGCGTGCGGCCATTAGCCCCATTCATAAGTCGAAAAATTCAGTTGTCGAGTCGTTCGCAAGTCAAGGTACCACTGTATGTTAAGAAACCTGAAGTCTCAGTAGAACAATCTAAGGGTGCATTCAGACTTGAAGAATATTGTATTAGTTACAGTGCAATTAGTTACAATTAATTACCATGCTTGTTTAAAAACACAAAGATGGCCAAATAGTTAAGTCCATATAGTAGACAAAATTTAAAATGGCGGTGCCTTGTTTATTAAGGTTAACCAAAATCTCACATAATGAATATTGTTTTGTCCATGGCATCTTACCTAAATGACACTTGCCATAAAATCTGGCCACATTGAATATTTTAAATCCCATAATTGCAGCAAAAGCCACCAGTATTACCTTTGCATTTGCCTTTCAAGTTAGCAAATAGAAGAGGGATAGGGTTGTTGTTGTTGTTTTGTTGTTGTTGTTTTAAAAAGCAGCCCATCAGCTAACTGTATTTACTAAACAATGCCATGCTTTGAAATGTGGGGTACAACAATGAAACTTACTGTCTCCTAGCAGTTGATCTAGTTAGGAGTCTTCCATCCATCTGTCACTTTTTATAGCAAGCATTTTTAAAACATTCAAGTTATATTCTTCTCCCTGCTGTCCCTTCTTTTGGTTGCCATTTTCAAAGAGCCGTTTAGACCACCCAGAGTAAAGACTGAAGGCAGATTAAGCACCTTACGTGTTATTTCCCACATAGCCTGAAGGTCAGGCAGGGTAAAACGCTATGGGTGACCAGACATACAGTGCAACTGTGTGCATACACTCTTGTTTTCAGACAACAACTTTGTTCACTGAATCAGCTCCAGTGGGGAGCTGTATTGTATGCAGGACAGGGGGGGGGGGGAGGCATACTTAAAGAACTAATCCATAAACCATCAGCGCAGCATCATAAATTTGAAGGGTAAGCTTTGTTAATGAATTTTAAATGACACGCTCCAGCAAAAACTGTAGAAGAATAATGCAGGTACTTGGATTCTTTAAGTATCAGTGATACCTAGATTACTAAATATAGTTTTGTGCACTTAGCACTAAACTGCTAAACACTAAAAAATGGAAAGCAAATTGCACGAACATAGTGAAATGCCCATGTCCAAATAAAAAAACACCAGTAGCAAGAAAGCAACAATGGTAGAATTAATGTGATGCAGCCAGTTCTGAGGCAATCTAACAACTTTCCCAACTCTAAAGAGGCCACAGCATTTTTAGGGGGCTTTATATTCTATTAAGAAATGGTTGAAAAGCAAAACATCCTGAACAATGTGCTGCCATGGTCTGCAGATTAAATGGGGGAAGCTGTACTTGTTGCATTTGTGTCTGCTACGTAGCTGACCAGGCAAGATTTTCTCTCTGCACATTTGTAAAAACATGAACAAAAAATGGAGAAATAGAGGGGGAGATGACCATCAAATATTTAAATACTGTAAATTGTTTTACTCTATTTTAGATTGTAGTCTTTTGAAATACGCTATAATTGTTTTACTAAAGCCACCTTGTGGAGATTTTGCCCTAAAAGGTGGCCTAGAAATCCTTAAATAAAGACTAATTACTTCCAATGATGATTCAGCATGATAGCAGAGACCAGATGTTTCAGAGTGCACAGAGCTTTAACTCAGAAGCCGGTTCACAGGCAGAAATTGTCTTATTGTCCTCCTCCCAGAGCCAGGTCATCCCAGGAGAAGTTAGCCATTGGAAACTGCTCTAGCACAGTGGTTTTTTTAAAAATGAAAGACTGCATAGAAGGAGAAAATAAAAGCAAACATTGTTTCCTCAAACTCAGAGCCTTTAGTGAGCCTGTTTTTTCAGCAGAAGAGCGAGAAACTTTATCTGCAAAAGACAGTATCCTCGGGAATATGATGGATGCACTTCCTTCTTTCCTGAAAACCGAATTCCCCCATGTAAACTAGTGTGCTGACTATGGAAGGTGAAAAAGCAAACAAGTTTACAAAACGAGTAACAGGTTCTGAAAAATCCCTGGTGCTAATTCCCCCTTGGGAGACTTCAATGTGAAAATAAATCTTATACTTGTCTACTCAAGAGGAAAACTCTAGTGAGCTCAATGGGACCTACTCTCATCATGGGCACCCACAGAAATTTTTTCAAGGGTCTGTGTGGCAAAATAAAATGTTTAAAGACGGAAGCATCTTGTGGATACTGGTGTGAGACACCTCTAAGACCAGGGCAGCTCATGTGATCAGCACTTGTACACATTGCTAACCACAGAAAACCAGTAGAAACTAAAAGGTAGAATGAAGAAATTATACCCATACTGTATTTACTTTTGAGTTGGTCCTGCGTATGCAGAGAATCTGGGAATGGCTCTGTCCTCATTTGGCAGTTTCCCTATTTGCATAGAACCCGGGAACTGCCCTGAGACCTGTGATTATAGGGTGGTATATAAATAATAAATAATAATACTACACAGGGGCTGTTCATATTCTCAGGAGCAAATGGCTGTTGAAAATTCATTCCCCGTGTCTGGATTCATGGGATTGTTGTCTATCACATGATGGTGTATGTAAGAGAGAGGGCTTGCAGAGAGCAGCCCACTCTGCTTACTTCCACCAGATGGGAGAGCGGCAGCAAGTCTGGGAGTTCAAATCAGGAACAGGAAGGGTTAAGACGGGTCCAGGGCTCTGCAGAGTCCTGGTGGCTCAGCTCCAGGTTGGTAGCAGGGAAGCAGGGGAGGAGCTAGCTTCAGCAGGGGCTGGAAAGGAGGGAGGAGAGAGAACGGCACCTCAGGAGCCTGGTTTGGGACCACGGAGGACCCATAGAGCAAGGAGGAGGGGCGTTTGGAGTCTTAAAAGGGGGGTCAGAGCCCACGAGACGCCATTGTGGGCTTCTGCCCCATGCAGAGCAGACATGATTTGAGACATCTCACCACTGTATATAGCATGCACAATAAAACTATGAAAATCCAGAGGATGTGTGGAGTGCTTACTCGGGAGTAGCCAACACCCCATCTGTGACAGCAAGCCCACAATCTCTTGATGGCTACCCCGAGGGAAGAGGGCTGCAAATGTAGCAGCCGGCATGAAGTTGGCAGCATCTAAAGCAGAAGAGAGAGATGCCGAGGGAGGATTGGCATGAGTTGCCAGCACCCTGCAACTATGGAACGGCTCAAGCACCAGGTAGGCACCCGGGCACAGGGGAAGCCAAGCTTAGTGAACCGAGCAGCTCGGAACACAGCCAAGCCAGAGGAGCGGAGGCTGGACAAGCAGAGAGGACACTCGGGACGGGCCAGCACTTTGTAGGGCGACCCTCAGCACAAGCTGGCTCTAAGACTGAGAGGCATGGTGGCGTGGAAGTGCAGGAGGCTGAGAGGCGAGTCCGGGCAGAGGGGACAGACGGAGGGGAAAGGCAGCGGCCACAAGTTCCCATACAGTCCCGGGGAGGCAGCTGCAGCACAGCACAGCCCCCTCCAGCCAGATGTGATGCAGAGGGACAAAGCCCGCGCGCGGGTACTTTCAAACGCTGACGCGGGAAAACAGAGGGAAGAGAAAGGCGGGAGATGCCTTTACAATGCACCCAGCCACTGGGTGGAACACTGCCCCCAGAGGAAGGAATGGCGAGAGCAGGCAGGCACAGACACAAGCCTGGATGCCAGATCAGGAGGGGAGGGGCCAGGCAGAGCACCAACAACTGAGCCCTCCTGTAACACCCCACAGCACGACAAAGAGATGGAAGTGAGTCTGCAGCTGCCAAGAGGCCAGACCCAGGAGACAGTCGGGCTTCTCCGCAGGGGCAGCAGCAACGATTTCCTATCGGTGCACTTGGCTAAGCAGGATCAGATTCCCATTTTCCCAAGGGAGCTGCCCATGAGCGTCTTGACCGTAGGCGGCCGGGAATTGCAGGAGGGTGAGGTCACGCAACAGACCCCCTCTCGGAAGATGACAGTGAACAAGCACGCAGAAGTGCTAGCTTTGGACTTAATGGACAATGACCCTGTGGGCAGCCAGCGCCGGGGAGATCTCACCTTTGGAGATGCAGACGGCAAGGAGCACTGCAGGAAAGAAGGAGAATCCTCAGGATCGCACCACATCAGCTCCCCAGGCGGATGGAACGACGCAGAGGCGGGGATGCAGGAAGAGAAACTGAGCCAACTCACCAAAGAGGACACTTTTACCCAGAACATACGGAGGGACTTGAGGGAGAAAAAGGGGGCAGGGGAAGGGCTTGCCGAGAAAGAGGGGTTACTCTTTAGCAATGATGCCCGGTATATGCCCCAGGACTCCCTCAGAGGGAAGATTCTCAAGCAATATCATGACAACCCCACGGAGGGGCATGCAGTACATGTCTTCACGAGGCTCACACCCAGTAAGGCCAGTCTTGGGCGAAACCCCAGAGCCTTCCCAGAGCAGGGGGAGGGGGAGATTGGGGGACCTCCTATTGAGGCATGGGGTGAGAGGAGGGAGACAGTACACCAACAACTGGATGGAGACGTGGCAAGGGGCAATGAGGCTTACAAGGAGGGGGCAGACCATCACAGGGGACTGGAGAAGGTCTTCCACGGAGGGGACAGGGTCTGGCTGTGGTCAGAAGGCCTTCCCATGGGGGGAAGGGGGAAGAAGCTGGCACCCAGAAGGCTGGGGCCCTTCAAGGTTCTGACACAGATCAACCCTGTCACCTTCAGGGGGGAAGCACCTACAGCGAGAAAGGTCCATCCCGTGGGTCACAGGTCTTTGCTCTCACACTTTAGGGAAAGCCCAAGGTTCAGAGGACGTGACACACATCCAACACAAGACGCTGACAGGAGGGAGGGGGAGGAAATCACACAAAAGACACTAGACAGAAGGGTGGAGGGAGAAGGCAGCCAAGAGGTTCCAGAAAGAAAGGAAGAGGAGGAGGTCTACAGTGCCACAGCGAGCCCGGGCTCCCGGTGGGGGGAGGGGGGGTTAAAATGTCTGATGGCCAGGCAGGGCACTCCTGCTTCCCAAAACGCGGAGGCAACCACGCACACCATGCAAGGGGAGGACCGCACACTGGAACTGCACGCTCCTTTCTCCCACAGACCCAAACCACCACACGTCAGTAGCACAGGGAACACAGAGGGGGAGGGCGATCCCAGGTGGGGAGCAGGGGAGACGCAGACCCAAGGAGCCCTCCGGGAATCGGAAGCAATTTTCCAGAGGGAGGAGGAGGATGACAACGGAAGGAACTACACGGACCAGCCACCCAGCACCGACGGGGAACAGGATTTTACACACACTACAGAGGAGGAAGACCTGTCAGGCTTCCAGCCCTCTTTACAGACATCAGACCAGGCAAACCAGGCCTCAGAAAGGGGGGGGGAGCCTGGAGGGGGGGTGGATGTAAGAGAGAGGGCTTGCAGAGAGCAGCCCACTCTGCTTACTTCCACCAGATGGGAGAGCGGCAGCAAGTCTGGGAGTTCAAATCAGGAACAGGAAGGGTTAAGACGGGTCCAGGGCTCTGCAGAGTCCTGGTGGCTCAGCTCCAGGTTGGTAGCAGGGAAGCAGGGGAGGAGCTAGCTTCAGCAGGGGCTGGAAAGGAGGGAGGAGAGAGAACGGCACCTCAGGAGCCTGGTTTGGGACCACGGAGGACCCATAGAGCAAGGAGGAGGGGCGTTTGGAGTCTTAAAAGGGGGGTCAGAGCCCACGAGACGCCATTGTGGGCTTCTGCCCCATGCAGAGCAGACATGATTTGAGACATCTCACCACTGTATATAGCATGCACAATAAAACTATGAAAATCCAGAGGATGTGTGGAGTGCTTACTCGGGAGTAGCCAACACCCCATCTGTGACAGTGTATGTTTTCATTCCACAGAGTCGGACGTAATGGCAACAGGGTGTTTGTGTTACTGTGTTTCCTGAAGTGGGACTGTTGTCCTTTGTTCTTTCTCTTTGCTGTCTGATGCTAGAAAAAAAGGGAGCCATGTTGCAGTGCTCTGAGTATATTTTATGTAAATAAACATAGACTAGCCAAATGCTGTGCTACTGAGTTCTGTTACGCAACTGCACAAATTCCGTGGATCCCCGAGTGTGCTGATGTCAGTTGGCATTAGTCGCTGTGATATTCGGGCTGGAGAAAGCTTTTGAAGCTCCCAAACGATCGATCAGGAGGGAGAAAACATGCCAGTCGGGCATGTGTCTCTGCCAGGGTCCTACTTGCGAGTAAGAGATCCTAACAATGGCATGGTGGGGCCGTGTTGCATTGCACTCTCCTGACAGTGGCATAATTGTTGCTCACCAGGACAGTGCAGGGACAAGGCAGTAGTGAGGTTAGAGCTGCAGAGTCACACGTGCAGGAGCATCAGTGCCAGTGGATCCACTGGAATGATTCTGCTGGTGTGTCTGCACCCCACCCCCCCAGCATTATACCAGGATGTGGCAGTGATGCTGCTGCTGCTGCTGGGAGGGTGTACAGCCTGGTATCACTCACCATACATGTCACTGCTGGTTTTATTTTGTATTCATCTTTCTTTTGATTTTGTGGATTATGATTTTTTTATAAAAAAAAATACAAACATACATCACCTTCGCAGCATGTGGTCCCCCTACACACTCTCATAAATCCTCCTGGGGTCTTCCAAACAGCCCCTCACAAAGCACTGTTGCCCAAAGGAAAATGTGCCAGAAGGCACTTTGCATGTATACATGGATCTCTCTCTGGCTCTCAGCGTGTATTACTTTATTTTGTTTAAGTATCTTATACTCTTCATATTTTATATGGCAGGAAAAATACCTTGGAATTTAGTTCTGTTTCACAAGTCCGTAGAAAAAATATACATTATTTTGAATTACCTGATAGATAACTTCCACTCATAGAGCATCAAACAAAAGAACTATGGTACTCCCAGCTAAACTTGAAGGGTCTGATTTTCTTTTGAAGTTTTCCTCCTTGATTATACGTGTGCAGGAGAACATAATTTTTCAATCTTAAGGACAAAAAGTAAAACAAGTCTGAGCAAGCGGTTGCTTTTCTCTCCTTGTTTTGCCCATGGACTTTATGGGAAGGTAGATTATAATGGTACAACTGAACTGCCAGTAACCTTTTATTAATGCAGTCAAAAGATAACTTGTCACACAGCAGCTATATGTTACAGCTAATGGCAGAGTCAGGCTAAATAATGCTGAACAAACTTATATTGCATGTGCCCTCGGGAGGAAAAGAAATACTTTTATTCAATTCTTGTCATCATGTGGCTACAGGCTTAATTCCTAGTGTGGGATTTTAAGCAATAGTCACCATCTGGTTCAAGAGGCTTATATGGATTCTGTGATTTATTTTAGATGTAGTTATGTTAAAAATAGCCATAGGATGTTTTCAAGCATGTTTTCGAATATGATTGATGAGATTTTTTTTTAACCTTGAAGAAAATACTTGGAAATCCTCTTTTAAATATAAACAATTTGGAAATGTAAGTTTTTGAGAGTGATCGTGTGTGTGTGGCTAAATAAACAATTGTTTTAAAAAAATACATTTTGTGATTCCATAAAATAAAACACAACACTTAGTATACATCTCCTTTGCTCAGATTCTAAATGATACCACTTAATTCACATTGTACAATATCAGTGAAGTGACAGTTCAGTTACAGTTAAATGCTTTCAAAGATCAGTCTTGTTTAGAAGCTCAAAATGCTACATTTGGGTTTTAATCTATCCAATATACACAACTTCTACGGTAGGACCATGCAGCTGCACATTTACTTCATGCAGGCGTGTACATTTCCTTTTCAAAAATGCTTGTTGCTAAGTAACATACATATTCCTTCCTCAGAAACACTGCAATCTTGCTTGAAAAGAACCCCCAATGATTACCCTCCCCCTCTTCCAGCAGTGATTTTCTCTCTCTCAAGGTTGGCAACTACCTGTAAAAGGTACCATGAAAGAGAGACAGTCAAGATATTTTGGGCCTCCAACCACCCAAGGAAATCACATAAATCCATCAGCTACAAACTCAACTGTTGAGGATCGTCAAAGTACACCAGGGTCTTGCAAGGAAAAAAGGGTTCCATTGATGTCAGGCTGCCCCTATAGGCAATATTATTATATAAAGCAGATCACCATGAACACCTGGGCAAGAGAGGTGACATTGGTAACATATGCTCTAGAATTTTCCAAGAACTCAAAGAAACAAGTTTCGAACATAGCCTTATACCAAATCAGACCATAGGTCTATCTTGCTCAGTATTGTCAACACTGACTGACAACAGCTTCCCATGTTTTCAGTCTTACTTGGAGATGCCAGGGATTAAACTTGGAACCTTTTGCATGCAGAGCATTTGCTCTACAGCTGCATAATGCAGTTAGAAGCTACACAAATGTCCAGAGCTGTTGAGTCCTACAGAAGTCCTGTACACTGAACTTGTTCCACAATATCAGAGATCATTTAATTATGAAAAATATTCAGAGGGGAGATGTTACTAAAAGAACACTTCAAACTGGAAATCCTAAAGTCAATAGTTGAATGGCCTTCTCCAGCAAGACGGGTACTAAGTCAGAAGGTATGATATGGTGGTCCCCGGCACTGAGTTAGATCCTGACCTGGAAGACAAAATACTAGTAGGCCTCAAATAGTTCTGATGAACTCTCAGTCCACTCTGCTGAGGAGAAGAGCAGAGAAGTCGTTCTACCATCAGGCATGAATCTATGAGCAGCAGCTGAAAGACCCAAATAGACAGCTGGAGTCTTCTGCATGGGCCTCTTTATTCATCCAATTCACTGAGATCCTAAGAGACACACCAATAAACCAAAGAGCCCCCAAAACCCTACATTCCAAGCTCTAATGCAGGGGTCAGCAAACTTTTTCAGCAGGGGGCCGGTCCACTGTCCCTCAGACCTTGTGGGGGGCCGGACTATATTTTGAAAAAAAAAATATGAACGAATTCCTATGCCCCCAAAATAACCCAGAGATGCATTTTAAATAAAAGGACACATTCTACTCATGTAAAAACACCAGGCAGGCCCCACAAATAACCCATAGATGCATTTTAAATAAAAGGACCCATTCATTCTATTCATGTATAAACATGTTGATTCCCGGACTGTCCGCGGGCCAGATTTAGAAGGCGATTGGGCCGCATCTGGCCCCCAGGTCTTAGTTTGAGGACCCCTGCTCTAATGCAACTCTTTAAGCAGCCACTCCTTATCAAGCAAGTTCGGGCAACAGGGAAATAGACAGAGGCATGATTCAGCTATGGAAGCTGTTGGCCCAAGCCATGTGCTCTGGAGCTATCCATGGTCCTGCAGACGGTGCTGGGTCCCACTGCTTTTAACCCAATTCCTGTTCCTTCAGAAGCCCTTGAATGAACCAACTCCTCAAAGATCTTAGGTCACACTTCTGCATTACTTCTGCTGGGTACTGGGGGAAGTGGGGGGACTCCTTCCTTTTGCCTCCTGTCACCACCCCTGTTACTGCTCATGCTCCTAAGAAGGCGGGGAGTTGAATACACCAGGGCTGACTACCCATGGGTGATATGAAACAGGATCAGGAACTGGCATTCAGAACCAGAGGACAAAGCAGACAGCTTTATTTCAGTGCTATTCACAGACACTTTAAGTATCAGAGCAGTGGAGAGCATACTTGCAGTACTGACTGATTTTTCATTTCAACCCTGAGATCCACTGACCAGAGCCTACTCCAAAAGACGTGTACTTTTAAAATTAAATAAATCTCAATTTGTTTTGGGTACCAGAACTTAACTTGTCTTGCAGTCCTTCCACACATAAAAAGAATCCAATCTTGGTTTATCCCTTCCATCCAAAGCTCTCTTAGTTTAAGCAGTATATTCTCTTGGGAGGGGTATCATACTGCTGTTACCATTTTTGACAACTGGGAGTCAGAAATATTTTCCCCTGCTTTGCTTTCCTGAAAAGAACCAATCCTTTCATCCATCTGTTGAGACGCAGCCTGAGAACATGCAAGGAAGGCCTTATTCTGGTAAAGGACAAGTGTTTTATGAATGGCTACTGGTTCTTTTTAAAGTAGGAGACAATACTCCTCCTTTTTTCTTGCTTTATCTCTTTCTCACACTAGAGTAATGATAGCATGACCATTTGAACCTTTCACCAAATGATGGTTCACCTTTAGATGCTCTTTTCAGCTCTTGCAGGTAGCTATAAATGGGAAGAAAGCCTATGTGGGACGAGATTATCACCTTGTGAATGGGTTGCTAACATGTTTCCCAAATCTGTCCTTCAGTGAGAAAATGTTTTGTTAAACAGCTAACCTGATGAACGGCCATGATCAGCAACAGTGATTGCACATAGACAAGTAATGAAGAGATTAAACAAAGCACCAGGATTTAAATGGACCTTAACTTTACTAACTAATGTAAAGGTCTGCAGCAATAGTACTGGTTAGCTTAATGATATTTCTGTCTGTTGTAGCAACTGCTATGCACTGTATGACTTTTAACTGTATTTTTACAAACATTGGGGATCAGGGGTTCCCAAACTAAGGCCAGGGGCCGGATGCGGCCCAATCACCTTCTAAATCCAGCCTGCGGACAGTCCGGGAATCAGCATGTTTTTACATTAGTAGAATGTGTCCTTTTATTTAAAATGCATCTCTGGGTTATTTGTGGGGCCTGCCTGGTGTTTTTACATGAGTAGAATGTGTCATTTTATTTAAAATGCATCTCTGGGTTATTTGTGGGGCATAGGAATTCATTCATATATATTTTCGAAATATAGTCCGTCATCCGTCCCCCAAGGTCTGAAGGACAGTGGACTGTCCCCCTGCTGAAAAAGTTTGCTGACCCTGCCATGAATCATCTGAATGAAGCTCATGGAACACACACTTTGGGAACTCCTGAGCAAGTCCAAACCTGCCATGCCTGGAAGGGTGGAAGGATGCCACGTCAGCCAATGAAAAAGAGTGGATGCAAGGGTTAAGTAGCTTCAACCTGGCTCATTTCTGATTATATGTATCTTTGGAATCCTGAGTCCTGAACTGAATATAACAAGAGCAAAAACAGAATCAGTTTTATGCTCCACTGAAATCAATGGGATATGCCCCCTCAAATCCTATGCAAGTTTAATTAGAAGGAAGTATCACTGAGTTCAATAGAACTTACTTCTGAGTAAGTTTAGATGTGATATTAAGCATTTAACTTCTGTTCCATTCATTTCAATAGTAGGTGTGGCTGATTTCTGCTGGGTTGCACAATTTAAGCCACCCACCATAAGGTTCATTCTGCATTGCATGAGCACTCCTTGGTTGTTTGGTATCCTTGGGTTAAAGTTAGTTATTTAGTGCATTCCTGAGAACAGCTGTTTTAGCAGTCACCTTCCCTGTACTGCTGTTTCCTGACCTACAGAAATTTTACACCAGTTAAGTATTTCAAGCAAGGTTTTCAAAGCACACTATCATTCAAATCTACCACAGATCGAGGGCCTCCACTCTCACTGATCTCCTATTCAAAAACCCTCCCTGTACTTGCAATTCATATATTTGTCTTCAGCCTTCCGTTAACTCAAACTTTACCATCCTGCATTACTTGGGTGACCGATTCCTGATGGGTTTGCAAAGTTCAGCTGATGTGGATTCATTTTGAGAAAGAAGAATTTGGGAGTTGCATGGAGGATTAAATATGATGGCCTTTCACATCTGGACAGATGGATTAAGGCTGAAATGAAAATGAGGCTGAAGCCTCGGCCTACTTCGTACTGAACGTTTATTCACTTAACAAGCCACACCCATCCCCCATTTCCACAACATGCAATCTGTTACTATTTGCAGTCTTTAAGCTCATGACTGAAATAAAGGGGTGGGGGAGGATGTTAGCTGTGCAGAAGACAGCCTGGTACCTGTTAGAACATTATTGTCTTCAATGTCTCCCATATCTGCTATGATTTAGGGTGTATTTTATTTCTGGGAATTAATTTTGTTTTAAGGCACATGAACTAAGCAGTCAATTCTTATCAATCCATGTTAAACAGCACATAGATTAATACACACCGTGTTTTGCCATTGCTTATGGAAGAAGTCGCTTAACTTCATCATGAATGAGAATAATTTCAACCAGAACAACATGAACTTGGCCAAACTAATGTCCCACTCATGCAGCAGCTTCTTATTTTATCATACATTACCAGCAGCATTTATAATTATGCCAGTGAAGGAAGCTTTTTTTCTTTCAGAAATAGGAGATTAAAAAAAATCGCTGTGGACATTCACTAAAAGCATGCACAGCATGGATTCTAAGCTGACACACCTGAGCTTTCTAGATAGGAGATACTTTTACAGAGTTCTATGAACTCCACAGAATAGGGGGTCAGATATTAAAGCATTCTGACTGAGCTGCTGCTACATGTCTTAATTCAAGGCACATTAAGACATGCTAGCAAATAGGGCTTCCAGGGCTCTCACTACTTTACAGTGAATTTGCTACTCCTTTAGTCCTTAACTTGGACTTACCCTCTGCATCCATCAAGTTTTGATAAATACATTGGTAAGTTATCGTAGGTCTAATCACCACAGCAGGAAAGATAACTCATTGTTATGTATTCTGGAGACGGGTCTTTGAAGCCAAAAAACAAATTTAAGGCTATAGTAGCATACACTTCATTGAATAAGAAAAATCTATAAATTACTGCAGAATGTTTTCTAAATACGGTAAGCTTTGCCCATTTAAATTCCAGGGCAAAATGGCAACGTGTTTAGCAATGCAACGCTCATTCAGATACAGCATAATCATTTTATGTTTCCCTGAAATAACTGCAGTGTACAATACTGGCTTCTACAAGCACATTTGGAAAATACAAATTACAAAGAAAAAGACAATTTAAAGCCCTTTTCCTATGCTTCAAATCACAAAGAACAATTTAAGATGAAAATAAGGACCTTACCCACTTCCTCCATTACCATGGGTCATGTACGCTTTTCCAAGGATCTACTGTGGCTTCATGGTGTGACCCATATCGGAGCTGCATGCCTTTTCCATTACTTAAATCCACACACAGTTCAAAGCCAGCTGGCAGCAAAGCAATCCACAGAAGGAAAGAGAGAAGAGCTCGTGGAAGATACTTAGCTGCACTACTTCAAAAAAGCCAGGAGGGAAAATATCCTGTCCAAATGGAACATAGCTATCCAAATCAAGAATGACCTCTTCTTATGGTTTCTGGTTCAGCATCTGATCAAAATGGAGCTTGTCAGTCACATCCATGAGATTATTTGTGGGGGCAGAGAAGGGGGAGAATTTGCGGAGCCTTCCCCAATGCAGTGCGTCAGTAGTATGAGCAGCTTAGCCGAAGGTAAGCCTGAAGCAACTGGTTAGTGGTGGCAGCAGCTGTCTATCACACCACCTCACTTCACAAGTCATAGCACATGCTCCATATGCCCCTATTTACTAGAGAGGGTCCTTGTTTTCCAGGACCTTCCCTCCATGCAAATCAATACACACACATCCATTTTGCTTCTGGGCACATTTTTGCTAATATTTAGTTTGTGTACATTCCTAGGTGTACAATTTTTCAGTGTTCTCTCCCTAAAGTCTCTAAAATACGGATGGAGACCTTGTGGTCCTCCAGGTGCTGCTGGACTCCAGCTCCCATCAACCACAGCTAGCATAACCAATGGTCAGGGAATGATGGGAGTTGTAGTCCAGCAACATCTGGAAGGCCACAGGTTCCCTGCCATAGCTTTAGATGCTTGGGGAGGAGTGCCTATATGTCATCCCGCCATTCTTTGAACTTTGTCACCACCCAGTAAGCTTCTGAACCAGGCACAGTATCAAACTGGTCTTGAGTGCTGAAGCATATGACCAACTTTACTGTAGAGGCTTGGGATCTAATTGGAGCACACATTTGACTTGTATTCTGATGGAGCCCTTTTTAAGTGAGTTGTAAGCACTCTTAACTCGTAAAAACTTGTCTGTGTTAACAGCTTTCTAACTCTGACTTGTAGCTTTCTATTAAAGTGGGAAAAAGCTTAGTTAAGAGCAATATGGTACGCATTAAGACATAATTGATCTTAAGAATGGCAGTATAATGCACCAGCTTAGGGTCAATATTCACAATTGGCTTTGTCCATATATGGGGGTACAGTATCTGTGTATGAGGATTCCCAACACCCAAAGCAGCTGCCAATCAAGGAACATATGCTAGGACACAGTGTGGCAAGACGGAGAGGCAGAGCATGCCATGCTTGTGGATCCATGACTACAAATGTGAATTGGAAGGGCTTAAACAATTATTTCAATTATGGGGCTGCACTAAACACTCCACAAAACTGTGAGTTTAGTCTCGGCCGACTAAATTGCAAAGCTAATAATAGGAAGCAGACCAAAATACCTTACTGATAATTATAGTGAACAAATGATATTTTAAGTATTTTGGGTTACAACAGCCCATCAATATATGCAAACCTTTTCCTCTAACCACAATCACATAATAATTCATGTAATCTGTAATAAATAAGCCAAATGTTCTTTTGTGTTCTAGTTCATGCCACAACTGTACCAGGGTAGAGTGTTTCACCAAATGGGCATTAGGGTTAGTTAGATGCCAATTAAAAAGCACGAAGGAAAAATTAACATGATATGCTGAGAGCATGGGTAAAGTCTGGGTCTTTAATGAACATTTTCTTTTTTCAGCACAAACAGGAACTTTATATGGATGCTGCACGTGGTTTCTTCTCTACCCAGAAGGATTTTCTTTCAGAATTATATATTAGAGCTTTGCCAACATCTTAGAAATTAATAACATTACATGTCACAGTACCATTTCCGTTCAGTTGCAGCACTGTAATCTATTCTAGACAATATAATTCTTACATTAGATTGGAATAATTGTAAAAAGGGGAAAAACTCATTCTTTTTAAAGTGTAACTTGCACTACAATCCTAAGCAGCAACCCTCAGAAGTTAAGTCCTATTAAGTTCAATTGGACTTACTCAGAGGTAAATGTGTATAGGACTGCAGCCTTAATTGAGATCCATCTGCCCCTGTCATCCCAATAATAGTGTTTTACAAGCACAGTAAAAGGTAAAGGGACCCCTTACCATTAGGTCCAGTCGTGACCGACTCTGGGGTTGCGCGCTCATCTCGCATTATTGGCCGAGGGAGCTGGCGTATAGCTTCCATGTCATGTGTCCAGCATGACAAAGCTGCTTCTGGCAAACCAGAGCAGCACATGGAAACGCCGTTTACCTTCCCGCTATAGCGGTTCCTATTTATCTACTTGCATTTTTTGATGTGCTTTCGAACTGCTAGGTTGGCAGGAGCTGGGACCAAGCAACGGGAGCTCACCCCGTCACAGGGATTCGAACCGCCGACCTTCTGATCAGCAAGCCCTAGGCTCAGTGGTTTAGCCCACAGCACCACCTGGGTCCCTTACAAGCACAGTACTGAATGGTTAAAGGTAATATGAAACAGCATTACTGTTACTTTATCAGAAAAGGGTTGTAATGCTAATAGGCTGCTGAGCAGAAACAAAAAAGTTGCACTGTATATTATTATTATTATTATTTATATACTGCCCTATAAGGTAAAGTAGGGACCCAGGTGGCGCTGTGGTTAAACCACTGAGCCTAGGGCTTGCTGATCAGAAGGTCGGCGGTTCGAATCCCTGTGACGGGGTGAGCTCCCGTTGCTTGGTCCCAGCTCCTGCCAACCTAGCAGTTCGAAAGCACGTCAAAATGCAAGTAGATAAATAGGAACCGCTACAGCGGGAAGGTAAACGGCGTTTCCATGTGCTGCTCTGGTTTGCCAGAAGCTGCTTTGTCATGCTGGCCACATGACCTGGAAGCTATACGCCGGCTCCCTCGGCCAATAATGTGAGATGAGCGCGCAACCCCAGAGTCGGTCACGACTGGACCTAATGGTCAGGGGTCCCTTTACCTTTACCTTTTATAAGGTAAAGTAAATGTAAAGGACCCCTGGACGGTTAAGTCCACCAAAGGTGACTATGGGGTGTGGCGCTCATCTTACTTCAGGCCGAGGGAGCCAGCGTTTGTCCACAGACAACTATCTGGGTCATATGGCCAGCAGCACTAAACCTCTTCTGGTGCAACGGAACACCGTGACAAAACCAGAGCGCACGGAAATGTCGTTACCTTCCCACCACAGTGGTACCTATTTATCTACTTGCACTGGCATGCTTTTGAACTGCTAGGTTTGCAGAAGCTGGAACAAAGCAACGGGAGCTCACTCTGTTGCACAGATTCAAACTGCCGACTTTCCGAACACCAAGCCCAAGAGGTAGGGCAATTCACAGGATAAAGTCAGAATATAAACCACAAAGTACATAATCAAAATAAAAAGAACAACAACACAACAACAACAACAACTCCCCAACACATTTTAAAAGGGCATAGGATGTCAATCAGATCAACCAAAGGCCTGGTTAAAGGTGTATAAAGAAGGCACCAGGTGAACCTCCGTTTATTAATTAATACTCCAGAATGTAATTTTTAAGAAGCCTGAGCTACTCAGGCACCACAATGAAACTAAATCTGGTACTGCAGCTGCTCCCACAGGACCCTCCCCCCGCAAAACTGACAAGATTTAAGGCCAGCCTTATTTTAATTTTATTTTTTAAAGAAAAAATAAATGTGGTTTGAATGGGTGCATACTTTTTTTTACAAATAATTTCCAAATAAGCCACAAATGTGAAGCAAACACAGAGCATTCTCTATTCAGAGTTTACCCTAAGTCTCCTACTGAGCCAATGCCACAAGGCAGAAGATATGTGGACAGGAATAGCTGATCAGCATGCAAGAGTAGCTGCAGGTTGTCCTAGAACAGAAAGATGTAGGGCACTGCCACATGCAGTCCTGGGAGCTAAACAGGGTTTGCCTTGGTTATGGGCAAGAATTGCAGCTTTTTAAAGAATTGTGTTGTTTTAGGCACCACAGCATGATAAGCTGTTGTTTTTTGTGAAACATCTACAGAAGTTTGCCAAGAATGTCCTAACCAGCTTTTGCTTTTTTTTGTTTTGTTTTTTGGTGAAGATACATAGAATGTTGTGATTCAAAAACATAAAGCATTATGTATTGGTAGGGAAAGGGGTGCAGTCTAGAGAACTCTCAAACTCAAATTACCCAACACAGAGCTGTGTTGAACTTTTTTTAATGCGAGGGGAAGGATGTGAACAGGAACTTACCCCTTGATGGGTCCAGAATAATACGAAGGAGTTCACGTCCACACACAAATGGTTCCAGACCATACCATCTACTTAGCTGTATCTTAAGGGGGGAAGATAAAGAAGCAAAGGACTTCTAAAGTTGTTCAGGTAACTTAAAAATTCTTTTTCTCTCTGGAGTCAGTAGGTCTGTGCCCAGTTTCCTACTCTCCCTATTAACATATGCATGCATAGATGAATTAAAGAAACCCCAACACACACTGCAACTAATGTCTAGAATGAAACGGAGCTGTTTGGATGGGAGGAGGAAATGGTGAGACTCCTTCAGCCTCTGAGGAGCAATTGGCTGGGAGGTTCCATACCACACTGAAACATGATTCTGGGTATGCATGATATGTGCACACACACAAACACACACCTAGTTGCTACAGGGCTGTGCAGAATCTCTTCCAAATTAACAGATTCTGCACCCATGAAATCAGAATTCTGGTATGAATCAAGCAAATTTGCCTATATTTGCATAATCTATTCTGCCTTTGCTGGAAACAGGGAGGGACAAAGAACAATCAAGCCTTAGGAAGACCACCTACTGTAACCTTTTCTGAAATTCACTTTCAAGCCTCACATTTGTAACTATAAGACTGTAATCCTATACCTACTTGACTGGGAGTAAACTCAGTTTGACTAACAAGAATTACCAGTAGTTCTTTACAATCATCTGTAGGATTGCACTATAAACTTGCCTGGGGAAAAAACTTTATTGAAAAAATGAAAAACAAGATTCTCATAATGCAAAATTGTGCAGCCATGGCTAAAGTCGATGCCTGCACAGAATGGATCATTGAATATACACCTTGAGTTGGTTCAGTGAAAACAGCCCCCTGCCAGCTGCTAAACAGCAGAACAGGATTCCATTTGGCACCCTCAGTTCTCCTTTGCAGAAAAGCCACTGAGCTAGTCTAGACTTCATGAGCACTACTTTATTACTAGTGATTAATTACCATGGATGTGATCTTCCAGTCTGTTACTGGGATAACAGTGGGAATCTGGCCCAGTCTGGGGATCACAGTCCAGGTCAACTAGCTGACGCAAGGAGTATTTCCCTGGATTAACAGGAGATTGACCTGGATTGTCAGGCTGCCCTCACCTATATTCAGGAGCAGGAAGGACAGACTTCAGTCTCCCCCCACCCCTCTTCAGATGCTCCTTACTGAAATTGGCAATCACACATACTGTAATACCAATTGTGAAAGGATAGCTAAGCTTCCTTCTAACCCAGGCATCCCCAAACTTCGGCCCTCTAGATGTTTTGGACTACAATTCCCATCATCCCTGACCACTGGTCCTGTTAGCTAGGTATCATGGGAGTTGTAGGCCAAAACATCTGGAGGGCCGCAGTTTGGGGATGCCTGTTCTAACCCAACTCTTCTATCTGTGGTAGCTCTTTCTGGCAGTGAAAAAAGCATTTGTAGTATTTTTTTCAAAGCATACAGAGTGACAGGGCATCTTGACAGGCAACTGCCTGCAGCCCATGGAGGCCTAAAGGACCCACAGAGTTGAGCCCCAAACCAGCCGTTTCTCATGTTTTCTTGGTACTCAGGGAGTCTTGTAGGGAAGTTGAACCATGGGCTAGGGAAATTTGGCAATCAGTATTCTCTCGAAGGTGCCTATGTATGTATCACAAAAAGAACAAAAGCATTCCAAGGAAAAGGGGGAAAAGAGGAAACTGATTTGCACAAAATTTGAATATGCTAATACAGAGATATAGATGCAAATTTGGAAATAATTACTGTAATTTAAACAGAAACACAATACATCACACCATAGCGGGGGAAGACTGAAACTAGGAGACTGTCTGCACGGCCTGTTGTTCAATGAGCTAACCATTTATGGCTCCTTATCTTTAAATGGGACTTGGATCAAGGGCTCTTCAAATAGAGGACTATGCTCTGTGAAGTAGGCCACATGGCCACCCTCTTACTGGAGAAATCATGTCCTCCCTTAAAGAGGGAACGTGTTGCGGTGCGACCTGGCAACCAAACCCTGTGTTGTGGGTGGGTACGATTGGATAGCCACAACACCCTATTGGTAGGTCCCTTGATGCTGGGTTTAATCAGGCCAATGGGACGCTAGCCAAACCAATCAAGGGGCCTATATGTGCCCATACACGTGACCCAGAGCTTCCTCTTTTGGTCAGTGCATTGGAACACCTGCCCACCTCTTCCTATTTTTAGGGCTTGTGCGCTTAACCTTGCTATGCCATCATGTGTCGTCTGTCGTTGGGACAGGGGCACGACAGGAATTTTTCCCACTTGGCTGATTGGCTGATGCCACTTGGGTTTCACCTGCCATGTAGCAAATTGTCACAACTTGTAAGGTTCAGGTGATAGGGATGGGGAACGCTCTCGCCATCCCTATGTGAAGGGTATTCCGTTAAAGGAATCCAGGGACTCAATGGTTTGGTCAACCCTGAGAGGGGTTGTGCTCGTGCCTGAGTCCAGGGTGGTGGACATAGCATGTCCCTGGCTTTCTGCCATTCCAGGTGTTCGCCCTAGGCTGACCTATGCTGGTGCCCTGGGTTAGCGCAACATGCAACGGTGCAGGGAGCTAGTAGAACCAGAGCCTATGCAACCACTCACCTGATGTAATCAATAAAGTTGTGGCCTAAATTCTGCCAAAAACCAAACCAAAATTTGAGACTTGTCTGAATTTATTTAAGGGGGGAGGTTTAAAGGTCTAAACACGCAAAAGACCTCTTACATAAAGTCAAACTTCCATTGTGTTCACGCAGCAGCCCCTACCATTCTGAGAAGTTTGGAAGTATTTCACTCTTCCAAACTCAGCCTCCACACAGTTCCCCCAACACTTCTATGGTTCTTAACTTACTCTTTTTACTGATTTCCTGAGCAAACAAACACTATGCTCTTGCAAAGACCTCAAGCTGCTCTTGGTGTGAAATATGGACAAACGGCAAAGAGAATGAAAGGGAAAGGCAGTGGTGCAGCTGGGAATGAGCAGACACCACCATGAGCAGACAGCAGTGACAATGGTTCTGGGAGGCTTTTGAAGCAGCTTTGGCCCACCAGGCAAGTGGTTCCTAGCAGCAAACAGTGCTCCCTTCCCAACCAAGTCACAATATACAATATCCAAGTATATAGCAAAGTTATTTTGGCAACTGAGGCAGAAGATTTCACAAGCACCTCTCCCCCCTCACCAGCTGTAAAATATACAGTAATAGGGAAACTAACTAACTAACTAATCACTGCCCTTTCATGACACCAAGGATGCACCCTTAGATAATTAATTTATTATTACAACCTTAGGCTTCACCTCAGATGCAGTCTGCAACTCAGGAACAGTGTGCAAATCAATGCCTGTCTACAGTTTTTGCAAATCACATCTACTACAGTCAGAAGGGGAAACCACTGTTCAAACTTACATATCTTAAATAAACTCACAACACTAATGGAGAGCCAAGGGTTGCATCATGGTGCTGACTGCAGCTGAGGTAATCAGCTGCCTTTTTACCTGGCTAACACTCAGAGGAATAGACCTCCAAAATAAGTTAAATTTAGTTTAAAGCAAACATAACCATTTGTATATTATTTTTTAAAAGCAGTATTTTGTTTGACTATCTAGTGAAGTTCCCAAGTGACCCAACCTTGTGAACCCAACCCTTCCTATGAGAGTGAAGTGCAATAGTTATTAAGTAGAAAAGGCATGGTAAGCAGTCTTCAACAGCCAGAAAGCCTCAGGAAATAACATAAGATGAGTCATGTCAAAAGATCACATTAATCTTTAAGCAAGCAAGTCCTACAGCACTAGCTTCCTGCAACTCTAATGAGAAAAATATAAAAAGGTTACCATTACAAACATTTGCAACGAATCTCACAAAAAGTAATCCATTTCACATCATAAATAAGAATCTGTCTGGCGCAACATACCATATTAGGTCATATATGAACATCTGCCAAGAATGAAAGAGTTAGATTTGTTTCTTGTCAATAGCTGCAATCATCTTGCAAAACTAACTAGGGCAAAAAAAATCAAACAGATAACATAAAGTGCACTCCAAGTCACTGATTATATCAGACAAGCAATATCTTAGAGCTACAGGTTATTTTTTCCTCCTCTTATGAAGGACGAGAGTTTTCATTAATGGTTCTGGTATAACAATATGCTCAATTAAAATGTGCTTTGGGTCTCCCATGTAAGGGTGGGCATTCCTTCCACTGCTCAGTTGGGGAAGAAAAAAACAGAAAAAGAAAAAAGCCAGGTTGCCGTCCATACAGGAAATTCTGGATATCTCTTAAAATTCAAAAACTCCCCCAGGACACCATTTTAGCCATCCAATTTCCTGGCATGTCCTGAATTTTCTGGACATATGGCAAGCCTAAGATTAGTTTCTTAATAGAACAATGTTCCCAGTCAGTTTCCATCTTGTTACTGGAACCATCATTGTGATAAAAGCTTTGATTTGGACTGTAGGGTCAGTGGAGTTGCCTCATCCTTGAGATGCCTTAAATCATAAAGGAGCTTGGAAACAAAAAGCTGGGTTCAAGGTCCATCAGAAGCCTTCATTCAGCACTGTAAGAGTGACACAACAGTGATGGGCAATTAGAGAGGTAATGAAATCAGATGCCTACATCCCACCCCTCCTCTAGCAAGGCAAGCTCAGAATCTATTCATGGAAATAATAGATGCACATGCTGCTCAAAGATGATGAGGATTTCACATCCACTTCCTCCTGCTAGCAAAAGAGCAACACAAGACAACCAATCAGAAGGGTGTGGGGATGGGATGGATGGAAAATCTCTCTAGGATCATTGCTGCCCTGTGAAACTAGAAACATCAGGGCACAATCAAGCACCCCAATGACACTTTGGAAACTGAAGCGTCTGGGGAAAGTATCTGCCAGAAGTAGGTTTCAGTTTTTAGGAGCCAAACTTGACACATTGTGTGAATGAAATCAGTGGCAGACCTTGGCACCTCAAATTTCAGTGCTGCCCTGTGTGACACAAAAATCTGCCCCCACACCTCTTGCCTTCCACTGAATGTCATAGTTGTGGTACCTGTTGTAGCACCCCAAAAGCTCTGCACTTCCCTAGATTTGGCTTTGATGCAATTATATATATTTTAAAACCACAACCCACTAATAGCAGCTGCAGGAGGAATGGAGCAGCAGCAGGGTCATAGGGAATGGAGAGGGGGAGTTTAACCCTCTTTCCTCCATCCAGTGGTGGCCATAATGAAAACTGCCTCCTTGTGCAAATAGCAGCTTCAGCAATGTAACTTTAGCAGGACCATGGCAATCTTGATACTGCTTAGGTCCCCTGCAGCCACTATTTGCATTTTTTTAAAAAGTACTTATACAGTGGTACCTCGGGTTACAAACACCTTGGGTTACAAACACTTCGGGTTACAGACTCCGCTAACCCGGAAGTAGTACCTCAGGTTAAGAACTTTACCTCAGGATGAGAACAGAAATCGTGCAGCGGCAGCGGGAGGCCCCATTAGCTAAAGTGGTACCTCAGGTTAAGAACGGTTTTAGGTTAAGAATGGACCTCCAGAACAAATTAAATTCGAAACCAGAGGTACCACTGTATTGCATACACACCTAGATACGTGAAGGACATGGATGTAGTGAGGCACAGAAGTGAACTGCAACCTTTTTCACTTTCCTCTACTATGCATATAGCCTGTCATGTGTGTCAGGGCCTACATACGTCAGCAGCAACATTACTGGGACCAATGCACATAGGTGCCTGCCCTTATGACAGGCAATACAGGTGGTGGGAGGGGCTGCAGAAACAAAACGTCCACTCCCATGTTCGAAGCATAGATATTATTCTAGGCCATGTGTGATGCAACACCAAGAAAATTCCACTGTTTGAACGTTGCTTTTGGACTTCAACCCTCACCATGAGCAATGGTCAGAGATAAGGGGAGTTGTGGTCCAACTACATCTGAAAGGCCACAGGCTCCACACCCCTGTATTAGGGTTTGCCTCGTGTCTCATAAAAATGGTCTCCTGGTCTCCTTGGGAGTGCTCAGTTTCATATTATGTTTCAACTACAAGATGCCCTGCTACAAAAAGCAACGATGCATTTCAATGTTGTTCTAAGACGAAAGTAGGGGAGCGGGGGCCAGAGAAGCAGTGGGTGGGAATACAAGGTCCTGCTAATGGCTCCCAGTACACAGAACCTTAAAAGCTTCTGTTATACAATAAGCAGAGTGTGGCTCACAATCAACTTGGCCAAAACACCATCATTCTGCATCTGGCTACTGTTGCTCTATTTTATTTACAGATGGCTTCTGCCATCTGGCATTTGTGTGTCTGTGTGCTTGCTTCTCACATATGCTTGCACCTAGGAAGAGAGAGCTGGCATACTCCACATTCTTGCAAACCTTTAAATCTGAAGACAAAAGGATTATTGGGAGGGGGGGAGTCCAAAGATTTTGTTGGAGGTAAATGCAAGAGGTCCATGGGATCACGAAGAGTCGGACACGACTAAACGACTAAACAACAACAACAAATGCAAGAGGGAGGGCTGATTCAAAGGTTTGATTCCTTTTGTGGGACACCCCAAAATTGTATTGAATTAAGGATTGAACAGCTGAATCAGCCTTTATTGTTTTCCTTATGGTCTATCAGTATCCATCTGTACATAAAGTAGAATCCCTATTTTCCAATTATCCAAATTTGCTTTACACTCCCTTTGTAGCCTCTTCTAACATAATCCAATGATAGAGAACATCTGCTTATCTAAATATTGTGGATTCTCCTTCTGCCTCCCTCACCCAACCATTTCCCCCCCAAAATAAAAGGCAATTAGTCTGTATTGCACACACAATGTATTTTTCCCCCCAAATATATATTTGCAGCATGATGGCATGTGCATTTTGCCTCAGAAGTCAGTCACCTTTTCATAACGCTGAAAGTACTATAGGATATGAACCCAAGTCAAAGGAATAGGATGATCTATTTGCTCCATTTCTAAACCAAGGGAGATGAGCAGCACACACTACAAGGGACCTCAAAGGTTATCGGGTAGTCTGTGCTCTGTTCAATGCATTACCCAGTCTTGAAAGGGATCTGGTAATCCACCACAGGCAGAACTACTGCATCGCAATAAATAAACTTTGGCTATATGCAGGTTACTAGTGCCTAGTTTACAGTGAATATGACATCAATTTCCTAGACCTGCTTGTCAGATTAGCATGTTACTACCCATGTCAGGAATGTACATCGGTCCTGATCTTGCACCATTGTGCATTAGGCAACTTATGAATGCAGGAAGCATTCCTGATGTGGAATCAGATAGTTCATCTATTGAGGTAAAGTATTGTCTACAATGACTAGCAGAAGCTCTCCAGGGTTTCAGAAAGGACACTTTCCCATCCCTACCAGGAGATGCTGGGGACTGAACCTGGGACCTTCTGTATGCAAAACAGATGTTCTAACCCAGGCTTCCTCAATCTTGGCCCTCCAGATGTTTTGAGACTACAATTCTCATCACCCCTGACCACGGGTCCTGCTAGCTAGGGATCATGGGAGTTGTAGGCCAAAAACATCTGGAGGGCCGAGGTTGAGGAAGCCTGCTCTAACCACTGAGCAGTGACCATCTCCTCATTTTGAAATGAGCGATGAATACACATTTTCATATTTATAAATGTATTAAAAGCAGTTGCAAAATAGGATGTTTGTGTATGAGTTTTTGATGGCGTCATGTTACGGGCACCACCCAATAGGCTTTTCCTAGTTCAAACTAAATCCCAGGTTGTTTTTTTCAAAGCTCAGTCCAGAAGCAGGGGGGGGGGAATTAAAAGGTGCCGACCGAGCAAGGAATGTACTTTCACCAGTCTTCTAAAAATGTTTTTTCCTTCACCCAGAAACCAAGCTTATTTTAGATCAATGGATCAATACATTTATTATAATATTATTGGTTATTACCATCCTGAGATCCTTTGAAAGGTGGGATACACATTTAATAGAATTAATAAAAATTATTTTGTGCATGTATACTTTTATAATGTGTATTTGTTTTAAGATGCAATGCCAATTGCAACTGACCCCTGACTGCTCCTCTGTTATGGGTAGGCATACCACAGTGGGAAGCCTGTGGCCATCCAGATGTTGCTACGTCATAACTCTCATAATTCCTGACCATTGGCCATACTGTCTGGGGCTGATGGAAGCTGGAGTCCAACAACATATGGAGAACCATGAGTTCCCCACCTCCTGTCAGTAGATGAAGCTATTGAGCAAGGAATTCATACAAGCATCACCTCTGATTCCAGCAGCCATAAGGCATGGCTGCAGGCTAATCCAGGGAAAGGCAGGTCATACACTGATAATCAAGACCTGTGCAAGCAGTAATGGGGAAGAGACAAAAAGTACGGTACACCCCTGACAATAAGAAGGCATCCCAAAAGCGCAGCCTCACAGGCACTACTACACTTTAAAGAGAAAGGTGCACACTGCTCATTATCTGATTTAGGGCTGTGGCCACAGCCTCCTATAGCATATCAGTGACATCTGTGTCATAAAATGGCTATTAGGAGCGGCCCTGCTGTTCCTGGTAAGGCAAGGTTTGGTAGCAGCTTTTTGAGTTCACTAATACAACACTGGAAAGACGGGTTTTTCCATTCTGTGAAGGGAGCGTGGCTTTTCTTTTTCTTTTTTTGAAGAATAGAAAGGTACAATAAGAGCCTTATGAGTAAGTGAGCTAATGCAGTTCATGTGGGTGTGTTGGGACAGGAATAAGAATTGTTTATGTAAAGAGTGAAGCATCTACGATAGTTTCCTTCAAAGGTTTAAAAAAAGCCAGCCTAGATGGGCACAGCTTCGATGTTTTCACCAAGTTCTAGATTGCTTCAGCTTCTGCCATCTATCATGGCAAGTAAAACATTTCATATTTGAACTGGTGCAAGTACTAGGTAAGATGTAAAAGAATAAGCCAGCATGGGAGCCAGCCTGTCTTTTCAGATTTAAGAGCCAAGTTTCAGACAGACAACCACTGGCTCAGCTATGAAAGAAAAGGCTTGCATTTCCAGTTTTGTTTTGTTTTTCCCCTGTGTACCTTCTCTGGATTTCAATATGCACAACTACCCCCAGAGGCATACCTAGGCTCTCTTTAATATTAAACAAAATAGAAACATTGTCACCCGGGCCCACCCCACCCCATCTACCTCTTTCCCCCTTTTCTTCCCAATGTCTCAACAAATGAAACTGATTTGGAAAAAATGTTACAAGAGACTGCACATATCTTTGTAAACCAAGAAAACCAATAATAATAATAATAATAATAATAATAATAATAATAATAATAATAATAATAAACCCTATGCTCCCTTTAACCCTTTGCAAGGGGATGTATCAGCATCCCTCGTCCCTTGCTCCCTTGGCAAGGAACTGTATTGGTGCCTCTGAAGCTGGGAGTAACAATGAACCAGAAATTCAAAAAGTTTGCTTTTCATCACCTTTCTTGCTCCATCAGCGACTTCCTCCACAGCCACTGGGGTCCGGTCTGCTTCACTCTGTACCACCTCCTCCTCCTCCATCAGTCCGTCTGCCTGCCTGCCTGCCTTCCTCCCTTCCTTTTTCCTCTTCCTGCAACTCTTGCCTTCTCCCTCCTATTTCTCCTCTCCAAGCCCCACTGGCTTCTAGAGCAGCACTGGCTGCCTGTGGAGGAGGCCCCATAGGGTTTATGTGATGGTCCATGCCAATAAGCAGATTCCTCCGCCAAGTCACACAGAGGAGCCTGCACACCTCACCCAGCCAGCCAGAACAGCGGAAGAGCAGCCCAGAAAGCAGGTACGGTAGGTGGGCAGGCTATAAGTCACTCCAAGTCAGAGTGGAGGGGTGTGGTTTTTGTGCCCCCCTGGTGGCCCCCTTGGTGGGGGCCAACCTAGCCAACCCCTAGGTACACCCCCAACTACCACATGTCACTTTTCATGACTAGTAAGATCATGAGCAAGTCCTATCAACTGAAAAAGCCAAGTTTCTCAATCCCATCTTCTATAGCAAATATAATAAAATAGCCCACTGCCTACTTTCACAAAATTAGATACAACTTCCCATGCCCCATACATACACACATAAACACTTTCAGAACAAAGATGACTACAAAATACACAGCTACTATTAAAATAAATCTCTCTCATCTTTCTGGATGAACAAAATAAAGCTCATTGCTGGAAACGCAGTCACACAATGTCATTAGAATGAAAGCATCAGATGTTAAACTTCTGTGATCATCCCAGACATCCCTGCCATGCACCAAAGTTAAGAAAAAAGGGGCCTTTTTCTTCATTTGTTTTCAAAGTGTCAGAGAGAAAGAGAGAATTGATATTATTGTTCACAGGCCGAGAAGACATTTGACTGCCCTTGTTATCAGCTGACTGAAGATTCTCTCTGCCTCATTTCCTCTTTAAACATTTAGGTTTCAATTTATTTGTTTACTAAAAAAAAAATTCAAAATTACAAGAAACCTGGATACTTAATTACAAAAGCCAACCACAAACTTGTTATCACAAAATCAGTACCTGAAATGAGTACTAAATATAGAGACATTACTTTTAACATGCTCTGATTTTAAGACATAGGAGAAGTTGTTATATATAATACACGTATTATATATAATACCAAAATGTTCAATGCATTGAAATATTATTTTCCAATAGATATATTTGGCTGGTTAGTGTTAAACAAATACTAACATTGCTATGGTCCATGGGGTCACGAAGAGTCGGACACGACTAAACAACTAAACAACTAAACAACATTGCATCTGGATTAACAGGTAGCAATACAGAAAAGAAGAGTCTGTCTTTAAAGAAATACTGTAGTTAACATTTAGCTTCAAAGAAACAGTGCAAGCCTGACCATATCTACTCAGAAGTAAGTCAGTAGGGCTTACTCCCAGGCAAGTGGGGTTAGTACTGTAGGCTAAGTCATTTAGCTCAACAGTCATATCTTTTAAAGTAAAAAAGAAAGCAACTAATTTCCCCTGTTCAATGGACAGATCAAAAATATAAATCTTAAGCCACAAACAATGGTATCTAAAATAATGGCTATTCCTTACATTCTGTTGAGTCATACTTTTCTAAAACAAGAGATAGATCCATCTAGATGAGGAATTTGACTCCATCGCTTAGAAGTCTCCCAGCTAAAACAAGCTTATGATTAGCTTACTTAAGTTGTTACCCAAGATGCTCCACATGTGTGCTACTGAACTGCTAAAGGCCATTTGTTTTAGCACTACTTCAAGAAGCTTTGTACAGGAGGGAAAGAAATGACACCAGAAATTCAGGGACTGATTTGCATGACTGGGGTTTTGTTTTGTTTTTCCAAACCAGGTTGCTTTTCCTTCTGTCAACTCTGTTTGAATCAATGTGCACTGAACCAAAGAATCAGCAGTTGTGTACAAAAGAAATGGCAGGCCTCTGGTGCACTGGGAGTCCAGAGTGCATCTCTGAAAGTATATAATGGCCATTATCAATTCAAAAATTCCGTTTGCCCATCACACAGTTAGACAACCACAGCTAGAAGAAATACAAGTTACAAAAGGTACTGGAGCACCTAGAGAAGGTACTGGAGCACCTAGAGAAGATTATATTAAAGTCCTGAAGTGATTAACAAGGACAACATATAATAAAAAGCCATTCACATTGGCTCAATGCACAGAGTTACTGAACAAGGAGAGGAAGCGACACTAAACACTATGCAAGAAGCATAGAAAGTTGCCTTATATGTCTTGACAGCAGCTCTCAAGGGTTTTAAACAGGAGATATCAGAAAGATCAGGATAAAGGGTCACTGGACATGCAAGCATCACCAGCTGAAATTGAACAAGCACCTTCTTCTTTTCATTCAGAAGAAATAGCAAATTGTTTTGGTAATAGGTAGGTAGACAACTGCAAATACTGGGATATGGAGAATCATTCATAAACAAACCGTAATATGTAACCACCCAGAAAAACTGACTGAAATTTATAAATCTCTTCTAAACAAATTGCAACCAAACCCCCAAATATTAACAAAATTTACATTGAAGTAAATACTCCTGTATCAATGGAAAATTTCCCCAAGTAAACATGTTATGAATCTCAGACTTGATGATGCACTTATAGTGAGTCTTCAAAGTACTTTAAAATGACAGTCAGGTGAGATTTTCACTCCAGCAAGCTGGGGGAAATGGTACTTTGAAGTTTTAAACATGATTGCCCCCAACTGTTGGCACACATAAGCAGCAGCAACAGTGTAGGGCAGGGGTCAGCAGACTTTTTCAGCAGGGGGCCGGACTATTTTTTGGGGGGGGGGAATTCCTATGCCCCACAAATAACCTAGAGTTACATTTTAAATAAAAGCACACATTGTACTCATGAAAAAACACCACAAATAACCCAGAGATGCATTTTAAATAGAAGGACATATACTACTCATGTAAAAACATGTTGATTCCTGGACCGTCCGCGGGCCGGATTTAGAATGCAATTGGGCCGGATCTGGCCCCTGGGCCTTAGTTTGCCTACCTATAGTGTAGGTGCACCAGGTTAACCCTCCTTAATATCATGCAAAACTCACTTTGAAGAGAGCACCCGAATGGGCACTTCAACATGAAAGCGAAAGTCCAAACAAGAATCTGTGTCCTGGAAACTGAAGTGCTAAGGCTGTGTTTCTAACAAGCCCATTTGCTCCAAGTTCATTTCCCCCTGTAATTGCATAGAATATAATTTCTACTGGGATTATTAAACATATTAAAATAGATAAACAAGAAGCTAAAGTAGCTGTGGCTTTCTCAACAAAAGTACGGAAGTTTGGGACTTGGGGTGTGGATCGACTAGAACAGCAAATAAACAATAGCTCACTCAGGTTTGTTAAATAATTTTCCTCCATTTCCAAGCAAGCATTTAAAAACTTTGAAGTGCATATTTTGAAGTACCCAGCCTCCTGGGAGTTAACTATTCAGCTGAGCACATGAATGTAACTGTCAGTTTCAAACAAACTAGCACAAGGTAAACATGAATGCTGTTTAAATCTGTAAATATTAGCCAGTCAAACTCTCCCATGGGTTATCTGGCTGAATGAACAGGGAAAATAAATTATCACTATGTCAACAACACAACTGAACTGTGTGGAATCCTCCTCCTTAATAAATACTACCAAAAACCTGACAGCTGTTTTTCATGATTTCACAGTACTGTTAGGAAGGAATTCTAATGTAACATTTTCAATTCTCACAGCTGAGAATGCAAAGGTGAAAAAGCAGTAAGCAGTGCAGTCACCCCAAGTGCCCGGTCAAAGGTTGAGACTGAATGGCAGATAATCGGAACCTGAAAAATCCTGGGGGAAGGGAAGCTATTATTATGACTACAGATGTTTAGTTGAGATTTCCCCAAGCAATTCTCTGTAAAACCTCCTTTCAAAGCATGCCTAGACAGTACTGATGTTTTGGGTCAGATGTTTTAAGTACTGTACTTGATCATACTGTATATTTGCACCCAACTATCTATAATGCCACCACAATCTGCACAAACACCAACTGAAAATTTCATATTGCGTTAGTTTCCTCAGTCATCTGGTTTCCTCGGTGGTTTCTCCATTTTAATGACTTCGTTTTATCAAAATGTGCCAAAGGAATAAAACAAACACTTATTCCCTAAACAGAAACACAAATGCCTCTTTGCATTATCAGAGCTTCACTGTTAACAGACTGTGTGACTAAAAAGATATAGCATTTTATTTTATGTGATAAACATATCACAACAAGAAGCAGAAGGCACAGGTTTACAGCCCAGAACAGTTAAAATCCAGAAATCTAGCAATATACTGGACACAAAGACGTTCAGCATGCAAAAAAAGTCACTGAGATACAAAACAGACAAATCCTACCCATTATGAAGAATAAGCAAGACAGCTAGCAAAACAGACTATTTGCTGAGCTGACTATACTACAGAGAGCCCTGGCTCCCTGTGTTAAGTAATGCATACCTTTCAGTCTCTTGGAATTGCCATTCTTTTGCTGCTCATCTTCCTCATTAATGGTGAACAGAACAGGTGTATTTGGCCTCACGCCTGCCTTCTTTAGCCTCTCTTGCCGGATAGCAGTTGCCGAACCGGGCATGTTGCTCTCTTCTTCCTTACTACAATATATCAGTCCCAGACTCCACTTAGCAGCTAGCTAGCTGCAAAGCAGCTCGTTCATTTGTAACAGATCCCGTACGGGTATAAGCAGTGCACAAACAGCTGACAAACACCAACATCCACTTGGCAGACGAGGGCCTGCAGTCTCCTCCACCTTGACGAAATAAAAGGCCTTAATTAAAGGCCCATCGGTTTGGAAGTCTCCTCCTCCTCCTCTTGACGCCTTTAAACCTGTTCAGTCAGATCCCACGTCTTCTGTCCTTCCTGATGCAGCACCTTTCCCCCCCCTCCCTGTATCTTCTTCTTCTTTCCAGCTACTGCACACTGAAATATTCAGCAGGCAGCCCAAGAGGAGAAAATATGATACGCCACCGTTAACAGTTGCCCTGACAACAGTGACATATCCTAATCAAAAGGAGGTCCGTGAATGTCGTCTCCTCAGCTGCAGGAAAGCAGCCTGCCGGAATGTTCCCTCTGTGCACTTGCTTGCTGCTGAGGCAGAGGAAGCCAGCGCACAAAAGGCCGAAACCACCTAGCAGGCTGGGCTGTTCCTCCTTCCCTCGGAGACGGGGCGGAGGATGGATGGAGCGCCTGCTTGCACAAGCAGGGAAGTTCTGAGGAAGGGAAGCCGACTAGCCTGCAGGCAGGTAGGTGGTTATTTTTTGCCAGTTCCTCCCTTCGCTCAGAGTCTGCAAGTTTTACCAAAGCAGGCTCTCTTTTTTGAATTCCCCAGCAGCGCTCCTTTTCTTGCAATTGGAAAACATGCCCCATGAAGAAGGTAGGTGCATATTCTGTGAAGGGCAAAAATCTCAAGGCGGTACACAAGTGTTTTCTTGTGCAATTAAATAAGAAGATGATTAAAAGAAAAAAACTGAGGCAATGCACCTTCCATGAATAACTGGTGTTCCCTTTGGCAAACATTAACTCGATGCAGCACAAAGGTTATTTGTAACAACAACTTAAGAGGATAGGACAAAGTATTTATCAAAGTTTTCCGGCAGGCAAAGTGTAACATGACAGTGCCATTTGCTGTTTATAGTACATAAGTCTGCCTGTACATTCCATTTCACAAACAACTTTGTTTTTTGGTCTACTTCCTTTTACTATGCCTTTCTGCTCATGGCAGCTTAAAATGTTTAGAGAATCAGAAGACAAAATATACACTAAAATTGTAACAATGCATGAAGAAACAGCACAGAGCAAGTTTTTTTTAAAAAAAACACATACATGCAGAATCAAACACAGCAAGGAAATTAAAAACGTAGAAAAACGGAAAGCAAACCAAATGCTTGACTGAACAGAAAATCCTTTACATTTCCATGAAAAACCACATAGTCTCATCTGCGCTATATATTTAATGCAGTATCATACCACTTTAAACAGCCATGGCTTCCCCCAAAGAATCCTGGGAACTGTAGTTTGTTGAGGGTACTGAGAGTTTTTAAGCGTTGTTATCCTCACACAGCTACGGTTCCCAGAGTAGTTTAACAACCAATCTCTCTTCCCAGGAAACTCTAGAAATTATAGCTCTGTGAGGGGAATAGGGGTCTCTTAACATTCCCCTCTTAACTGTGAGGGAAATAGGGGTCTCTGCCTGTCCAGGAGGATCCAGTGGCAAGTCTGGATGAACACAATGACAGTCCAGAGTCTGGGGTTCTACACTGAGAAACTGCCATCCAGAGTCCAATGGCTCAAAGTTCCTGGCAATGCAACCCTAGTATTTCCCATAACAAAGAGAGTGAAGGAATTAAAGTATGCATAGTACATGAACTTCTCTCGGCCATAATGGCTGCTTGGCAAAAAACCTACTCATTCCAATATCCAGTGCTTGAGGCACTTGCAATAATTTTAGTACTAGACAAGAAACAAACCTTTATTTGCCAGCACATCCAGCAACAATTCTTCTTCTCAACCTAATCCAAAGCGGCTATATGAGGCAAATCTTGAAAAGTGTACCTAGAGGATTTTCAAAACTGTAGCACTCAGCGGGAGGCTGAATGCTTGGGTGTTAAAAGTGCATTTCTATTTTGAAATTAATAATTCTGAACAGTCAGCTCATAAAAATCTCATGGCAGTGTATAATAAAACCACCAGAACATTACCAAATCATGAAATATAGGGAAAAAATGGCCAACACTGAATCAAATTAATTCTCTGAAAATGATTGGCAAAACAGAAATGTTTTCAGCAGATGAAATATTGAAATTGTAGGCATTTGTCTGATTTCAGTAGGAATAGTATTTCAAAGCACTGGTGGTGTCACAACCCTCACTTTTATGGGAGACGCTTGCTCACTTAAATTTGTTCAAACGTTGGAGAGAATTTGCTAGATGAAGCAAAATGGTTTCTCCTATACACCTTTCGACTGAGGTCCAAAGTCCATCTTTCACACATCATTCTATGTATTTGTCATTTTCTGTGTTTGGCCTCCTTGTCACTCTCCAGGAAAACTCTGACAACAAACCCAGTGCAAGGTTATGTAGATGAACATAACCTTGGGCTAAAGAGATATGGGTTGGGTCCCCTTTCTGTGTTCTTCAGAACAAAAGAGATGCATGGCAATCTGGGCCAGACTTGGAAAGCCAAACTTTGCCCTCGGTTCTATATACAAGCCCTCATTCCATCCCCCATGTCCAATGGCTAGCATTTGACTAGTCAATATTAGGTGGGATGGGAGACTTCTGAAGATTTTGTGAGCACAGAGAGAAACATTCATAGACTCCACATGTAAACAAAAGCACAAACTACTGAGCTAGTTTTGCCTCACCGTGTTTTGTTTAAGCTCTTTCCTTCTTGGCAGGATTCCAGCTGTCACTGTGTGACCCAAGGTGTATAATGAAGCAGAAAATTTTAAGAAAAGAGTGTGAGCTAGCATTTTTCACTCCACCTTCTAATCTAAAGATGAACTAGAAACTTCATTTCTCAAACTTTATCCACAAAAATGCACACATACCGTACTTTAAAAACTACAGGTGCACAGACATTCTTGATCAAGAGAATGAGCCAAATATTTTTGGTTACTGTAAGCAGCACAGCCATGCCTTAAATGGGCTCCTCTCCCCCTCAGAACAATAATTTAGAATGTGTACAATTCACATCTAACACTTTGTACCAGCTGGCTTTATTTTGATTTAAATAATATTATGAAGATCTGAGTTTCAAAATACTTTAGACCCCATTCCAGAGATGTTTTTATTTAGTGATGTCCAAGGGGGCATTCAGGATGGAAACATGCTTTGAATCAAAAGTGTGCTGTGGGTATGTTGGAGATAGTCTTTACCTCAGCTGGGACTGAAAGAATGAAAGGAAGCAAGCAGCCTGTGGGTTCCTTCCCTTCAGTTTGGGACCTAAAGAGGAAACAATTTCCCCCTCACACATTAGAGCCCTATTACAGGACAGGGAACAATTGACCTTTCACTATCCTTTAAGCACTATTCCCCATTCTGGTACCCTCCAGTTGTTTCTGACTATAGCTCCTATCAGCCCCAACTTTAAGATATTGAAGGGTCATTATGAGTAGGGTAGTGGGGGGGGGGCTTGCTTCCAATAAGTCTTCTTCCCAAGAATACTTCAAACTGCTAGTGAGGCTTGTCACAGATTAATTTATGGGGAGGGGGGGTAATTTCCCCTCCTGCACTTGTCCATTTTAGGACAACATGCTCAATGTGACATTTTTCCAAGGGACTTCACTTGTAAAAACATAATTGTGAAGTTCCCTGTCTATATCCACCAGTCGTGAATGTGTTTAATTAAATTAATTACTTTATTTCTGGAAGCTTCAGAAAAGGAAAGACCATCAGACATGGGATGGCTGATTTTTGCAAAGGATTCGCCAGAGCCCGAGGAACTGAACTGTTCAATTGCAAATGATAAAGATATCAGCATTGAGCCTTGAGGTCTTTGCCTTTCCTGAATGCTTCAAATATGAAAGGAGCAATTGGGATGCACAATTATGCTTCCCTGGCTTCAAAAGTAGATGGATGAACTCTTGGGGACAGAATACACCACTGAGGAATTCAGGCCTGTATTCAGGGCTACATTCTCTAAATGTCTTGTCTCATATTAACCTGCTACATGGCATTCTCAAAGTCACACAACTTTTCATGTTTCTGCTTTGCATGCACACCTTGTAGTCTAACTTGCTCTATGATGTATGATTTTGCACTGTAGACCACCTTTGGTGTCCTTGTCACAGAAAGGTAGGGGGAAATGCAAATATAAATACACAAGTACAGGACAATCTATTCACGCCATTTCACCTTCAACAACATTTCCCCCCTCCTGAACCACAAATTCTCTTTTAACAACTGAAGTCCCTGCCAATCCCCAATAAACTGCTAAACAGGAGCATTTAGAATTCCTTAGGGCATCTGCATTCACCACAAAATAGCCATGATTCAGAAATGTGCCCATCAGGGTGTTTCTCCCTCAACAAACTCAACAAACTTCCCACATGAGAATATGGCTGTATAAAATGCATTTGCATGTCACATCACCCTAGAGGCATTATCTCCTGCTATCACAGTGACAGATAGATCTACTTCAGCAGCAATTATAGAAGGTGGCACTTCCAAGATGATGCCCCGCTGTGCACATTCCATTGTGAGCATACACCCTAAGCACTTCCTCTAGTGCAGCCTTTCCAACCTGATGCCCTCCCAATGTTTTGGACTACAACTCCCACCAGACCTTGCTTTGCTGCTCCTTTGCTGCCATCAGAGATAGTGGGTTTTTTAAGCAACGCTTTTAATAGGCAGAAAATTTGAACACTGATTCTGTCAATGATGACAGGAAAAGTATCATGGCGCCTCAAAGTTATTAGGCCATAAGTTTTTGAGCATGTGATTGAGTGTATTCTAATCCAGGACAGCTGGTGCCTTAATACATTTGCTCCATCTTGAGTGTGTGGCACAAGACTCCTTGCTATTTTTTGCTGCAACCAACATAACTACCCCTCCGGAAATTGTCAATGCAATACCGTAAATAGAGGACAGCTGATTAAAAATGAATGAAATGATCTACCACACACTTAAATATGCAGCAGGAGTCAAAATAGCTGAGTCCTTCCTTAACTTTGGGGGAAAGTTAATTACATGCCATTAAATGAGTGCTCTGGGTATAAATTGCCATCGCTAACTTAGGAACAATGGAATGGACAGGTTTGCACTTGGAAGTAAAAACCATATATAAAGCACTTTTTTCAGCAATATGGGCCTACTTCAAAGAAAAGTTAATACACCAAACATAAACATTAATGTTTCCTCATCATGTCGCCAACACTGATATTACCAACAAACTGAAACCTCCCATGCCTACTTCTTAAGTGGTATTGCCTACTAAGCAGTTAATTCCTCATTATCCAAATATGCAGTGCAATTGTATGTTTACTTCTCTCTCTTTCTCTTTCATCTTGCTTACTCTAAGAGATTGTTTCTTTTAATTCTCTAGAACTTAGGGATTCAGAATGTTTTTCTCCTCCTCTAGTGGTCCGGTAATGGTTTTTGTCATGTTGTTAGAGAAGGATGGCCAATTTAAACTCAACAACACGTTTGGACATGTTTCGTACTTGCATTTTTTCTTTTTCAAAGTTGAAAAGAGAAGCATGTTGTCTGGTGGCTACATACTGCCTACTTAATTGAGGGATAATGTTTAATTATTTTTGACATGCCAAATCCTTTTCCACCTTGAAAACAGATGAAACACTTCCTTTGTATGCACACTCACTTGCACTCTGTCTCTGGAGGAACTGCTTCAGAGTTTATAACATGCCTTTGTCATTTACCACAAACCAAGATCCCTGAACTCTAAAAAATAATTTTCCAAGCCCACTAAGCATATGAGCTTTTAGAATGGTGGGCCATTAAATGATATTTCCTGCCATTTCCCTTGCTCTATGGAATGGTGCTATGTAGGAAATATCATCCTTTTGACATCTTTTAAAGGCATGCCTCTTTTCTTCAGGCTCTCTCTGGACGTTAAAGCTGGACTCTGCTTTTGTACTTTGTGATGCTGTGTTGTACTTTTTATAGTCTTTAATGTTGCTTTCAGTGGTTTAGACCATTGGTTTTATTGTGCATTTATGGTTTACTGTATACCTTTTGGATATTTTTAGTAATGGTCTTAAAATAAATAGCTCAATCAAAAGAGGAAGATCTGTGCACACATTTTGTTCCCTATACTGGAATTATGGTGAGTGAAGTGGTAGGAGATTTGCCCCTTTCATAGCAGGGATGGCTCTACCATTAGGTAGATTAAGGCGGGGGTAGGAGATTCAGGTGCTGTGTGTTGCTGGAGGACATAGCTGTTTGTATCACATGGCTAGCCGTGTGTGTGTGTGTGTGTGTGTGTGTGTCCAAGCTATGGGAGCTGTCCTCAGGTGCAATGGAAGACACTGTCCTATCACCAGTGCTGAAGTAAGATTCAACTGAAAATTCAGCCAACTTCTCTAAGTGAAATGGAGCGCAGAAGGGGCATGCCCATTTGTCCACATCTTGCTCCAGACTTACCTGTTAGCTCACTCCAGCCAGGGTGGGGAGATGGTTTCTCTCTTGCTCCCGTTTGTTTGCTTACTAAATTGCCCCCTCATTTAAATTAGCAGGAGGGAAATTAATTATTCAACAGACCAACAGGAAGGAAGGAAGGAAGGAAGGAAGGAAGGAAGGAAGGAAGGGGCTTTGGATCCAATGTATCCAAGGCTATCCCAACACAGCCCAGAGCATCCCATATCAGGTCCTACCACTGGTAGAAATATTGCTATCATTGCAACTATACCCACAGAGCTTTCTACAGATGAACCAGAGGCCTCCAGGACAAGAAGGCCAGCAGAGGTCCTCCTTGTTGGTGGCCACCCTTCTGCCTCATCCTAAACCCCCTTCAGCCAGCCTTCAGCCAGGGGTTAGGATTGCTCTGCAAAACATCTCCCTTATACTTTCCATTTTCTTTATGAAATGTGCAGCGACCATACTGCATATGCTTCCTAACTGTGAAACTTTTTATTATAAGGCTTTAAAATATTGCATCAGTATTCTAGAAGGCATTTATGTTTTAAATATGTAAATATGCGTGAGAGCACCTTCTGAAATATGTTGCTTTTAAATGAAAACCAATCTGATCTTGACAGGTTTTCATTTAAAGAATCTTATGTTTTCAGCACTTTTTCAGGGCAAAGAAATATCTGCAATATTTTTTTAATGAAAACTTGTTAAGATTAGAGTATGTTATACTACAAACATTTCAATCGTCTTCAGAAAGTGGCATTATAAATAAATACAGTACAGTGGAACCTCGGTTTACAACTACCTCTGTTTATGAACGCCTCCATATATGAACGCCGCAAACCCGGAAGTGTTTACATCCAGGTTCTGCGGAGTCGCGTGCGCAGAAGCGATCTGCGCAGCGCGTGCGTGCGCAGAAGCGCTCTATCAGCACTTCGCGCAAAACCGTGTCTGCGGGGAGCGAATGCCTCCGTTTACGAACGCCTCCGTGGAATGGAGAACAGAAAGAATGCTACTTCTCAGCAGCATATCCTTTGATTAAAATGTCAGCAGCACCATCTTGTGGTTTAATCTGTGTATAACTGAATCTAGTCACCTAACTACTGTACACAGAGCAGCTGGCTAAACCTAAAGCGTAATAGTGTTTGCAGTATTTGATACCTTATTTTGCTTCACTACTCAGTCTGTGCCTTCAGACTGTGGATCTTCAGTCATTAACATTCTGTGTATGGTTACAGGTAGGTAGCCGTGTTGGTCTGGGTCGAAGTAAAATAAAAAAATTCCTTCAGTAGCACCTTAAAGACCAACTAAGTTTTTATTTTGGTATGAGCTTTCGTGTGCATTCTGAAGAAGTGTGCATGCACACGAAAGCTCATACCAAAATAAAAACTTAGTTGGTCTTTAAGGTGCTACTGAAGGAATTTTTTTATTCTGTGTATGTTAACTGGTGGCAAGAAACACCCCTTCCTATATTTACTATGTTTTTGTGATAAAGTAAAATTTCAAAATGCAGCTGCTCTCCAAGGACAACAGTAAATTTGAGACTGTTGGGCAGATTCTTAAAAGCTCAACCTTGCCTTCATAAAGCATTACGTTATCTCCCTGACAAAGTGCCTTTGGAGATCAACACAGGGCGATGACAGATATAATGTAAAGAGAAATCACAGCAGGTTCTTCTTCCTCCTCCCCCGTGAGCACAGTTTCCTTCCTGCTTCACAATTTGCTTGTGAGGCAAACACATCAATGAATCACATTACTCTTGCTCCAAAGAGCCTGCTGGAGAACTCCAAAGGTGGTAGTCTAGCACCCTGTTCTCACAGATGCCCAAGAGAAGCCCACAACCAGAACTGGAGAACAGCTGCACTCTCCTCACCTGCAATTCTCAGCAACTGGTATCAGGTGAACTGCACACTACTTCTTTTTTATATGTTTGTTTGTTTATTTCTCTCTCTCTCTCTCTCTCTCTCTCTCTCTCTCTCTGTGTGTGTGTGTGTGCGCGCGCACACACGGTATAAACAGTTTCAAAATTGCTCCAGGAATTAAAGGAATTTTATGACATCCAGAGAAAACCTGACTGGTATTCAGGCTTATGACATTTTGTTTGACTCACCACTTACAAGATATACCTTGTAAAATATACTTAGTAAAAAATAAAAGCAACAGCCCATAAGGTGAATCTTCCTGTTCCCAGAATCGAAGTAAAATGTCCACTCTCAAAATAGTACATGTTTGTGCACAACCAGTGGAGACTAGGTCAGACTGCCCTCTTGGGTGGAACTAACTTAAAGCTATTTACTTGACGTAAAATACACACTCCATAATTTCAAGCAAATAAACTTGATCCAAAGTGTAGGAAGTTCTGTATCCACAAGGCTCTCTCGTCTCTCTTCTTGGAAAAGAAATTTGACAGAGACACGGGATGTGGATCAGAGCAGATGTGTGTTAGGACTGATGCATTTATTTCCCTTAAAATATTTTTCCTTGACAAAGGACATCCATTCTCATGCACAAGCAGAGGAAAGGGTGACAGCTCAGGGGAAGTTTAGTGAAAAGCACGAGCCATTTCTAGTGCAAAACTACCAAAAACAGCCTCTGTTTTTAAACACTTAGTATGCCATCCTGCTTACAGTTACAAGTGCGGATTTGTCACCCTGTAATGGTGTGTTCCACTACTGTGCAGCCATTAAAAAAATAATTTTGAACAAGTAAGAAAGACTTATTAAAATGTAACTTGTGATTCTTGGCTTCCACGTATTTAAGACTAGATGAACTTTGATACAGAAAGCCACTTAAAAGGTAGCTTTCATTAAGTACCATATGCCCCAGACTAAAACTCCCAACAGCCCCAGCCAGAAAAGCCAGTGGTCAGGGGTTTATGGGTGCTGTAGTCCTGCAACATCTGATGGGGAGTGGTAACTGTTTGGGGAAGGCTGATCTAGAACAGTGGCTCACGCTCAGTTACAAAGCAGATGAAAGAGGAAGAACTCTCCATAAACTGATTAAAGGAAAAGAACTCTCCTGTAAATAGTGACGCCTATGCTGGTATTTCCTAAGGTGCTGCCATCCATCACGGGAGAAAAATCTATTTCCTCTGTAGAAATAGAATTCCATGTCCTTGTGACCAACACCTCCAGAAAGTAATTAACCTGCATTGCAACCTATTCATTTCATTCACCTACACGCTATTAGGATTCTGCTAGCCCATACCCTGGCATGGCACACATTGGCAAAGAAATTGCTTTACATCAGCTAGGGGCACACAAATACCAGGGACTGATCTGAATTACATTTGCCTGAGTTCCAGCCTTTCATTTAACGTGATCACCTGTTATACCTTGTGGTAAGATATTTTGCATATGACACACACACACACTGCAAAAGAGCAAATTGAAGGCCCTGCTTTTCGAAGGGAGTTCTGTAGCAAACACTAATTCTAGGATGTAAGGAATTAAATAGATTCGGGGGGGGAGAGATGAAACAAACAATTTGCACAACAAAAATCAGAGTCAAGACGTTACTCGGCACATTCAGTTCTGAACATCATGTGAGATTTTGAAGGAGCAAGCTTATGCTGAATACAGAAAAACCAAACCATTAAGCAGCTTGACCCTATGAGTCAGATGGACTTTTGTGGGGGTGTTGCTTTGTGCCTTTTTTATGAACTGCAGCATTTTGTGTGAATGTGTTCATATTATAATGTATGTCCATTCAGGCTTTGGTTTTAAATCTGCTGTTATTTGCTTGGAAGTCTTTAGTGTAACAAATGACTAACAAGTTAACAACAACAACAACAACAACAAAATTAGGGTAAATAAGCCCACTGAAAGCAATGGGCTGTGGTTTCCCCAACTCTGAATAGGATCAGGTATGTGCTGTTCTCAACTGACAGATACTTTTTAAAACTCTGGTACAAACGGTAAAAGCATAAGTTGGCTCACAGTCTCCAGTGTGGTGTAGTGGTTAAGGGCAGTAGAATCATAACCTGGTGAACTCCACATGCAGCTGCTGGGTGACCTGAGGCTAGTCACACTTCTTGAAGTCTCTCAGCCCCACTCACATCACAGAGTGTTTGTTGTGGGGGAGGAAGGGAAAGGAGAATGTTAGCCACTTTGAGACTCCTTCGGGTAGTGATAAAGCGGGATATCAAATCCAAACTCCTCCTCCTCCTCCTCCTCCTCCTCCTCCTCCTCCTCCTCCTCCTCCTCTTCTTTCTTCTTCTTCTTCTTCTTCTTCTTCTTCTTCTTCTTCTTCTTCTTCTTCTTCTTCTTCTTCTTCTTCTTCTTCTTCTTCTTCTTCTTCTTCTTCTTCTTCTTCTTCTTCATGTCTGCATGTCCCACTTCCATTTCTGGGCTTCCTGAAGTGCTGCTCCATAATGCCAGCAACCAGTCATGCCAACAAAGCAGAACAATCAACATTGTCCCCAAATGCAGCAGGGGTAGCTGACTACATTTTGAAGTTTGTTAAGTAACGCACCTTACAATTTAAAGATGTGGGGAAGCTATTAAGTCCAGAGTCTCAAAAACCTAAATGCACCAGTGTCTGCAATAGACTGGTCTTCCTTCTTTGGCCAGCCCCACTCAACACCATACTTGAGCAAAAATAAATAAAATCTGAACCCTTTAGCCTTCCTTCTGGCTAATCTGACTCTTTCCTCTCATGCTCATGCCTATATTTCACTGTCTACCTTGTCACTCTGCTACTATCTTTGTCTAAAGTAGACTGAATACTCTCTGGGCAAAGATTGCATCCCTTTCGCATATTGCAGGATACTTATTTATCACATAACCTATCAAGATGGTGTACAATACATACATATATAATAAAGCACAAAATGTCATCAAAACAATGCAGAACAATCATTCAAATGACTGGCTAATCTTAAGAAAACTTAAAAGAGAATAGGCCTGGCAGCATAAGGAGGTCCTCAAGAAACACCTGAATGTCAGTACTGAGAATGCCTGCAAAGTATCTGCTGGAATGATATTCCACAGCGTGGGGCTGCTGACACTAAATGCCTGACTAGGCAAGTCTCTGTAAACATGGGGGACTGAGCTGTGTTGTAGGAGCTCAGGTGGTCTTTAAGGTATCCTAGATTGAGGGTGCTCAGGGCTTTATATATTAATACAAAAACCTTGAACCTGGCCCAGTGTCATATGGGCAGCCAGTGCAGATGTTTTAGGAGATGTCACATGCTATCAACAATCTACCCCCATCAACAATCTAGCTTCTGCATTCTGAACTAAATGGAATGTCTGGTTCAGGCCCAAAGGCAGCCCCCATATAAAACACATTGCAAAAATCCAGTCTTGAAGGTACCAAGATACTACAGTCACCAGGCTATTCAAATATGGCTGTATCCTGCACCCCGACAAAGCTACCTAGCATGCAATTAAAAACAGCAGTGTAGGTTTGCTCTCAACTATTCAGGGTATCTTCCAAATGTCCCACACCCATTCAAAAATATTTGACTGGATCATCATGCACAGATTAATCAGCCTCTATTTCCTGGTGACTAAGAGATGCTTTGGACTACAACTCCATTAAGCCCCAGTCAGCACACCTATGCTGGTTTAGGAAAATTAATGGTTAATGTTATTTGCAATATTGCGCTATGCTTCTGCAGTTCAAGAAAGAGAGCATTCTTATTTCAGAGTTTTCACTTCCATGAAATTCCCTGGCAGTTTCACACCCTGCCATTCAGCTCCTAATCCAGAAATAGTGCACAAAGTGTTAAGAAGCACACCTCTAGCTACAGATCTTTAGCACCCTGCCAATTTAAATAAAACAGATATATAGAAAAAACTGCAATGCTACACAAGAGACAGACAATATGAGAAACAATGCATGATGAGTGTTAGCTTTATTTCAATGTGTGTTCTGCTTCAGCAGTACAATTATGATACCAATAAGAGTAAACAAGGAAGTGCAAATCAGCTCATAAAAAATGCACTCCCAGAACCAGCTGAAATACTGACCATCCTTAAAATTGGAATACAGTGTACTCAGAATTGGCTATTTCTACTCAGTAAGCTAGTTCAAATTAAAATTGAAATCATTAATCACACACACCATGCCACAACTCTAGCAAGTGTGTTTTTCATGTACATTCAAATTTATTGCCATGAGTCATTCCATTAGGACCAAGTACTGTAGAGTTATCCATGCATGTACTTCTGCACAGGATTTTCGTCTGCAAAGCGTACACCTGCCTTTTAGCAGAAAGCTTTCAAATCAGATTAACTACACTGTGTAGAAATCAGCATGCTGAAAGCTTCTGCTCTCAAAGTGCTGCCAACCAAGCCATAAAACCCCGGAAAATATAGTTTAAAAATAAAACATAACTCCCTTACACTCATGGCAATCTAGATCAGGGCCACTTCCAAGTCAAATGAGCAAAATGCAAAGATGGCAGTTGAAGGACAAAGGCAGAGGGCTCCCTACTATCATGCATGGCTAATCCTGCCAGGAGGGGAAGATGGTTTGAGAGGGGGAAATGGGGTGACCTGGTTTGACTTCACAGTGGGAGGTTTCAGGCCTGCATCACTTAAGGTACCTGAGGCTTGCCCTTGGTATTTTGTGAGACTTAAAATGAGAGGAGAGGCATATAAATGTCCAGTTTTCTGGACCAAATTTCCATCTAGTCCTGCATCCTATATTCCACAGGGGCCAGTGAGATGGCTTTTGGAAGTCCACAAGAAGTCACCAGCCGTCTTCAATTGCTATTTCCCATCAACTGATAAGGACATTATTGAAGGACATTGGACCCACTGCAGTTTGTTCCCATTGTTAGGATTGTTTGAAAGGAAATGGGTTCTAAAAGGGAAAGGGAAAACTCTGTGGGCTGCCCTACCAAGATGGGAAACAGGGCAAGGAAACTAAAGAGAGACATGCGCAGGATAATTTCAAGGTGGGCGTTCCAGTAATTAATGAACCAGCTGGAGCGAAGGGAGTTTGGGGGCGAAAATGTTCCCTTCTCTGAGGCAGTATGCAATATTTAAGGAACACAGCTGTTGAGTTCCAGGAAAGCTTAGGGGGTAAAGGAAGGGAATCTCGGCCAGGATATAGGGAAAGCTGTCCAAAAGGGCTTGTAAACATGCAATGGAGTGGCAGGTGGCTCCAGTGGGGACACAACTTCACACCTCCCTCTGCTTGAAAGGGAAAGAGATGATTTATCCAGCATAGGTCCTAGGGGAGCTGTGCCAGGGAAACATATTGGCTTGCTGTCCCTGGCAGTCTTCATGAGCCCTGCAATGTAAAATGGGTCCTTATCTGCTAGTCTGTCCCTACCAACAGTTATGATTTGCTTTATCCACCTCTTTATTACCCTACAAAATAAACAAACTGTGTAATGGTCTGATGTTAAAAAAAAGCTGGCAAACACTAGATGTCACAGTTCTGCTCTCTTTAAATGTGTAGGATCTCAAAGTATATATATATATATATATATATATATATATATATACATAAAAAGCCCATGAGCAAATCACAGAAAACATTATAGCACAAGCTGCAAGTGCCATGATTCCACTAAAATCCAACCCCTTGCTAGAACAAAGTAAACAACAGAAGATGCTGGGGAAATCAGCAACAGCTTCCCCAGTTTTTATCTAGCAAGGCTGCCTTTAACTGTTGCCCAGGAAGCAGATACTCAACAGGTGCAGCTAGCTTTTCATTGCTAATGGCAGACGAACCCTGACAAGGTAAGAAAATGGGAGGGGGGGTTAATAAAGAAGCAAGGCGACTCCACTACAATTTCTGAAAGCCCACTATTCTCATACAACCTATTAGTTATCTTGCACATCAGAACTTTCGTGGTTATGGCCGCATTGAAACCTTCGATTTTATTTTGGGGCGGGAGATTTTATTCTGGATAACGGAGCCTTGGCTCGACATCCTTGACCAAGGCGAAGGTCACAAAGCAACCACAGATATAGGACGATTTTTATTCTTTTTATTCTTCCTGAGGAACTGGCGTTGTGCAGGTGCGGTGCCCTTACCTGTTCCAGCAGGAGGCGGCTGCCGGACCTAGTGGCCAGGGCGGTCGCCTGAGTGCATCCACATCACCTCAGCAGGCGCCTTCCGCGCCAGTCCTATGACTCGCTGGCGCGCCTCCACCCTGGAGCGCATCTGGTGTTTTCAGACTCCTTCCCTCAGCAATAACATCCGGCTTCGAGCCGGGCAAAGAGGGGAGAGGGGCGCTCGGGCTCTCGCCGGCTCCCAAACAGGCGCCCACCCCCCACGGCGCGCCCCTTCAGCACCGTCGGCTGAGAGCCACGGGCAGACTCACCTGTTTGGGCAGCGGGAACGCCGCTGCTCTTCTTAGCCGCCGCTCCTCCTGCCTCCGCCATGTCGGCTCCCTCCGCTCCGGCGCTCCGCCCCGGAGCTGCTCGGTCCCACCCCCGGGAGCAGAACGTGGCCCGGGCAGGTGAGAGGGAAAAGGCGCGCGCGCGCCACAAGCAGACCCGGGAGGGAAGGAGGGAGGGAGGAGCGCGTGGCCGGGCTCGGGTGTTTATGGCGGACAGCGCCATCTAGTGGGCAGGTCGAAGGCGAGGGAGATGATGAGGATGAGGATGCCGCCGCCGCCGCCGCCGCCGCCTTCTCCTCCTACCCCTGCCTGAGGCGCGACGGAGCCCGCCATCTGCAGCTCTTGCTCAGGCAGGGCTGTGGTGCTTTTAAACGGCACGGCTATGGGGAGACTTTCATTGGCTGAGGGGTGGGGTGGGGGGCTGCATGTTGGCTGCGCGCCCCATTGAAGTCGCGTGGATTGTTCCTGAAGGATTGAGGCTTTTGCCTCGCCCAGAGAACCATTGTTCTGACTGGGGCGTCTGCTCAGCAGACTAAATAAACATGCAACAATAAAGTACGAAGTGGCACTTCCACCCGAACGTCTTGAAAGCTGCACAATATTGTAATTGAGCCGCTCAAGGGAGCGGCGGCGGCAGAAATTGGCATTTTAATAACCCTCGCTTATCTTCCGCTCTCGCGTTTATTTCCTTGATTCTGTTGCGATCCAAGCACCTTCAAGCACCTCAGTCCCTTCGGCATCCTGCACTTTCCGAGCCCCGCAGGAGGCTAGACGAGCCATTTGGCTAAGCGTAAGGGGGGGGCGGTTTGCAAGAACGAAGGGCCACGGATTAGCATATGCTAATCGAAATATAAATCCGTTTGGCTAAACTTTGAAATCCACAAAACAGTCGGGAGAAATGAACTGTGAACTTTGGATTCATTGGAGCCAAAGTGCAGCAACGAACAACAGCAGATGGTGATAAAGCCACGGTTCATTCCATAGCCTGGAGAAGGTGAATGAAATCTAGTAGGCTACCGATTGTAAAGAAATTACAGCATTATATAACCCAAACTAAAGAAATAAAAGAATCCCACACAATACATGTGAAACGGCATTACAATGACCCATTTGAACAGTCAACAAGTTTAAAACCATTTCTTGTTTATGCCCTTTTCCTGAGCTGCATTCAGCTTTACCAAGTTAAATAGGTTGGGGGAGGACACTTGCCATTCAACAGCACTGCTGATGCATTTTTCTTTCAAAATCAATGGTATTGTCACTTGTTTTGCTATTGCTAAAGCTGAAATCTGTACTAAACGTATAGTGATGATTTTGGCAGGTGCCTCATTGGTTGGTTGGAAAAGGTGGTTGCACCAAAGCAAAGGCGAGTCCAGCCTTGTTGGTAGGGAGAGAGGATTATATTGTGTGTTGCCACTGTCCTGTCTTGTCCCTGAAATCTGATTTTACTACTTTTGGCACACTCAAAATGCCTAATGGATATATTTTTTTTGAGGGGGAACCCTCTCACTTTCAAACAGTGGACCTCTGCCTCCACACACACACACACACACACACCATCCTATTTTTGAATGGCCCTCAAGTCCAACAGCATTGCCAGGAAGAGTGCATAAGTATTTGCATGGTACTTTGGATCCTGAACATAATCTCCTGAGCTACTGCACCAGTGCAACTTTCTTCAGGGTACAAGGGCAACTCCAGGGCAACACTCATGCAGCAGCTTCTTATATCTTATCATCACTAAATTATGATGATGATTATTATTTTAAAAAAACACTACCAACTAAACCAGGCGTCTTCTGTTCTTGTACAGAAGCAAGAACTCAGACTGTGCCAGGCTTCTATTGAGAGACAAAAGCACTCAGTTTAGCTACTGGCCCATCTCAGCCCTTTTGATGATTTAAGACTAGCACTAAAGTGAAAGTATGTTAAAGCAGTTTTCAGTGCACTGGTGACTAATTAGTGTATGGTCAAGTGTACTAAAATCCTATCACTTATTTCCCCACTCCTAAAACAAATGCATCTGCACATTCCTTTGATGTACAGATTGACTGGTGGTTTTTCTAACTTCTACAGATATTTAGACACTTTCCCTCTGTACTTCTGTAAAGATGTTTCTGCCTGCTATACTTTCACTAGCAAGGCCCTTTAATTATTCTCCATTTCCTCCTGTTTGTCATAGTTCAGATCTTTCCATAACAACTTTAAACCCAGTAAGTCAAGAAATCTATCAGAATTGTGCATCATTTTTTTATTCCTAAAATGTATATCACAATGGATAGCTTTAGAACAAGCTAACAGTACTATATGTAGTTTCAGGCATATGTAACTGGTACAGTTCAGTAGTACATAAACAACACTAAAAACAAATTGCACTGTAGACCAGGATTTAAGTTACTAAAATAAAAACAATATAAACATTTATAAAGGACTGTAAGTACCAAGTATAATATTCAGCATACTAGAAGGAAAAAGCTACAGTACCAAATAAGCTTTACACAATCATTTCAGTTACGAATTCCACCCCAAATTATGAAAACATGCAAGAGCCTCAGAACAATGTCTTCAGTCTTTGGAAAGACAATACCCATGGGCCCTTGGGTCTCCCCCGCCCAAATGCTACCCCTTCCACTGAGCCACCCACCCCACCCCAGGAAAGCTCCAAAGCCACCCTGAGATTGAACTGATAGGTCTCCCATCATTCTCTTCTGCAGGCTGAGAAAAAGAGACCGGGTCCCAGAAAACACACTGCCCCCATCACAGGCTCTGGTTACACATATTAACGCAGAAAGCTAATTTTCACATTTGCTTCACTGATGTGGAATCACATGAAATTGTACAATGGGTCTTCATAATATTAAAATGGGTTTTGTCAATTATAGCCGCTGTTCCATCATTTTAGAAAAAGAAAAGATTCTATGTAAAAAAATATTTAAAACTAAAATAAAATTTAATGTTGTAGACAGGTCTCTCAGGAACATTAGGAGTAGAGGCAGCCAGAAAGCTGCAGTGTCCTTAGCAACGGTAAACAAATACTGGATTAAAGTGCAACAGCATTTTTATCTTTTTTTAATACAGAACTCCTGTTCTGGGCTGCTGGAAAGCTCCAGTTCTCTTCAGAGATGGAGGAATCTCTTCAATCGGGGTCAGGTGTGCTTCTCTCGGAAGTCAGTGATGGCCTTCCACAGTGTACATAAAATCCCACCTCTGCAAAAGAAAGTCACAGCAGGCTTTTGTTTTGTTTTGTTTTGTTTTACTTACAACAAACAGTATTTTCACTGGCAAAATGTCTTCATTCAGACACCATGTGCGCTTCTTAAGCAGAAACAATGCACATTAATTTTAGTTCCTATCAATCACTGTGAGATAATGAAATCCTAATGGAGATTTTTATGTATACAGTATCTTATAATTAAATGCACTGCACTAGCTACATAATTGATAAAACGTACTAGTTTAGTTTTAGCTATCATTAAAAAATACATTAAAAAGCAACACAATTTGTATAAATGCATTATAAATAAGGACTCAATATGTATATGTGAAAGATTATGGCAGTCTAAGAAGCTTGTAAATAAAAGTAATCGATTCACTGAAATAACAATAAGCCCTTTGATAAAATGAGTACTACAAGTTAGTTAGTTGTTTGTTTGTTTTTTAAAAAAACTTAGTTACCTGAGTCTAAGGCATTTTAGATCATCTCGAGTAACATAGCAGAGAACGTCCATTAGTGTGTAGTCTTCGGCCAAAAACTAAAACAAGAAATCTATGATGAAAGTTATGCTGATTGTGCCACTGGTTATCACTCTTTATCATGCTTTATTCTCAAGTTTATACAATATCCCTGATTAAATCAAAGTCTGTTTGTCTGAAAGATGCACAGTGCACATGCAATACTTTTGTTTAATACTTTAGAGCCAAGTAAGAGAAATATGGTGTTCTGGATTCTTTTTACAGAACTCTGGAACTTACACTGTAAAGACTATAATAAAGACAACCGAGCTTGGTCAGAGGCAGTGCATAAAGAACCAGATAAACTGCTCAAAATTAAGCAGTGTGCTAGTCATTAGCATTTTTACACTAAAGTACAGGGCTGTAGAACCTGTGGCCCTTTGGATTCTGTTGGACTCCAATTCCCAGTCAGCATGGTCATAGGTTAATAATGATGGGTGCTGGATACAGGTAGGTAGCCGTGTTGGTCTGAGTCGAAGCAAAATAAAAAAATTCCTTCAGTAGCACCTTAAAGACCAACTAAGTTTATATTTTGGTATGAGCTTTCGTGTGCATGCACACTTCTTCAGATACACTAGAAACAGAAGTGTCAGACCCTATATATATATACAGAGGGTGGTGGGGGTGGGTGGGAATGGGAGATGGGCTGATGGGAGTGGTAAACCTGTAGATGGGTGTTAATGGCTGCTGATGGCTGCAATTAGTCCTGGGCTGAGGTGCTAAAGAAAGCTTGATCATGCATAATGAGATAAGAATCCGATATCTCTATTCATCCCAGGTGCTTCCATGGTTTTAAGCTTGGTAATGATTTCCAATTCAGCAACTTCCCTTTCCAGTCTGTTCCTGAAATTTCTCTGTAATAAGACAGCTGCTTTGAGATCTTGTATAGAATGTCCTGGGAGATTGAAGTGTTCTCCTACTGGTTTTTCAGTCTTATGGTTCCTGATGTCAGATTTATGTCCATTTATCCTTTGGCGTAGGGTTTGGCCTGTTTGTCCAATATAGAGAGCTGAAGGGCACCGTTGGCATTTGATGGCATACACAATGTTAGAAGATGAGCAATTAAATAGTCCTGAGATGGTATGTTGGATGTTGTTGGGGCCAGTAATGATGTTGTCCGGGTGTATGTGGCAGCAAAGTTGGCATCTGGGTTTATTGCAGGCTCTGGTACCAGTGTCCATGTTAAGTCTGGTGGTTGTATTATTGTGGGTGAGGAGTTGTTTAAGATTGGGTGGCTGTCTGTAGGCAATGAAAGGTCTTCCTCCCAGAGCTTGAGAAAGGGAGCTGTCATTGTCCAGGAGAGGCTGTAGATCTCTGATGATGCGTTGTACTGTTTTAACTTGGGAGCTGTATGTGATGACTAGTGGTGTTCTGTTATTTTCTTTTTTGGGTCTGTCTTGCAGCAGGTTCTCCCTAGGTATCAGTCTGGCTCTGTTGATCTGTTGTTTAACTTCATCAGGTGGATATTTTAGTTCTAAAAAGGTTTGCTGTAGATCTCTTAGGTGAGATTCTCTGTCTGTAGAGTTGGAACAGATACGGTTGTAACGTAGGGCCTGGCTGTATACCATGGATTGTTTGGTATGTTTGGGATGGTAGCTAGAAGCATGTAGATATGTTTGTCGGTCAGTTGGTTTTCTGTATAAGGTGGTGTCTATACGTCCATCCTCTATTTTTATAGTAGTGTCCAAAAAATGTATTTCTTGCATAGATTGGTTCATTGTTAGGTTGATGGGTGCTGGAGTCTATCAGGAGGACCACAGGTTTCCCTACCTCTACTCTAGACGTTAAGAATATCAGCTATAAGCATTTAAAACAACAACAGCCCAACAACCGGAGTCTATAAACCATTTAGAATTTATTTTTAACAGAAGTCATGGGACTAAGCAAAGTTGTAAGTACAAGATTGCTTGTTTAGCTGCTTTGTAGATTGCAATAAAGTCCCAGAAGGTTTTATCCAGGAGTCGTCATCAAGGTTGGGGCTGAATGGGTGCCCTGGAAGAGCCAATCCAGCATTTCTACCAATGCATCCATGCAACCCTGACCTCACTAGCATCCTGGCCCATCCAGATGAGCAGTTAGTGACACCAGTGTCAAGAAGGTGACTCCTTACGACACTGACAGCTCCTGATTTGTTCACTTGCCAAAAAAAAGTGACTGTTGGGGGAAAAAAGTTTGACTTAATGGTAGTTTACAGAGATTCTTCACACTTATCAGACTGCCTATAGCTCAGTGGCAGAACACATATGTGACATATATAGAAAGCCTACAGCTCGGCTGTAGTACAGTGGCATTGGGCCAAGTAATAAATAATAAAAGTAGCTCATGACTGAACTAGTGATCCAGTGATCAAACATAATATATTTCAACACACCACGTTAATTCAAATCCAGGAGGGATGAACAAATATAGCAATTCTTTTTATGCTTTTTATACACATCACATTTTCTTCCTATTATTTGATTCCCCCCTCCCCTCATCAAACAGATAGATAAAGCAACATTTAAAAGTTTGCAAACTAAACCTCTGGGTCTAGCAAAATCACAAACAGAACATACCTAATAAAATATCTTTCCTACCCTGTTTATGGTTTCTTCATCAGCACCATGAACTCTCAACCAATTAGTAAGATCTGGATCCTCAACCCCTCCATCAGTTGTGCTAGGGTGAGACAGAGACGTGCCGGGAATAGCTGAAACAAAATTTTGAGACTGGTAAGTTAGTGCAGTTTCACATTTACATGGACCCATAAACTTCCTCCAACCTTCTTGCAGAATTTTACATCATGTGCCCTATAGTTGCCAATGGGGCGAAGTGCTAGATAAAGACTGTGAACTTCAGAACGGAGCTTCTGGTAATTATGATCGGCAGCCAATATGAAGAAATGGCAGGGAAGGACTGTACCCACTACCCATATAATCATGCCATTTGCCATTTTAAGTGACTTGATTTGGGAGAACCCATTTAGAAGAAAAATATTTGTTCACAATCCTTGTGTACATAAAGTGCAGCTAGCTAAAAATATTATGTATGGTTCAAATTTATGTGAATTGTGGGTTTTTTAAGTGATAACAAAAATGGACCTAACTCATCCACAAAATAGTTATTTCAGCAGCGTGATTGAAAACAATGTGTGCTAGAACATAAGATTAAAAGAAATCTTACTTTGCATGTATAAATAACTTAGGGTAAAGCTTTGTGAATTATAGATATGTGATTACTGAGTGGCAAAAGGCACCCAAATCTTATCAGATCTGTTGTCAGAATTCTTTCATAAGAACCATAAGGTCGAGCCTTGTGGCAATTAATTTGAACTGTTGCAGGGAAACCTCATGGGCATTTGCTTTGCTCTGTACTTAACAAAAGCAAGTTGTACTATTCCATTTTGTAGTCTTAGGTTTCTGCTCCTGCTTACTCTGAGTAAAGCTTCACAATGACCAGTGTCAGTGCTTGCACACAAATAATAAAACTAGGCATGTTACAGATTTCTTTTTTTTAAAAAAAACCAACAACCTAGAAATAAAATTCAGAGAGAATCTTGCTGTTAGCTAGTAATGTATAAATCTTTGTTCTAAGTAAGATTTGTAAAACACTTGCTTTACTAATGCTATACAGTATCTGAAATAATATGCATGCTATGGGTATATCATATGCCTGTTTCAAAGAACTAACTGCCTAGAAAATGTGATAAAGGGTCTTAAACAAAGGAGGCAAAATAACCAAAATGAAAAAGATGGGTCAGGGTGCATGTGAAGGCTTTGACTGCTCAGTCTTCTTTTGAAAACTGCTTTGAGGAGCAATTGCCTTTGAAGATTCTAGTGGAGCACCTATTGGTTGAGTCCTAAGCTTCAGGTGTTTGATCTCCTGTTCCTTTTCTTCTATAGCGTGATGCAACAGGGCTTGAAATTCTCTCTCCTTCTGCACTAGCTCTTCCAGTAGTCTGTTAAGGAAGTCAGAAAGGGAAAGAGTTACATTTCACTGTGTGTTTGTCAAGGTAACAACATGAAGTGAAAAGCAAAATAAATGCAGAACTGCATTAGTAATTCCCCAAAGCTACTTCCCTATCTTCACACAACTTCCATGACAAACAAGACTACCATAAAACAAACTCCTACAGTTCATGAAAAGCAGATTGTGTATACTTTGCAAATGCAAGAGGCGTTAGGCCTATTTCTGAAGTTCCAAAACCTATGGGACTTCCATTCATTTAAGTGAAAAGCATTTATTGTTTAATTTCTGCCCTGCCTATTGCAAATAAAATCTGAGGAGGAATGCAAAAAAATTCTAATAAAATCTCATTCAGAATCAATAAAATTCTCTCTGAACTCTCTGGCAATGCATTAGTAATGATCAGTAAAGAACAAATTCAACTGTCTGCCTAATTAAAACCTTTAATTTGTAATGATGGGCTGAGACAATTCTCCAAAGAGAAGAGAACCAATTCTGAAGGCTGATAACTGCATCAGAAAAGGTTCTATATGCTGTTCTGTGAAACAGCCCACCAACATTGAAGGATCCCAGAGCAAGTCCTTTAGAATGAAGGTAAAACATTACATGAAACAAATGCTAGGAAAGGAAAGGAAGAAATTATGAGGTGACAATTTTATGCAGTTGCAAATTATTATGCGTGACAAAGGAGTGCATACCGTGTTTCTCAGATTTTAAGACATGTCTTATATTTATTTTTACTCCAAAAAAAAAACACCATGGCTTATTTTCAGGGGATGTCTTATTTTTTTTGTTAAGCTTTTTAATTTTTTACCGGTATTAAGCTTTCAGAGTTTTGCTGGGTCGGGCTCGGCGCGGCGCGCGCTGCTGCCCTTGCCAGCTCCCGCTGGGTCGGGGCTCTCCCTCTCTGAGATAACTACGAGCTCTTCTCCTCCTCACCCCCCAGTCGTGACACGGCCGCCGCGCGGGCTTCCTTACCCGGGTTGCAGTGCAGCGGCGAGGGCGGCGTGGAGACGGGCGACGAGGGGGCCAGGGAAGGCTGAAGCAAAGGCGACGGCGGAGGCAGCGGCGGGTCTTTGGGGCCGCCAGCGCCCGGCGAAGGTGTGGTGGGAGGCGGCAGCATGAGGTAGCGATGCGGAGGGGGTAGGCAGCGCACGCAGAACGAGTGGAGGCACGGCAGCAGCTTGGGCCGCCGGCTCTGGATGTTCTGGCCGCACACCCCGCAAGTGTCCAACAGGTTGAGCCGCGACTCTCCGTCGGCCCGGTCCGCGGGGCCTTGCCGGCTTTCAGCCTCGTTTTCCCCACCCATGGCGACAGGACCGGCCGCGGTGGGCCCTGCTCCCACCATAGGCTCGTCCATTGTTCGGCGGCGGCGGCCATTTCAGGCGCGAAACGCCTCTCACCCAATGGCCGCTTCTGCTCTCACCCTCCCCCCGGCCTGCTCACGAGCGGAGCCCCACCCCTTCACGGCCGCTGGGAGGAAGCGACGTCGGTTGCTCGTCGGTGTGATTGGCAGGCTGTTCTGGGCTTGGTCGAATTCGGGGTGGGGGATTCATTCAAGAAAGAGCCGGCAAAGACAGCTGCGTGCGCTGTGCCGAGCCCCGACTCAGCGGGAGCCGGCAAGGACAGTAGCGCGCACCGCGCAGAGTCCCGACTGAGCGGGACCCGGGAGAAACAGCAGCGCTCGGCGAGGCGCACGCTGCAAAAGCGCCATGCAGACCTGCTCCCACTCAGCATGTCTTATTTTGGGGGGATGCCTTATATTTTATTGCCTCCAGAAAATCGTGCCATGTCTTATTTTATAGGGACGTCTTAAAATGTGAGAAACACGGTATATGTAGCAAATTGGGAGAGGAGGTGAAATGAACAAGAGACCATCAGGTCCACAACACCTTTCTCATCTTGCTTCCTTGTCCCACCCCACTGCCAACTAACTTTTTAGACAACACAGACAAAAAGAGAATTTCCCCACCTGCTTGCCAGTGTGTAATGCAAACAGGGGGTGCAGCCTTGCCTCTTAAATTGGACCTTGGATGAAATAATATGTGACATAAAGAGAAGCAAATAACCCTCCCCTACACAAATATCCCTCTATTGTTCTTCATATGAGTCCTTCACAAAAGCCTCTACTGTGATGAAAAGGAGGGCAGGACCGTGTCTGCTTCTAGTGTAATGATAGTGGAGGATCACTGGCCTTCCCCAGGGGACTTCCTTGCCTCTCTCAGGAAGGGGTGTGTGTGTCTGGCTGCAGGAGCTAACTCCCTACATTTACTCTCCCCACAATGAGATCCTAGCCCATGGAACTGATAAAAGAAGCATTGTTCCATCTCCCCACCACACTGAATGTCCCCGTATACAACACTGAACAGGAGCAAGAGATGGTGAACAAGAGCCCACCTTTAGCAGTGCACATATATAGCGAAAAAGGGGGGGATATATGTGCGTGCATATGCATGTGCACACTTCCACCACTGAACATTAATTATATGCAAAGGGGGGGGGGAATCCATGCTAACTCCTACAGAACAATCACGATAAGCAGAAATCTTAGGATTTATGCCTACTTGCCTCTATGAATGTTTCTGGAGCAAAATCAGCTTTAAAAGCAATACTTAAAATAGTTTTGGACCTGGAAGCTAACAACAGAGGGTTTTTTTATATTCTCTGTCTCACATTATTTGATATTTGTTTTTATAATTGTTTAGTTCCAAGGACTGAGTTTTCAATAGTATATTTTGAATGGAGGTCAGTAACAATGAAAACAATGCTCTCTAGGTAGCTGTGCTAAGCCAGGTGTTCAGTAGCTTGGATTTGTTCCCGGTGAATGAATTATTAAGAAGACCTGGTGGTGGTTCATACTATTATGAAAATGAATTGTTATTTAATCATGAGTTGTGAATGGCAGGAATATAACAGAAGATCTTGGAAGCCCATGTAATGAAGGAGGTTTAAAATCCCTAGGACATTTTAAAAGCAGGCTTTAGACTGCTATATCAATCTAGCTAGATGTACGATTCACATGGAAGCAGCTTTTTGTGAACCTATTATAACCAGAACTAGAAGAATTGTGTATGGACTTGTATTCAACAGTCAGATTTTTATTATTATTATTATTTAAGAAAAGCTAAAATCCTATTGATTGTCTGTTGGGGAGAAGTCATTAATGGAGTAGGGCCTAGATTTGCCCCCTTGCTCCTCCTTCCTACCAAACAGCTGATAGGTAGAACTTCATTTCCCCCCCTCTGCATGCACACAGCCCTGTGCGCACTCCACTAGATTGGAGTGTCAGTATTTTACTAGCCTCAAAAAATTAAATTGATCTGGCACAGCAGATTAAGACTTGTGTTCAAAAATCAATGAAAAAAGCCCAATGGATTATGCAACAATATACTTTAAAATGTTGCTGCAACTTTGTTAAGTGTGATAAGCTTCAGGTCTTCAACTACCTGAGACTTACCTGTTAGTTTCCAATTTTAGCCTTCCAAGTTGAACATTGAGGGATCGCTGGGCAGCCTGGGATTCATGGGATACAGTAGAACTTAGAGTGCTCACTCCTGAGGTAGCTATAGCATCTTCCAATACAAGGCAAGGCCGATGAATGGTTGGATTTGGAGGTTGCTCTTCATGTTCCTCCTCACCTTCGATGTCCTCCTGATCGGCTGTATCACTCTCAGATGCTAAACTGAAGTGTGTCCTCAATTCTGTTAGAGAGAAGGCTTGGTGTTAATTATCATAGCAATGAAATCAGAGACAAGTATGACGGGCTCTGCAGCGTCTTGTATGATGGGCAGAAAACTTGGAGGACTTGGAACAGTACGGGTTGCACCCATTCTCCAGGCTGAAACCAAGATGCAGTCTGTGAGATAACAAAGGACCCCAGGAATAATAACTTTGCAGATCTGGCACATCAGGGAACAAATAAGAAATCAAGCTGCTAAATTAGGTGCTGATCCCCAGGAGAAACTGGCACAGATTTGTCACCCACAAAGCTTGCTAGTAGCACCACCAGGAAGGGATAAGAGCACACCTATATAAAGCTAAAAGCTGTGCTCAGCTGACGAGACAGCAGCTTGTAACAGAAATTATGCTGACATAGTCCAGAGCACTTTGGCTTCCAGTAGAAGCTGAGGAAGTGTACTTATATTGAAACAGACTATATTTGTTTATCTAGTCTAGTACCCAACTTATTGCAACTGGTGGAAGTGTCGTCCAGCAAGGCCAGCTATGATCCTGTTTAATTGGGGGTGCTGAGGATCAAACCTAGACAGCTCATTCATGCTGATTCAGATCACTGATCCATCTAGCTCAGTGCTGCCTACACCAGCTGGCAGCAGCTGTCCAATGTTTCAGGCACAGGTCTTTCTCAGTCCCAGCTGGAGGTGCCAAAGATTGAACCTGAGATCTTCTGCCTACGAAGCATGTGCTGCAGGGTCCTCACCCCACAGGCTGATCTTGCGCTTTTACTTACCTTCTTTCCTCCTACCAGGCTTGTTTCACTCTTGCTTTCTTTGTAGTAATTATGTATTTAATTTAATTAATTGTATTTACAAAGATTTATTAAAAAAAACTTGGCCACAAAGCTCTCTAAGCACTGTACAGTAGTGCCTCGCTATACAAATTTAATTCGTTCCACAGGTCAATTCTTATAACGATTTTTTTTTTGCCCATAGGAACACATTAATTGAATTTCAATGCATTCCTATGGGAAACCACGATTCGCTAGATGATTTTTTTGTAAAACGAATTTGTCTAGCGAGGCAACCTCCGCTCGAAAAATCCTTTCATTAAGCGAAAAATTCGTCTTACAGGGCGTTCGTCTAGCGAGGCACCACTGTACATAATAAAACTACTATACTAGTAGACTCCACTGATCGGCCTGCCAAGCCAGCACTTTTGTCCTGCCTCGCATGGTTCTATACTCCTCTTGCTTTACATTTCATTTTATGGATATGCTTTTGCTGCAACGTTGGCATTTTATTTTGTTTATATTGTAAGATGCTTTGATGTAAGTGGGATGCAGTTGCAACCAAAAGAAACTATTACTAATTCTAACAGCCATGTCCTTTATAGGATGTAAGGACTGACACGTAGGCTGATCATTATAGGAGATGTACAGCAACCTCTGCACTACACACAGGCCTTGAGGTTTGACTAGCGGCAGCTACTAAATCAACAAGTGCTGACTAGGATTTGCATTACATCTATCAGGCAATTCATTCTTATGTCTTGTAAATACTCATTGCAGCTGCATGCAGAATGGAAGGCTTTAGGGATTTTTCAAAAATAATCTCTAAAGCTCTTTCCTGGTCACTAAGCCGGAGCACTTTTCATACAGCAAATGCTTCAGGGCTTACTATTTTTCATGCCTCTGACCAGAGTTGATCCCCCCCCCCAAACATTTTATAAATCCATCTAGACCAAACTGCACACTTTCTACCATTTATTATTATTATTATTATTATTATTATTATTATTATTATTATTATTCAGTAACTTCAAGAATCAGTGCCTGAATGTATTATTTTCTTCTTCCTTCCCCATTCTTCTTTTCCTTAGCTGTGTGTTCACTGATCACAGCATGTACTAAGCATTATGGGAAAGATAGAGTCTCAGATTAAATCTAATGTATTGCTAAACCTTAAAGAAAGGAAAAGAGGAGTGTAAAATTCAAGTGCCTTAATAATCAGGTGTCAAAATTTTTAGCTGTTGGTCTTAGAACACTTGCAGCTTTATGTCCTAAGGACTGAAACTATGGCCTCCTTCATACCTACATTTTAGTGGGTATATTTTAGAGACACATAGTTGGCTTATTTCTGATCCTTCAAACTTTGCTTGAGTCCTGTGCTTGTATACTCCCCCTCCCTCAGGGGTAGCCAATAACTGCTTCAAAGACCACAATTTTTTTAGGAGAACACAACAAGGGTATGCAACCGCAGACATTGACATGTAAACTTTGGTGATTTCAGCAGAATTTTCCTCCATGGTAAGTGCACTTAGGAGGATAGCCTTTGAGAACTATTTCAGTGAGTGGCAAGTGTCTCACCTGGAACCAGGATCGTAATAGCAGTCTGCACAGCTTTGCGAATTATGCTATCTAGCGCAAACATCCAATGTGGTTTGATATTGTGAGTTCTTAAAACTTTATTCACCTGGAAAGAAACACTGGAATTAGAAACACTATTAAGTTTCCTTTCTAATATTAAAGGGTAGGTGTGCGTAACAAAGAAAAGTTATTCATTGTTGGAAAGGAAGGCAATTTTGATATTTTCATGTTTCACCACCATTACACCTAAAAATAGCATCAGAAAAGGATCTTGTGTCCTAAACGACCATCAGCCTTGGTAGAATGTCAACAAAACAAGCCCTTGCCTTCCTCCCAGCATTGGGGCTGGAAAGAGGGATGATAGATGCCCGCCCTTCCACCTCGAATATTAGGAAAAGGGCTGGGTCTTATGAAGGGTTCCAGAGAGCATGGAAAATGCACATATAAAATCCCTCAGAATGTATGTCATCTGAAGACATCTTTTGGAGAAGTTTTAATATATGTTGAGAACTAGTACCTTGGAGACCAGAGTTTAAATCCTCATTCAGCCATGAAGCACACCAAGTGAATTTGGGCAACTTATTTCAGGGAGTTGTTAACTCCACCTTGAGTGCCCTGGCTCCCACTCAATGAAGAACTTGAACATAGGTTGCAGTTTCTACCAAAATCTTTAATGCTGAGATCAGTGCAATGCATAGGCAAAATGCAGATCAAAGGAATAGCAGCTACACAAGCAAAGCCACCAATACACCAACAACATGCCCCCCGCCCGCAAGGGAATGGGGTGTACACGACTTAGCGCAGCAAGCATTTCTGCTCTGAAGTCTGGTCAAGCAACCTAGCTGAGGCTACTCCATCTGCTCATGTCTACACTGGTGTTTCTGTGACCTAGGTGGGTCACTGCCTCATCACAGGTGGATGGGACAGGTGGAACAGCAACCTCCCCTAGAAAGGCAGCACTGAACATGGTTTCTGTCAACTCCAGAGGCAGAGCTGGTGTTCCTGCAGGAAAAATGGATGAGGCAGAACCCATCTTCGACTGCTCCAGAGACGGAGAAGACTGTGCCCCAGGGCTGTGGGGACTGATGGAGAGGTGGAATAGGGCAAGGGAACGCCCCTGCCCATTTGAACCCCTTTCAGGATTCTCTTCCTCCGACACTCCCAAGCAGAGGCCTTCTCAGTCCACTAGATCACTGGAAGGACTTGGGGCCTCAAATTTCAGCAGTGCTCTGTGGAATGCCAGAATTCGATGTCCTCCTGCATCTTGCATTCCATTCTACCTCATAGTTGCAGCGCTCCCTAGGCTCTCCACCCAGTACAACCAAACTGAACTAGATCTCTTCCTGGGGTCATGGATTTATTGGCCACACCTTTTCTCTGTCCTGGCTCAACCAGCCTCCTTGCGCACGCACGCACGCACACCCACACCCACACATGCATGCACACCCACACACCGATCTATGACATCAAGCTCCTTGGAGTAAATTGTGTGAAAAAATGTGATATGTAACTAAAGAAGGAGGATATTTCTCACACTATTCATAATGTATTACCCTGGACATTGTGTTTCTCATTCTATTCTAAACACTAGTACAAGGAACTTACTTATTTATGTATTTCGATTCCATTTTGTCTCCACTGTGTGTCCTCCACTCCTATGTTATCTTCACAACAATGTTGTGAGGTTGGTTAGAATGAAAAACAGACTTGCTCATGGTCACCCAGTGAGCTTCATATCTCAGTAGGGATTTAAACTATGCCTTCCCAGCCCTATCTGAGCACTGTGACTACTTTACCAAACTGGCTCATGATTAACTTTCACTCAATTGTGTTGCAAATTTAAGACATTCATCAGTATATCAAAAATCAGTTTATCAAAAATAGCAGAGCTCACAAAAAAGAGAGAAAGGTATACTTACTGCATCTTGGAAACCAAAGAGGACCAGCTGAACCTGGCTGATGCCATGACTGTCAAAGTCTAGTTCTAGTTTTAGCTTTGAAAGCGTATTTGCAATAATTTTGCGATCAGTTGTCCGTATAAATTCTCTGAGGCTGGCAACTAAAGTTGTGATGTGTTCCCATTTCAGCTTAGGCTCTTCAGGTCCCTGTTAGAACAAACAAAGAATATCTAATTGCCTTTGTGTAATCATGAGGCAATAGTGAAAATATTCAGTGAATATTCCTCTAGACACTACTTCCATCTATAGATTTCAATAAGGCTTCCACAATTCAGTCATTTTGCAAATACTGTGCTCTTTTAGCTAGGGGATGTATATAACAGAAATCACAGGCTTCCAGAAATGTACACAGTGTATTTGGACTTTCAGAAAAAAAACCTGATAAAAGTTCCTGACCCCAGGTATCTGAAGAAGGTATGGACAGATTACTGGTTAAAAAACAGGAAGCAGAAAGTAGGAATAAACTGAAGGTTTTCACAATGGAAGAAATGTGTTTCCCAAGGATCTTTGTTGGGACCTGTGATTTCTGACTTGCTTATAAATGATCTGCAGTTACAGATGAGTAGTTAGGTGTCCAAGTATGTGGTTCAAGTGTGATGTGATGCATATTGGGCACCAAAAATTCAAATTTCACAAATATGCTAATGGGGTCTGAACTGGTGGTGATGGACCAGAAAAGGGACCTTGAGGCCATTCAATGACAACACTCAACCCTGTGCATGGTCAAACATGTTAACAAATTGCATGCAAGGGAATATTAGGAAAGGGATTGAAAACAAAGTTGCCAATATAATAATGTTTTTATATTAATCTGTGAGGTGATCACATTTGGAATACGTTGGCACATCTTAGAAAAGGATATTGTAGAGCTGGAAAGGTTGCAGAAAAGGGAAAGCAAAATGATCCAGGTTGGAGCAGCCTCTCTATGAAGAAAAGGTACAACGTTGGGAAAGGGGGTTACTTCAGAAAAAAAGGTGTGTTAGAAAGACATGGTTGAAGTTCATAAAATTATGCTTAGTATTGAGAAAGTAGAAAGAGAGGTGCTTTTCTCACTCATTAGCACTCCCGGGCATCCAATGAAGGTATACAGTGGGAAATCCAGGACAGATTGGGGGTCGGGGGGACAAAGACTTCATTACCCAGCACATAGTTGAACTATGGAATCTGCTACCTCAGGATGTGGCGATGGCCATGAACTAAGATTGGCTTTAAAAAAGAATTAGACAAATTCGTGGAGGATATGGCTATAAATGGCTACTCATCCTGTTCACTATATTCTACCCTCCAGGACCAGAGGCCAGCACCTGAAAAGCAGGAAACAACAGAAGGAGAATACTATTGCTCTCATCCTGCTTATGGGCTTTCCATAGGCACCTGCTTGCTCATGGTGAAAAGCTGGCCTAGACAGGCCTTTGTCTTGACCCAGCAGAGGCTCTTCTTATTTTCCTATGACTTTTAGATGGCTGTTCTAGACATAAAGAGAAGCGTGACACAAGGCACAGAGGCAGGAATGAGAGAAAAAGAGCAGGCTACTAGTGGTGTACTCATTTTCCAAACTACAGTGTAGTTCATTGTCATTTATTGAAGCAGCAAACATTTACTATATGAGCATTTCCAAAACTGCAATAGAAAACGTCGTTTTCAGTTCTATTTCCTATGTTGTTGGTGGCATCTACAGGTGCAGAAGGACTTGGTACATGGCAAGATGTGAAACACAGCATTCAATGTATGAAGACATATTACCTTTTCCCTATCAACACATCTCATTCACACTTTGGAATTTATAGCCTGAACTTCTCAGCTAAGACTCTCACAGAATACTTTTAAATACGTTCCCCGTGAATGTGTGAGGAAAGCACAGTGAAAAGGATCGCATGACTTTTTGAATATTTTTGTATGAACTGCATCACTGCTTATCTGGAGAAAACTGTACTGATGCTGTACTGTTTTTAATATTCGGTTGGAAGCCGCCCAGAGTGGCTGGGGAAACCCAGCCAGATGGGCGGGGTATAAATAATAAATTATTTAAATTATTATTATTATTATTATTATTATTATTATTATTATTACTCCTCAATTCATTTTAACCACTAATTTGCTTAGGGGCACACACAGTATTGTGGACACGGGTGGCGCTGTGGTCTAAACCACTGAGCCTCTTGGGCTTGCTGAGCGGAAGGTCGGCAGTTCAAATCCCTGCAACGGAGTGAGCTCCCGTTGCTCTGTCCCAGCTCCTGCCAACCTAGCAGTTCGAAAGCACGCCACTGCAAGTAGATAAATAGGTACTGCTGTGGCAAGAAGGTAAACAGTGTTTCCATGCGCTCTGGTTTCTGTCACAGTGTTCCGTTGCAGCAGAAGTGGTTTATTCATGCTGGCCACATGACCCAGCAAGCTGTCTTTGGAGAAACACCGGCTCCCTCGGCCTGAAAGCGAGATGAGTGTCGCAACCCCATAATCGCCTTTGACTGAACTTAACCGTCCAGGGGTCCTTTACCTTACACACAGGATGAATAAATAAAGTTTGAAAGCAGCAAATAATAACTCCTGACTAATGAGAGATTTTTTGCTCCCTGGAAGGACAGATCGTGAAGCTGAGGCTCCAATTCTTTGGCCACCTCATGAGAAGAGAAGAATCCTTGGAAAAGACCTTGATGTTGGGAAAGATTGAGGGCACTAGGAGAAGGGGACTACAGAGGACGAGATGGTTGGACAGTGTTCTTGAAGCTACGAACATGAGTTTGACCAAACTGCGGGAGGCAGTGCAAGACAGGAGTGCCTGGCGTGCTATGGTCCATGGGGTCACGAAGAGTCGGACACGACTAAACGACTAAACAACAACAACAATGAGAGATTTAATTCCTCTCATCTCAGAATGGTCCGGTTTAATCAATGTGGAATTTCCTGTACATAATAATGCCGCAAGAGTAAGCCACTTTGAGGCACAGCATTTCCCATATTTGCTGCAACTTGTGGCCTGAGGTTGATAAAATTAGACTCACTGGTAGTGAAATAGATCAGATTGCGCAGCCCTAGTGCTGAGCACAGTTTAGGTATATTAGATTAGATTAGATTTCTTTATTGTCATTGTGTAATTACAATAAAATTAGATGCTATCCCATAAAAACAAAAACAAGAAACAAAACAAAACAAAACAAAACAAAAAACATATTTTCAGCCACACATTCACTGTAAAGGAGTATGAGGTGAGACAGGTATTGAGGATGGTGAATCAGAGGAAGGGTGCTGGACCTGATGGTATCACAGGAAGGGTGTTGAGGGGCTGTGCAGATCAATTGCATGATTGTATACCGTATGCCATGGTCAACTCAGATTTGACACTTAAGTTACATTACTTCACCCAAGGTGAGTCACAGAACAACACTTCATTTATCTACTAATTGCAACATCTGCAATGTGATGCTGTTAGATAGTCATGGTCATTCTCCTGTAACACAAGATGAAATTTTCTAGCACCATACATACCAAAGCTATTGAGTAAATTCCTCAAAGCAAAGTTGCCAAACTACCAGGGCTAACTGGAGTCAGTTCCTTGTAGGCCCATCACAATGGTGTGCTCTAGCAGGGTCAACTGTGTTACAATTTGGCCAGGGGGAGGAAAGTATTTTTCTGACAATTTTCTGTAAATTTTCCTCACTTTTAAATTTTATTCCCAGTTTAAAGTACTCTAATAACAGTGTGTGTGTGTGTATTTACACAGAACCGCAAAGATATTTTTGCATTTCTGTTTTCAAGTCAAACTATAGTCTCTGAGAGTCAAATAGAGCATTTGTCACTATACATATCTTGATTGACATGTTTCTATTCCCTATAAATTTTACATAATTCAGCCTTCTAGTAATTTGTTTCTGCTTTCATTTTTATAGACAAAAGCCCCCAAATATGTGAATTACTGTTTACTAGAGACCCAGAACCTGAGGAGAATTCAAGTTTGACTTGTGCACACCATATAGTATTTTACGTTTCTCTGCTTCTACTTTTTAGTACTTCTTAAAACCAATTATTTCTGAGAAATATTATTCTACTAAAAAGCCTCTGCTGTCAAAGTACATGCCTAATTTGCAGCATTTGGGTGCTTGTTACACACAATTCTTTGTTGTTGTTGTTTAGTCATGTCTGACTCTTTGTGACTCCATGGGCCAGAGCACGCCTGGCGTCCCCTTCTCCTTTTGCCCTCCATCTTCCCCAACATCAGGGTCTTTTCCAGGGAGTCTTCCCTTCTCATGAGGTGGCCAAAGTATTGTAGCCTCAGCTTCATTACCTGTCCTTCCAGTGAGCACTCAGGACTGATTTCCTTAAGAATGGATAGGTTTGATCTTCTTGCAGTCCATGGGACTCTCAAGAGCAGGCCCGGCTCGCCCATTGACTCTAGTGGCGCAATGCACCACGGCGCCTGGGCGACCAGGGGGCGCTGAGGGGCGCCCCAGCAAGTGGGGGAGCTTCGCGGCGGCCTCCCTTTTCCCTCCACCAGCCGCACCGCGAGAGCAGGGAGGGAAGCAAGCGGAACAGGGGCACTAGGACCCTGTTCCGCTCTGCAGCGCCAGGGTCATCCCTCACCCCGGTTCTGCATTTCATTGGTAGAGGTGATGCCACATGGCAGCACCTCTACCAATGAAACACAGCGCCCTGTTGGCGGGAAGGAACCCGGCATGGCCCGGCCTCCCCAGGCACCCCACTCCACTGGGAGAAGGGAGGAAGGCCGCGCGGAGCAGCGGCGCCCCCTCCCCCACTCAATCTGGCGGCATCGGATAGGCAGGCGGCGTCCGGCACAGCACGGCCCTGCTGTGAGGTGCGGGGGCCACTGTGAGGCTCCCGTCGCCCGGCACGCCGGGTAAGAGTTTTCCTCTTTTTTTAAGAGGGGGGGGCGCCCGAGGGATCCCTGCACCAGGGCGCCCGATGACCTTAAGACGGCCCTGCTCAAGAGTCTCCTCCAGCACCATAATTCAAACACATCACTTCTTCAACGATCAGCCTTCTTTATGGTCCAGCTCTCACTTCCATACATCACTACTTAAATAACTTGTTATACAGTGCACTGAACTTTATAGTTCCATGCTAGTTACTCCTGCTTAAGTGTATATAGGATTGCAGTCTTAGTCTTGCAGATATACTTGCATTTAATTATGTATCCCCACTAAGTGAGCCCCTAAACACTCAGTCATCTGATAAAAGTGTTCTAAATTATCAATCATAAACAAATACACCAGAGTAATATCAATGAAACCTTGCAAAAACTTCCAGTTTGGGATGTGCTAGTCCTCTGATTACAAGCACTTATGCTAAGGGTATTTGTTTACCTGTGCTAAGGCTTCCATCAAGTTTCTCACCACCTTATCTTGGTCCTCTGTTAGGATTCTATGAAGGGTGGCTCGCCGTTCACTATCCTTTTTGAGCATGAAGATACCAGAATCCTTCTCTTCAGGTGAAGGAGGTGCACTGTGGTCCTCAAAATTCTCATCTGGGATGCTGCGGGTATATAAATTAGAAACTGCTATTAAAACCACCAAATTTATTTGCAAAAGTCACTTTCTTTCCATGAAGCAATATGGAAGTTTTACCTTAGAAAAAGGGACCTTAGCCCCTTTACATCCTTTTCTCCACAAGATTTGGCTCTCATTTTAAAAGAGAACGGGTCAAGCTTTAATTCTGTGTCAGGTGAAACAGAGCCATATTCGCTGCTACTACTTGTATCTTCTACAACAACAGGAACAGGCAAAGATATGCTTCGAAGATATTCTGCTTATGGAAGTGAAGAAACTCAGAAAATTAGTGTAATCAAGCCTTCTGGACACAGTAAATTATAATAAACATTATCAATGATCCATCTCATCTAGCATGCAAAGCACATGTAACCTGTGGGGCCTATGGGAATTGATGTGATGCTCACACCCAAGATAACATCCAGATACACTGAACTGGACCACAAGGAAATGTGGTTTTGGTGGGGAGAGAGGGTTCATTATACCATATGAAAATCCCCTCCCACACTTATAAGTCTGGGACAAGTCCCACCGTATGAGCAGATGTCATATTTGGATCTTTCTTTCTCATTTGAACTTGTAAATGTAGTAGCTAATGACTAAATAAAACACTGAAGTTCAAATATTTCATTAAGTGTAAGAAAAGGAAGGTCTAAATATTAATCTTACCATTTGATCCAACTGAGAGTGCTGTGAGAAAAAAGAAAAGGAAAATTAATTGAAACCATCCAGAATTCACTTATGAAGCAGAACTAGCAACAGGTAATTTGACCAAATTACCGGTGTGTGTGTGTGTGTGTGTGTGTGTGTGTGTGTGTGTTAAAACAGAGGGGTTTTTGTGTTTAAAGGATTATTTTAAGACACACATTACTCAATATAAAGGCCACAATCTAGCTAGTTATCCATGACTCGTTTTCACTGAAAAAAGAATTTAACAAGCCTGTTATTACTCTCTGAAGTAAGTCTCACTGCTTTCAAGGGGAAGTTAAATATTAACAAATAGTATCATCAACATTTAAAAGCACTTATCAGATGCAAACTGGTTGGTTAAAGTTACAGGTAGGTAGCCGTGTTGGTCTGGGTCGAAGTAAAATAAAAAAATTCCTTCAGTAGCACCTTAAAGACCAACTAAGTTTTTATTTTGGTATGAGCTTTCGTGTGCATGCACACTTCTTCAGATACATTTAAGTATGCTAGTGATTCTGTGTTGAGCTTCTCAAAGAAGCTGTCAATGTTGGCTAAATTAAACAGAATTGCTAAGCTCTTTGAGCTAGGCATAAACGGGTTACCTGTTAACTTTGACTGAGACTTCCTTTTTTTGCTTGTAACCTTTAAAAACTCATCTACAAGAAGCTCCTTAGCACAGGCTCTCTTGTCTGGATCTGGTTCAAAGCAGCACAATAGGAAGGCTTTTGCCTCTGCTGACATGGATTCAGGAATTTCAGGGTGTATTTTGAACATTCCAACCTGACAAATACAGAAAAGGAAAGACAATAAAGATCTTCCATCACAGAGAGGAGTTTTCTTAAAATAAAGCATTACATAAAGTGATTAGTATTTCCATTTGAAACTGGTTTTCATTCCCAGGGAGGCATTCATTGCAATTTGAACAACTTTTAAATATTCTATCTTTAGCGTATTTTCCTTTTAAACTGAATCAATACTGCAAAACATATTATTCCTCACAGACACACACAGACAAGTGTTTCATCTTATGGCTCGTCTCCAGATCAGCATCTCTTTTACAAAAACCTAAGACATCTATAGGATCTAACCTTAAACATTGCTGCCTGCGGCTCTCCAAGTTCGTAAAATGGAGGTTTCCCTGTGGCCATTTCAATAATTGTGCAGCCTAGGGACCAGATATCTGCAGCCTTTCCATAACCTCTTGGTCCTTTATCAATGATCTCTGGTGCCATATACTGAAGAGTACCTGTTAAAAATAAGCAGGCAAGCAAAAATTCACTTAGGCAGGAATTTATTTAATCGAAAGCGAAAACTGGAAGAAAAGCACAGTCAAATATTAAATTCCCATGCTTTCACATGGTGTTTTGCGCTTTATGGAGCGTGCAAATCATTTTAGCTGTGTTGGCCCAATGTAATAGACTTTGTGTCCATGTTCTGTTCTCACCCTTCCCTTCATGTGCGAATTTTGGCTGCTTCTAATGTGATTCATTACATCAGAGTTTCCCCAATTACACCCGAACTGGGAAACTCTGGTTTAATTCCCATTTATAATCCAGAATAAACCTCAGAAGTGTTTGATTACGATGCACAAGTGAAAGGGGGAAAGGAGAATCATGGGCTCAGTGCTTGTTCTCAGTCTAATAAATCATAGTTTATTAGACCAATTTAAAGCAGACCATTATCTCAGCAATTCTTAAAACATAGGTTTTAAAAAAGGGAATTGTGAGGGGAGACCAAGAGATTTTATTTATTTATAAATATATCTAGACTTTCTCTGCAAGTCAGGGATACAGTGGGCTGCAGCAGTAGCTTACCTAAGGCCACACCGCTTTTAGGCAAGTTCTGTTTACATAAAAGTAAGACTATAATACTGAATTTAATATCACAATCACCACCAATAGCAAGTGAAATTAAAAATGAAGAGAATGGTAATCAAAATACATTCTGAACATGATTCAGGTCTGCATGTGTGAAGCACAGTCAGATAATCTGAGTATCATTCATTAGCTGTTTAGCAAGAAAGGGAAAATGAGGCAGGGAAGTAAATCTACAAAGAAACATACTATCCCAAACAACTGATCGATGCTGATACCAAAGTATCTATGGATGCATGCTGTATTGGCTGCTAGACTGAGGAATAGAACACAATTCCTCACTCATCTAAGCAGACGTATTGCCTCCAGCTATATCAGAATGTTTCCTTATAATATGGAAGGTCAGGAAACTGCAGCAGTCTGGGTTTCGCTTGATTCAGGGACCAGGAATGTTGCTGATAACAGTGAAGGAAACTGCTATGTGCGTTGCGCAGGCAGATTATTAATACTTATCTGGTGACCACAACTTGGTCAATGAATAAAGCCACACTCCTGAAAACATTTCCCAATGACTTCAGTGAAACTTTGTAAGTCAGTGTGCTTAGGATCTCAACCTGTATCAGAGTTTTCAAAAATGTACACGACTAACGCTGTAATCCTGTACCCACCTTCCTGGGAGCAAGTGCCGTATCAAATTTATGCTCCAGAATATTCTCCTTTTACTCTTAAATTAGGTGACTCTGCAATATATTTTAGAAACATACCTGTGAATGTTTCAGTGCATGGATTTATGCCAGCGAGCCTCTTTGATGTCCCAAAATCTGAAATCTTTAGCACTCCACTGTATGTGTTGATAAGTACATTATCACCCTGGAGGGGAGAACATTTGGGATTGTTATTTTTATTTTATCTTATGGCTGATCTTGAAAAAGGGTTTGCAGCTAAAATTAATGTTGAAATGGTTTGTAATAAAAGAGGAATTGTGGAAGCTGCTATTAGTCACTTCATTTCTAGTTCAATGAAACTTCATTCCTGAATGGAAAAATTACCTAGATACATTATGGAATGCATGTAATAAAAACAAGAGAATTCAAATTATTCCAAACATATTATGAACAATTGGCTATTTTGATATTTATTATGAGATTCTGGAGTTCTAGATTTCTCTAGGTTTATTACATAAAGTAACATTTGGACCCTTTTATGCTTTCTACAGAAATTAGATTTTTTTAATGAAATTAGTTTTTGGAGGCTTTTAAATTTGTTTTTATTGATTAGTTTATACAGTGCTTTTTTCTTTTTTTAAAAAAACCCCAAACACACATTTAAGGGTACTCTCATTTTACTACTCATATTGAAATACTGCCCCTCAATGAGGCCAAACTTAGATTCACAAAATGTTTAGGGTTATGCATACCCCTGCGTCCCCCCAGAAAAAAAGCACTGAGTTTATATAAAATTTCCCAATCTATTTTTCTTGTTTTGTTTTGCATTTTTAAATATCATAATGCCCTATTTTTAAAGGCGCTCTACATTAGACAAGACAGAAATGAAACCTAGAATTGAGTAGAAGTACCCCAATCTGCTATGGTTGTGTGTTTGCTGCAAAACAAATAAGTCCATGCACATCTATATATTCCTGCCAGTAATAGGGGATTTTCTGTGTCATATAACTACTTATGCAATGCTGCCTGGCAGTTGATAGCTGGCTCTGTTGCAACAGCAGTGATCCGTCTTATAACACAGGGTATATACACTGTGCTAGGGAAAAGAACTCCATATGATTTTATGCAGGCAACATTTTTGAAGAACATGAGTAAAATGGACAGTGCCATATGCACAGCCACAAAGTGAACTCATAGCTGAAAAAGAGATTTGAACTCTGTCCAAGAATCCCAACAGGTCTATCCCACTGGATCATAGTAATCTATCCAACTGGATCATTAGCAGCATCTAAGGAAACCGGTGTGGCTGCATAAGGAGCTTACAGATGAGCTTACAGATGAGCTTAAGCTGAGCATGTATAAGAAATGGAAGAAAGGGAAAAGCACAAAGGAGGAGAATACATGAGTAGCCAACAGTTGCAGGGGGGAAGTCATGCTGGCTAAAGCGCAGAATGAGCCCAGATTTGCAAGAGAGGTTAAAAATAATTTTTAAAAGGTTTCTTTGGCTATGTCCAAAGTAAGAGGATGAACAAGCAAGTGGTAGGTCCTCTGCATGGGGAACACGGAGAAATGCTATTGGGTGACTGAGAAAAGACAGAACTACTATTAATGCACTTTTAATGTAAACGTGATGTGATACTTGAGTATATTCTTACATATGGTATCCAGATTTACTCTACCAGAACAGACAAATGGTCCTGTCTGCAATGTCTTAAGAGATTGTGGTTACAGGTAGGTAGCCGTGTTGGTCTGGATCGAAGTAAAATAAAAAAATTCCTTCAGTAGCACCTTAAAGACCAACTAAGTTTTTATTTTGGTATGAGCTTTCGTGTGCATGCACACTTCTTCAGATACAGTGAAATGGAAGGGGAAACTTCCATTTCACTGTATCTGAAGAAGTGTGCATGCACACGAAAGCTCATACCAAAATAAAAACTTAGTTGGTCTTTAAGGTGCTACTGAAGGAATTAAGAGATTGTGTTGGTTTATATTCAACAGATACGATGTTTGATGCAGCAGCAAAAAACAAAACAAAAAAGCTGTTGCTATTCCATGCTGCATCAACAGAAGTATAGTGTGCAGATCAAGGGAAGCCATAGTACTGCTCTAATCTGCCTTGGTCAGACCACACCCGGAATACTGTGTCCCATTCTGGGCACCACAAATTAAGAAGGATGTTGACAAGCTGGAATGTGTGCAAAGGAGGGCAACCAAGATGATCAAGGGTCTGGAAACTAAGGAATGCTTGAAGGAGCTAGGTATGTTTAGCCTGGAAAAGAGGAGATATGATAGCTATCTTCAAATAACTTAAGGGCTGTCAGATGGAGGAGGGAGCATGCTTGTTTTCTCCAATTAATGAGGGTACGATTTGAGGCAATAGCTTCAAGTTGCAAGAAAAAAGATTCTGATTAACATTAGGAAAGACTTTCTGACAGTAAGAGCTGATCAGCAGTGTAAGAGATTGCCACAAAAGGTGGTGGACTCTCCTTCCTTGGAGGTTTTTAAACAGAGGTTGGATGGCCATCTGTCATGGATGCTTTAGTTGAGATACCTACACTGCAGGGGGTTGGACTAGATGACCCTTGGGTCCCTTCCAACTCTAAGATTCTATTATTCATCAGCTTAAGACTCTGAGAACTGAATCAAGTTCCTCTCCATTCCATTGCATTTTGCTTCAGAGGGCGGTTAAGGAGAACTTCATGTACATTACATAAATCTAATGTTTTTGTGTATAGAGATCTACCTTTATGTCTCGATGCACTATTTGATTATCATGGAGATATTTCAATCCTTCAAGAATCTGTTTGGTATAAAAACCAATGGTCTGTTCGTTATCCTTTAATGGTCCCCATTTCGATCTCAGAAGAGCAGAAAGGCTGCCTGTAATATGGAAAAAAAAACATCAATGAAGGCAATTTTCAAATCAGGAAGATCGCCATTGTCATGAGCCCTGTGGAGATGTTCTGGCCAGGTTGGATGGAAGGGGAGCAGGATTTGGACAAGAGTATGGAACTGATCCTGGGGAAGGGCCCAGTGGCCTGGGAGGGGCTGATCTGGTCTCTGCCTAAGCATCTGGATAGGCTTGTCAATTAATCAATATCCCTTTTTATTATATAATAGAAAAAGAGAATGAATTGCTTATTGCAATTCAAATGCCTGTGCTATTTTTAGGTCATCTGATATATGCAAGTTGGCACGAAAGCAAATCCCAACATAATGGAATTGGTAAAGTTCTGTTAATCCAGCCAGGCACACTACTTCTAGATAACTGAAGTATAAAATGTCAACGTCCTAGACACATAGTGAGGAATTTCACATTGCACCAAGGCAGGGGTGAGCAAACCTTTTCAGCAGGGGGCAGGTCCACAGTCCCTCAGACCTTTTTGGGGGGTGGAATTGAACGAATTTCAGTGCCCCACAAATAACACAGAGATGCATTTTAAATAAAAGCACACATTCTACTCATGTAAAAACACCAGGTAGGCCCTACAAACACCCCAGAGATGCATTTTAAATAAAAGGACACATTCTACTCATGTAAAAACACGCTGATTCCCAGACCATCCGCGGGCCAGATTTAGAAGGTGATTGGGCCGGATCTGGTCCCCGGGCCTTAGTTTGCCTACCCATGCACTAAGGCGACTGCTAAACATTTTGGCTTGCCAGACAGAACAATTCCCCTTTCCCATTCCTGCTGCTCTGGGGGCTCTCCTGACACACCCACACACCCACACACCCGCCACTTAATCCAATTTCAGGTAGTATGGGAAGGAGAAGAGGGCAGGAAGCTCCATTGGGCAAGTGGAAGTCATTGTGCAGGGCTGCCACTGACGGGACACATTAGCTGAATTGTGCCCCAAGATTTGTATACAGTGCAATCCTAGTGATGTCTTCTCAGAAGTAAGCCCCACAGAGTTCTCAAGGGCTTATTCTTAGGTTAGGCCTATGGTCTGAGGAACAGTTGCCTATTAGATGGGTGTCATCCGTAAACACTTCAATGCCTGAGCTATTATGAAGGGTCCTGCTTTCTCCTGCTCAGTGAAAATGTGAGCGGAGTTGTGAGTACAACAATCTCTGCATCAGAACAGTGTGTGTGTGTGTGTGTGTGTGTGTGTGTGTGTGTGTGTGTGTGTATTCATTAACCAAAAGCTTCTTACCTCCTGGTACTTGTTCCATGAATATCTTAATGAATCCATTTTCACTAAACGAGCCAAGATACTGGACAATGTTCTTATGTTTGAGGTGCTTATGCAAAGCTATTTCTTCATGCAAAGGCTGGGAATACCTGAAAGAAAGTTCAGAGTGCCTCAACCAGCTTATTTCACTGTGTGGAGTTCCATACCCTACCATGCTATGATACAAATTCAAAAGCAACCCGAAACAGCAATTCTGCCAGTAAATACTTTAAGGTAAAATGGCACAGGAAATTGCCCAGGCAACATTTATCAAAAAGGAAATAGGTCTAAATGATAATGGAGAACAAACAAGCAGGCAGAAAGCTTGAAGGCTAAATAAATGAACCATCCCAACAGCACAGAAAAATAAAACTCAAGCTTATCTCTTTGGTTGAATAATCCAACATAAATGAAAAGCTTTTAAAGTGGGAGGTTTATAGGAAATGTCAACCATGGATGTTTGCCTAAAGTGCAATAACATTTTTCCCCCTTCTTCACTGAGAGATCTGCAGTTTTCAGCCAGTATCCACTCGCATGTGCTATTTGGCTGGCTTTTTCCAGTGATTTTCTGTGTTTCTTCTGGAAAACTAAGGTATGGAGCCTGTTTTAATGGCATGCCAGCAGCCAGCTTTTGCAACCCCACCCCTGCTCATATGACTAGTTAGCTTGTGTTCACGGTGTATTAGTCATTCCATTGTTATACTGTTCATGTGAGTAGACCACACAATCTACTAGGATTTTCTTTGGCGGCGGCAGTGGTGGTAAATCAGCAGTGTAATCAGGACTGAGTCTCTGATTTGAGGTGTTAGGGTTGAATTTTTTTACAAATCCATACATTTGAATCCTTCTGCAGTATCATGTTCCTGACCATGTGCTGAAAGTTACCAGACACGAAATCTTGAGGCACAAGACTACTCCAATTTCAGGGATCAAGTGAGCCATTTCAATAGTCTTGACATCAAGTAAGGGGAAGGGAAGGGCCCACCTTTCCCATGGCACTTCACATACTCCCATGTGAAGTCTATGGCAGCAATCAGGAGCATAGAAAGCCGTCATATGTGAGTGCTTTTGAGAACCTTTGTGTTGTGGCCCTCCCTGTGTTCTCTGATAAGGACAACAAGTGAGAGGAAGACGTTGTAGATCAGAGCCCTCCTGCTCAGGTCCCTGATTCTGAGATGAGCCCCTCCACTGAAACTCTCCCTCTGAAAGTCTTCCAGGTCCCCTCCTTCCTTGGCTTAGGATGAGGAGGTTGAGCTTTCCAGTGTCAGGGAAGCCACTTCTCTGCCAGGAGAGGTGAGGAGCTCCATGTCACAGAGTGAGTTATCAGAGGAGCAGGAAAACCAGGCGTGGTCTTCAAAGAAACAGAGGAGCATCCAGTCGGGATCACCCTCCCTCACCCCCAAATAAGGAGCACCTGGCTTCAGGCCAGGAGTTCTCAGCAGGCCAAGCATTCTCACAAGTAACTAGACTTCCCTTGTCTCTGTTTAAAAGAATGGCAGATAGTTGGGACCAGTTGTTTGAACTTCACATTCCTGTGCAGTCTGAAGTTGCAGCTCCTCATGCTGGAATCCTGACCTCTGGCCTCATCCTTTAACTGTGTTTAGGGAACCTTGAAAGAAGCTTCTCTCCTAAATGGTTTGATCTTGGCTGCATCCTTGTCACCTAAGGGCATTTGGACTAATTCCTGCTCTTCTCCTGTTGCTAAATTTGCACTGTCTGTCTGCTAGAATGAAGCTTGGCTTCTTTACTAACAAGCAAGTGCAGCTGTCATTGTTCTTGGGCAGGAGGCGGAACACTGAGAGCCTGGAAATAAAAATATTATGCAAAAATGACTATATCCTGCACACCTAAAGAAGCCTATGAATCACTTTGATTAAGCTTTTTATGGCTTACATCTAACACATCGTGCAATTGTTTAAACTTTGGAGAACTAAGAACACAGAGCACAGGAAAACCTATGGAATGCCGACCGTTACTTTACCTGCTATCTCTTTCCGGGATTTCTTTAATGGCAATTCTCACTTGATTGCTCAGATCTCGTCCTGCATAAACTACACCGTAAGTGCCTTTACCCAGAATAACTTGATCACCATTTTCATCATATTCATAATCATACTACAACAGAAAGTACAACAAAAGGAAAAGATCGGTGATTCTGGTATTTATTCCATTTAAGTACTGTCTTGTGCTTAGAAATAACAGGGGGAAGTCGTGCCTTACCTGAATTAAATTGCAGTTGTCAGCTTGGAATAAACATTTCTAAGAAGTATCTTAGAAGTTCCAAGTCTTCAAAACATAGCGTAACCTCTTATTTGTTTCTAAATTTACATCCTGCATTTCACTGGCCAACTGATATTCCCAAAGCTGCAATTCAGTATGATAACACTACTTTGCATTGGATTTTACAGCTACCATAGAGAAATCAAGAACATGACTGAAGCCAGTGATTGTAGGACATGCTTAGGAGCGCAAGATTGAAGCAAGTTTGAGATAAACTGCCTTAACAACTATTACTGGAACAATCCAGAAGTTGTTAATTTGACACTGAATTTTTTCAATATGAAAGAGGTGAGGATTTGGCTTGCTTTTTATCCACAGCAGTTAAGGCTCATCTAGCTAATTATCCAGTTAAGAAAAGGTAACCCAGCAGAGCAAAATTCTGAAAAAGTGTGAGAAGTAGCATGAATGCAAGACTGCCCTTACCTCCAGAGAGTCTCCGTCACATTCACCTTCCTCTGTGTTCTTTCCTATTTCTTCAGTGATGCTATTAACCATTTCAAAAAATCTGCCAAAAATCCATATGAAAGAAATATAGTATTTCAGCAAAATGAATCCTAGTGGTTGCCTCTTTTTTTTAGCTGTTTATGACTGTTTCGCTGTGTTCATAATAGTTTTCACCCTCCGTTTTAAGAACATAATAACGTAAGAGAAGTCTTCTGGATCAGCATACTGTTCTTAAAGTGGCTGGGCAGTTGCCAGTGGGAAACCGGCAAGCAGGATCCAAGCACAAGAGTACTCTCCCCTCCTGTGGTCTCCAGCAACTGGTATTCAGAAACATTGCATAGCCACTGTGGCTGGTAGCCATTCATAGCTTTCTCCTCCATGAATTTGTCTAATCCTCTTTTAAAGTCATTATCCTTCTCCACTCAACAGCATCACTACTGAGATACAACAGGTGCCCATTACTGTGTCCTTTTTGGAAACACAGGAATACCTGGGGAAAGGTCTCTTCCCTAGGTGATTATTTTGCATTGTTTTAAAACCTATCTTTAGCTGTCATTTTTGTGGTGTTTTTAAAGCTCTTGTAGTAGATTTTCTGTAAAGTGTCTCAAGACTCATGTGAAAAGTTTTTCATAAATTGATAAAATACATGCATGTGTGTATAAATGCGTACTCTAATAATATTGTGCTCCTGAGTACAAGCCATGATTTCTAATTATATCACAGCTGGACAACAGGAATTAACAAAATTTACCACATCCATTTTTGCCCTCTTCTGTTTGCCTTCCAGATTAATTTTTAAAATGGCAGTTGCACAATTTGCCACAGTTTTAGCTTGCATCTTATTTTCTTTACATTTCTACTATTGTAATCTTGATGTGAATGTATGATTGCAGCAAGATAATTACTATTACAATTGTTGTTGTTACAATTGCAAAGAAAAATTTGATGGATGATGATGATTAGGCACAATGTAAACTGAAAAATGTGACCAACTATTCATCTGAATACAAACTGGAAATCAAAACCAGAAGAATGTCATGTTTCCCAACACAATGGAGGAATCCTGTAAGCAAGACCAGGTAACTTGGAACTTCAAAATCCAAGGACAGATTTGGATAGGTAGAACTTTGTAAGCAACCCTTCTAAATATCACTCCATGCTCATCATTCTGTGTTCACCTGAGGCTTGCAAATGCTAACCAGTTCATCATCAGCCGTTACTTCTTTTTAGAATACTGAATATTATTTTTCCTTCAAACATTTCAATTCCTGTCAAAGAGCCATTCAATGTATTATGTAGAATGAAGTATGATACAGCTGGCAGAATTCTAGACTGTACCAAAAATTGCAGGCATATGGGTGTATCATTTTTTGAACGCTGCTTCATGTAAAATTAAGCCTGCCTGCATGTAGTTAACTAACAAAGGTATGGCATAGGCTAGCCCCCCTCCAGTGTGCTTGTTCACACATCCTGGGTTTTCTTTTAGAAAACATAAGACCAAAAGGAGACCTTGTACCTGAAGTGGTAGACTCCAGAATTCTAGTAACACTTATACCACTGCAGCATGCTTGGAGAGAAAAGGAATGTGTTCATATTCCCAGTAAAATCACTTCATCTCAATTTTATATGTGGGTCTCAATTTATTTTGATAAACATTGTGCTGGCTCTAGTATAAACGTGTCTCATGCACACACGTCTCATGCTCAGGCGGAATGTAATTGGTCAAAGATGATCCTGTCAGCTGAGGCCAAATTCCTAAACAACAGCAGCTCACAGGATCACCATCACACAAACCATATAGATAATTGGCCAAAACATACTTTTTGCAATGGTGTTCCGTACAGAAATAAATTTGGAAGTCATCCGAATTGTGCAGCACATACAAGAAACAGCATCGTTCTTCAAATTTTGAAATGCTGGAAGAGAAGCAAAGATAGCACGGGTTAATGGTTTTGTGACTCTCTGCTTCAGGCAGCTTTTGCATTTCAAAAAGAAAAATTATGTTCTTTATGCTTGCAAGAGAAAGGATAGAAGCATACTTTCTCCAGTTAGTTCCTTTTAAGTGGAAGTTGCTCCAGGGAAATTTGTGGCTGTTATACAATTGAAAAATGGGTCAGGATTTCATGGAGGAAGTGGGATAATAAATACTGCATAATGAAAATTAATGTTCTATATTGTGTTTCATGTATAATAGATGGATTTAGATTATTGTACTTTTGCTTTATTAAAATATAAAGAGCGACATTAACTGAAAAAGCTTCAAATAACTGAAAAGATTTGGACCTCAATGATTCAACAAAACTAACTGTTGCAGAAAAGCAGCCCTGAGTGTTTTCTAGAGACAAAGCTTTCCAGTCAGCGCTGAGCACACACAAAACATCAGCTTAACAATTACTTTTGCAACAGGAACATTCTGGGACGGCTATTCCCTGTAACAAACAATTTGAGGAGTAGGCTAACTTATTTATCTTACCAGAAATAAACACATGAGGAAAATACCTCTTTCTGACATGTGCTGCATAAGCTAATGTAGAAGTCTAGCAGAGTAAAAGCCCATCAACAGAATATAAGTGTAATCCATTTGCATTTTATATCTTTCTGTTGAGACAATGCCTATTTTGTACTTCTGTTGCAGGATCCTTGCCTGTTTGCTCATCTGTGTTTGAGCCAAGAGCTTCTATTCAGAATAAAGGCCAGGCACCGTGTATTTCCTACCAGATTCTATTTCTTTATTTATAATGAAACGGAAAGAGCCATCAGGGGGCACCCTAGCACAAACATATAAGTCATTTTGTTGTTCTTGAAGTAGTAAAAGCACTACCACTCAAAAACTGCTGTCACATTGTTATTCTATGAAACACACAGAAACAGAGGAAGTTATCTATACCAAGTGAGACTGCCTCTCCATCTGGCTCAGCAATGTAAACACTGACTGACAGCAGCTCTCCATGATTTCAAGCAAGATACACATTTCCAAACCTACCTGGAGATGCCAGGGACTGAATATGGGACCTTCTGAGCTACAGCCCCTTCACATATTTGGAAAGGAGTAGAGTGAATGGTAAAAAGTGCTATGCTCCCTAAACCTCCTAGGGAGATGTGAGCATAGCTGACTCCAAAGGATACAAATAATAATAATAATAATAATTTATCATTTGTACCCCGCCCATCTGGCTAGGTTTCCCCAGCTACTCTGGGTGGCTTCCAACAAAGATGTAAAACTTTTCTCCCCCCTCTGTACCTCATATTCAATGACTCCTTGTCCAGAATATGTTAGTCACACTTAAGTTCCATCAAAATTAATTGCACTTAATTTAGCGACATGGTTAGCTTGCCTGATTGATTTAAATATAACTATCTCTCTGGATTGAAATGTTTTTCTACCTCTGAGTTTTGGAATTTCTTTTAACCAGTTATTTTCTAAGTTAATTAACAATGAGAATCATTCTCCCCACCACCACCAAGAGCTGGGGGTGGTGTTTTTTTTATTAAGAATTTAACTAAAAGTTAAATCTCAAATAAAGTGAATGAGGAAAATGAGACACTGCATATCCAAGATACTAGGGTCTAATCATCTCCATGGTCAAAACTCACCCATTACAAAAAACCATTGCATTATTTTAATCCAGCAGTTGATGTAAAGATGCTAATCTTTATTTCAAGAACAGGACTTACAATGTTGTCTAGAACTGGCAATATTGAAGATCTGCAATGAGGAGATGTTTTGTGATGTGCCTCTTTTCCTTTCAGTATGGATCTTGGTGGCTCCCTTCTCATTGAACTGCCGTTCCCTACATGGTTAGCCAGTGTCAGGAGACTTTAGAGAAATTTATAAATCTTCCATTTCGGTGCTATGGAAGGGCACCACGCCATGCCTTCTGCAAGTGCCCTTGGAAGACCACCACTACAGTGCAGACCTATCAAACCGCTGCAGTCAGCAATATTTACTCTTTCTTGTATTTCAAGTTTAACAACAACTCATCAAACCTGTCTACAGGAACCTCCTGTGCAGACAAGCCCTACATAAAACCCAAGCTACTAATGAAGGGGAAAAACTGAAGAAAAACCACTCAAAACACGACAGAATTATATACACTTGTTCAGCACTCAGTGTTATACTTGCAATTGGCCTAGGTTTTTTTTAATGACACCATTCATTCTGAAGGAACAAATTCTAGTAACCATGGATTATACAAGATGATTTCAACACTCCTTTTAAAGAAGATGTCTTTTCAGAGCCATTATATGTCAGCAGAACCAAGTTTAGACTGCACTACTTTAGGCTGCATGTAGAGCTTATGTGTTTGAATGCTCCCTCGCAGAGGAAACACCCTTCTTGAACAATGAAAGCTAGAAGGGCAGGAATAATCTTCACTATAGTCATCTCCCTGATATGCTCTTTCACTTGCATTTAATATTCTAATTTTCTGAGATTGTGAATTTGGGGTTTTCTTCAGCTGTACGCCATAATCATCACAATTACAACAAATAAAGGCTTGACATATCTCACTTTGCATGTCATGAGTCTATCTCCTATATTGGCTTCACCTTTTAAGTTGCATTACTGAAATAAATGAACTTTTTGACAATATTCTAATTTTTCGAGTTTCACCTGTATCTATGTATGTATGTACAGTGGTACCTCGGGTTACGAACACGATCCGTTCCGGGATAACCCGAAATGGTCGTAACCCGAAGCGCCATTTTGCGCATGCGCGGAGTTCATAACCTGAGGTGTTCGTAACCCGAGGTACGACTGTATTTGACTTGTTAGTCACTAGCTACACAAAGATATCCAAGCAAGTTAAAACATATTTAAAACATAAACATGTATCTGTTACAATATTGATACATTCACACACAAAAAGATGCAATTCACAAAATAGGTGTAAATCTACAAGGTCCTACATTTGAGCTAACCCAATATTGATATGTGCTAGGGTCTTGTGGTTAAAGTCAGTCATTCAAGACAGGAATTCAAAAACTGCTTAATGCACATTTTGAGGATTTCCCCCACAGTTCTGACCCCCATTTTTAAAGAGTATGTTTATGTTTAGCCTTTTAAATATGTTTGTGAGAGGGAATTATTGGTTTTGTTGTTGTTGCTGCTGCTGCTGCTGCTGCTGCTGTTGTGTATTTTGTGTTCTCGTTTTCTATTCTTCTGCCGTAAACCACCCTGAGATCTTCAGATGGATGGCATTAAAATTAATTAATTAAATAACGGCTACAGAGGAAATGCCATAGGTATCACAAATAAATAAATAACCTTACCTTACTCCTCTTATAGAGTCAGCACTGAAGTTCCATTCATGAATGCCTTTCTGTAATGAAGAAGTCAACAAAAATTACCGTTCTTGGGCATATAGCAGTACATACAAATAAATACATACAAATGTGTTAGTTTGTACACGTTTATGATCAAACAATAAAAATTATTCATTTAAAAAAGAAGCAGTGTACAACAGCTTTTAGCATATAACTTACAAAATAATGTTTGCAGGTTATTTCCCCCCACTGTGTTGGCCTGTTTGTAACTGTACACGTCACCTTCATAACAACGTAGAAATAAAAACACAGTACTGTACATGTGCACACACAAACCTGAAAAGATACAAATAATCCTAGTACTGTATGTTTCCTTCACTGAACCTCTGAAACCAAATCTCTTATTTTACCCAGTCTTCACCCTGTACTATGGGAACCAGTGTATCACATCCTTCAAAACAACCCAATAAAATTTCTCTCTCCAAACATGCCTGTTCATGTTAAATTCTTACATCAATTCAGGGCCACTATGATGGAAAAAAACCTATATGTAAATGAAGGGGTTAAGCTATAAGAACATTTCCATTTCTCATTTCTGACTTAAAACAATCTAACACACATACAAAACCACAGCCACAAGCCCAAGACATGCCCAACCCTTCAAAACCCTAGTTTCTCGTAGATTGATGTGCCCTCTTTGTTTATGCTGTTATGTTCTCAGGCTGGTGAATTCCTGGCGATTCTGCCAAATTTTCAATCCATTGGAGTAAACATTTTATGGGGACTGTCTAATTCCGACATCTGTTCTTTGGTTAATAATAAAAAAGGCAATTGGAAAACTGCTTCAGCAGCTAACATGAGAGACCCAAGTGTCCAGGCTAAGGCACTACTGAGAGCAGTAGCAATATCAATTCCAGCTGCTACCTTTTACTGTAGCTAAAGATCAGAGCCAGAAAGTTTCATGCTATCAAAACAATCCGGAGTTATGCAGAGTTTTTTAACATCCAGGATACGTCAACAAGTCCTCTCCACGTCAACTGAATATTCAGAGTGAGACTTCCCAGCCATGATGGAATCCAGGGAATGAATCATGAAGAGTTAGGACGTCAGTGTAATCCAGAGGACAGAGTAACCCTGGACCTTAGGCCTACATTCAGATACCTCTCCAGCCAGGAACATACTTGGACAAATAAGTGCTCCTGAAGTCCTAGTTCCAAATCCACAAAATGGGAATAACAGTAAATTGATGTACGGGGTTGTGGAAAACATGAATTAGATAAGGAACAGAAACAAGATTTTCCACATTATGCACTCAATGGACATTATTACAAATGTGATGTGATGTTTACAGAATCAGCCAGATGTTTAACACTGTTCAACTTGCGGTAACCTGGGCAGCTTGCTAGAAATGATTTTTGCTACATGTAATACAACACAAATAGCGATATAGATGTGTCACATGGTGAAATGAAGCAACCGCTGACCTAGTAGAAACTAAACCGGTGTGCAGTTCAAGTTCTGTATTCTTCTCTGACATGGATTCTTACTTAAGCAATCTAGACTGGCCGAATAAAGTCTAAGCAAATTAAATGAAATAGATATAAACAGCAATATTCTACCAGGTTTTGCCTTCATAAAGCTAACAAAAGCAACCTTCTAGCTTAAAAGGAGTTATTAATTCATTGTTAATGTACATATGATGTAATACTTGAGTATATTCTTAAATATGGTATCCAGATTTACTCCACCAGAACAGACAAATGGTCATGTCTGCAATGTCTTAATAGATTGTATTGGTTTATATTCAACAGATACAATGTTTGATGCAGCAGGGGAGGAAAAACCCTAAAAAAACCTATCACTATTCCATGCTGCATCAACAGAAGTATAGTGTCCAGGTCAAGGGAAGTAATTGTACTACTCTATTCTGCCTTAGTCAGACCAGACCCAGAATACTGTGTCCAATTCTGGGCACCACAAATTAAGAAGGATGTTGACAAGCTGGAATGTGTGCAAAGGAGGGCAACCAAGATGATCAAGGGTCTGGAAACTAAGCCTTATGACGAATGCTTGAAGCAGCTGGGTATGTTTAGCCTGGAAAAGAGGAGAAGGAGGGGAGATATGATAGCTATCTTTAAAAACTTAAGGGCCGTCACATGGAGGTGGGAGCATGCTTGTTTTCTCCAGTTAATGAGGGTAGGATTTGAGGCAATGGCTTCAAGTTGCAAGAAAAAAGATTCTGATTAACATTAGGAAAGACTTTCTGACAGTAAGAGCTGATCAGCAGTGTAAGAGATTGCCACAAAAGGTGGTGGACTCTCCTTCCTTGGAGGTTTTTAAACAGAGGTTGGATGGCCATCTGTCATGGATGCTTTAGTTGAGATACCTACACTGCAGGGGGTTGGACTAGATGACCCTTGGGGCTCCTTCCAACTAAGATTCTATGATTCTTTGATTGATTATGAAAGCTGAGTACACCTACTCAAGAATTTACTGCTCTTAGTTTCAAGATTGCTTCTACCTTTACTCCAGAACTAAATGTGAAAACCTCAAAGAGTGATCACCTCAAGTTTTCCATGTACAGTTGCAATAAAAAAGATGAACAAAATTAAAAAAAACACCTCCAATAAATTGCTACAAAAAGCAGCCAATGCCAGGAAAAATTCTCTGCTACATTCTTCTGTAGTGGAAGCAAAATAGAGAAGAAATAATATCTTATGGGTATGAAGAATTTGAGATGTACTCTGGAAAATAACTTTTCCTGTTTCCAACTTTCTCTCAACCCATTCGATTTACACCTCCAGTTTTCCCTCTATAACTTTTGCTTGCTGCCTCCAGTTCCTACTAACAGCCACGTAGGACCATTTTATACATCACGCAGCAGTGAAGCTGAGCTTGCTACCATTGAAGGCAAAAGCAAGCAGCAGCAACTCCTGGTTCCCTGATACCTATAGGATATATCTGCTTTTAAACACCTGCTTCTCACACATGCATTCTATATGTTTAGATATATTCTGTAAAACCATGATTTGTAAAGTAGCTCTTATAAGTACACCTCAAGGTACCAACCTGGTCTTCCATAATTTTATTTTCTGCATCTCTTTAGGCCGAAGTCACAGCACAATATTCTCCAGAGGTATAAAGGGAGAAGTCTACCTTTTATATCCAGGAGGTTTTTCAACTTCTTGTTTCTTCAGATTCCTGATTACCAATTATGCATTTACATTTCTCAAACAGCCAGTCACTCTATCTACTACAAATGGCAGCCTATACATGGAGCACTTAAGAAACAACCTTATTTTGATGGTGAAGTCTGAAGAGTTGTTTCTCATACTGTACTCTGTGCCTGTACCCTTCAGCTGTTGTTAAAACTCCAGCTCCATCACCCATGACCACCGGCCATGCTGGTTGGTGCTGATCAGACTTTGGGTCCAACAATATCTGGATATATGCATGTGCTCTGCTTGCAAAATATTCCAGGTTGAATTCCTGGCATTTCCAAGTAGGGCTAGAAAAGACTCCTGCCTGAAACAATGGAAAATCGCTGCTAGACAATATAGATTGGAGAATGCTGAGTTAGATTGGCTGGTGTTCTGACTCAGTAAACTGATTTCTTATGGATTAGTGGGTCTTGTTCCTGTTCCCAGACCTGTAGCCTGTATGGACATGTCATGCTTAATACTCCCTTTCGTTCCCAATATCCATTACTTCCTCACCCTTGGGCTGCTTTGGCTGTTCTGTGTTTCAGTCTCTCAAACATGAAAGGCTCTAAATCCTCTCTCATTTCCACAAACGCCTCCCAATTTCCTTTAAACTCCTTCAATCAAGCAGTCAGCAGTTACAGGATACAAGCTGCACATAGGAGTCAATGGTTTGTTGCAGTAAAAGTGGCGTGGTAGCAGCTTACCTTATCATCAGGCATAACATGCCAGATAGAGACTGTCTTCTCTTCAGCCTCACTATTAATGGACAGGTAAGAAGGCTGGTAGATTTTCGTAGGCTCTAATATTAAAACCTTTGAACAGAAAAAAAAATACATAGAACATTGCTAAACAATGTTACTACATTTCTTCAAAATACCCCCATAAAACTATAAAATTAAGTACTGACACTTCTCAGTTTAGCTTTTGGAGGCAAGGACAAACTGCACAAAAGACAAACTTTTACTATTTACTATAAGCAGTTTTGCATTTTGTTAGCTAAATAATTTACTGAATGTCTTCCAGCTTTCAATTTTGTAGGTCACCGTATTCTACTTTACTTTTGTTCTTTGGTTCTTACATGCAAAAATGTCAGGAAAAATGTTTTGCTGAAGAAGCAGCACTTGCCAATTTCACAAACTTCCTTAGTCCAAGCCTGATTTGCTCAGCAGCCCCCTGCAATCCCACCCCATGTTATTAAAAACAAACTCCTGATCCTCCAAAAGTCTTTGGGAGGAGAAGAGGCACGAGTAGCTACAGGGAAGAAGAAGGGACACAAATCTTTCCTTTTGTGAACTTCCTTAAGTTAGGATCCACTAGCAATATTTAATTTTTATTTTCTTTATATGGGTAAAACCTACAGAATCAGACTTGAAGATGTAAAAATCCATACATCAGATCCACCATAAGCCTGAGTGAATAAAAAAATGTCTTTATATGGCAACAGAAACTCATCAAGGATGTACCAGTAGCTGTCTGTGCCACCAGGAGAAGCAAGGCGCCTTCATAATTATTCAGCTCAGCTCATTTTGCTGTTCAAAGTTTATTGCTTTCCAAATTAAAAGTGCTTCCCTGCCCCTCAAGAAATCACATGGCAGGACAAACAGGAAATTTAAACGGTTAAAAATTAATTGGAAGAGTTCAAAACACACTCACAGGAAATCTAACTACAGAGACGTCTGACTTTGTGGCCTCAACCAGAAAGTCCATCCAAAAGTCCACAAGTTCATGTTTTGATACTTGCTGTTCTGGATTCAGTTTCTTAAAGTGCTGATATATCAAAATAGTCTCCACAATGGACTTGAGGTACCTAGGAGCAACCAACAAAAAACAAAACAAGTCTGTAGCTATTTCCAATTCACTATAACCACTATGTGCTTCATCACACTTATCTGCACATCACATTGCCAAGTTGAGAGACTCTCTTATCGGCTATATTGAAAGATGAGAAACATGGGCATGTCTGCAAAAAGCTTTATCTGGCATTGTTGCACTAGTCTAGAAAAAGATCGCACAAAAGCAAACACACAAATATAGGCACAAAGTGCAACAAGACAAGAAAATCATGCAGACTCTCTTCTTGGTTCATGAGAACAGTACACACCGTGCTGGCCTGCTAGGATCCTTTTCTGATCTGCAGGTGGACAAGAAACAAACATATTCTAGAGATCTACAAAAATTACAAAAGTACCCAGAGAGTTCTCCAAGACTTTTGAGAGCCAAGCTTATTGCATGTACGCGCAGCTGTAGAAACCCAGGCCAATCATAGTTCCTTCAGTGCGTGCACCCAAATCAAGTAGGAGGAAAAAAAGATAACTTCCAAATTCAGGATACATCACAGCTAAACAGGTGTCTACTGCTATTTCCACAGCATGTGAAGCAGCCATTTATTTGGGATATGTGTGGCTTTGTAGGACTCATTTGACAGAATGGGTGCATCGGTACTATAGCTGGGTGCTGGAGAACAAGCTTTGCATCTTCAAATTCTGGCACTTCCTGTTGAAAGGATCTCAGGTTGTGGGCCTAGGGACAGAACATCTGCCTGAGATCAGTCAGATCATTTATAGCATTGGATTAAATGGAACAATAGTCTGACTCACACTAAATCAACTCCTTATAATTGCCCCCAAAAGCTGCTTCTAGACACATAAAATGTGAGATAATACTTTTTATGGACAAACTGAGCTTTACAATTTTGTATTTTCAAATGCATGTCTTTGTAAAACTCAGATATACTTGCCTGCTCTCTATTTCTCATCACTAAGATGGTGCAGTGTCAAACTAAATTATAGGTTTATAATATAGTCATGCTGATGACAAGGTACAACATTCAGCGCATATGCCATGGGCAGCTTGTGTCATTGACAATAAATCTTGCAAATTGTCCTAATTAAAAACTTCTGGTGTCACAAACATATCTGCAGTAGCTAGGAATAGCACCTGTACACGGGTGTGGTTCTATAGCACCCACAAATTACAAAATCCTGCAACAATAAACATACACCACCATGCCTAAGAAATTGCTTGTACCTATTTCAGATACATTTTGATTGGGCTCCATCACATATTGGGATTCTATCCCACCCAGGGTTTCCAGTGGCTTTTGGACTACCATTCCCATCATCCCTGACCACTACTACTGCTAGCTAGGGATGATGGGAGTTGTAGTCCAAAAATAGCTGGAGACCCAAGTTTGGGAAACCCTGATCCCACCCAAGGTGGGAAGGCATTGCTCTAGCCTGCTGTGACTGTTCTTTACTGCATCATCTTTGAATATTCAGTGCAGATATTTTAAAACATTGAATGCGTTGGTGAGTGACTGTGTGCTTTAACTATACTTTCAAGAAACAGGCCTCTGCTAAACTGATTGTTACTAATGAGGCAGAAAACGCTGCAGCTGTTCCATGATGGATGGATGCATCCTTCCTCCTTCATATAAAAGTACAGAATCATATATTCTGCTAGGATTAGATAAATAATATTTGTCTTCCACAAATCTTATCTTAATACTGACACTGCCAACATTATCGATATGGCATCATCTCGATGCCACACTATGGCAAGACATACAGCTAAAGGTCAGCAGGAGCTTTTCGTTATAGTCGCTAAATAAGACAGTATGTACTAGCTGCTCCTTATAAAACAGGTATTATGGTCTCACTGCCCACATTTTTAATTTACTAAAACAGGTATAATGGAAACACCTTTCCATTATAAAAGAGGTTACAAGGACCTCGTTGTACACATTTTTTATTTATCAAAACATCTATATTCTGCCCTTCTGTGATAGACAGCTCATATAAAAATATATTTAAAATTGTCAAAATAAAACCAGAGCAACAGATAAATAATAATAATCAAGCAGGGGGAAATGAATTTGTTTTTCCCTCTCATAATTGCATGTATGGAGTGGAGCAAGTGGCTTGGGGCAAGCATGACGAGGGGCAGGAAAACGGTGAGTGGATAAAGGGTTAAAATACCCCCCCAACAACTGCTTATTTACTCTAAATGACCCATCTCCCAAAGCTGCTTTACCCAATAAGTGTAGCCATAGGAATATATAGCAAATACACATTCACATTATACATCTAGTTTGTGTCTTGACAGAAGAACTATACTTATTGGGCATGTTCTAGCCAAAGCTAAGCACTTAGACAAAACAAAATAAAAAAATCCTTCCAGTAGCACCTTAGAGACCAAATAAGTTTGTCATAGGTATGAGCTATTGTGTGCATGCACACTTCAGTTATATGAAGATTCTTCAGGTATCTGAAGAAGTGTGCATGCACACGAAAGCTCATACCTATGACAAACTTAATTGGTCTCTAAGGTGCTACTGGAAGGATTTTTTTAAATTTTGTTTTGACTACATCAGACCAACACGGCTACCTACCTGTAACTAAGCACTTAGAATTAGAGATGCCTGTGAAGTTATCCCTAGCCAGGCGTGGGGGGGGGGGGGAAACACTGTGGGCTGATAGTGGAATTCCTCAAAGTGGAATCTTTCCCAAAGATTCTCCAACTCAGATAAAAAAAATCAACCCAGAGATGTATTCCCCTCTCAAATTGCTCATCTCTGTCAAAATCTACAATCCCCCAAAAGAGTCACATGGCAACACACCTCCAAATACACTTACCCCCTTCCCTCCCCATAATATTGGTGCAGCACAGAACAGTAGTATGAGAAGACGGCTCTCTCACACACACTCACATATGCATATATCTTCTCCATCACCCCATAGTGCTGCCTAACAGCATGCAACTCTGAAGGGAACTCTGGGAGATAGTTTCGCCCAAGGATTCTGCAATGACTCCTGTGCAGCAGTCAATATAAGGAAAGGGATTTCTGAAGGTGTAAGGGAGGGAGCATTTGGATTGGTTCATAAAATCTTTCTCCCAGGGAAAGTCAGAGAATCCCAAAGCCAACCCAGAGAGAACTTGGTTCAAATCTCCTTTTAGCCCATGGAATTCAGTGACTGACTTTTACCTAGTCTCTTATAGCTTGGAGCACAATAAATGTCATTCACATTAACCAGAGAAGGTGCTAACTTAAATGGGTTCCTAGGTCTAGGTCCAATCATGTTTAAACAACTAGGAAAAGGATGTTGAGGAAACTAGTTATCACCAAATAAGGCTGCAGGCTTATGGACACTTCCATCTACGTCCCAATGAAGTTAGTGGGGAATTAAACACACACAGGCCTCCATAAATACATGAAGTTGGAATCTACATTTTTCTGTACATGTAAACACAGAACAAGTGCATGCATGCCCTAATTAAAGGAGCTAACTTCATGTACATTTCCACACCTTCCATTTCCGAGTCCTTCAGGTCCCCGTGACCTCTTACTTCCCCAGAGACCCACCTTCCCCCCAATTTGATCTGAAATTGGCTGAGGGGGTTTGGTTGCCTAGCAACATCAAGCCAGCTTCCGCATCCCTGAAGCAACCAAATGGCTGACATTTGTGAGTCTGGAGAGGCTCTAAAGAATGACAACACTGCTGCCTGGTAGTTTCTTTCAGAAAGCAAATACTGTGCAGAAATGTCTCATCCATCCACTAGTCTGGCCCTGGCCACAATATCAAGTGGAGGCTACACTGTTAAGTAGAAAATGAAGCAACTTTATTTCAACGTGTAATTGCTATTTTATTGACTGAAAGCCAGAACCATTTTGAGCTAATAGAAGAGTTTAAAAAGAAGGGGGTGAAACTAGCAACATAATTGGCTTTAGCTATCATTCTGGATGGAGAACATTGCTGAATACAGTACTGCAACTGTTTGTAAATTGTTTACATGGGCTAACTGAATGTATTGGGGAATCTATTTTTTAAGATAGCGTGTGTGAGGGACAGGGGATATCGCGAAGTCCCTCCCCTCCTGAGTTCAAGCCAATCCCCGAGCACAGGGGGAAGCAGAGAGAGTTCCGATTCCAGTGGGGAAGCAGGAAGTCGTGTCCGAGGCTCAGGCAAGGTAGAGGAGCCAGGGTCCCAGGTGGGACAGGAAGGGGCGAATAAGGGCGGGAGACCCATCCCCCCAACTCCGGAATTACGCAGAAAGAGGAGGGGAAAGAGGATGGGTCTGCCAAAGCTTTTGTGTTGGAGAAAGACGCGCCAAAAGCCATTAGGAGGTTCTGAAACCGACTGACCACATCACTCCGTGTAAATAGCAATGACTTAAGCACTGTAAATACGCAGCACCAATAAAAGAATAAAATGCAGAGCTGCGTAGCGTCGTTACTCTGAAGTAGTCCGCTCCGGCCACTGTGACAGCAACCTCCTAATCCTTTTTGGGCTACTTTGGAGTTGCCGGGATGAGCGTGTCAGAGGCGGAGAGATGGCGGCAGATCGCGGAGCAAGCCCAGCAAGAACTGCAGCAGCTGTCGCTGCAGGCGCAGGGGGAATTGAAGGCAGCTAAAGAAGAGACTAAGAAGGTCCAGGACGACCGGCTACAACTTGCGGAACAGGTGAGAGCGCTACAGGAAAGAGAGCAGGAATTAAGGGCGGTGGCGGTAGACCTCCAAAACAAGCTGGATGCAGAGAAAAACAAGGCGGGAGGGGCACCCCAAGTCCAAGTGCTGCCAGGAAGGAGAGCCGGGACGCTAGTAAGCAAGTTTAATGGAGACCCGAAGGAATATCAGGGCTTTGAGACTGAGATTGTGTATGCTCTTGAGCTGCACCACGATGAGTTCCCTGATGATGAGCACAGGGTAGCGTTTATTGTGGAGCACCTTACCGGGGCAGCCAGGGAGTGGCTAAGACCGTTAATTGCAACAAAGAATCCTTGCATGAAGAATGTCAAACTATTTCTAGAAGGTTTGAAAACGATGTATTCGTCCGATAGTCATATGGACCAGACTAAGGAGGAACTTCACAATTTACGCCAAGGAAATATGACAGTTCGCGCGTATTGGGCGAAATTCACCATGCTGGTGCACAGATTGGGGTGGGAACTAGAGTCACCCCCAATGCAAGCGGCGTTCTACTTGGGGTTGCATGAGGAGGTGAAGGATGAGCTCTCGAGAGGTCCAAAGCCCAGTAATATGGATCAGCTGAGCAAAGCGGCTCTGGCGGTGGGGGTGAGACAGGAATCCCGGTGGAGCGACAAACAAGCAACGCGCGCAAAGCGGGCTTGGTTCCCACGGTCGCAGGAGAAGCCACCCCCCAACAACCCTTTCAAGCCACGCCTGGGGCCAGTCAGGACCAGGAACCCATGCAGATTGATAGCGCGCGCACGCGGGCTTTTCAAACCCCAGCGGCGCCAAGACGCAAGGAGGGAAGGGGTGGGAATTGCTTTCTCTGCAACTCCCCCCAGCATCTCGTCAGAGACTGCCCACATCGCAGGGAGTGGCAAGGAAAGGCGGGAACGGTTGTGCCCTCCCCCACTGACGCAGCACCACAGCAGGGAAACGGGAAAGCCTGGCTGCAGGAGACAAGGGGCAGCAGCCAGGCACAGTCAGCAGACAACAGCCCCAGCCCACCCACCCGCACAGAGAGGAGCAGAGCCAGCCCACCCCTCCCAGAGCAGGAGTGGTTCTAGAAGTGACGCTCACGCTCCCAAATGGCTATCCCCTGACAGTCCTCGCCTTAATTGACAGTGGGGCGTCAGCGAACTTCTTCTCGAGGAACTTTGCAGAAGAGCACCAGATCCAGCTTCTGCAGCTGGATTTTCCTCTGCACGTGGCGACCATTGACGGCAGAGAGCTGCTGGGAGGGGCCATCACTCATCAAAACCCCCCCATGAAAATGACGGTGGGAAGGCACTCAGAGACACTGGCATTCAACGTCACCACCATCTCAGACCCCCCCATCGTCTTGGGCATGAGCTGGCTGGCGCGCCACGACCCCTCCATCAGTTGGCACCAGAGATGCATCACTTTTGGATCGGACTTTTGCCTGGAACATTGCATGCAGCACCAACCAGGGGAGGGGCCTCCGATAGCCACGGTGGCCACCATGCACGTCAAAGGGGGTGAGGCGATACCCAAGCCGTACTGGGACCTGCAGGAGGTCTTCAGCGAAGCGGAGTCCGACCACCTACCCCCACACAGGCCTTTTGACTGCCAGATCAACCTGGTGCCAGGGGCAACTATACCCCCAGCCAAGCTGTACGCCATGTCAGACCAGGAACTGGAGGATCTGCGCGCTTTCATCGACAAGAACCTCAAGCGGGGGTTCATCAGAGAAAGCAAGGCAGCAGGGGGCAGCCCGGTCTTCTGGGTGGACAAGAAAGACACGCAACAGCGCCGTCTGGTGGTGGATTTTAGACGACTGAATTCAGTGACAGAGCCAGTGGCTTTCCCCATGCCCAGAGTGGATGATCTCCTGACAGCGGCACGCAGGGGCAAGATTTTCACCAAGCTAGACCTGAGGGGGGCGTACAACTTGATCAGGATCCGGGAAGGCGATGAATGGAAAACCACGATGTTCACGCCTCTGGGCTCTTTTGAATATCTGGTGATGCCCTTCGGGTTGCAAGGGGGCTCAGCATGCTTCCAGGCCTTCATGCACCACGTCCTGGGGTCCCTCCTCTTCAGGAAATGCTTGGTCTTCCTGGATGACATCCTTATTTACTCCAATGACCCAGTGCAGCATGTGAAAGATGTCAGGGAGGTGTTGCAGCGCCTGAAGGAGAACCACCTGTATGTGAAGCTGGAGAAGTGCAAGTTTCACACCAAGGAGGTGGACTTCCTGGGCTACAAGCTGTCAGACAAGGGGCTGGCGATGGACAAGGACAAGGTGCAGGCCATCCTGGACTGGCACAGCCCCAGGACGCGCAAAGATGCCCAACGCCTACTAGGCTTCGCCAACTTCTACAGGAAGTTCATCAAGAACTTCTCTCGCGTTACGGCTCCCATCACTGACTGCCTGAGAGGCAAGCAGAAGTTCAGGTGGACACCAGAGGCGCAAGCAGCGTTCGAAAGCCTCAAGAGGGTGTTCGCCTCAGACCAGAACCTGTTCCACGTGGTTCAGGACGCGCCCCTACGCGTGGAGACAGATGCTTCTGATAAAGCTGTGGGCGCCATTTTGTTGCAACTGGACGCCAACAGAGAGTGGAGACCCTGTGCCTTCTTCTCCAGGAAGTTGACCCAGCCAGAGCGAAACTACACGGTGTTTGATCGGGAACTTCTTGCGATCCACGCTGCGTTCCAGCACTGGAGACACTTCCTGGTGGGCGCCAAGCACCCCATCCAAGTGTGCACGGACCACAAAAACCTGGAGTTCTGGAGAACTGCCAGGGTGCTCAACCAGCGGCAGATACGGTGGGCAGAGTTCTTCTCGAACTTCAACTTCTCCATACACTACATCCCGGGAGAGCAGAATGTCAGGGCGGATGCCCTCTCCCGCAAGCCAGAGTACATGGAGGAGGAGGCGCCACCGGCACCCAGGCACATTTCCCCCCCGTCAGCATGGTCCTGCGGAGCAGCAGTGGTGAGCGAGGCAGAACTCACAGCACTGACGGCAGCGGATGAATTTGCCAACCGCATCTTCAGAGAACTGAGAGGGGGGGGGAGCAGGCAAAAGACTTTGCAGAACGCAGGGGGCTGCTTTTCTACAAAGGTGCACTGTACCTGCCCACCACCCAGCTTAGACGTACGGTCCTCAAGCAGATGCACGACAACCCAACGGCGGGTCATTTTGGGAGGGACAAAACCACTCACCTAGTCATGAGACACTTCTGGTGGCCAGGGGTGAGGGAAGATGTTCGAGACTATGTAAGGGGCTGTGACACCTGCCAGCGGGCAAAGGTGGTCAGAGCAGCACCACCGGGATTGCTGGAGCCCTTAGCCACGCCACACAGGCCGTGGGAAGTGGTGTCCATGGACTTCATCACAGATCTGCCTTCTTCCAGGGGCAAGACCGCAGTGTTGGTGGTGGTGGACCTCATGTCCAAAATGTGCCATTTTATACCGTGTGCCAGGGCGGTCTCTGCAGAAGAGACAGCCAAACTGTTTGTGGATCACGTATTCAGACTGCATGGATTACCCTTAAGGGTTATTTCGGATCGTGGCCGCCAATTTGTTTCCAGGTTCTGGCGGCGGCTCATGAACCTCCTGCAGGTGGAGGTCAGCTTGTCGACGGCTAGACACCCGCAGACCAATGGACAGGCGGAGAGGGTCAACGCCATTCTGCAGCAGTACCTGAGATGTTACGTCAGCCAGAGGCAAACGGACTGGGTGGATCGCCTGCCACTGGCAGAATTTGCCTACAACAATGCGGTGCACGTCTTCACAGGGGTGTCGCCCTTTAAGGCCAATTACGGGCGTGACCTCAGATCTTTCCCAGAGAGGGAGGGGGAGGAGGAGGAGGAAGGCCCACAGGCTGAGGATTGGGCAGAGGAACTGGAGACGGTGCACCAGCAGCTCAGAGAACACTTGGAGAGAGCCAAGGAAGCGTACAAGAGGGGGGCAGATCGCCACAGGCGACCGGGGGAGGTCATTAGGGTGGGGGACAAAGTTTGGTTGTCCTCGGAGGGCCTTCCCATCAGAGGGCGATGCAAAAAGCTGGCGCCCAGAAGGTTGGGCCCCTTCACGGTCACGCAACAGGTCAACCCGGTGGCATACAGGCTGGCACTGCCAGAGGACATGAGGGTGCACCCAGTGTTTCATAGATCGCTGCTGTCGCCGTACAGGGAAAGCAGCAGGCTCCGAGACAGCGAACAAACCCCTGAGGGAGGGGGGGAGAGGGAAGGCAGGGAGCAACTCAATGAGGCCACAGCCATCCTGGATTCAAGGTGGGGGGTGGGGGGACTGGAGTACCTCATGGCATGGGAGGATGCTCCACCGTCCCAGAATGAATGGGTCCCAGCCACTCAGATACAGGAGGAATTCCTGGTAGAAGAATTTCACGCCCTCTTTCCCCATAGACCCAAGCCCTGGCACATGGAAAGGGAGGGGGAGGGGGAGGAAGCACGGGAGAGCAGTTCACCATGGCGCTGGGAAGCGGAGTTTGAGGAACCAGAGGATGAGGTATGGGTGTCACCGAGATCCACCCAGTCAGAGGAAGGAGCAGATTGGCAGAACATTTTTACCCCCACCAGCTCTGACGCCACAGACTTTTTGGGATTCCCGTCCTCCCAGGCGGAAGGGGGGGGCTTGCAGGACTGGGGGGAGGTGTTCACACCAACGGGCTCGGAAAGCACTGAGTTCTTAGGCTTCCAGTCGTCACCGACACCTGGGGGGGACCTGGGGAGGGGTGAAGGAGAGCTTGGGAGGGGGGTGGATGTGAGGGACAGGGGATATCGCGAAGTCCCTCCCCTCCTGAGTTCAAGCCAATCCCCGAGCACAGGGGGAAGCAGAGAGAGTTCCGATTCCAGTGGGGAAGCAGGAAGTCGTGTCCGAGGCTCAGGCAAGGTAGAGGAGCCAGGGTCCCAGGTGGGACAGGAAGGGGCGAATAAGGGCGGGAGACCCATCCCCCCAACTCCGGAATTACGCAGAAAGAGGAGGGGAAAGAGGATGGGTCTGCCAAAGCTTTTGTGTTGGAGAAAGACGCGCCAAAAGCCATTAGGAGGTTCTGAAACCGACTGACCACATCACTCCGTGTAAATAGCAATGACTTAAGCACTGTAAATACGCAGCACCAATAAAAGAATAAAATGCAGAGCTGCGTAGCGTCGTTACTCTGAAGTAGTCCGCTCCGGCCACTGTGACAGCGTGAGTAAAATTTTCTGAGCAGTTATTACCAACTTTTGCAGGAGATTCTGTCTATATGGAATGTGGGGTCACCTTGCTATGGAATTGTTTGTATAGAAAGGGGGCGGCTTTTGCTTGATGACTTGGCCTCCCGCAAGAATGCCAAGAGCCCAACGTTAAGAGGCAATTGGTGTAATGGTTAGAAAGCCGCAGCCATGATGTTTACTGGGTGATCTTAGGCCAGTCAGCTGGACCTACCTCACAGGGTTGTTGTGAGGATAAAATAGGGGTAATTTAAAAATAAATAAAAAACAGTCGCTGAGCCCATATTCAAAAATCTGGCAAAGGGAAATACTGTCATTTATATTTACACTAATTACACTAGTTGTTCTGCTGGCATTTGGCCTGGAGTCAACCTGATTCCCTCCCCCATTTTCGCTTTCTTTTTCCCTTTTGTATGAGGCTGCATTTTTATTTTCTAATTTTTAATTTAATTTTGATGTATTTAGTCTTGTTGTTGTGTTGTATTTTAACCAGTTGTTTTGTATTTGGTGTTAACCGCTTTGGCTGGGGAGGGTGGGGTATAAATTATTATTATTATTATTATTATTACTATTACTATTATTATTATTTTCCTCCCTCCCCCCAGAATATTCAGACCAGAACAGATGCTAGAGTACTTTGAGTACTTTGATTCAATACACACTGATCGTACAAGAGCCATACCATGCTGGCGTCTTCAATTTGAAAAGTTTCTCTGAAGCCTGTATCACTCTTGTGTGATCATTTGCCAGAACACTAGCTCCCAGGAAAAATCCGACTTCCCAGTAACTCTGCAATTTTTCCAGGTTTCCTTTTTTCCCAAGCAGGCTGCTTATCTTTACTCCTGGAGAAATAATAAAGAAAAAATTCTCCGTAAGAATGCACTGCAAACAAAAACTCAAGTTAATGCGTACTTAAGCTCCACTGAAATTGGTGGTCCGAAACTTGCGTTATCACCCACAATACAGTTTTCTGATTTATAAACCCGTCTCCCTTCTCTTTCTGCTTCTCTCTTGCTTAACTGCAATCCAGTTTCTCAATATGACAAGATAATAGAAAGTGAGCATTTAACTGGTCGCTTCACTGGATTCTGGACTAGCACCACTAGGACATACGGTGACTGGGATGGCAGACAACCTAATTATCCCAAGAATGCAAGCTTTAAGAGATGAGGACATATTGTAGGCCCTTTAAACCCTATCCATGTTCTAGCCAATGGCTACCCAGAGTTTTGAACACTGATCCACTGAATAATTTCAGCATTTCTTCACCTATTCTTTGCATTTCCCCCCTTTTTAATTCAAGAGACTGTGACCCACTAATATAGAATAGACCCACTGAGATCAAGAAAGCCACAACTAATCTAAGCCCGCTGATTTCAAATAGGTCTGTTCTGAGTATTACTTAGTCAGATCTTGTGTTTGTTCTGTAAGCCTCAGAGACATTTCAAAATAAACACAGTGAAGGTTTAAGGAAACTCATATCCACAGAACAATCCACAAAACACTGCTACTAAGCAAGCTTAATTTAGCTCAGAGAGACTTCATTGGGAGCCCTGCAAAAATAAATAAGATTTATTTGTTGCCATATTTAGAACCCACTTTTGAAAGCAATCGTGCAGAAAGTGGCTCACAAATAACAACCACAAATGCCATTTAAAGCTTGTGCCATTCAGATATTTTGGACTATAACTCCCATCGTCCCTGACCACTGGCCTTGCTGGCTGGAGCTGATGGGAGTTGTAGTCTAAAACATGTGAAAGGCACTATGTTGGCAAAGGCTGCAACATCAATTACGAAACAACAATTTCATACAAGCAATATAACTATAATTGCTTTTGTAGCTGCACTTTAGCCACTTAGAATATTAGTCTGCTATAATAGACTCTTGATAATGTCATGCATTAACCCTAGGACCCTTAGGTTTCAGGGGAAAGGAAATGTTATAGTAAATAACTATTACAACTAATTCCACATTTAGAGGAAGTGTAAGATAATATGTAGCTCAATAAGAACAGCCAATGGGGGAAACGATGGCTTGCAGGACCCTCACTAGGATAAACCTTAGTCCTAGAGAGCCAATGAAGTTTGCTACTAGATTATTCAGAGACTAGAACTAGCAGGGTTTACTAATCGGTATTCATAATTTATCCAACAATATCACCAAGTCACCATAAAAAGCTCTTTTCATTACTGACCCTGCAAGAGAGACATTTAACCCAGAAAACTGAACTTAGGCAAGACAATTGCAACAGGCAGGATCCATGCGGTGGCTCAAAGTTATACCTTTTTAATGGAAAACCTAGCCGAAGTGCAGAATTACTAACTAACAAAGAACTCTGACTACATTCATCAGATTGTTTCCTGTAAAACAGAGGGTGGTGAAAATGCTGTCATTGAATTTTATTTGCCTGTGCATCAACAGGCTATAATTACCAACTTTCCGTAGCTCAAATGAGGTATCAAACTGGTGACCAGCGGCCAAGAGGAGGACTGCATAATTAATCCCCGACTGTAATGTTGGTTCTGACTCAAATGCCTTCTTGAACCTAGGAGAACAAACAAGTTATAGACATAGATATATAAAAAATAAGACATACAAAGAGACAATTATATACATATTTGGTACTCTAAGTGCCACTCTTCAGTTTGTTCAGCCTGGCCAACCCGTTCAAGCACAAAAATATTCTGCTTATAATTTTCCATCCAGGCAGCATGGTTATTTTAAGAAGCCAACATTTACAGCATCCTCCTACTGTTTTATTCACTTGTGAAAAATATATAGTTGGTTAACAGCTTTGCTGTTTTGCACCAAGAACTATTTCTGAACACTGGCATTAAAATTCCTTATGGCATTTATACTAGAATTATGATTTATGCCCCCTCATTATAGATTAATATTGTTGTCATGAAGTTATCCTTCTCTTATTTATATTCAGTGATCCTGCGACAGTAGGCAAATCAGTACAGAGCTATGCAGTATACCAAACTAGAATGAAAAACGGAAGAGTTTTCAAATGCATATTTAATAATATCAACACCCAGTGTTTATTTGTAGAATAAATCTCAAGTGCTCAAAGTGCTTCACGATAAAACAATTCTGGCAAGGTATGTCAGGCAGACAAAGGCTGCGGGAATAGGAGCTTGCCCACAGACTCTGAAGTGCTGTAGCTCAGTGGTAGAGCATCTGCCTTGCAGCACTGAATGCCAAAAGCCCCAGCATCTCCAGGTAGGGCAGGGAGAGGCCTCTGCCTGGAGACCTTGAAAAATGCTGCCTGGCAGAGTAGCCAATACTGAGCTAGATAGACCAACAGTCTGGTTCCATATAAGGAAGCTTCCTATGTACTTAATGAATTCATAAGAGGCGGCTTTAACTGCAGGGACATCCAGCTCACAACTTACACTCTTAGGGTCCATTTACGCACGCCCCTTAAGCATGTTGTCAATGTAGCTGGGCAGGTCTTTTTTGTTTGAAAAGATATGTTGGAAGGGACTGGAGTGAGAAGAAAAAGTGTCTCCATTTTCAATCACCCTCTCTCACAGCAACTTTTCAAACAAAAGACAAAGGAACCCACCTTAGAGCACTGGTCCTTCCAACTCAGTTTAACTCATTTTATTACCTCTCTTCACTTTGCTGTACAGTCAGGCATGACAAAATGAGGAAGGACATTCAAGCTAACACAATGTTGTTTTCCAAAAAAGAAATCCTTCCCTCCCTCCCTAATAATTAACATGTTTGGCAGACACATAATTTCATTCCTGCTATACATTTTCCAGACAAATAAACTGGATTTAATCCGTCTACTCAGAATGCACTAACTTGGCACTGAATAACCATTAATTCCTTAAATTTGTAAGATTCCTTGGATCTCTTAAAATGTGACATGTTGCTAAACAGGGCAAAAATGCATGAGAGACTAAATCCAATCCAAAAAAGCATTTCTGTTCATCCAAAGTGCACACACAAAAGGAAGGCAAGCAGCAGCCTATATTTACCAGACACACCACTTCCCACTTCCCAAGACTTTTAAAACAAATTTACTGTAAATAGGCAGTGGCAGAGTTACATGGTGGAAGGCAAAAATCTTGTTTGTATGGAAAACAAGACAGCACAGTGAAAACATGCCCAGAACTCTCTGCCTGAACCCTGTCTAAAGACCACAAAAGAAGGTTAAAGGTGACTGTTTATTGCATTCCCTGTGCTCATCCAGCCTTTGCCCAGTTAAGTCCCAACAGCTGCTTTCAGAGGAGGGACAGGAAGGGAAAAGTACAGCTAAATAACCTGCATTATGCAAGAAGTTAGGAATCAAATGGGTACAGGGATCACCACCATCTTACCTCCAGAACTCAAGCGGAAGGGCTCTTCAAATACCCTAAATGCTATTGGCACAGTTTCTGCTGTTGCCACTGTTATAACCCACCTATTTTAACACTAGAGTGTTTAGAGCTACGTAAGCCGAGACCTCCCCCATCACCCTGAGTAGAAACCTGATACCCTGGGAAAGGAACAAGATGGCTCTGCCATAGAGACTTGCCAGTCCTGCCATGTTTAGGCGATTTGCAAGGCATGCTACTGCCAGCAACTACAGAAACTTTCTACATGATCAGGGTCAGCCCACACTAAATGGTTTCCCTCAATTATGTGTGCCACTCTGAGCTACCTCTATGTGCAGATGTTTCCAGAAACTTCCTCATGGTGGTAGAAATGTAAGATAAGAGGTTTCCTCACTGCTTCATTACTTCATGAAGCATCAGTTCACAAACATGCCATCAGGGAACAACTTGAGAGTACAACATGAATCCTGTGGCTAAAGGCTCTTGGGACTCTGATGCCTCTGAATGGCATATTGCTTGCTATCATGCTGCAGCTGGATTCCAATGCAATGCTAAACCATGGTTTGGTGCTACACATGCATGAGCACATGCCCTCTCCTCCTGCTGCCATATGGCCAGGAGAAGGACTTCACCAGCCGTTATTTTCAGTTTCCGCTAATCTTGACTTGAATTTGTTTGGGGAACAGGGATCATGGTTCATCACAAACCCTGGCCAGTTTCAAAAGAAGCCAAAAAAGATATTATAAAGATAGTTGCGGGATACGGGTGGCGTTGTGGTCTAAACCGCTGAGCCTCTTTGGCTTTTGGATCAGAAGGTTGGCGGTTTGCTCTGTCCCAGCTCCTGCCAACTTAGCAGTTTGAAAGCACGGCAGTGCAAGTAGATAAATAGGTGTGACGGGAAGGTAAATGGCATTTCCATGCACTCTGGTTTTAGTCACGGTGTTCTGCTGTGCCAGAAGCGGTTTAGTCATGCTGGTCACATGACCCGGAAAGCTGTCTGTGGACAAACGCTGGCACCTTCAAGCCTGAAAGTGAGGTGAGTGCCGCAACCTCATAGTGGCCTTTGACTGGATTTAACCGTCCAGGGGTCATTTACCTTTACCTTAGTTAACCAGAGGTTGTGAAGTACCATAGTTTCTGATCTGCATGTAACAACCAACAGAGATAGAGATTTCCAGGTGTGTGGAAGGAAAGAGGAAGCCCAAGACTTTGCTTGGGTTTGTTTCAGTTTGTACATGTAGTGCTAAAATCATGCTTTAGCATAATGTACAAATGCAGCTGGCGAGTAAAAGCCCTTCAAGGTGACAGACTTTATTTCCAGTCACATTCTCACAATTTATTTAAAATTAATAAAAATTGAATAGCTTTTTATATCTGGCTTTTAGGGAATCTGTCTAGGTGGAAGTTTTCTTTAGTGTGCGACAGAATCTCCTTTAAAAACTGCATATGGAAAAATACAAAATATAGTGTAATACATTAAATGCTAAAGCCAAACCTTTATATCAATACAGCACATAAAATGTCTGCCCAGCACAATAATAAAAACTCAATGTAAACAAAATAAAACTGCAGCAGCACGTCAGCCTTGTTACACCATGTATATAAGGAACTAAACATTCAGTATACAAGGTCAATGTAATGACTTAACAGCTCTAAACATTTGTAGCAGAACTCCTAGTACTATGCTGGAAGCTTGTTGTTAACAAGTCACTTACTCTCTTCAACTTCTAATATCTGTCCTCCTTTAACCCTCTTCTCTCTCTCTGCTATAGGCTGCTGTTTGGTTATGCCTGCTTGGCTATAGTCATCTACTGGAAACTGGCACAAGCTGAACCCAACCAGCTGACAGCTTTGGGCCCACACCCAGACGAGCTAGAGACTTGTTAGCCAAGCTAACAAGAGGAAGAAAACCATCTTGCCTGATTTACCCTGTCAGCATTATAGCAGCAACGTGTCTGAGAAAAATCTGACAGCTAATAATTAACTTGTCATCGCTGTGTTGATATTAATAGAAAGTCTATCACCTAGCAGCGTTCACTCTTGTCCTCAACTTGGAAACAAGCAGATCATGAGAGAAGATAGGAAGATAAGCCACATGGACTCATCAAACATGCTTCAATGGGCAATAAAAAATAATGAAACAAAATTTCTGGAAGTGAAAGAGTTGGCCCCTATCCTCCAACATCAACTGTGAAGTTGCCCAGTCTAACTGGAATCATATTTATTCACTAGATTATTAATTAATTTTATGTAGCCATGAGTTTGTAGAAATAAAAAAGGAGCCCATTTCCCACTCCTATTGTCAGCTGGAGTGTTTTTGTTAAAATTATGTAGACACTAGTATCATGAAGCCCATTAAATTAACGGGTGCTAGAATTAGCCAGCTGCCTCCTCAGCTTCCTCTCTCCCTCCCCATTTCCCACCCTCTTTTTTCTACTCCTCTTCTCTCTCTCTCTCTCTCTCTCTCTCCCCCCCCCCCCGCTGGTCCCAGTTGCAGCAGCCCTTCCAACACCCCCCCCCCAAAATCCACACACACTTCCAGGGACTGATTCCCCCTTCCCCCGCGGGTGTGCCCACACGCCCGCTCTCTTGCTTTCGCCCCTCAGTAAAGGCTAAACAATCCTTCAGCCCAGCAGCCGCATCACTTGCGGCTCGCGCACTCTCTCTATCCACACCCACCTACCCTCCCTTTCCCTTTCGCCAGCACACGTCTGCCTCCTCTCCTTCCCCTCTAACGGAGAAGAAACCAGGAGGAAAGAGAGAGATCCTTCAGTAGCGCAGCAGAGGCAAGGGGAAGCCGCACACTTTTTTTCCCTATGGTTGTGTATATGCAAGCATGTAATCTCTCTCACAGTCCTGGTTTATCCCGTCTGAAGTCTCTGCGCTCCAAGTCCCAACGGCTGTCCGTGGGGCACATGCGCAGTAGCGCAATCCCACGGACACACGGACTGGACGCAGAGACACTTGCACTTTATTATAAAGGATGTAACATGGTGCTACTTACCATAAGGTGCCTTGGTCTCTACTTTCTGTATCTGTAAATCCAGAATCCAGAAAGATATCTTTGTAGATCCGTCCCACAAGGCAGTACATATCAGAAGGTACTTGACTCTCATGTTCCACTAGAGGTATCATAATATCTAGAGCTTTCTGTCTGTCTCCAGGAAGATTTCGCCTGTGTGTGTTTATATATATATATAAAAAGAATACAAAAATTTGAATTTGTCATAATTCTCTGTTGTCTCTGTTACGTTCTTTTGGCATGATTAGAATTTGAATAGAGCTGGGGGGCAAGGCAGGGAGAAAAGATAGCTGTCTCATTTAATTTAATGAAAATAACATTCTCCTTTTGCTGTTCACAGAAAATTATACTGTAGGCCTCTGGCAGTCTGACATAATGCATACGAAACAGGGAACATTTTAGTAAACTCTCTGTTCAGATATTACAGAATAGTTTCTCTTTGCAGTATGATTTTCATCTGGAGTTTTAACATAATGGGTTCCAATAAAGGTAGCAACAGGAAATGGATCTCATAATCTGTCACAGTCAGTTGAGGCTTTTTGACTTAAAAAAATAGTTTGTTGCTCTCAAGTAGGAAATCTAAAAATAAAACTACTTGCTGATTGGTCAGTGCAGGGAGAATCCATTCTTGCACTGACCAGTTTTTGAAGGTCTTCCCATTCCATGTTCTCATGATCATCAGAAACATTCATTCCTTGACTGACCTCAAAATAATGCAAATTTCTTTGAGATGCAGAATTGCTTCTAATGCAACCGATTCTAGCATACAGCATTTCCAAGTAGGAGAAAGCACACAAACCAACCATCGACTCTATAAATACAGATTTCTTTTGCTGCTTGTACAATTATCACACATGGTAATCTAGACCTTGTTTGTATAGCTGTTCTACACAGAAGCTATACGTGCAGGAAATTAGTCACATTTGAAGCATCCCTGGGTAAGCAGCCCTCTCCATATTTCCCTAGCAACACAATGAAGGAGGCATTCAAAGAGCGCCTTTCTATGCTTTGCAGCTTTGTAAAATAATGAACAAATAAAGAATGCCCAGAGAGGCAAAATCACCAAACTAATTAGATTTTCTCCACATCATTCCAACTATATTTTATCTCTGTTTTGTCCTCAACTTTCCATCTAGAAAGCTGACTGGTGTGAGAAATTTAACATGGCTATAAGAGGCTAAAGATTCACTTGATACAGAGTCCATTTCATGTCACATATGTTATGTAACCATTTTGTAAAATGCTGATTAAGTGGTGGCAACATTTGCTCCAGATTTTTTGCAGTGTAATTTTTTCTCACCTGTTTACTTCCCGGTTGCCACTTTGCTCTCTGCTTATCAAACACGCAAGGCACAAGTCCCCAAACTGGATATGATACTTTGTTCCAAATACAAGCTTAAACCCAGCAGAATCAGTGGGGGAAAAACCCCTTAGTTTAAACCAGCTTCAATGACATGCTGGAAGGTCTGGGTAAATCATTGCATGGTGTCAGAAGGACATCAGATTCAGTGCCAAGTGAGCCTCATGGGAGAGGCATTCCACCTCCACACAGGACAACTGAGGTCACAGCAGAGTCACCACCAGCTCAGCTTCAGAAGAGTGGGAGGACTCAAGGAAGGGTCATTGATGAGGACTGTAAAGTTTGGTCAGCTCAGGTGGAAAAATAGTCTTTTAGAGGTGTCTGGGTCCTAAGCTGTTTTGAGCTTTTAAAAACAACAGAACCTTTGACTGTGCTTGGTAACTGAATGGCAGCAAGTGTTTTCGTTTTTCAAAACAACTATTTCCCACAGCCATTCCCAATTAATAGTCGAGCATCCCTGTTTTGAACTGAAGTTTCTGAAATGTCTTCAGAGGAAACCCCACATACTTCAGTCTAATTTGGAGGTTACCAGGAAATGGATCCCAGTAGCCAGGTATTCTCTCCCTCCAAGGGGAATCATAGCTGATGCAAGCTACAGTTTGAGCTACAAAAGTAGACAGGAAAAATAGTTTTCAATGTAGAGACATTCCAGCAAATGTTTTGCACCAGACATGCTGTGAACAAACTGGCTCTTCCTCAGAGGGTTCGTTTTAGTTATAGCTGGAGAACTTGCCCTAGCTGGTAAAAGGTACTGTATTGCATAGATGCCAATTGGTCTCCAGTAACAAAACTGGGTGATTCAGCTCTCCAAAACCTTTTGAGGGAGTGCATCCAGAACAAGTGGAACACCACTGCACAGGTCACACAATTCACCAACAAAACCTCTGTCTTGACTGGACTAAGCTTCATTTTTTGACCCGTAAACTATCCCAGACAGATATATCAAAAACTCCACACCAGAATAGAGATGACTTAGCTAAATTGTTTGGCACAATTCATTATGTAAATTAAGACCCTCAAGCCATAAGCATTCCAGTTTCCACCAGGGAACACCATTGATGTAGATATCTAGGCTAGCTCCAAGTGAGCAAACTGCCTCCACCTCAGGTGCAATGAAATCTTAATGATATTTGATTACTGATGGCTCCGATCATAAATAAGTCACCAAGTGACTAACATACTAAAGAGGCAACACAGAGATTTCATTTCTCTTAACAATTGTACAGGCCCTACTGCGCCCTGCCATGCCCTCAGTTTGCCTCGTGCACAATTTAGAGAACCACGGCTCAAAATTTTAGCCTACCATTCTAGTCCTAAGAGAGTATTCATACAGGCTAATTCTTTCAGCCACAGAGAAGTCATGTTGTATTCTTGCAAGGGCACAAGGCCTGCTTACAATTACATGCCTACAGTACATTGTGCACATTTACGTAAGTGTGCATGCTGCACATCACGTCTGGCCAGAATTGTGCCGATTTGTACTTTATGCTTTTGAGTATGTTTCATGGATTGTTCAATCAACAATCGTCTCTTCATGTTTTCTATTTGATCAAACTGCTTTCATAATCATTTGCAGAAAGAAAAGTTAAATATCGATTTTCACACAGATGGAAAGCCAAATCTAACTCCCATGGTGTGAAGGAAGAAGAAGAAGAGGTAAAGAAGGCAGGGGGGCATGCAGAAAGAGACATATGACTCGAACAAGAAGTTCCACTGAAAAAGCTAAGAAAAGCTTCAAGCCTTTGTAGAAGGAACATTTAAGGAAATGACTTACATGAAACCAACAAAATTTCATTAGGAAGGAAAGCTCTTACCTGTTCAGTGCAAATGCATAATGAAAATTCACATGATGATGCAAAGCCAAGTCAAAGGTTGGAAGTTTTTCTAATGTCTCTACCAGCTTCACAATAGAATCATAATCCTTCCAAGAAACAGAATTAAAGGATTTATTTAAGTCATTACAGCAAGAAAGGAAAATAAGAGTAAACTTTCCTGGTGTACTTCTGACATGACAAAATGATTTAATAGTTGCACCCGAAGGGGCACAAGTTAAAGTGGACACTATAATCATAATGTTATTCATTATCCAATGAAAGAGCTCTTACTCAACCATCCTCTTTCAGCTTCAACTGCCACCTTCATTTAGGTTGCAACCCTCTGAGAGAGAGTCCCACTGAATGACTTACTTCTAAGCAGACATGCATCAAATTGCACTGTTCATTTTAAAAACACTAATTTAAGCCTGATGTCCCCAATGCAGCACCCACCAAGGCAACTTGCCCACCCACCAAAATAAGGGTTTGGGGAGGGTTGCCTCCCTTTCAGTCTGTGTTATATTGGTTGGTAGGGTAGTAGTAGATCTTGATGCCTTTTTGTGTGTTTGTGGGCTGGTTCTGAACCAGTTTTTCTTTTTTGAAATGCATATTCTGTGGTGCCAGAATTCCAAATGTGCCCCTGAACTGAAAAAAGGGGTGCAGGTGGTGATTGAATTAAGTATAATTAAGCCATATTTCTTTTTCATAGGAAAAGGAACTATTAATAGCAAATAACAAATGAGGTAAAATGAATAATGAAAGCTTTCTCCATACACAGGAATAGAAACTGACACAGGTATAATTAAGAGAGGTTATTCAAAGGGCAATTAACATAGGCTAGTTATCACCAATCCCCCACCTGTATCAGGAAGCACTAAAAACAGACTGAATTTACAAGGAGGAAATGTCTCCAAAGTAGACAGGCTGCTGCTTTACTGCAAAAATTAAACAAAATAAAATACAACTCAGGTCAAAAAAACAAAAAACCCATTAGATGCTAACAGAAAACATTGAAATGCAGCAGGCTGACAACGATGCTGTCTGGGTGCCCCATAAAAAAGTGAATGAAGGATGTGTGGGCTCGTGTGAAAGCAGCCTAAGAAACCAAGAAAATATAATGTGCAGTTCCTGGGATAGCTATATAATAATTCCAGATCTCTCACTCAAACAGCAGCTGCTCCTGTCATACCGGAAGTGGATTTCTATATAAGGTTTTGTTGGGCACAGGAAGCAGAACATTGACTGTATGGACTACATGGGCTACCATAGGCTGTTAGAATTCCACAGAAGGGCTTTTAAAATAGTTTTCATTTAGAATGATGCAAGGAGATACAAGTGAGTTCTCCTATCTCACCCTCCTCCAAGCAGGAGTTTCTAAACACCATCACAGGAACATGTGAACCAAGTACATGAATGGTGGAAGGACCATAGCTCCGTTGCAGAGCACTCACTTTACAATACAGCGTCTACTGCCAGTCAATGGGGGCAATATGGAGCAGGGCAGTATAAGGCAGCCTTCTATGTTGCACTGGGACTCCTGCAGCTTAATCTGACAGTAGTTCCTTGCATAGGCATCTGATACTATGCAAGGAACTACTGTAGGGTTCACCCTAGTAGAAGTGATCCCCCCATTCACTTTGTGAAGTGCTTTGGCATGGCATCCCCAAACTGCAGCCCTCCAGATGTTTTGGCCTACAACTCCCATGATCCCTAGCTAATAGGACCAGTGGTTAGGGGTGATGGGAATTGTAGTCCCAAAACATCTGGAGGGCAGAAGTTTGGGGGTGCCTGTGCTATAGCAAGGGAGAGGATCTAAGTCAGTATGAGAGAGCTTCCTATGTTGCACTGGGACTCTTTCAACTTGCACTAAAAGTCCCAGCATAGGCATGGAATTTTCTCACATAATTTCTTTATAACCCAGCTACCAAACTTAACACAGTGTTCTCCAATATGCATAATATAATAGACTTTTTAAAAAAGGAATTCAGAATCCTAGCCATTATACACCCACCCCTTTCCACAGGCCTAGGCACAGATGTACACAAAGTTGCCATGGCAACAAAGTTCTGTTTTTAAATCTGGCAACTGCATGAAGGCTTTCACTCTGCAGTGAGACATAAGTGCCAGTGAGCCATTTGTCCATGCGTCACCATGCTCTTTTCACTGGAAGCAGCAGCTGACCCAGATCCATTTACTGGTCAAGCATTTGCTTTCAGGATTTTCTGAAATGGGTCTCTGCAGCAGATATTAATTCCCTCTATTTCTGATGTTCCAGTGTGTGTACCACTCACTGCTCATGTAGCCAAAACCCATGTTCTGTAGCAGAGGTGTGGAACCCAAGGGCCACATTCCCTTCTGTGCAAGCTTCTGAGGGCCACATGCCCAATGGTGGGTGGGGTCAGAGACAAAAGCGGGCAAGCTAATGCAAAGTTTACTTTTGTGTGATAGGCATTACCAAGGTTGAAGGACAGTTAGTTAGTTAGTTAGTTAGTTTAGTTAGTTAATTTATTGTTGGTTCTCGACCAGCACAAACATTTATACATCAAACAATCCAATATACAATTTAAAGTATATACAATAAATATAATCTATAGCCATTATAAAAATTATTAGATAATAGAATTATCACTACTTGGGAGGGTACATATATAAATAATATGTCTAAACTTTCACCATTATAAAATTATTAGATAAAAGCAGGTATCACTACTTGGGCGGGTACAGCTAATAATGGCACTGGAGCATCTTTAGCTCTGTCCTGTAATTTTAAGTCAGGCCGAATTTTTATGGCTCTAGCACAGAACTTGGTTGCCCTTGCTGTCACATTAGAATTAGCATCTGAAAGGAGCCACTCTATATAAAAAATTTCCGAGTGTCCAGGAAGTTCAGCCAGCATCGTATGAAGGACATATTTCAACCATGAAACATTACCAGTGATGGGAAGCAGGGCCACTGAGGGGGTGTGAACTGGGAAGTGTTGTAAGGGCAGATAAGAGAGACCTAGAGCAGGGGTCAGCAAACCTTTTCAGCAGGGAGCCAGTCCACTGTCCCTCAGACCTTGTAGGGGGCCGGACTATCTTTTTTTGGGGGGGGGGGGGGATGAACGAATTCTTATGCCCCACAAATAACCCAGAGATGCATTTTAACTAAAAGCACACATTCTACTCATGTAAAAACACGCTGATTCCCAGACCGTCCGCGAGCTGGATTTAGAAGATGATTGGGCGGGCTCTGGCTCCCAGGCCTTAGTTTGCCTACCCATGGCCTAGAGCAGTGACGTCCAAACTTGGCCCTCCAGCTGTTTTGGGGCTACAATTCCCATCATCCCTGACCACTGGTCCTGTTAGCTAGGGATGATGGGAGTTGTAGTCCAAAAACAGCTGGAGGGCCAAGTTTGGCCATCACTGGCCTAGAGGGAAAAGGTTCTCCACTGCCGCTCTAGAGGGAAATATTAGCAGGCTCAGGAAACCCACAAAGGTTTTACCTTATTTATTTGTTAAATATCTATCCCCCACCCCACCAGGAAGGCAAATGTCCAATGATAAATCAATACAGACTTACAGTAGGAGAAAAACATATTTATTGGGGGGGGGCTTAATGGGGGCAAGCCTCCTCCAAAATAAGGGCCTTGTGTGTTTAGCTAGCCACAGAAAGCTGACTGACCGGTGTGTGTGTGGAAAACCGGCTGGGAGGTGGAACTGGATTGAAATATCTGTGGAAGAAGGCACATCTGACTTCTAGGAACAGTGAACAGAGTATGATTTTGTTACAATGGATTAAATATGTTAGTAGTGAGAAGAAATATGTTGGGTGGAGTAACAGGAGCAATACATTCAAATTAAACAATGGGAGCCTACCTGAATATCTCTGTAAGACAACAACAAGTTTATCACAATGTCAGCAGACAGAAGCTCAATGTTATCTACCCGTTGTCGTATCCTGGCCAGTTCTGTGGCTAGTTCTTTTCCCGTGTATAGGTTACGTGCTTTTCGGATATCATTAAGAATTGACTCCCTGAAGTATTGACTAGAATGGAAAAGAAAACTATCAATTTAAGCCTGAATATTCAAGGACAGCTACTTGACTACCTAATTCTATAGCAGACACAATGATGAAGTACGAATGTGGGGCTCTCATTCTACTGCTACTGGGGACAATAACTGGCAGTAAGAGAACCGGGAAGGGTAATGAAAGGTGATGTCAAGAATGATAGGAGTTATAGTCCAATAACCTCTGGAGGGACATAGATTCCCCAACCCTGCAATAAAGAGCTGCACACATGGAATGAATGCAAGAAACTGAAAGCTGATCACTTCTGTAATGCAGCCATATAACATGCTTCATCCCTTTAAATTCAGAAGAACACAAAATATTCGCAAATCATGGGATGCATTAACATAAGTCACATTCCATGTTTCATATACATAGTTCAGCATGGTAAGGGGTGTTGGAAGCTGGGAGAGAGTTGTGCCCTTCTTTTTCTTGTAGAGACCAAGGCTCTTCTGGGGCAACTTCTCATTTTCAGTGGGAGGGGTACAAAAAGAAATGGTGTGTCTTTCCCGCTCCCAGACCTAGTGATGTTAAATTCTTGAGAATAATCTTTTGGTGAATATTCTCGAGAATATGCTCAATTAATGAGAATATTAGAGAAATTTCATTTAAAATAGAATATTCATTTTAATGCATTGAAAATGATATAATTAGTTAATATACATGTTTATTCAAGGGTAAACTTGTTCAGATGGCAACCAAAAGCTGTACAGATACTTTTACTCAATGGGGCAATGCAGTGAATTCACATTCTTTGATTTTTTGCACAAAACTTGAAATTGATTGTATAGGCCTAGGTACTTTAAGTGTATTAAGCATTAAAGCTACTTTCTGTAAAAACAAAACAAAACAAAACACTGTATGCCCAAGGATATAGAATTGCTAAGAATCATAGAAAAAAGGCTATTACATATAGTTGAAATACATCCAAATTCAAATGTTCATCAAATCAAATGAATAATATTTTTAAAACTAAATTTTTTTCCCCTGTAGCTCACATTTCAGAACTGCCAATGGTGAATAACACAATGCCCAGTAATGTAAATGGATAAAAAAAAAGGTCATTATTCATTATTTACACTAGCAATATCACAGCTTGACTTATTATTTACTAGATTTTTAAAATGTGGGTTATAAAACTGGTTCTTACATTAGAATTTACAGTTTGTGGAGAATATTCTCCAGAGAATATTCTCACCTCACCTCACTTCCAGACCCACCTTTTACTTTTCAGGTAGTCCCTTCAGCTTCTTGAGCTTTTGAAGAAGGTGAGGTAGGATTGTGGGTTCTCTCTAGCTCCTACACACCAGGTTGCACCTGACAAAGTTGTCCCATTTGCATAAACGCTTGTGCTTGTGCAATAAAACATCTCCACCATCTCCTGACATGCACACATCACAAACTTGTTCCGGGACTCTCCCCAACCCTAAAGTAGAATGGTGGGAAGTGTGGGGGGATGGAAGAAGAGTAAGAGGAAGTGCAACTGCACAAGCAGAAGTCCTTGAATGAATGGGACCACTTCACTGCACAACCTAAGAACACCCAGATTCTCATCCCTTGGATGCTACTACCATGTGCTATACTTGTCTCACTGATGTTTTCCCCCCTCTTGAAAGGCTTCCGCATGTGAATTTGGCAGAAGATTGCATTATGGTGAGGATCCTTACCTTGAGCTGGCCTGTGCCACCTTCAAAAGCTGAATGAAACGGTCAACCAAAGGTAAACATATTGGCCCGAGCAGAAGTTCAAAGCTGGGCTGCATCAGCTCAGTTAGTCCTTTCATAAAACTGCTGTCACAACAGTAGACTTTGTTATGGGGAGTTATCATATATGGTACAAATATGTAGTTGCCAGTGCACATCTGCAGGAGAAATAAAAATATACACTCTGTATGAATTACGGCATGAGAATGCTTTATTAAAGCTAAACCAATGGACCCACTGAAATCAATGGACTTGAATAACATGTCAATTCTTTTCAGTAAATCTAATCTGAGTATGACTTAGTTGGATATAACCCAGTGCAACCTATATTCAATGCTATTCTGTTGAAGCTTTAAAACAGGGGTTGACAATGTTTCTTTCTGTTGATTACCACAATCCCTTGGGGGTTATCTGTCAAGGACCACATGCCAGTTGCAGTCGGGGCAAAAGCTAGCAGCTAGTGGGGCAAAGCCCAAAGAGGACAGTGCACAGCCCTTTCTCTTTCTTTCTTTCTTTCTTTCTTTCCATCATCTTTATTTTATCTGTCTGTCTGTTGGCCGAGGGCTGAGAGTCTCATAACATTAGACCAAAGGATGCAGATGGCTCACATTTGCTTTAAAACAATTCAGGTTTGGGTTTGTAAATAGTTTTTTTTGTTTGTTTTTTTTAAAGGATATTGTTCGCAAGCTCAGTGGTACACTGAATGATTACTATTTAACTTACTTATTTTAAATCTCTTTTTTATGGTGTTTTATTCCTCTGGACCTGTATTTTAAGTACTGTACATTTAATTAGTATATTGACTGTTAAAACCCCATATCAGTCATTTTTATTGTTTATGTAGAGAATTTTGCAGAATTTCTGGTTTGATATGCTGGCTGTTTGCCGTAATAAACATTGACTGACTGACTGACTGACTGACTGACTGACTGACTTACTTACTATTATTTCGCGTTTCCACCCATGTGGATGCAAGGCAGAGGACAACAACAGAGCAATAAAGCATTGCTAACCCAACAGCAAAAGCAAAACTAACCACAAGGATCACAAAGAGATAAACAAAACCCACCTTGAGGTGGGGGCTTGTTTTTTGTTTTTTACAATCAAGCAGTATATAAATTGTATGAAGTAAGCAAATAATTTCATTGGAACAGTTACGAGGTAAGCTTCTAATGACCGAGTGAAGGAGTAGGGCCACATGGTAGATTATTTACAGTGGATGTTAATGCCGTGTTCAGGTGTTTTGAGTATTCAGGCAAACCTCTGTATCTGTGGATTGGGGGCAGCACAGGCACTGAAGCAAGCACTGCCCTCAACTTTCCTATGTCCTCGGTTCCCAACCATCTCTATGTTGTGTGTGGAAGGCCTATAGGGGCTTCTACTCAGAGAATCCCCCTGCACACCTTCTTCATATAACAAAGGGAAGGCCAGGAACTGAGGAGGACATGGAGTGGGGCTTGCAAGTGTCCCCCTGTGCCCTCATCTACACTGTGAGCTTTCACATTTTAGAAATTATGGTTGAAACTTCATTTTGGTGTCAAAGAGCTCAAGCAGAGTAAGATCAGTTTCTTGGTATATCTACGGTGTGTCCTTATCAGTGTTATACTGCTGTAGGGAACATTACAGGTAAATCTCAGAAGATATCTAGTTTCTGTTACTGAAATACGCACAACCCTAATGAGAACTTATAGCAAAAGACTAGAATTACAAAGTCCTGTTTCCTTAAGCCACATTAGGACTTGTTTCCAAATAAACAAGCTAACAGTTGTATTATCTCTATTCCCTCTCTGTGCAATAATCACAACTCCTCTTGGCTATAAAGATCCTGCCAGCTTTAGAGAAGCTATGGTACCGGTACGTTCATTATTGAGCCTGTCACCACTACACCACGACAAGGTGGTAATCTCACAGCATTCATTATTACGTCATTCAGTACTTATGCTTGGTTAGTGTGATAGCAAAATTGCCAATATTATTATGGTGATGAGTCAGTGATGAATCAGTTCTTCTTTCTACAGCCCTTGCTGTGTCTCTTTCAGAGACCATCCATAATAACCGTATTGCGTAAGACTTATTGTTGAAAGTACTTCTCTGCAGGGTTTTCCTTTCAAACAGTTGTAACAGATGGCAAAATTTAGAGCACACTATTAAGCCCATTTCTCACATAATTTTCAGCGATCAAGTCAACATGTGCTAATATTGTGATTAATACAAATATACAGCAGAGACTCCACTTTTACAAGGAGAAAAATAGACAACTTGCTATCTAACTTGCTATCTAATAGGGATAAGACCAACACACATTTGCAGGATATTGAAATGTTGACAAACTTTCTCTTCTTTCATTACTGGAGCAATTGTCACAATTGTTTTGAGTGTGATAAGCTAGGGGCGAGGAAGCTCGCCCACACTTGTATTTCATATAGCCCTCTGGATCCCCTTCCAACCATTAGCTCTTCATCTGAGAGTTGCTAAGAGGGTTAAGAGCTTTGATGTGGTGAAATTAGAAATATCTGCTCCAAGGAAATCAAAGCAGAAGGGGCACAGTCCTCAGCAGACTTGAGTTTGTTGCAAATATGAAAACAGCAGTCCATACATTATGCAATTCCATGCATGCAATATTCAGGATGTGATTGCATTTTGAAGTTTGAGGCTTTAAATAACTGCAATGCTTGCAGTTCAGTTTTTTGCAGCCTTCTGCTGGGATTGCTGAGTCTTTGGTGCCTTTTGCACAGTCATGATAAAGGCTGTTGAAGAGCTTTTTAAAAATTTAAACTACAAGCCTTGTTTTTTAAAAAAATTTTTTAAAAAAAACTCTCAAGGAGATGAAACTTGAGTGGAATTACTAAGACTTTGTTTCCACAGGAAATCACTCTTGGTGTAAGTGTTTCAAAGGTGCACGATTTCACTTCTAAAATGTGACCCTTGAACAGCTTTCCACTAGGGCAGGGGTGTCCAATAGGTCAATCAGGATCGACTGGTCGATCCCCGGGAGGTTCTGGTTGATTGCGGGCTCCTTTTACTTTGTGTTGGTATAAGAGCATCCGGCCCCAGCCCCGGCCCCTTGCCCCGTCCTCCATTTTCGCATGATCGGTGGAATGGAAGATGGAGTTTTTGCTGTGAGGCAGGCTGTTTCCTTAGCGACCTTTTGGTGAGCAACTTTTCCCCTTACCCCTTTACTCATTTTTGACATTTTCCTCCTGAGCTGTAAAAACAGCTCAACAGATTTGAGTTGTAGCCCCAAAACGGGACTTTCCTCCCTAAACAAAAAGCTCAACAACTTTGACCTGATCCCCTCAAAACCAACATGTTGTGCATATCTATTGTAACACGGATGGGGAACCTATGCTCTTCTAGCTCTTGTTGGACTCCAACTACCATCATCCCTGACTGTTGGATAAGGTGGCTGGGAGTGATGGGACTTGGAGATCAGCAACATATGAATATGGCAGGTTACTCTACTTTGCATTATAGAGATTTATGACAGGCATCCAGAGGATACCAGTTTAACCTGTTCATGCGAGATAGAGCATATTAAGGTGTCAACAGCACAAAACACTTCAAGATCGAAAGACATGTCTGCATAATGGAAATATCCAGAAGCCTCCTGTGTCTTGTTTCTAAAATATAATCTCTTTCAAACACATTTCTGGTTCCTGATATAGCCACAAAATATATAGAATAAAAAACCAAACATTTCCTGCCCAGCTCTCTTACTGTTCCTCCTTTGCATGATTGCAGCTGTCTATAAAGTGCTTTGGGAATGCACTCACCCAATGAGTCCCGCCAGTCAAAGTCTTGTGGAAGGACTGCTACTCACACAATGGGGCTCCCCTCCATTTCTCCCCAATACTGGCTAGGTGAGGGGGTCAAGAGATCCCCCTGAGCTTCACACAAGGAGAGGAGAAGGAGGACTGTTCCATCTGACAAACTGAACAGTTTAGATAACTGTGGTGCCAACCAAAGGAGAAAACCCACAAGGCCAGCTTCCTTCCTCCTAATAAGTTCAAACAGTTTGAGGCAAATATGAAAGAAAACCATATTCAGCTAACAAATGGTTATTCTGAAAAGCTGAGGAACAAGTGTTTCCCCATTGTTGTTTGTTTGTTTGATAAAATTTGTACACCACTTGATTGTAAAAACAAAAAACCCCAAAGTGGTTTACAGAAAGGTAAAACAATAAAAGTTAACAACCATGATTACAAACATACAAAGGTTAAAATATTAAAACAGATTAAAGTTGTCATTGCTATAACCCCCTTGTCACCACCCTTCTCATTGAAAGCAGAACCACGCTCCACAATCCTATATGGTTTTGTGCACTATTTTAAAGCAGCATGTGAGCAATTCTTCTGCCACATCCCCAAATTAACTTGACCTTCCACATTCTGCTCCAACAACAAATTGCTGAATCCTAAAAAGACTCAAGACAAGCCTTAGTCAACAGTTGTATAGTTAGAGGTCTACCTCTGAATCTCATAGGTTGAGGGACAAATGGCAACAACCTGCTTGTGGTTTCCTGGAAGCATCTGATGTTTGGATGACAACCATAAGAAACCACATGCTAGACTATATGAGCCTCTAGTCTGATCATGAGAGCTTTCCTTGTGTCATGAGGATGTTGTATGGGAATTGTGGGCTAAATGCAGTTTATCAGTCCTGGACATTTGTAAAACCAGGAAGCTTATCTATCTGTACATAGTTTCCAAAAGCAGGAACAGGAAAGCAACTTGCTTAAAATCAAGCCAAAGGGAAGAAATAAGAGTAGGAATGGGAGAAGGGAATGCATGGGGGTAAGAATCAAGGAAGTTTGCTTGTGTGAAGGAAAAGGAGAGAAATTGTAGAAAACCTGGTAAAGACAATGTGAAATGGTAAGCATGGCACTAGCAACAGGTTAATTAATGTGATTTCTAGTATTTGCTGCTGGAAATTCAGGCATTTTGACCTGAGAGATATATGGAATATGTGTGTCAGAGAAAGCTGAGTGGCATACTTTTAAACTTTCAGCTAAGTCACAGGGCAATTCATACTACAATTTACTATTTTTTGAAAAAACATACTTACATTATTCTTCTGGCAAATAATTTCCTATAAAGAAAAAAAGATAGATATCAATCTGTATAAATTACAGGTGATAACTAATACAGAACTTTGGACCTGAATGTCATTATGCTTGTCCCTGGAAACTTGCATTTATTTTATGGGAGTCCATTGCCTAGGGGAAAATTCCCTTTGTACTGAATGCAAGAGACACAGATACAGTTACTGAACCTTCTCTTGTGCCTTTAACAACAGCCTGGACCACAGAGATTAAAAAGTGACACTTTCACTAGCATGAAGATAAATGGACAGGAAAAGATTCATCATTCTGGTTTATGGACTGGTGGTGACTTGAAGGCAGGCTTTTTTGATGTTAGCACCGGCGTCCGAAATATGAGAGCCCCATCTGCATTGGCATTCCACTGTTTTTTGAAGGCACACCTGTTTACAAAGGCATTCTCTTGACCTAAGTCTCCTGTTTTAACCGCCGTGCTGTTTTCATGGAATGGTCTTATTGTACGTTTTAAATGCTGTACATTTTAACCATGTTATGTAATGTAATTTTATAATCCATTCAGAAGCCTTTTTCGGCATTAAGTAGTAGATGGATTGACTGATCAATCTGATTAGTAATGCTACATGTCAGACTGTTGTTGAAGGTGCAGGAGTAAGGAATTGTGGCAACCTTAGATACAAAACTGGGCAAATGTTACCAATTCCTGTTAGCAGCTGAAATTGCAACAATATGCCAACCAAGATTATTTGTTAATAAATCCGTTACGGTGTCCATTCTGAAGATTTGCACCAGCACAGCTACTTGACAACTATTTTTATCCAATATATTAAATACTAGTAGCTATTATTGGGAAATTCATATTCATCAGTTATCATTATGCATATCTTGCTGTGCTGTCAGTTGCCATGGACACGCCTTTGAACTGACTTAAAAGCACCCAGATGCTCCACACTATTTCTGAATGACACAATAGAAGGGATGTGAGGAAACCACAGGTTAGCTACATAACTTCATCTGTTCAATCAGCTTAGTATTTGTAGGCCTGAAGTAAGATAAGGTGTATGCTTGTGCAGAAGGAGGGGTTGTGGTTAAAACTGATTTTGTTCACTTTTATTTAAACAGTTCTATCCCACCTACTTCCCAGACAAATCAAGACAGCTAACAAGTCAAAATACAGGAGTAATATTTGAAATACAGAAAAAGCAACAAGGAAAACCCACTCATAACAACCAACAATCCTCCTCCCCACACCCCACACAAACACCACAGTAATAATTCCAACATAACCAAGCAGCAAAGTCCTTTTCAAAAAGTCAAGTGTTTACCGGCAGCCTGATACACCTCAGAATCCCATACTGATTCAGTTCTGTGTTTGATGCTCCTATATATCACAAGGTGTATGTATGTTTACATATATTTGCATCAGCTGCTGTTTCAGTTTTGTTTTTTGCTCACAGGTTTCTAAAAAGGAAGTGAGACCAGCTGGGGGGTGCTGGGGAGTGTGTGGAATGGGAGAACCAGCTGTGGGGTAGTAAAAGCAGTGCCTTAGTCATTGCTTTCTGCAGTTGTAACAACTGAATGTCATACGCTGTCAAATTAAGTCAAATACCTGTAGTAGGGCTAATGTGGAATGCATTGTGCAGGATCAGACATCTGTAGGCTCAGATAGTACAAGCACTCTCATCACACCCAGGCTTGCCCTCCATGGTTCTGTAGTTTTAATTCGCTAGGGTAGTACGATGCGGTTGATACTAGGAAAAACTCCCTAACTGTAATCACAATGAAACAATGAATTGATCTGCCTAGGGAAGTACTGCTATTTTCTCCCTTGAATTTACCAGCATATACTGGATGGGCATCCGTCTTGGATGCTTTAGGATATCCTGTCACAGGAATGACATACTGGGTTCCTTCCAACTCTGTGGGTATATTTGAACTAGAGTCTCTGTGGGCTAGTTAATTTCATTTTTTAAATTTGTTCTTCAACATGTCCCACCAGTCAGTTCTTGCCGCATTGCCCTTTGAACATTTAAGGTTCAAAGAGCAACAGGGAATCAATGCAGGCAAAAAGAGCGGGACAGGCAGGTGGACAGGCAGAGGGGCGGGGGAGGAATACAATAATTTTAAAACATTAATTTAATGCAACAGTAAAATTAGCCACAGTGGGGTGAAGTAGACATGGAATGCATTTTGGATGCTTACTGCGATTTCCAAAACCTCTGTTCCAGGTTCCTTTCACATTGAGCTTTGAAGCAGTTTGACAGCAAGCAAGAGTAAGTGGAAAGACATTTTGTGGTTCCCTTAGCATAGTATTTTTTATTTGTAAATGACTACCCTGTGACGTAGGCTAAGCCGACAGGCAGTGACTGGCCCAAGGTCACCCAGTGAGCTTCATGGCCAAATAGGGATTTGAAACCTGGTCTCCCAGGTCCTAGCCCGGCACTCTAACTACCCCACCACACTGACCCTGTATGTTTGACATCTGTTTGTGTTTTCCTTTCCAGCTGCTAAGAAATCATGATGACAAAACTGAGAATTGAGTAAGCATAGAGGACTTTACCTCAATGCAATAAGACATTTCTCTGAAATTCTCAGGTCCCCCTCCGACTTCAATCTTTTCAAGCTACAAGAGCATCACTTACCTTCAATGATTGCAGAGAGTCTGCATTTGTATCACAGTAGAGGATAATATTGTTGGCCATGCTGAAACTCTCTCGGACTCCCAGGTGATAGAAGAGGGAGGGCTGACGGAAAGCGTCACTCATCTCCACGACTGCAATATCTGCAAGGAAGAGCAAAAGATATGCTTGTCAGTCTTAGTTTTAAAATTTCAGCACTGCAAATATATTTTCAATTAACCTGACAGCTTTTCTCAATAACCATCAAAAGTAGCTGCTGTCCTGGAAGAACAGAAGTTGCTTTTAAAGCCAATTCCAAAACCAGTAACTAGAAAATGAACTACAGTGGTGAAATGAAAAAGAACTTGCAACAATTTTTTTGCTATCGAACAATAGATCTAAGCTTTTGTTCCAAGAAGGCTGTATTTTAAGGGGAAATGACAGAAAAGGAGGGATTTCCTCTTTGAAATAAATAAACAACTGAATCTTGAGTACTCTTCTAATAGCGGTTCCTCATTGCAGCGCATCTGTGAGCTACAGACAATTCTAATAGTTTGGGTTTATGGGTTCCACCTTTAAAGTGTTCTCACACAACAGGGAAGCATTATGTGGCTTTTATAACTTTCCTTTAACGGAGCCATTAGATTCCTGGCTGTTCACAGTATTTCGCTCCATGGTTAACCAGATTCCATGTAATGCTTCCACATAAAATAAAATTGAATCGTTTTTTAAAAGTCTTTCTACATCACCTCATCTACCAAAGAACCCTGTGCATTAGAGAAGATTCTGGGACATGCTATAGGGTGTACAGGCAGTTCACATATAGTGCTGGCCAGGCTTCCTGGGCATCATCCTTCCAATGCATGAAAAAAAGGGAAAACCTTAGAACAAATTTTTCCTTTCCCAGAACATTTTTTGTGATTGGTTACATGCAAGTTCTCATCCTAGAGAACTGAAATGTTTCTTGGATTAGATATTTATCAATTAAACATCCTAGAACTCTGGAACCCTTTAGCCATCCTCCTCTCCTCTGGTGATCTGATAATTTACATCATCCATATAGTGTAAATTATTTGCAAGCAATATGTAGGAGTAATATTAAATGATAAGGACACATCTTCATTACTTTAGAGTCATTATTTGTATCCTTGCTTACAGGGCTGTCTTAAGCATATCTGACACCCTGGCACCGTGGTGCAAAGATCCCTCCGGCATCCCCCCCTGCCCCGTTTCCCAGCGCAGCTGTCTAGCGGGTGCAGTGCACAGCACAGCGCCCCCCTGGCGGCCCAGCGCCCTGGCGCCTTGCGCCACCCAGCCTTGCCTTAGAGCCGGCCCTGCTTGCTTAAAGTTTACAACTTATTTATGAATAGTTGCTGTCAGGACTGGAGTCAGACGCAGGTCAGAAAGCAAGAAGCAGAGTTTGTCAGAGAAGTTAACTCTTTATTAAAACAAACAGCACACAACTCAGCAACACTTCCCAGCAAGTATTGCCCCTGTGGAGCAGTGGCCAGGACTGATGGTCCCTGCCTTCAACCCCCTCTAAGGCTCCTTCTCTGCCAGATGTTTCCTCTTGGCCCCCCTCCTCTGCTTCAGCCTCTGAGTCTGAACTGCTCCCTGTCACAGGCTCTCCTTGCTCACTAAATCCCATTGCCTCTTCAGCATCCAACACCTCCCTCCACTCTTCGCCCTCTGACCTCTTGTCAGTGTCCCACCACCAATCTCCTGGCTTTGAGCCTTCCTCCTCTGGGGTGTCCCTTGGGAGTTCCCTGGCTGGTGTCTCCCAACACTCCTCGTCATCCAGCAAACCCCTCACAGTTACATGAATTTCAGAAAGTTGAATTAAATGCAAGATTCCACATCTCAAAAGTAACAAACTAATTCAGAGGTATCCTTTATCAGATAAAGAAACTATAGATGGTAGTCTTCATACTTCTGCCTCCACGGTAGCTTCTGAATACCAGTTGCTGCAAACTGCAGGAGGAAAGAGTGTTCTTGTGCTTGGGTCCTGCTTCTGGGCTTCCCTAGGCATCTGGTTGGCCACTGTGAGGACGGGATGCTGGACCAAATGGGCTACTGGCCTGATCCAGCAGGCTCTTCTTATGTTCTTTTTATTATATTATGTTCTTACATTTCTGTTTACATTATAGTAATTACTTCTAAATCTGCTTTTCCTTTTTTCGTGATACGTGTTCTCCTTTTTGGCAAGGCATACATGGTCTCTCTAGCTGCACTCCTGTCAGTCTATCAGCTTCACCAGAAGTGAATTCACAAAGAACAACATTAGAGGTGTCTTGAATTCTCTTGTGTGGCCACACTCACGTTACAGGGCTGGTCGGTTTTAAAAGAGTGAAAGGTGTTGTCTCTGGGTAGGGTATCTACCACAAACCTGTACTATCCGTTAACATTTACTGCATAAGTCTCAGTGCCATAATTCTCCTTAGTAACATAGCTAGCTTTGTGTTATTATTAAAGCAAGCAACCCGTCTGCTCCCACAGCATCATAAAAAGGCAACATAGAAAATGTGTCTTTTCTCGTGAACATGCCACCTGTCTTTCTCACCCACAACACTTCCTTCCCCTAACCATTCAGTAAAGTGCTGATTTTCCAAAGGAAAAAAGTGGGGGAGAATCTGTAAAGAGTTTCTCAGAATCTAATAAGCAAATGGATATTTTCAGTTGTTAAAAATAGAGTAATATTTTGCTTTCAACACTATTTCTATCTATAAAGTTATAGACACTTCTACTGACAATTCAAGAGTAGAAAGTAAAGTGTCATTAGTAACGCTTGTTAGATTAAGTAATTATTTTTTATAATAATAAAAAAACACCCTCAAACATTTAATTGACTGAAGAGTGCACCTGTATCAGTAGATCATTTATACCTTTTTAACACCAGGACTTATAAAAACTGCAGATGGCAAACACTAAGAGGCATCTCCCCTGGTCTCCCATATACCTAGGATGGATCTTCTAGGATGATCTGACACAACACATAAACACATCATTCTAAAACTATATTTCTTGCTTCTGAAATACTGTTTTTAATCATACGCAAATTTAATTAATGGGTTAATTTTTAAAACTCATATAACCTAAACTTTATGTTCATTTGTAAGCACAGCTTGTATCCACCAAGAGCCATGCATTCAGTATTGTGAGCCCAATTCTCTGGAACTGCCTCCCAACTGAGATTAGGTAGACCCTCTCCCTGTTGAACTTCACCTAGTGAAGTCCTATTTCATCAGGCATTTAAGTACGCTTTCTTATTTTTCTAGTTAGTTTTAACTGGTTTTATCTTTGTAGTGTCTTTTTAACCTAACTTTACACCATGTTGGTGGGACCCAGGTGGTGCTGTGGGTTAAACCACAGAGTATAGGGCTTGCTGATCAGAAGGTCGGCAGTTCGAATCCCTGCAATGGGGTGAGCTCCTGTTGCTCGGTCCCAGCTCCTGCCCACCTAGCAGTTCGAAAGCACATCAAAGTGCAAGTAGATAAATAGGGAGCGCTCCGGCGGGAAGGTAAACGGCGTTTCTGTGCGCTGCTCTGGTTTGCCAGAAGCAGCTTTGTCATGCTGGCCACATGACCCGAAAGCTGTCTGTGGACAAACGCCGGCTCCCTCGGCCTATAGAGCGAGATGAGCGCCGCAACCCCAGAGTCGGACACGACTGGACCTGATGGTCAGGTGCCCTTTACCTTTTTTTTACACCATGTACAGACTTAGGTGTTAAGCAGTATTTATATATATGAAAACTAAGGTAACAGCAAGAGTCTGGAGTACTGTATAACAGTTGGTAGAGCACAAGACTCTTAGTTGTGGTTCAAACCCCAAATTGGTCAAAATATTCCTTCACTGAAGGGGGTTCATTGATTATTATTTTATGTTGCCTTTTGTTGTGTTCTGCTTTAAATAGGCATATGTCAAGAATGCTTTGATGGTGTTTCCTGCTTGGCAGGGGGTTGGACTGGATGGCCCTTGTGGTCTCTTCCAACTCTACGATTCTATGATTCTAAATGCTGTATTTTTTCCAATGTTGACTACCATGGGGTTCTGTGAGAGGAAGGGGTAGGTTATAAGAAACAAGGAGACTGGCTTCATTCTGGCTTAAGATTTTAGTCTTTCATATAGACACTGTGAACAATTCTATGCATCTTTACTCAGATTTAAGTTACAGTGGGACCAGTGAAGATTATTTGTAGGTCTCTTAGGAGATAACACCACAATCATGAATATTTCTGTGTTTCGTTTTTACAGCAATCATGTAAATAAAAACTCTGAGGAAGATCACATAAATTCCCTCAAGTTCTCTCAGATGAGAGGATGTACTTCACAGCAAAAAGGGGGGGGGGAATCATTAAATTATGGAACTCACTACAAGACAAATTCATGGAGGAGCGGGCTATCAATGGCTACTAGCCCTGATAGCTGTATACCACCTCCAGTATTTGAGGCAGTATGCCTCTGAATGCTAGCTGTTGGGGAATACAAGTGGGGACGGGGCTGTTGCATTCATGTCCTGCTTGTGGATTTCCCCTACTGGTTGGCCACTGGTAGCCAGTGATTGGCCACTGTGAGAACAGGATGCTGGCCTAGATAGGCCTTTGGTCTGGGTTCTTATGTTCTTAAATATGCCTTGAATGGATTTCAGAACATAACGCTTACAGCCTAATTCTATGCACCAATGACCACTGTTTTCAAATATCTATCATATTATAATATGATAAACGGTGTAGTAAGAAAGGTGAACACCCACTATGACGAACTTTGCACTTAGCTTAAATCCATACATTTAATCACTATTTTGGTGAATTACCTAAGTTGAAGTGCTCTCATTGTTCTCTTTGCCATGTAAGGAGCCCAAGAACCAAATGATTACTTCCCATTTAACTATACACTCCTGTTTGCCTCCTAAGGGATATTATTTAATTTCATACAGGACAAATGAACTGAATCTATAAATGAGCCAGACCAATTTCCAATTGAGCTACATCATGGATTTTCTGGTAGTATTGATAGGACAGCTTCTCATGCTAATGCAATCAAATATTTCTCCACTTTCCCTTTAGTTGGGCTCTGTGTGAAAGGTGATTAACAGAACATTAACCCCTTGAAACTGAAAGGGGGCTAATGATTTATTTCTTTTCACTGTAGTCCTTTAGCAAACACAATAAATCTGTTACCCATTTGTGGTATACCAAGCACATCAAACGATTTGATAAAAGAGCAGAATAGATAGAGACAGGAAGACAAAAGTAACAGCTGCGTGTCTATTAAGTTGTTGTTCCATTTCCACCAACACCCATCATTAAAACAAACAGGCAACAGCTTTATCAATCATAGTGATGTCTAAAGTTGAAGCAACTACACCTGAAACAGAAAGAAATGAGATACTAAACAGCTTGCCTAATTCACTACCTACTGGGCTCTACATACTGCACAAGGTCAAATATGAGCAATGATTAACAAACCTAAATACTAGACCTTCACATGGCCTATCAGATATACTGACTAGGAAAAAGGACACTTCTCAGCGGGTGGGGGTTATAAATCCCATTCCTAGAAGTTTATCTACAGAAGCATTCAGGCTGATTTTTATTTTTAACAAACCTGCTTATGTACAGTACAAATACATAAGAAAGAACACTGAGAACTGTAAGGCTGGTCCACAGTATCACTGGAATTATCCAACCAGACTACAGTATCTCTTTTATTTATTAACAAATAAAACGTTTGTTATGAGGAAATTCAGCTGAGCAATACAAATAACAATAAAAACAAGAAAGCCAGTGAAATACAGGCATGAGCATGAAGAAGAAATTAAAAAGGAGGAACCCACAGAGGATGCTTCACATGTTTGGCTTGGGTAATTGGCAATATCAGTGAGGTCTATTTTTGTTTAATGCCCAATGAGATCTAGAGTTAAGAATGCTTGTAAGAAGTCTTTCAATAAGTGCCTTTGTGCTCTTTGCATCACTTTAGGAATCAGTGCTTAAAGGTTATAAGGCACTTCAGATTATATCTATGAGCACTGCAACAAGATTTAGACATGGTATTACTGGTATTCATATGATCATTGCAGCTACGACCTACTAGCTCAGGAAGTGCTGTAGTTTCTTATAAACCTAGCATGTATGTGAAATATTCATCATGGGTAGAGAAGCTGATCAAAGCAAATAAACTGATCAAATCACACAGGAGCAGTTCCACCAGTATGAGATTATTGCTGAAGGGTCATGGGAAGCAGAAATACCATTAAAGGTGACTGCATCACTCAGTTTAATTTGTTCTCGAAATTAAAAATCAACTTGAATTGAAGCAACCAGGTAACAAGGCTTGTGAATGCAAGCTACCTGTGAATGCATGTGAATACAGCCACCTGGGTCTGTTTGTCCCTGTCCAACCTCTGCATTCAGAATCCTCAAAGCCCATTGGCTACCTGTTACTTTTGGTTTTTAAGAGAGCTAGGGAAGGGACAGTTACTTCCCCTTCCTTCCTAGAAAGGCAAACACAATACAGTAGCTATCTTTACTGAGAGGAGCACTCACTGGAAGCCTGCTGCCTGGTTATTGGAGCCAAATGAGAGCTATGTCTCAGTTCATTAGTCTTTGTTATTCAGATGACTAGGGTGGGGTTTGTTTGTTTTTTTAGCTTTTACTTAAGGAGTTTTTTCCCAAGAGAAAAAAATGATTTGGGAATCTGAATGTGGAGTAAGAGTGCTACAATTCAGCCCATCTCCAATGTTTCAGACAACCATCTTGACTGTGGTTTGTCAATGGTAGAAAACAAGGTACTAACTTTGTACTTAGGTTTGTAATGTCTGGTTTCTTGTTAGTGTCTAAGGAACTCAGTGAGTTTCTAAAAGGATGGATTCCAAGGCTTGCCTAAATAATAATAATAATAATAATAATTAATAAATAAATAATTGGCCGGTTACTGAATCACCTTTTATACATATTTCAAGGTGATTTACAAACATATAATAAAAACAATTATAATTGTTTTTTAAACAGTAAAAAACACAACTATATACAAGTTTAAAAACAACTATATACAAGTTTAAAAACAACACAAAATGATCACCTAGAGACTTTTCATCCTGTTAGAAAAAATTTCCAAAACAAAAATGTCTTCAACACTGATGCACATCCTATTCTTCCTTCCCTGGGAAATGTTCTCAGTAAAATCAGACATGTAGAAGCTAGTTGAGATTTCTCTACAACACACAGCCAGGGGCTAAATTTTCAGGGCAAAATCGTTGCAGCGAAAGTAGATTCTTCCAATTTTTTATGCTATTTTCTGTGTTATGTTTCTGTATTTGTGGTGATTTTTGCTCTTTCGACTTTCCAGTGTGACCTAGAAAAGTAATACTGAACTGTTTTCCAGCTACCAGCTTTTTAATCAGTCATTTTTTATCTGTCCCTTTCTTTTAAAATTCATTTGGAGTCTCAGCTACTGGCTTTTTAATTACCGTAGTTGTTCCTTTCATTTGCATCTATATTACTACTACTGCTACTACTACTACTACTGTTTATTAACTGCTCTTCACAAGCAGGTCACAGGGAGAGATATAGAATAAACTAAAATTCAGTATTAAAAACAGTTAAATTATTCACAGGAATAGGTTGGGCCCTGAAAACACATGTCTCAGGTGTCAAATGCCAGAAGTGCATCTTCAGCATTCACAGAAAGCTGAATAGTGAAGGCAAGGCTGCCAGTTGTACCTCTGTGGGGAGGGAATTTCACAGCTTAGGAGTCGCTACAGGGAATGTCCTCTTCTGGGCCCATCCCTCCCCCAGCTTCTAAGGGTGATGAGAGTACCAAGAGAGTCCCCGTGCTGACTGTAACATACAAGAGGGTCTATAGCATAGGTAGGCAAACTAAGGCCCAAGGGCCGGTTCCAGCCCAATCACCTTCTAAATCCAGCCCGCGGACGGTTCGGGAATCAGCATGCTTTTACATGAGTAGAATGTGTCCTTTTATTTAAAATGCATCTCTGGGTTATTTGTGGGGCATAGGAATACGTTCATTCCCCCCCCCAAAAAATAGTCCTGTGCCCCACAAGGTCTGAGGGACAGTGGACCCGGCCCCCTGCTGGAAAAGTTTGCTGACCCCCTGGTCTATAGGGACAAAGGCCATCTTTCAGGTATTTGGGGCATGAGACATTTAGACCTTTAAGCACCTTAAATTGCAAGCACCTTAAATTGGACCTGGAAATGCTGGCAACCAATGCAGCTGTTTTAGAACAGAGTTTATATGAGTTCTAAAGGCTTTGAACTTCCATCAACTCCAGTCAGTGGGGCCAATGATTGGGAAAGGTGGAAAATGCAGTTCACAAGACCTGGAAGGCACCACGCTGGCCACCCCAATATCCTTAAGCAATGCATGTATTTAGCACCATTTGGGCAGCTCACTATGACAAGGGAATGGTAGATGACAGGGCAATGACCCACCACCAATAAAGAGTGGGGGAAGCTGGCCGCCAAATTCTATTGCCACAAATGCAGCTCATTCCTCTGCCTCTTCGAGTATACGCAGCATGAGAAGAGTGGGAAATGCCACCATCAAACGGCTAGATTTGGCCCAAGGAACTGCAGTAAGCTGACTTGTATTCAGTTGTGTAGGAGACCAAGATTAACTTGGCTGAGTACTGTAGGTATATTCATGCAAAAGAAGCACATGTGTGAAATTACCAGCATGGCAAACAAGGAGTTACTATGTATGCTACTAGACTAATATTATCTAACTTGTAATTTAAGTTATGTTAAATTGCACTTACGTATCCAATACAGAAAGCGGATATGACTCACCCGAATTAAGATTCTTAACACTATGCATGAAGGCTGTCCAACTTTGTAACATGAGATTAAACAAACATGATAAACAGGTTTGCTTTCATTTTTCACTGGTAGTGCCTGATAGCTGCAGCTTGTGACTGCAGAGACTTAGTTCTTCAGTGTTATAGCCAAAAGGTTCAGGGTATCAAATGTTAGTGATATGCAGAGCACACTCACTGAAATCAATCGACATGGCTAACTTAGGTCCACTAATTTAAACGGATCTGCACCAAGTAAACTTAGTTGGATACAAACATTAAATTCAGAGAAAAAACCTATTATTTTTACAAAACAGCTTTATTAAAAACAAGTAACTTCATTATTATTTTTGCATTCTAATGCTACAGCAAGCCACCATGAACTTTGACAGCTAGTGAAGTCATGATGATGTCATGCTCTTGAGAGCTGTCAAAGTTCATAGTGGCTTGCTGTAGCTACCAATTAGTTCTCTTCAGAGGTTAAGACCTGCTTTGAAAACACTCCTTTGAGTACATACTGTAGTTCCAAAAAGCCCTCCTGAAATTTACAGATCAGATTTAAAATGCTCCTTTTGTAGGAAGCAATCTTGCCCCAAACTTATATTCATTAAGATGACCGATAAAAACCTCAGCTTTTAGAGACTAATGGGCTGAGTCATTTTTAAATTGCACGGTTGCTGATTATGTTATTTAGGTATTTTATGAGAGTTCTTGTTTACATCATAATTTTATTTTACCTTATTTTGTTGTGCACCACCTGACCATGTTTGGTGAAGGGTCATACAGAAACCTTGTAATAAATTTTGTACAGTAATAAAAATAGGCTCCAGAGTTACAGCAAAAAGAGGCAATTTGTAAAAATTGCTTCTTTCACCTTCCTTTAAGTGCAGCAATGAAACGTCTATGAGTGGGGTAGGGGGCGCAGTCTCTTATATGTAGAGTTTCATGCATATAGCATTGCATCATGTACATTAGAGTCCTGCTGGATCAGACCAAAGGCCTATGCTGGATTAGTCCAGCATTCTGTTCCCGGATGCCCCCAGAATGCCTGCAAGCAGTACCTGAGTGTGACAGCATTCCCCCACTTCTGATGCCAAGCAACTAGCATTCAGAGACAAGCTTCCTCTGATACCGGAAGCAATGCATAGCCATCATGACTAGTAGTCATTGATAGCTTGTCCTCCATGAATTTGTGAGAAGGATGCATGTCAGGGGCTGTTGCTGTTTTTATTAATTGCACTTATCGGTTTGTTTCCCCCCCCCTCCAATAAAGTAACTCAAAGCAACCTACAAAATACTACAAAGAATAAAACCAGCACATAGCTAAAACAGAATAAAAACCTAAAAACACAAAGCCTAAAAATGCATATAAAGGGCAGGTGGAACACATTCCACCTGCAAAAAGAGGCCACAAATATATAAAACCCTTCAAATTAAGGGCCAACGGCCTGGGTAAAACGAAACCTAACAGAGTTATGTTCTGAGGCACCATCAGTGAAATCGTGTATAATTGAAATCCATTGAAAAAGTCAACAAACACCCCGTTCTACACTTATAGTGACATTTCAGTGACCTCTTTATGAAGCTTCCATGACACTTCCAGGTTCAACATGATGTGCACATACATGATCATGCACATATTGAATGTGTAAACAGGTGGCTGCCTGCATGATTATCTCTCTTTTTGTACCCTGAAAAAATATGGGCATTAAATTAGATGGCTAGGTTAATATCACATTCAAGTTAATATAGTACAGCCTAGTTCACTTGTTGTTTTCTCCCCACAGATTGGGGGAAGGGGAGGAAGAGGGTGAGACTGCACCCAAAACTAAGGTCAGATTGTGTGTTCTCCCCAGAATATAATGCATGAACAAGCTTAGTTAAGTACTCTGCATTCTTTTACCAATATGGTCCAGAAAGCTCAAATGTTTTTATTAGTCTCACTTACGGTAAGTGCTGCAGCATTCCTTGCAGTCTTTCACAGTTATGAACACACACACACAACAGAAAAGAAGCAATAAACCCGCACTTGAAACTATGTCATAATTATACATTTCCTGTTTTCATCCAGGTGTTTTTTTTCAGTTGAGCAGTTGTTTGACCAACACATGAGCTCAAATTAAAACATCATTTATGTCATTCACAATAATCACATTTCCGTTCCACATGACAACTCTATAACAGCGCTCTACAGTTCTCTCACCAGATTGGAATCCTGCTGTGTAATAGCAATATTCACAGGATTCCTGCTGAGTAACATCAATGTGAGGCATCTGATGAAGTAAACTGTAGTCCACAGAAGGTCATTCTATGTTATGTCACAAGATCAGCCTCATTATTATTAGTACACATTCCCTTTTTGTCAATGGAGCTGCAATGCTGATGCCTTTGGTAATGTTTAGTGTATGCTTCCTTTCTGAACACTGGAAAAGATGGAATGTACAAAGCTAAAGACTAGTGCAACTACTAAAATACTAGGGAACTAACATATGGTACTTATTCATTTGTTATTTTAGTCTTTGGTAACAACATGTACATAAGAAGCACGATCCATCCAAAGTTAAGCACTGTTAAAATTAATGTGATTTCAGATAAAGACATTTAAACATCTGTGTTACTCTCTGACTGAAATCAGTGGGACTTGTTCACAGCAATCCTCTGATTATCCCACTGAGTTCAATGGGACTTCCTCACAGGTTGGTGAGCACAGAATTACAGCCTGAAGGTGCTTAACTTTGGTTGGATCGTGGGTTGGGTTGTGCCCTTTTGATGTTAGTATAACCTACAGTGGATTATGAATATCTATCTGCATGATGATCACAGCTGGAGACTGAAACACGTATTCTAGTACTATTGAATGAAAATATAAAGAACCTCCAGTGTTCCACATCTATTCTCCGGGTGTCTTGATTCTGACATACCATCATTAACAAGTGTGCTGAACACATAAAACAAGGTGGAGTGCCATACGGTAGCTACCGTAAGTGTGGCTAAAGGAGCTGGGGGAAAGCAATCTTAAATGTGTGCACAGAACAAATATCTGTGCAGAAGCAGACACGGCCCCTAAGTTATACACACTCATTTCAATTTGTGATGCCATCATCCGTGCATACTATATACACAGTGGGGTTGTTTTGAGTAAGTTGGAGAACCTGCTGCCCTCAAGCCACCTCCCTGCCTAGGATGTGTTTGTTTTATTTCCATTCGACTTCTGAAAAAGGTCCATAGCTTACCCTTGTACTACAAATGTAAGATTTTTCTTTAAAAAGGAAATCTTTGATGATGGTGGGGGGGGGGGGAAGGAGCTATACTATGATATGAAATAAGTGATTGTAGAACAATTGTTGGTACTTTCCCACAATATCAGACCTTGAATACTACCCACCAGGATTTACACTGTGAGACCAAAGAGTCTAATTCAGTGTTTCTCAACCTTTTTTGGGCCAAGGCACACTTGTTCCATGAAAAAAATCACGAGGCACACCACCATTAAAAAAGTTTAAAAATTTAACTCTGTGCCGCCCTATATTGACAATATAATTATGACTGTAAGAAACACTTGCCAATTGCTGTGTTGGTTGCAATCTCCTGTAATAAGGCTTCACAAGCCGCTGATTTCTCTACCAGCACAACTTGCTCAGCAAGTTTCAGGTTGAGCTCATCCAGCCAGCTTCTTTAAGTTTGTCTAAAACCACCCTCCCGTGGTGGTGGCTGTTGAGAGCTGCGCTCGCCCCGCGTCGTGACCCGGCCGGCTTCCTTTCCGGCGGGCTAGTGGTAATTATTGGCGGCCGCCAGGCACGTGACAATGCAAATCGCCCTTCTCATCGCCGCACGTTGCGGCACACCAGCCAGCGTCTCGCGGCACAGCGGTTGAGAAATGCTGGTCTAATTTGTTATTAGCATATACTCAAAGCCCTGCTGGCCTCCATCAGCCTTCCCCTGAAATGGGAGATGGGATTCCGGAGGGAATCCACTAGATCCCAAGCCAGCCCCACTGGGCCTGATCTGACTCTGATCACGGTGCCAAATCCAGCACAGCACTCTGCCTGCCGCCCAATGTTCACCCCAGCTACCACGTGGGGCATGACTCCTCAATTCAGCCCCACCAGGCAGACACCAGTGTTACGACTGCCCCCCAAACTTGAATGTAGCCACTCTGGTGCTACAGAACCAAGCCATGGTCAAGAATAGTGTGCTACATTACAAATTGAATATTTGCAAGGTCGTGTCATATTGTACGAAGCAACCATGCAGCTCATAGTCTGAAAAAAAGTAACCTGTCCCATTGCGATACAGCAAGCCCTGTTCAACTGCTCCTGTTACTGCAAGTAGATAATTCTTGCAGCATAAAGAAAGCCAAGTTAAATTTGTACTGTAAACGGGCCTTCAAATTACAATCAGATTGCAACCAATTTAAACATTCAATAAGCATACAATAAACTGAGCACGTGTGGAGCAAGTTCATATGTTACATTATCCACACAAATGCAGCTATCACTTAATAATCTGAATTTGTAAATCTATTATTATGATTCTATCAGTCATCTCTGCCTCCTACTACATCAGTCCATTTCCAATATAAGACAAGGGTCAGTTCCAGCAACTTTTGTCTTCCCATGAAGAAGCAGTCACACAAGGGGGAAAAGAAGAAAAAACTAAAACACACATCACAGGGGGAATTCCAAAATCACAGTATTGCAGTTTTTATCTGAAAGATCTCCCTGCCCCCATGGTGTCACTTTTTGCTTTCTGAGCCTAAACAAAGACAACAAAAATGTTCTGTATGCCAGTGACTCAATAATCAAAGCTTATTATTACAGTGTAGCTTCACTAGGCACGACTCCAAGCACTAGAAGAAGGTCCTTTTAATCTGTTTAGGAACAAACCCCATCCCAATAGTTCTTAGAGGGAGGAAAAAAACAAAGAAAGATTAGAATAACCCCTAGCTAATCCAACACATGATGCATTGCAGATGTTAGGGAGTGGAGGCAAGCAGGCAGAGACTTCACTTAAGAGAAATAAGTAGAATTAAAAGTGAAATTTCTGCCACTGGTCCCATCACCTCCTGGCAAATAGAAGAGGAAGAAATGGAGGCAGTGAGAGATTTTACTTTCTTGGGCTCCTTGATCACTGCAGATGGTGACAGCAGCCACGAAATTAAAAGACTCCTGCTTCTTGGGAGAAAAGCAATGACAAACCTAGACAGCATCTTAAAAAGCAGAGACATCACCTTGCCTACAAAGGTCCGTATAGTTAAAGCTATGGTTTTCCCAGTAGTGATGTATGGAAGTGAGAGCTGGACTATAAAGAAGGCTGATCACCGAAGAATTGATGCTTTTGAATTATGGTGCTGGAGGAGACTCTTGAGAGTCCCATGGACTACAAGAAGATCAAACCTATCCATTCTTAAGGAAATCAGCCTTGAGTGCTCACTGGAAGGACAGATCGTGAAGCTGAGGCTCCAATACTTTGGCCACCTCATGAGAAGAGAAGACTCCCTGGAAAAGACCCTGATGTTGGGAAAGATGGAGGGCACAAGGAGAAGGGGACGACAGAGGATGAGATGGTTGGACAGTGTTCTTGAAGCTACAAACATAAGTTTGACCAAACTGTGGGAGGCAGTGGAAGACAGGAATGCCTGGCGTGCTATGGTCCATGGGGTCATGAAGAGTCGGACACGACTAAACAACAACAAAAATGAAATTTCTTAATCACTCATTTTATTCTATAACTGGTAATTATTATTATGCTGGAACTGATTTTCAGCCACTACAAACAGCAGATGTTGTGGGAAACATGTATTTCTGTGCTAAGATGGGTTTTGGAAATTGCTCAATCCACTATTAATAGGGGACAACAGTGTTTTTTAAGAAGCAACTGAATGTTATAAGAGCACCAAGACAGAGAGAAAGCCTTAACATTACATTTCACCAAAAATTCCAGGAAATCCAAAAATAAAATAGGAATAGTTTTGTAACCAACATTCTGGTTCAAAGGAAAAAGCCTTGGAATGTAGCATCTCCCAAAGGTAAGCAAGACACGATCAGAAAAGAATCACTGGAATTTAGAAAGAGTTGCTCTGCTTCTTGCATTCCCTATGTCAGGGGTGTCAAACTCAAATTCATCGGGGGGCCGCATCAGCAGTTTGGTCACCCTCAAAGGGCCGGTTGTATCTGTAGGACTATGTGTCCACTGCCTTATGAGTTTGGGCTGCCTTGATTACTGGGAATGGGCAAAACTCTGACTCCCTTATTACGACACCTGTATGGTTTCATGTGTGTTGCTCCCATCAAGTGAACTTATACAATTTCCTCATATTGAATCAATCCATTAATTACAGGGGTGGCCAAATCCCAAGAGACAGTGATCTACTTTTAGAATTAAAATCTGGCAGTGATCTACCCCCATTTTTAGGGGTTCAGCTCAAAGTTGTTGAGCTTTTTTTACAGAGAAGGAAAGGGGGTGGATGATGCAGCCTGCACGAAGAGAAGACAGGGGTGTGGGGTGAGGGGTGGTGGGAAATGCTGCCTGCATGGATGGAAGACTGGGGTGTGGGGCAAGGGAGGGAGATGCTGCCTGCAGGGATGGAAGACTGGGGTGTGGGGCAAGGGAGGGAGATGCTGCCTGCAGGGATGGAAGACTGGGGTGTGGGACAAGGGAGGGAGATGCTGCCTGCAGGGATGGAAGACTGGGGTGTGGGGCAAGGGAGGGAGATGCTGCCTGCAGGGATGGAAGACTGGGGTGTGGGGCAAGGGAGGGAGATGCTGCCTGCATGGATGGAAGACTGGGGTGTGGGGCAAGGGAGGGAGATGCTGCCTGCAGGGATGGAAGACTGGGGTGTGGGGCAAGGGAGGGAGATGCTGCCTGCAGGGATGGAAGACTGGGGTGTGGGGCAAGGGAGGGAGATGCTGCCTGCAGGGATGGAAGACTGGGGTGTGGGGCAAGGGAGGGAGATGCTGCCTGCAGGGATGGAAGACTGGGGTGTGGGGCAAGGGAGGGAGATGCTGCCTGCAGGGATGGAAGACTGGGGTGTGGGGCAAGGGAGGGAGATGCTGCCTGCAGGGATGGGAGACTGGGGTGTGGGGCAAGGGAGGGAGATGCTGCCTGCAGGGATGGGAGACTGGGGTGTGGGGCAAGGGAGGGAGATGCTGCCTGCAGGGATGGAAGATGGGTGTGGGGTAAGGGAGGGAGATGCTGCCTGCAGGGATGGAAGACTGGGGTGTGGGGCAAGGGAGGGAGATGCTGCCTGCAGGGATGGAAGATGGGTGTGGGGTAAGGGAGGGAGATGCTGCCTGCAGGGATGGAAGATGGGTGTGGGGTAAGGGAGGGAGGCTTGGGAGGCAAGCTGTGCAGCAGCCAGCCATCTGGCAGGCGAGCAGGGAAAGGGGAGACCGCTGGCTTTGTGGCTGGCTTTAAAGCAGCAACGGGACAGGAGCCTCCTGCACAGCAAGACGGAGGCACACGCGGTCGTGCGTGCGTGCGTGCACACACACACACACACACTCCAGCTCTTTGTCAGCAAGAGGGAAGGAGCTCTCCTTGCAATTGCCCATTGTTATTGAGATTTTGGGAGGGGGAGAAAGACAAGAGTTGGAGAGCTTTCCCTTTTAGGCTGCCGACCTCTAAGGAACCCAAGATCTACCCACGATCACCAGAAACTTTTTGCACCTCCTGGCTGGGGAGGCTCCCCTGAATTCTCCAGCGGAGAAAAGAAATACCTCTGTGCCGCTGCCACCGGCCTCTCGCTCCTTTTCCACGTCCGGCCGCTGTTCCCCTCAGGCTCAGGACGCTGCTTCTCAGGCTCCGCTTCAACTCCCGCACAACCGCCGGAGCCGGGGGGGGGACTTTCAGCCAATGGGCTGCCTCGCTCCGAACTCCATTCTCCAATGGCGAGGCGAGCGCTGAGAGGCTAAGATTAGCAGCGCCACTAGCCAATGGGGCCTCGAATTCATCTTTCTGTCCCGCCCTTTCCTCCGGAAGCGGCGCACAGACGGCGCCTCGGGTGAGCGAGCGGCCAGCGGCCGGGCGGCCAGCAGGCGGGCGGCGGGCCACATCGTGAGGTCTGGAGGCGGGTGGGCGGCGGGCCACATCACGAGGTCTGCCGGGCCGGATTAGGCCCCCGGGCCTTGTCCTTGACACCCGTGCCCTATGTCCTTGTATGTAAAGCCTTTGAGTCTGCAGCCAAGCAACCATGGTACAGACTCACTTCTTTACATTCTGGACAGCGTCAAAACTTTGTAAAACAGCTAAAGCCAATTTGCATTGTTTTGTCGTGTGCAGCTGTAAAAGCGTTTACTCACTGACAAGTGCATATAAAACTGCAGTGCAATTTGTTGCTGAGAAGTGCCCCCCTTTCCCCATACACCCAGGGGGCAAATCACTTGTAAACAAGAAAGTGAGCCAGGCAAGCAGATGCCATAGGACCAACCAAGGGAGGCTGGCTGCACGTGCAAGTGCTCCTTATCTCTTCCATTTCCTGAAGAACCAGAATTGTCCTTTAAGGCTAGGAGGCAAGGGCCGTACCTCCAGCAAACTGTGGGACACAACTGTGCTCTGTCTTTAAAGAGCTACTGACCTTTTCAGATTAGAAGAGAGACAACCACACCGCAACAGGGACTCCGGTGAAACACAACAACAGCTCACACAAAGCCCTATGTTCCTTCCACCAGTGGAGAGTGACGATAGCCACTTATCCGCTTAATCAGGGGTTAGCAACCTTTTCCAGCCGTGGGCCGGTCCACCATCCCACATACCATGTGGTGGGCCGGACTATATTTTGAAGGGAGGGAAATGAACGAATTCCTTTGCCCCACAAATAACCCAGAGATGCACATAAAACACACATTCTACTCATGTAAAAATCCCAGGCAGGCCCCACAAATAACCCAGAGGTGCATTTTTTTAAAAAATGGATACATTCTACTCATGTAAAAACACACTGATTCCAGGACTGTCCGTGGGCCAGAGTTAGAAGGCAGAAAGCATGAGAAGGCGATTGGGCAGCATCTGGCCCACAGGTCTTAGGTTGCCTACCCCTGAATAAAGCAGCTAATAAAAGTAATTGGTGACAAAAGCCTGCAACTAATGGCTGGCAAGTAATTTGGAACCAATACGTGAAATATTGTGATGCTGCACACACCACCACCTCATGGACAAATCCTTGCCCCGCTAACCCCAGCTTTAGCACTAAAAGGTCAGACACCCACTTCAGCCCCTATACCCTGGAAAAGGATCTCTACCAGCCTCTTTATCTCAGATCCTGGTTAACCATGGAGAACTTCAGACCCAGGAGTTTCTCTATACAGCCCTTGGAACTCTCCCTAGGCCACACAACTCACTGGCCCAGCTTCATACCCCAAATATTTTTTTTTGCCTGGCTGGAATGCACCCTTGAACTCTCATAACGCTTCTTTATTGTCTGGATGGAGAACAGAGACGAGTGGGGGAGTGCATGCAGAAAGCAACCTAAAGTGGGTGCTACTCCACTTATCCTTCTGGCCCCATCAACCACCAGCATGTGTCCTTTTGAAGGTTTACCAGAAGGGAATGTGGTCCTCAGGTGAAAAGAGCCCCCCACCCCACCTCTTTGTTCCATTGCCTTCACATGGGTCCCCCCTCCCTCTCCACCCACACAGTGTGCAAACCAAGATTACTCTTCCACTCAGATCCCAGTTAATTGCATCATATCTGAAATTTCTGTGACTGGCCCAGCACGAGAATACTTGTACCTGTAAATGATCCATGACATTACAAAAACTCAGTCAGTAGCCAGGAGGGAGACTTGCAGGCAAATGAAATGTTCAACCTCTCCTTTATGTATGTGAGACAAGTCTTTTTGTTTCTCACTCCAGCTCAGAAATAAAATAATGTAGTCAATGTCTAAATAAAGTGTCCCATTTGGCCTCCATGACCTTGCTCAGCTTCCACAATACTCCTCCTGTTTCCATTACTACTTTTAAACTACAGTACTGAGCTACTCCAGCCAAAACCTATGCAAAAGGGAAGAATGGCACCAGACCACATGAACTAGATTGGTTTTTTTCTAACCTGTTAACTAGCACTTTTTATATTTCAATTCTTATTATAAGAGAAACGGGCATATTTCCCTACAGTTCACCACTTTCTCTGAGAAAGCCAGCTGCTTTAAATTCTCCTCGTCATATAGTAATTAAAATATTTTGAGAATTATTATGGTTGAGGAGAAGTAAGACAAGCGCAGTAAATTAATTAATTAAACGAAAGACACAGAAGCATCCTGCCGGCCAAGAGCTGGCAATTCTAACCTGAAGCACAAAGCGGAAAACAAAGTAGCACCTTGGGATGCACTGGCTAGAATCATGTTTTATGTAACAGGAGCTAATCCCTATGAGTCAGAAATTAACAACTCAAGTCGGGAAAACATGTTTTAGAGATGAACAATAATGATGCTGTAAGGAGATAATGCTATGGTGAAAAAATGCACATCAATAAGACAGTGATTTTTGACTAATTAAAGTGTTTTGCATGCACTGACACACTGATTTGAAATTAACCTTTGTTTGTCTTTCAGTACTCGTGCAAGATTTACAAGGTCTAACACAGGGATGGGGAACATCATTCAGCCTATCATTCAGCCTATTTCCTTTTGGTCAACCTTTCATAGAACCATCAAATTGTAGCTTTGGAAGGGACCCTGAGGGTCATCTAGTCCAACCTCCTGCAATGCAGGAATCTCAACTAAAGCATCCATGACAGAACAAAGGTTTAAAAAGTGAGAAGAGCAACAGAGATGGGAATTTTTACCTCCATGCAGTTGTTTCTGCACACACTCATACACCCCTCTATATCCTCCATCCAGGGAAGCGTGAATCATTATTAGAGTTCAAAGACACATTCGAGCCAAGCAAAACAATTCAAGGAAGGTGCAAAGCAGGCTGGCAAGGGATGTTGCCAGGCGAAAAGGTGTATGGCTTGGTGTGGCTGAGACCTGGAGTGTGTCCCAAGGTCACATTTGGCCCCCAAGCCTGAGGTTCCATCTCCTGGGTCTAATATATACTGCAACATATCTTCTATATTCTATTCTATGAATGCAGAGGGTCCATGTTTGTTAAAGCACACCTTTCTCCAAAACCGCTTGCCCGGTTGTGGTCAAATTTGGCCACAACGTCAGATGGGAATATGTGAGTGTTTCCATGGACTTAGATTGGGCAGATGTCACACCTGTGGCAGGAAAACCAGGTAAAACCCAGTGTTTCAGAACGCTAAACTTAGAGGGCTGGGGATGATGGGAAATTCTACCTGGGAACTCCTCCTCCGAGGTCGGGGGCAGATCATGACGTGAACCAACACACCATCCTCTAACCGCCACCACGCCGAATCAGTCTCAAACCGAGGGGCAGCCCGGCCCAACCCAGTCCGCCCCATAGCCTGCCACGCCGCCCGACACCCACACCACCCCGACACCCACCATACCCCACAGATCGCCCTGCCGCCAGAGACTCAAGCCATCCAGGAAGGCAGCCCTCTCTGCAACCTGCCCTGCCCTCCGAAGCACACACCATCCAGGGAGCCAGACCGCTCCACAGGCCACGCCGCCGCCCAAGACCTAGACCTCCCAGGAAGGCAGGCCTCTCCGTAGCCCTCACCGCCACCGCCACCACGCCGAATCCTCCTCAAAGCAAGGGGCAGGCTGGATGAACCCGACCCACACTGCCGCCGTACCCGCCCCGGGAGCCAGGCCAGACCCTGACGCCGATGTCACCCGACAACCCCACCACCCCCGTCAGAGGTAGACCAGACCCCGCCGGGAATCACAGGGATGAGCCAAGGGGTGGGGGGAGGGGATACAGGAAGGAGGGTTGAAACAGTCATAGGGATGTGCCGGGGGATTGGGGTGAGGGGCCACAGCAATGCGTGGCAGGGTACAGCTAGTACTATTATATAATAGGAGGTTATATAGGACAGCCTTGCAAATAGGTAGTAGCCTGCATTTTTCTTTACCAACCTGCTAGATGGTTTACTTTCTTGGGCTCCTTGATTACTGCAGATGGTAACAGCAGTCACGAAATTAAAAGACGCCTGCTTCTTGGGAGAAAAGCAATGACAAACCTAGACAGCATCTTAAAAAGCAGAGACATCACCTTGCCGACAAAGGTCCGTATAGTTAAAGCTATGGTTTTCCCAGTGGTGATGTATGGAAGTGAGAGCTGGACCATAAAGAAGGCTGATCGCCGAAGAATTGATGCTTTTGAATTATGGTGCTGGAGGAGACTCTTGAGAGTCCCATGGACTGCAAGAAGATCAAACCTATCCATTCTTAAGGCAATCAGCCCTGAGTGCTCCCTGGAAGGACAGATCGTGAAGCTGAGGCTCCAATACTTTGGCCACCTCATGAGAAGAGAAGAATCCTTGGAAAAGACCCTGATGTTGGGAAAGATTGAGGGCACTAGGAGAAGGGGACGACAGAGGACAAGATGGTTGGACAGTGTTCTCGAAGCTACGAACATGAGTTTGACCAAACTGCGGGAGGCAGTGCAAGACAGGAGTGCCTGGCGTGCTATGGTCCATGGGGTCACGAAGAGTCGGACACGACTAAACGACTAAACAACAACAACAACAAGATGGTTGATGGAATGGGGTGGAAGGTTGGAGAATTCCACCTACAGCAGCCTGCTGCATTCATTTGCTAGGTGTGAAGTGGAGGGGGCAGGGGGTTCTCCTCTGGCAAAGTGCCTGGTTTCCATGCTGGGTGCCATGAAGAGGCAGAACATTCCATTTCCCCCTGCCACCAGCAACAGCATTCTGCTCCCTCACCTACATGCAACTCCTTCCAGTGGCTACCAGGCTACACATATGCACACTTACATTTCTAGATGCTACTGGTAGTCCCCTGGCCCCCCAAATCTAAGCTTGACGAGGCAATGGAATACCCACAGAGCCTTATTCAAGTTCCAAGCTGCCATCTCTTTGTCACACTCCAACATGACCAAGAAATGAAACTTATGGCAGAACCTATACAGATGAAGAGGCAGGCTCAATCTCCAGTGCATGAATTCAACAGCACAAAATAAACTAGTAAGGAGTCTCATTTGTCTCTGAAAGCACTTTGCTTTCTTTGTTAAGTGCTCATTGTCATTTTCCACTCACTCTCTTTCTGTATATCACAGCACTTGCATTCCTCTTTTTCTGCTTTACTACACAACTGCAGTCACATGCCCTCTTCTTTTTCTGTCTACCTACCCACAGGAGTTAAAGGTAAAGGTAAAGGGACCCCTGACCATTAGGTCTAGTCGTGACCAACTCTGGGGTTGCAGCGCTCATCTCGTGTTATTGGCCGAGGGAGCCGTCGTACAGCTTCAAGGTCATGTGGCCAGCATGACAAAGCTGCTTCTTGCAAACCAGAGCAGCACACGGAAACGCTGTTTACCTTCCCACTGTAGTGGTACCTATTTATCTACTTGCACTTTGACGTGCTTTCGAACTGCTAGGTTGACAGAAGTTACTACAGGTATATTCCCAAATTATCTCTGTTCCCACCCCTCCTGCGCAAGGGAGACGGGGAGTACAGAAAAACACATGCAGCAATCTGCACAGCGATCTGGAGCTGACTCATTTCTAGCATGCCTGGAATTAATTGATTGAATTTATATACTACCCTATAACCAGAGGTCTCAAGGCGGTTCACAGAAGAAAAACAAACCCACAAAATACATAATCAAAATACAGTGGTACCTCAGTTCCCGAACGCCTCAGTTGTCGTAAATTTCGGTTCTCGAACGCCAAAAACCCAGAAGTAAATGCTTCCATTTTCAAACACTTTTCAAAACCCAAATGTGAGACACGGTTCTGCTGAGTGCAAGAAACTCTTGTAACCAATGGGAAGCCACACCTCAGTTTTTGAGTGTTTCGGAAGCCAAACGGGCTTCCAGAATGGATTCCATTCAAGAACCGAGGTACCACTGTAAAAACAACCCAATAGCCACCACCCCCCTGTAAAAAGACCCCACACATTTTAAATACTCTTTGAACTTTGTACACATTCTAAAGTTGGCAAGACTCAGGATTAAAATGACTTTGTAATTTTTGGAACTGAGTGTGCCCATTGTTGCTCTACTTGGGAATGGACCCATCAGTCTACTTCTGGTCAACATCAATTTCACATGTGTTCACTGGTAAATCCATTCTGTCCTCAATTCATATATGAAGTTATCTGTGTGCACATTATGAAACATTTTATCCAGTGTACACATTTCAAAGCATTTTATTCTCTCAGGCCCGGCTCTAGGGGTAGTCTCGGTGGTGTGGGGCGCCAGGGTGCGATCTCCGCGCCACGGCGCCCGACCGCCTTGAGACGGCCCTGTATTTTATATATATATATTTTATATATATGCACTTTTGGTACATTTTTTAGCCTACACTTTGGAACTCCCTGCCTATTGAGATCAAGCAGGTACCTTCACTTTACTCTTTTGGGAACCTGCTAAAACATTCCTAGTTAGGCAGGACATCTCAGATGCTTAGAAAGTTAAGGTAATCTTAATCTGTTTTAGTATGTTAACTTTTATATGTTTTAAAGTAGGGTTGTCCATTTTTTCTTGATTTTACGGTTTTATCTTCTGCAAACCGCTTTGGGGGTTTTTATGAGCAAGTGGTGCATAATTTTTATGAAAATAAATAAATAAATCAGGATTTCTGTTAGTCTCACTGAGACCTAGATGAAAAGCAGGGTATGCATTTTCTTAATTAATCAATATATAAACCTCAGAATTCAATGAAGAATGCCTAGCTCGCTCCAACCCTACTTGCATGTAAGTGTAAGCATGTGGGATTGTTACTCATAATATTATTATGGTCTTAACCCCATATTCCATTAGTAAATATTATTCAGTATTTTCTGCTCCAGTATTGCTGAAGCTACAGCTGTTGACACCCATTAACACTTTCTTGCTTAACACATCACATTAAGCCAAAGTTGTTGCTATTACTATTTTAATGCCTTAATGTGAACATGCATTGCTGGTGAACACACCGCTCAGAAGTACTTGCTGAGTTCCTGCTGCTGCCACACCAACAGGAAACAAGTCAGACTGTGGCTTGTCATGCCCTCAAACCCAAGCTTGCAGTTTCTTTTTCTCGAAGCAAACCATGATCCCAGGTTCAGATGCTGTGAGGGGACACTCTCTGGCTTGTTTCCCAGCGACTAGAAGGAAGAACACAGTGGGAACTTTAGAGCAGTGTGTACTAGTGCACTGCATGTTCACATTATGCATAGTTTCTTTAACTATGGTTTAGTGTAACATGCGAAGTAGGCCACTAGGAACATAGGAAGCTACCTCATATTGAGCTGGACCATCTAGCTCAGTGGCTCTCCAGGGTTTCAGGCAGGGAACCTGCCTAGCCTTACCTGGAAAGGCTGCAGATTGTCACTGAGCTACAGCCCTTCCCTTATGATAGAACAACATTTATTGTGTAACCCTGGGACAACATTTCCTCACCAACGGTGGTGGTGGTCATAATAAACATCGTCACCCAAATTCTGTAGTCAGAGCTTGGTAAGGTAAACACTGAGCTAATGCTAGTGGCACGTCAGTTGTTTTTAAAAACTACAGTGACAAAAATGTTCCTTTATAGAGTTCTGACATCACAGGAGCTAAATATAAAGAAGGGGAAATTCCCATACTCCCACACCTTCTGTTGACCTTTTGGTTGGTAATTGCTTGTTAGCTTATCGTTTACAGCTGAATAATTAGTATTTATTTCTTAGGTAATTATGTTACCGGGGGGGGGAATAGGCATATATACATGTATTCTAATTTGCGGGGGTGTTGGCATTTTTAACAGAGAACAGTTAATCAACTCTCTTTAATCATGCACACAACTAAGACTGTCAAATATTGTGAAGGGGTAGTTGTCAACATGTGGACGGCAGCTGGAGGAGGAGGAGACAGAGGGTGAAGAAAGAGCTGCGAGCATAGCAGCCTTTTCCCCACCCTTTGCACCCTCTGGAAAACTCAACAAACCTTCTACACCTGGAACTGGGTGTGGAAACAGCTGTGGGCAAGTGCCTGAGGAAGTACTGTCCACTTTCGGCTGCCCATAAAAAGCAAGCCTAGATTGAGAGACTATAGTGATGTCTGCTGTTTCCAGGAACTCTTATTGCTGTGAAACTTCTGTGGGTGAGCTGCGAGTTTGCTTGGACCCTGGGTAAGAACCCAGAGACTGAGATGGAGGGTGTGTCAGAAGGAAAATGGACTGAAAATGATTTTTATATATTAGTAACTTTGCATTGCTATATGTAACTGTGTATTTTTGTTCTATTTTTGTTTTAGCTATCTGTTGTTGCTTCAAGTTTCTGTACACTCAGAGATATTTTAAATATATTAAGTGGTATGGCAATTAAATAAATAAATCAAGTCATATGGCAATCAACTCTGTCTCCGTTCACCTGACTTGGAAGATGCAGTTGAGGTACTGGACAGGTGCTTGGAAGCACATAAAGACCAGATGTGGGCCGATGAATGGAAGCTGAGCCCTGAAAAGGCAAACATGTTATGCGTTCCAAGTTCTTGTGCCCAGGAAGAGGGGAGACAGTGTGCTATGCATGGGGTTTCACACACCCCTGCCCAGGAGGAGCAGGTCTGAAGCTTGGGGGTCACTGGAGACTCAGGTGTCCTTGGTGACTAGGAGTGCCTATTTTGAGCGAAGGATGGTTTGTCAACTATGGCCCCTTTAGTAACTCTTAGACTGGATTATTGCAGTGCCGTCTATGTGGTGCTGCACTTGAAGAGGCCTCTTAAACTTCCAGAGGTCCAAAATTCAGCAACCAGATACAATGTGGTACAATTTGGAACTTACCAAACCTCTTTTTTAAAATGGCAGCACTGGTTGCCAGTTTGTTTGAGTCCAGTTCCGGGTGCTCCTTCCCCACAGACTCTATTGGACACAAAAAGTGTCAGAGGGTGTCCTCCTGGTAGTTCCACCACCCTTAGAACTTTGGGCAGCAGTGGTCCAGGAGAGGGCATTTTTATGTAATGCCCTCCTCAGAGAGATGTCTCCAGCATCAGCATTATGTAGTTTTTCTCTGTACACTGAGGAGGCACCTCTTTAAAATGGCTTTATATATATATATATATATATATATATATATATATATATATATATATATAAGGCTCTAACCTGTTCCCTTATCTTAAGCTGTTTTTAATATCATGCTTTTAAATTGTGGTAACCAGCCCTGGGGTCTCATGATGATTGATCAGATTATTACCTGCCCTTCACCATCTCTTTCCTATACACTGTGGGAGGGGAGTCATGTCCTAAAACAGGGATGAGGAAACGGTGGTTTTCCAAATGTTATTAACCTACAAGTCCCATTTACCCTATCAAGCATGGTAAATGGTCAGGAATGAGGGGATCTGTGCTCCCAACATCTGGAGGGCCATAGTATCCTCACCTTATAAGATATTTGTAGGCCAAGTAGATTGATTTATTACGCACACCTCTAAGGACCCATTCATATGATTAATCTGGCATAGTATGCCTGTGGGTTTAAGATGTTTCTGGGACATACTGAAAAAGTTATGTGTGCCAGCTCAGGACCCAACCTATATTTACCATACTAGTGGTCAATACACTTTCAGCAGCTGGTCAGTAAACACAGGCTAGGGGGTGAACTGAGTGTTGTGAAAGAGTTGCACAAATGGTCCCACCACACAAAAAACTAAGCCTGGTTTTGCTCAGCCCATGTTCAAACCACACCAATTACACAGTGTCACATGAACAAGTCTAAAGCCACATCAGTGGCTCTGAAAACAGAAATAGAAAGGTGGATGAATCAATTCTGAATAAATCTTTATGTTCCCAGGGAATCCCTGGGTGTGAACAGACAAGAGTGGACTACTTATTTCCAAAGACTTCCTGCCAAAAGACTTAGCACTGAAACGCCTTTGTTTACAATCCTCAGGTACTACTGGCTAACAGCAGCTGCAGAATATGGACTGATTACTATCTTTGGAGCCAAGGAAACTATGAACAGCACAAGATGTGACAAAACACTCTAATTACAGTATTCTGTCCTCCGTACAAAAGCCTAATAACAAATACACACAATCAGCTTTCCCAAAGACTAGCCCAGGTTTACTTCACAGACTAGGAAACAGCAGAAAGCATGTCACGTGCTACCCGCCTGGACACACATGCTAGCGACCTTCCCCAAGGGACAGATCCCTATGCTAATACTTATGTATTTAAAATATTTCTAATCTATTGTTCAGGTCACATTGTCCTCGCAAGGCAGTTCACAAAAAGTTTTTAAAACAAGCAACATAATAAAAACAGGACAGATGCTAGGACTCAGTCTAAACAGGTGATAAAGATAACATGCATGATTGGTTTGAAGGGGTGACTCCCAAATAAGGCCCTCAATTGAAAGAAAAGTTGGGTTTGATAGAGTAAACTGGTTCCAACTACACCAAGTTATTTACTTTAGCTTAATCCCAGATCTCAGTGGCTACCACAGGAATTAGGCTATTAGATCTTTACCAGGGTTTGAGCACCTAATGATTGTGACTCCCTAATATTTATAAAATCTGGATAGTGAAGGCAATGGGATCAACCCAAAGCTTAAAAGAATCATGGGAACAGTGTTTCATGAAATAAGAGAAGAAAGGAAGTGGAAAGTACTGGGTATGAAAAACTATTATATTCAGTCTCAGCGAAAATATGGGGAAATTCCCTGAAAGCTACTCTCTGTTGGTACCGGTATATGACCTCAACTACCCTTAGTCATATATTTATGGGGCTTAACATCACCTAAGTGTTGGAGGAAATGTGAGGCATGGGGGACATATTTCCTAATGTGGTGGGAATGCCAATATAAGGAAAGATTTTTGAAGGATTTCTTTAAAGAATGTAGTCATATGGTAAAGACAGATCCAAAATTAGCATTGTTACCATTTTTAATCACCAAAATGCTGAAATCCCATATTAGAAAATTGTGTGTGTTTATAGTAGGGCATTTATTAGCTGCAAAATACTGGAAGAATTCGAAAGATCTACTGACAGAAACATGGTGTAACGAAGTATGATCAATTATATCGGCCGAAAAAATGACTGGTCAAATTTAGCCATAAAGACATCAAAAGAAAACATTATGAATTATTGGGATGAGAGAAGAAACACACAAGAGATTCATAGTGAATTGTGGAAAGATCTTCACACATTAAGTTTTTGGAGGTTTATATCTAACATCTTTTATCTAGTTAGGCAACTTATACATCTGCACTCATCAAGGAGCTGTGATTGGCTGCAGCTCTTTACCAAGCGTAAACAGGAGGAGGCAAACCTGGATTTGCTATTATATAGCGTGTGTGAAACCTCCCCTCATTTTATCTTTAGGAAGTTGCCTTATACTGAGTCACACTATTGGTCCATCTAGCCTAGCTCTTTACTTGGCGCTTTCACGGACTGAACCTGGGTCCTTCTGCTTGCAAGCAAACCCAGGAAAAACAAAAATGTGATGGGTTACGTTTGAATTTCAGGCAAATAATTGCCAAACAGCATTTAAGGGCCACTTGTTTAGATGACCTCAAGACCTTACCCCATGTGCCATGTGAATGATCCTGAATAAATAACTGCCAACAAGGCCACCACCTGGATGAGGCTCAGCAGGTATGGGAAGTGCCTGGGAACTGCACTTATGCCGCCTCTGGTTCCATAACAGAAGAAAGGCGGCAGAGAAATGTAAGAAAACACATACATAATGCGTATTCCTCACTTCACACTACGTAGGTATTGAGAAGAGGTAAATGAAGCCTGAGGCCCCTCGCTTGCCCCACCACCTGCATACGCGTGAGGAAGCCTCTCCTCAGGTAAGCGCGCTTTCGGCTGCAGGCGCGGCGGGTTTTGCCTTCCGCTCGCCGGAAGGAGCTCGCCTGCCGACTCACCCGCGTTGTAGAAGCGGTCGAGCACCGCCGTCTCGCCGAAGTCCAGCTTGCCGAAGTGCAGCGTCTGTAGGTCGGCGCCCACCGCCTCGCACGCTTCCCGCAGGCTCTGCAGGGCCCCACTCTCCGCCGCCTGCAGAAGCCCCGGACTCGCCTCGTTGATCACGTATGACACCGTGGTGCTCCTGTTGCTGGGGCCGCCGCCGCCGCCGCCGCTGTTGTTTTTGGCCCGGGCCGCCGTGTCGCTGGCGGGGCAGACGGTGCTGCTGTCCTCATTCCAAAAGGTGCCGGGCGGCGGCGCGCCTGGGCCGCCCAGGAAACCCCGGGCCGCCGTCCCCTCGCCTGCCGCCGGGGCTCTCCTGACGAGCCCATCCTCGTAGAGCAGCGGGCAGCCGCCGCCAAGAATGCCCGGCGGGCTGGGCACCGAGAAGCTGATGATCCCCGCCTCGCTGGTGTCGCTCATGCCGGCTGCTCGGCGCCGCGTCCTCCTGTCCCAGCAGCCTCCTTGCCCCGGGACGAGACTTTACGCAGATGCCATGCCTCCGCCGCCGCCTTTCCCCCTCGACCTGTTTTCTGCTGTTGGCTTGTGCGAGCTGCTGCCGAGCTGGAAACCGGAGCGGGAGGGGAAGAGGGAGAAAAGGAGCCCTTCTTTGATTTCAAGCTGCAGCGGCGAGGGAAACGCGGTTTCCTCCGTTGCCCACCAAAGCCACCATTGCGCACTCCTTTTCTGAGCCCCGCCGGCTCATCAGGTTGGCTATCGGCTCACCCGGCAGCCCTGGGCGCCTTTGGAAGGGTATTATTGCACGCCAGCCGCCCTTGCTCTCGCAGTTCTTCAGCAAACCCGCCGCCGTTTGCGGGAGCGCGCCTCTACGCCCGAGGGTACTTAGCGTCTACCCCGCCCGAGGGGCTTTGCCAACGTGAAAAACCGGGGGAAAGAAAGAAAGAAAGAAAGCACCCAGCCACTTGTTGCATTGCTACTGTGCAAAAGCAGCACCCTGCCCAGGAAAGGCTCCTCCCTCCTACCTTTAGCCACGCCCCCTGCCCTGTAGTAGAGAGAGAACTGCGCATTCCTGCGCTTGTAAACATAAGACGAGTGCCAAAGTTTGGTCGAGAGGAATCGTGCGGCGCCTGAACCGAGAAGTGGCTCCTGTACGATAAAGCGCCCTCTGCTGTGCTGCTCCTCTCGTCGACTTTGCTCAAGGTTGCTTTTACGCAAACGGGAGCCCGTTAGCAAAGTGGCTTCGCATTACAGCCCCCACTTTCATTTACTTTTTAAATGCAGAGGCAGGCAACTAGTGTTGAAAGATCCTCACCGAGTATAATTTATAATTTTCAGTCCATTTTTTTTTTTGTTGGCATATTCTTCTTCCCTGCCCTTCTCCCCAAGGTCCCAGGATGGGTTACAGGAGTAAAGCACGTGGCATGAACCTTATTCTTGAAATACTAGGTGGGAAATTGGATGAAGTTAAGTACATATACGAATTCTTATTCTGTTCTTCATCCATTCAAATATCTTGGGGTGGCGTGGGGGTGTCTTATTCTCCTTAGAGCTGGAAGGCAACAATGAACTGTTCTCTTTGGCAAAGGGTTGTAGCCAAGTGATAGAGCACATGCTTTTCAGACAGAAGATATTCCCTGTCCCAAGCATCTCCACAGAGGATTCAGGAAAGCCATTGTCTGAAACCCTGGAGAATTACTCTCTGTCTTTGGACTATAATGAGCTAGATTGGTCTGATTGGATAAGGGAACTAAATTTCCTATTCTTATTTATTTAGTTCTAAATCTTTTATACCACTGTTCACATCAAAGCAATCCTAGGGTTGTTTCCACCAATATGTTTAAACAAATATGTTCCAGGTTTTACTTCCAAGAACTATGGTCCTATACACTTAGGGATATAAGCATTAAAGGGCAGAGTGATCAAGGGAAGTAATATTACCACTGTATTCCGCTCTGGTCAGACCTCACCTGGAATACTGTGTCCAGTTCTGGGCACCACAGTTCAAGAAGGATATTGGCAAGCTGGAACGTGTCCAGAGGAGGGTAACCAAAATGGTTAAAGGCCTGGAAAGAATGCCTTATGAGGAACGGCTTAGGGAGCTGGGTATGTTTAGCCTGGAGAAGAGAAGGTTAAGGGGTGAAATGATAGCCATGTTCAAATATATAAAAGGATGTCATATAGAAGAGGGTGAAAGGTTGTTTTCTGCTGCTCCAGAGAAGCGGACACAGAGCAATGGATTCAAGCTACAAGAAAGAAGATTCCATCTAAACATTAGGAAAAACTCCCTGACAGTAAGAGCTGTTCGACAGTGGAATTTGCTGCCAAGGAGTGTGGTGCAGTCTCCTTCTTTGGAGGTCTTTAAGCGGAGGCTTGACAGCCATCTGTCAGGAATGCTTTGATGGTGTTTCCTGCTTGGCAGGGGGTTGGACTGGATGGCCCTTGTGGTCTCTTCCAACTCTATTATTCTATGATTATTGATTGGTTGATTGCATTTATATCACACCTTGTTTTTCCAAGAGATTTGGGTAGCATTCATGGTTCTCTCCCCTGCTCCTTTAATTCTCACAACTACCGTGTGTGGTAGGTTAGGCTGAGGTAGGTCATGGCAGAGTGGGGATTTGAACCCTGGTCTCCCAGTTCCCACTCCAACACTCTAGCAACTATAGCACACAGGCTTTACCCATTGACACACACCCCAGCATGTGCAACACAGTGTCCCTCTGCCTAAAGAATGCATGTTGTTGTTGTTTGTTTGTTTTAAAATTGTTACATATGACAAATAAGCTTATCAATAGTAAACTTTCTGTCCTAACTTCCTTCACATGCTCATTTTCTGTATGCAAGTGCATTTTGCTAGGGGAAACATTAAAAGACACCATCATCCAACCTGTTCCTTGAAACCAAGTTCAGGGACCAATCCCATGCACCCACCAACATGCAAAAATAACTTCCCTGTCTTCTTTGTGAATCTTTTCTTGCAATAGAACAAGCACTGTTGCTGATACCTCACGGGAAATAATCCCCTGGCATAGCCATAACAGATGATGTAAGTGCAAATGCAGAACTGGAGACAAACAGACTGGAGGTAGTATGAGTTAAAAGGCTATGGGAAGAAACTTTTCATTTGTTTTATAAATGTAGGTGACATTTGAGGTGAAAGGTCTGTTTGACATTCAATGAGTTTACAACTTGTGCCCAAGACATCTTTGCATTGGCCCAACACTATTAGAAAATATATAAATAGATACTGTATATGGGATCCACTGTTACACAGTGGTTACAATGTTTGTCTGAATTGGTAAAAGTCAGTATGTCTCGATTTCAATACAACCAGTGGTAAATACTGTATGGGAACAGTCGTCAAGATAAGTTAGACAAAGCTCTTTGCAATGCAATTGAATAAATAGGGTGAATAAAAAGGGCAGAATTTAGCCATTTTCTCACAGCTTTCATCAAATATAATGTTCCTTACAGTGTGACCCCCCCAAATGTCATGGATTTCAGTTCTGGTTCTGGAGACCTTTTGTGTAGCCCAAAATGGTCAAGGACTGAAGTACATGTTCAAATATGATAATTGGGCAATTGGTGTTTTCTGATTAAATTTTTGTGGCATCTACATCTGTCCATAATTTAATTAACCTACTCAATATACAGTATATGGAATGAAAAAATATCTGGAATATCCTGAAATACTGCAAGAGCTGCCACAGCGTGTTTTTCCTAGGAGAATTTGCAATTTATAGGCAAAAAGAGCCTGTAGCATCTTAAAAACTAACAAATCTTTAAGCATAAGCATTCATGAATTATCTATGTGCTGTAATAAAATTGTCATCTCTTTAAAGTGTCACAGCCCTCTGTTGTTTCTGTTAAAACAGACTAAAATAGCTCTGTCTGGAAGTTTTTTACATTTTATAGAATAGTCTAGTCCTTGGCTGCCACCTACTGTTTTCGAGTGGATCCTATTTTAGGACACTGTTACATCACATAACAATATAAATTACATTGTTGTTATTTTACATTTAAAATGTTAAGAACCACCAGTAACTTTTCAATGACATGTGTGCCAGTGATTTACAGCCATTTTTCTAGATCAGACAGGAACACTATAGTATTTATGTAGGGAGGGAATAAGGCTGTCTTGAAGTAACATAATCAAACTTTTAAAATTAATTGGCTTTATATTATTTACCTGTGTCTTAATTTGTATTAAATATATATTAAAGGAAAATAATTGCCCTTCACCTTCAGTTTAAAATTAGTTTAAAATTTGGCCCTGGTAATAATTTTCAGCCTAGAATATTTTAGGAGCAGACACAGAGCCCAACCTTTAACCCATAACAGAACCTACACAACATTTAACCCATAATATATAACAGGGCCAGGGCACCTCATGCCTGGGGCCAAATGCCTCCCTTGGGACTTTCACCAGGCCATATCTCCTCCTAGGCCTTGTTTCACATCCTCGAGTGTTTTGGCCTGGCTGAAAAATGTCAACCCTAATAAAGAATATTAAATATTTTTTAAAAAAAGTTTTTTAAAATGTCAACCCTGATGATACTCTTCGCTTACCTGGATGGTGATAGAAGGGTGTGTGAGTGTGTATATAGTCTACTGTATGGAGATAGATTTTACATTACTTACTCCACACACTTTTCCCTCTGGCACTGCAAGCGGCCCCCAGATGGGATTGCCACTGTTGGATTGAAAAAGGTTCCCTGCCCACGATGTATAATGTAAACCACCAGCCAATGCTTCTTTATCTGCATGTATTTATCATGTACCGTATATGGCTGGATTGACTGCTTTGCTGGATTATAAACTTAGAATCCTTGGTTCTGAAAAGAACTTTTATATGGGGGAAGAATTTCTCTATTCTGCTCCCACATTCACTCCTCTTTACCCCCATTATCACCATAAACAACTGCACTTCAGAACAGTGCCTGGAAGAAAGACTGCTACTATCTTCCTCAGCAAGTTCTCATCTGTTTGTGATTCAAGTATCACACTGCACCCAATTTAAAAGGATGCACAATTCCTCTTCCTCTGCTCTAGCCTTGCAAAAGCCTCCCACTTCCTCAATGACACAACTTTTCAAAAGGGAATCCACCCAGACAGACTCTGCATACTCCACATACTCTGCAGCTGTTGCTGCATGCCCCACAAAATCAAGCGGAAGAGACACAGAGAAATTTCTTGAAACACAAACACACACCAGCAGCTAAGCTAGAGGGTGCCAGGAGGGTGGGCAGATGCCCCCATCTCTTCAGGCACCCAGCACAGCACAGCCTCCATTCACACTTTTGCTTGGGACTTACCAGGCTTGCTAGGAACTGTGGCTGCAACTGCTCTTCCCAATGCAATTGGTATCACAATTAGCATTGAACTGAGAAAGGCTGGATTCTTTTATTGACATTTAGAAGGCATTTCTAAGTTTTTCCAGGGCTTCTCGTTCTGGGATCCTGAAGCACACAACAGAAATGCCCTTCTCAAAACTTCTTGTTCTCAATTCTGGGACAAGAGTCAACATTGTCTTCGAGAGTCAGCTTCATAACACTTAAGGATGGTCTAATTTGCTCCCTTCACTTTTCATTTTAATTAGAGGATTCAGCCTAAGTATATTTTAGAACCATGTATCAAATTTAAAAATTAGTTTCTAACTTTTCTGAGCAGCAAGGTCACACCCTGGATTCTCAGTACAGAGCACTTTATATGACAAGAATGGTCTGTTTTTTGATGGGTGGAAAATGATAGAATTCCATAATTTCTTGTGCACACAGGGTACTTTTGATAAATCTAATGCACAAGTTAACATGTTTAGTCAAACAAAGTTGTAGTTTGTATTAAAATTGCTTAATGGTTAGGCAACCCTTTTGCAAAATCTCATTATTTATGCTGCTTATCTTTCAGCCACCTACGCAGCTTGAAACCGATTGAAACTTTCAGGCTTTTTGATAATGCCAACAATAACACATCCATGCAGGAAATGCTACAGGCTAGAATAATTAGGCACCGCTTTTTACATGGCACTTTTTATCATTCCAAGTTCAGAGTCGCAAAAGTGTGTGCCTTAAAACATTTTAGTTATTACAGAACAATGGAATAATTTGCAGAACGATTACTGATAAAACTCTACCAAGTGAGTCATTGGACTTTTATCATGCAAAAACTTATTCACATGATAGGATTTCACAACAAACAGAGCTGCAATCCTATGTGTGCTAGCTTGAGATAATAGTATTACAATCAATTAAACTTTCTTCTCAGAAAACATGCATCAGATAAGTCTCAAAGCTGCTGTCTGAAAAGTATTTGCTCCTGAGAAGACTGACTGTAAACAAAAGGGACATCAGGGACATCAAGCCCACAATGCTAGATATACTTATTAAGATGTGGTGTGAATGTTTCTTGAATGCTGGGAAGGAAGGAGGCAGACAGGCTTGGGGAGGAAAAAAAAACATACAGAAAGGGGGCAGAGAAACAAATTAATCTCCCTTGCCCAAGAAGAAACAAACAGACCACTCAGAAAAGAGAAGAGGCAGGAGAAACCAAAAAGACACATGGGAGCAGGTGAGGGAAAGGAAAAGAAACAGAAGGTGCCTCCAGACTGTCGGTATTTTGTGGAAGGGAGTCTATGCATACTGGAAAATTATGTTTGCGCAATTAAAATGGATTTAAGTGCTCTGCTGCTCTAGTGCTAGTGTAAAAAAATTTAAAAGAACATTGTCTTTTTGTGGTTTGGAAAGTGATGAGGAAATGCACTGAAAAGTGTAGGACGAATGAATGATTAATAGAAAAACGCCCACAAGCAATTCAGAATGAATGCTCATTATGATATAACCTCCCAGCATGCTTTGTGTAAGCAAATCAGGATGAGTGCTGAACACACTGGACACGCCCAAAGAACTCTGCTTTTTTCTTTGTGCCAATCTCAACCTGGGGGGGGAAAGAGAGAGCGATAAGAAATTGGAATCAGTGACACTCCTCCTACTTCCTTTCAAAGCTTTCTGTAGTTTTCCATTGAGAGGTTGCTCCTTTCTCAATTCCAAGGAATACCGTACAGAAAAAAGGTAAACTCCTGGAGAGGGGCAGGAGTGCAAACGTTTCACAGGCACTGGAGGTGGCTTTCAGGGGCACCATTGAATCTGCCACACTGGGGACACCAGGCCTGATATAATGGATGCTGTCAGGTGAGAACTTATGGTGGAAGGAATCTGGCATTTCAACAGAGCTGGTACTTTTGGTAGCCGTGTATCACAGATCTGTGCCAGGATGTCTATGTTATCAACACATTTTTAATGAATCACCACTGTTAAAAATGTAATTATCACCACCTACTTTTTTTCATTTCCTACTGACCTCACAGTTTACAATTCCCCATACACATCTCCTCAACAATGCATATTCTCCTGTGATTTAGGATAGCACTTTATGCATCAAATGAAGTATATCAGAGATAGTCAATATGTTGCTATCCCACCTTAACTTGTGGCACAGACCTTTATACCTATGGTAGCACTCTCCCAAATGAAAAGGGCTTCACACAACTCACTCTTCTTCTAATTACAGTACGTACAATCCTCCATATGTGGAACAAGAATCAGTTTTAAAATGAAACTGAAGGGGGATCTCTTTCATTGCAAATGCTTTGAAATAATTATGTAGTAAACTCCAACCCCTGGGGGGAACAAAGTTTTTTTTTTTTTTTGGTTCCTTGTTTGTTGGAACAGAACTCTGGTTATATTTTGTTGTTTTTTGGGCCATGCAGACTGGAGAAAGCAGTCAATGAAACATTAAAAGCTCATATTCTGTGCATAGAGGTTAATTTTTTTGTAGTTATTTCAAACAACGTACATTTTGGGAACTCAAAGCTGCCTCTTTTCCATCCTAGTACGTAATGCTATTCTACTGGCAGAAAGTAAAGCAATATTCAGATTACACATTTTGCATGAGAAAGAGAAAAGGGCAGAAACAAGAGTGTTTTTCTAGATTAAAGGGGAACCATTTAAACGTGCCATGTCAAACCTGTTCACTAAAATCTGAAGTGAATATTTTATAGGACTATGGCAGGACCCCTCTAAAATTTATGGAAACGTGCTTTGACATTACTGATTAATTGCTAGGCTTCCTCTTGTACTTTTTTTTTGTTAACCCTGCCTTTTTGCTTTGGAAAACGAACTTGCTAAATGCACCCTGCCACGTGCTCCTGTGCTTTTTAGAGGCCTAAAAACAATTACAATACTATGCATAGTTTTATGCTTTTTTAACCTTGTAAATTACCCTGGAATCAATGCTCATGAAGATCAACAGTTTTAATTGAAATAAATTTAAAAATTCAAGAGCTACACAGCCTTCTCAACTGCTGCATCTCGGTCCCTGCTCCTGCCCACCTACCGGTGGCAGTTCAAAAGCACGTTAAAGTACAGTACAAGTAGATAAATACTGGTATACCGCCCGCCGGCGGGAAGGCAAACGGCGTTTCCGTGCGCTGCTCTGGTTCACCAGAAGTGGCTTTGTCATGGTGGCCATATGACCCGGAAGCTGTCTGCGGACAAATGCCAGCTCCCTTGGCCTACAGAGCGAGATGAGCGCACAACTCCAGAGTCATCCACAACTGGACCTAATGGTCAGGGGTACCTCTACCTGTACCTTTACTGTCTTTAATGGCCACAAAAGCCCTGCCCACCCCTCATTTTGTTAACCCTTGTGTAGTCTGCCTTTACACTCCTACCAAGGAGTGTGGTGGAGTCTCCTTCTTTGGAGGTCTTTAAGCAGAGGCTTGACAGCCATATGTCAAGAATGCTTTGATGGTGCTTCCTGCTTGGCAGGGGGTTGGACTGGATGGCCCTTGTGGTCTCTTCCAACTCTATGATTCTATATGGGGCAGAGCCAGCCCCTCCATGAGGCAAGGTGAGGCAACTGCCTCCGGCAGCAGAATCCACAAGGGCGGCAGATCCAGATGTTAGTCTTTAGCCCCCCTCCTTGTTGCCTGATGTAGATCTTCAGGCACCCCTTCATCCCTGGTGAGGAGGGGGAGGTCGCCATTTTGTGGCTCGCCTCAGGTGCCTCAATCATGTATTGGGCCACTCCTTTGCATTGGGTTAGAGAACACGATTAACGGCAAGGAAATGAAGCGCGCCCAACTCTGCTCGCTATTGTGTTTCACGTTTCTTCCCCGCACGTGTGGCGAAACGTCCCTCGAGCTGCGACTAGGAACCGGAAGCTTCCTTGAATAAACACCGAGCAGGCTACTAGGGCGCTTCCCCATTACCGCCCCGCCCCAGAACTGGAGAGGCGGCGCTCTTTGCCCAAACCAATGATGGCGGCGGAAGCGATTTCTGCCCACAGTTCCGGCGGCCGGAGCTGGGTGGGGCTACGGTGACGGGAGCGGGACCTCCCCACAGAGAAGGAGAGGCGGCAGCGCCTCTCCCACAGCCGGCCCGGAATAGCTCGAGCGACGCGGTTGAGGCTATGAGCCGCAGTGGTGGTGGTGGCGCGCCAGCGAAGCCCCCGAGGGCGCAGGCCTTCCGTCTGCCCGGCCGCCACGGCTACGCGGTCGAGTTCTCGCCTTACCTGCCCGGGCGCTTGGCCTGTGCTGCCTCGCAGTACTTCGGGATTGCAGGTGAAGTGGCAAGCAGAGCGCGCATGCGTCGAGAGGGGCAAAGCCGTGTGTTTTGCAGGCTGCCCGGTTCTTCCTGCCCATCGACGTTGGTTGAAGGATGTGGTTTGCCGGGCATGCAATTCTTTTAAAAAGAGTAATCTAAAAAGAAATCGGAATGGCAGCCCGTTTGCATGTTCGCCTCGCTTATTTAGGATTACCTTCCATCCAAGCAAGCGTGATCCCAGCCTTGTTGACTTGACAGCAAAGCCCCACAGATGTTGGGGCTCGCTAGTTGCTGCCGCATAGGCTTGAGGGCTGCAGCCTTTAGATGAGTATGCGCTCATTGGGGCACGCTTGTGGTCGGGCTCGCGCTTCGAAGGTTCCCACAGTGCATAGTAGAAAAAGGCAGTGCTTTTTTTCTTTAAAAATGTTTAGGGGTATTCTCATTTCTACTCAAGAAAACCACCATTTTATAGTTCAAATCTGGAAAAATAAATACATTAAATGGAGAAAAGTACAAAGATTCACAAATGTTTAGGGGTATGCGTACCCCCAGAAAAAAGCACTGGAAAAAACTATGTTTCAAAGGCATCCGAACGGAAGAAGTGTGACGTAGGATTTCTTGTAAGATTCTGAGCTGGAGGAAAGAGCGTTAAAATAGCTCTCCCCATATGTGCAGTGTCAAAACTGTTTACGAAAACACACATACCTAATCCCAATTGTTTCCATGGTTGTCTCTGCTGATGATCTGACATAGGATGTGCTTTTGAGGTACTTGTGGCTGATACTTAGGCATAAAGACCAACCTTAACAGTGTTTAAACATAAGGGCCTAAGAACAGTCCTGCTGGATCAGACCCAAGACCCAGTGGCCAACAATATGCCCATGGAAAACCCATAAGCAGGACATTTCCCACTTGTGCTCCCCAGCGACTGTTATATACAGGCATATCAACTTTTATAGGCGCTAAAGGACAACTTCATGTACTGTCTATGCTACCATCTTCTTTGTTTTAGAAAATGGTTGATTCCAAACTGTAACACTTTAGATAGGTTTGATTGTGTAAGTGAAAAAAACAACTTGAACACCAGGTATTTTATAGAATTATTTTGCATTCCTATGCATGCTTTCCTGAAAGCAACTCCTGTAAGTCAGACTTCTTAAATCACCATTTGGTGGCATTGGACCTGACATTCAAGCTTGCTTAAGATATCTAGTCATGTTCAGCTGAGGTTTTAAAATGCTTTGTATTTATCTCTAAGACTACTGTTGAGTGTCCTGTCACTTCTTACCAATCCCATACCAATGAAAAACATGGTTCTGGTCTTGCACCAGTAGCATTAATTTCATGGGATTTGTGCAAGAGAATGTCCTGGTGAATTATGTGCTTGCATGACTTAATATATAAAACAGCAGAATTCTACACAATATGTTTACGTAAAATATGTAAGGTTTGCTGTATTAAGTGGTGCTTACTTAACAGGTAAATATTCTGTAATTGACAACAATTAAGTGCATATTTATACAACTTAATGAAGTCAATGGAGTTGAACTCCCACCACTTTCTGTGGCTATTGTTTCTTTACTAAGGTTGCAAGAGTAGTAGTTTACAAACATTTTTCTGTTGATTTCCCCACCCTTCTGCTTCAGTGTCTAACTTTGCATTTCCCCCATCACACATTTCTAGCAGTTGGTTCCTACCTACTATGGCATTTGGACTCTGTTTTTTTGAACTGCTGCCAGCCTGAATGGTCAGTGCAGTGTTAGATAGATAAATAGCCTGGCATTGTATAGAAAACTATCATCCTAATAATTCAAGTACTTCACTCTAATCTAATTATCCTAAAAGTATAGTCTAAAGATAGATAAGAGCACTGTTTGCTACATTAAACCAGATTGAAGCTAGTCTGTTCCTGATATTTCCAGGGAACCACAATTTTGCCACACTGGGTTCTGTGGTGGATTAATGGCTATAAATTAAAGACATAAAATAAATACTATATTCTACTATAAGATATTTCCTTATTTTCAAAGGGTAATATTTTTCTTTTCTTTTTCAGGTTGTGGAACTCTGGTAGTATTAGAACAAAATGAAGCTGGAGTTCATCTCTTCAGAAGGTACTATCGTTCTATAACTTACTAATAAAAATATAATCATATAACCTTGATGTATTGGAATTGTCTCTAACCATCAAAATCGGAGCAGTCAAATAAAGGAAGTTGTGATCAACTTTTGGACTTCAATGTTATTTTAGAAGCTTCATTTTGCTTCCGAATCCAAGCCAAAACTTGGATTTAATGGAACAAAAATGGGATCCTTGGCTGCCTGGGATATATTTCCAAAATTAATTTCTGATTATTCTTGAGGGATAATCTTTAACTACCGGTACTTTAGCTAGGCTGTAGCAAGGAATCATTCATGTGCTCTGATCCTTCAAGGGCAAAGTACCGTAGGCTAATTCGCAGATCCAAATATATAGAAGTGCACAAACTTTGGAGTGTCTTGGTGAGCCACAAGGTAATGCCCTGTTCCCCTCACCACCTCTGCACTTTAAACTTAAGTGAAAAGGGAGACTTTCTACTTCAGGGATGCTGAGAGGGTCTCCAGCGTAGTCCAGCTGAAGGGATATGATACCCTTTTTCCTCACTAGATTCAAGTACAGGAAGAAGTCTGGGGCTTGTCACACTCATCAGAATGTGGTGAGAAACACAATGGCAAGCATGACAGTTCTTTATGGATTCTTGCAGGTGTGCTTCTGCAAAATGTGATTTGCATTCAGAAGAGAATGTGATTCTTTAGTACACTATGTGGATGGGGATACCTGTATACACCCATTTAGGTGCCAATGAGTGCTTCCATATGCAGTCTTGGTGCCTAAGTTGTGTCCAGTACTTTGTGTGTGACTATGTCTCTTGACTGAGACCATGGCATTTTAGCAACAGTGCTACTTGAATGCCGTTTAGAACATAAACCCTTTAAGCTGAGAAGGGATTTAAAAACCAATAATGGGTAAGTGGCTGAGGCCTACCATTTGGCAGACTGAGGCCTACCAGACCCCAACCCAACCCTTACATAAAGTTTTAGGGCCTTGAATACAAGGCCAGGGGAAGCAACTGAGGAGGTGGGCAACAACACTCTTGAGATTCCTGACCAAGACGTCAGCCTATAGGTTTTACAGCCAGCGCAGGAGTTGGAGGGCACACACAAGTTGTGCTGCCCCTTATGGAGATGCAGGAGAGCAAAGCAGTGGTGAGGAACCTGCTGGCTCTCCGATGTTGTTGCACACCAACTCCCATCATTCCAATTCAAAACACAGGAGAGGCACCAAGCTAGGGAAGGCTAACTTTGTGAATCAGACAAGTTATTTATCATTTTTTTAAAATCCTGCCCTCCTCCTAAGGAGTTCAAAGTAGCATTAGCGGTTCCCATCTTATCCTTACACAATCTCTACGAGGTAACTTAGGCTAAGACAGAATGTGTTTGGCTAGCAGGCACCCCCAAACTGTGGCCCTCCAGATGTTTTGGCCTACAACTCTCATGATCCCTAGCTAACAGGACCAGTGGTCAGGGATGATGGGAATTGTAGTCCAAAACATCTGGAGGGCCGAAGTTTGGGGATGCCTGCTAGAGTGCTCAGTGAAGCTTCATGGCTCATCCAAGATTTGACTCCTGGTTGTTCCCCAGTCCAAAACTATCACTCTTTCTATGGAACTATACTGACTCCTGAGAAGTAAAAAAAAATAAAAGAGAGAGAGACTTAAATCTGCTATCTTAGCATATGAATTTATTTAAGTTATGTACCATTTCTCATGAACTAATGTGTTGGTTGCTATTTCTTTAGTTTTGACTGGAACGATGGCCTGTTTGATGTGACATGGAGTGAGAACAATGAGCATGTGCTTATCACATCCAGTGGAGATGGCTCATTACAAATCTGGGACACTGAAAAGCCCACAGGTCCACTTCAAGTCTATAAAGAGCACAGTCAAGAGGTATAATACATGTTTTTGCATTTCTTTTCATTCACAAATAGGGACCTAAACACTTAGGCCTACTAAATACCTAAAGGTAAAGGGACCCCTGACCATTAGGTCCAGTCGTGACCGACTCTGGGGTTGCGCGCTCATCTCGCATTATTGGCCGAGGGAGCCGGTGTATAGCTTCCAGGTCATGTGGCCAGCATGACAAAGCCGCTTCTGGCAAACCAGACAAGCACATGGAAACACCGTTTACCTTCCCGCTGTAGCGGTTCCTATTTATCTACTTGCATTTTGACGTGCTTTTGAACTGCTAGGTTGGCAGGAGCTGGGACCGAGGAACGGGAGCTCACCCCGTCGCAGGGATTCGAACCGCCAACCTTCTGATCAGCAAGCCCTAGGCTCAGTGGTTTTAACCACAGCGCCACCTGGGTCCTACAAAGTTGATAAACCAATGATAAGTGCAGTATTGACTTTACTCTTAGATTTTGTTTTTCATCCTTTTTTGGGGTAATGGCTTGGAATTGGCTGTTTGAGCTGAATTATCCTAATCTCTCTATTGGTTTCTTGCCATTGGTCTTGCTCCACTTTCTTGTGCTGTTCTTGAACAAAGGAAGATCATCTTAAAATTTAAAGAGTACATTTAAAAATGTTAACTTATTTTTGAACACTGGAAAATCATATTAAAAATTTTAAGAGAAGTTCTGCAGATGAGTTATAATTCCTTACTAAAAATTAGGAAAATTAAAGTACATCCTCTAGAGATTGTAGTGATCTATCCTAAAGTTAGGACCCAGGTGGCGCTGTGGGTTAAACCACAGAGTCTAGGGCTTGCTGATCAGAAGGTCAGCGGTTCAAATCCCTGCAACGGGGTGAGCTCCCGTTGCTCGGTCCCAGCTCCTGCCCACCTAGCAGTTCGAAAGCACATCAAAGTGCAAGTAGATAAATAGGGACCGCTCTGGCGGGAAGGTAAACGGCGTTTCCGTGCGCTGCTTTGGTTCGCCAGGAGCAGCTTTGTCATGCTGGCCACATGACTTGGAAGCTGTCTGCAGACAAACGCCGGCTCCCTCAGCCTATAGAGCGAGATGAGTGCTGCAACCCCAGAGTCGGACACGACTGGACCTGATGGTCAGGGGCCCCTTTACCTAAAGTTATATTTTATTAATTTTTTTCAGAGTTGCCACACATATTGCGTTAACCTGTTCATGTAAATGTTACCGTCTATTTAAGCAGAGCAGTGCATAGCATATAGTTCTTCTGATCCACTGGGGAGAAAAGCCACAATCATTTCATCATCCTTAGCATTAATAGCAAACACAAAAGTTTTCACATTCTATAAACTGAACTCAAAAGATTTTTTTCCTGGGCTACAGAAATCATTATCTTGTATTCTATATCATATGAACTTCTGCCTTCTGAAATGAGTTATTACTTATTGGCTCTCATAAAGATGCCTAACTTCTCTTTTTTGCAGACATTGCAGCTATACGGGTTTCACGGAAGCGTGCTGACTCATAATGGTCTGCTAGCCTTCTAATATCTGAAAAATCCTTCAAGAATTATAGCTAATTTTGCTGTGGTTCATATCTGCTGAGGATTGTATTGATCGTATAATTTATTTGCCCAGTGAAAAAGAATAAACTTCCTCCTAAGTATCAGACGCTAGAAAGAAATTCACTGTTTTGGGAAGACTTGTTTTTAAGCTATTCCTATGATATAGGACTTGTCTTCTCCACTTATAAGTATCTGAAACTGGTGATTTCTGGAGACAATTTGAGACGAATATGAAGACTAAAAGTTTGAGCCAAATCTAGTCTCTGGGCCTACCCTTGAAACTTTGAAGGTGTATTGTTTATTGAAAAAGGAAAGGTGATTGCTCCAGAAACTACTTGCTTTTTACTGTCCGATGCAAATTCCCCACTCTGTGAAGTGAAAGTGACCCATAGTATTTGACTCCAGGGTCATCACATCAGTACAGAGGAGACACACAATCACTCCATTTGCTCTGGTGTTTGAGCCAGCATGTTGCAGTGAGATGGGCTTGCTGGCATCATCTTGGGCTTCACCTTCTAGCACAAGCAGAGTATTTCACCAGCAAGTTTCCATCAGTAAGGGAACTGGGGCACCATTTGAGGCAACTGAGACAGAGGCCTTGGCAAAGATTGGATGCCCCTTGGGTGTTAGTTTTTAAAATGGTGGCACAGGCTCTCAGTTCTTAGCATTAAGAAGTAGTTACAAGTAGTTTGTAACTACTTCTTAATGCTAAAATTATATTTGTAGAATACAGCACAAGAAGAGACTTGATGTTCGATGTCTCATCCTTGCGGAGCGGAGCTTGAATGAGCAGTACAGAGATGGGATCCAAGGCCAGTAGGACAGAGCACTAGGGATCATGCATAAGCCAGCCTTCTGTCTCTCTCCCCACCCCAAAATGAATGTCAGGGCCACACAGCATACAAGCAGGAGAGCTGGATTGGTGCTGTGGGTGACAAATCAACATTATATAAAACGAATACATTATCTTCAGAGCAAGGATTAAGTCTTGCACATCAGATACTCAAAGCAAGATGAAATTTGTCTCCCTCTCCTTACCTTTGGGTGTCACGTATCAGAATTGGTGGCAGCTTGTCTATAAATATGTAAGACATAGTCTTTGCCCTAAAAATGATAATATTTTACTAAAATATTACATTATTTTAAACGTAGTTTGGGGGTAGTATTTATCTCTGGACTGTTTATTGCTCAGGAAGCAAGAGAATTGAAGAGAATTGAAGGCGTCAGCCATGGATTAGAGATATTTGTAGCAAAATGTGTACTGTGAGATAAAGGAAGGGCTCTTGCAGGTCATCTAAACATGTAGCAAGATTGCAGACTGGAATATGGATACAGATATCTGGCTGCCATTTCTTTTGAAGAATATATTAATGCTTAATCCATTTCTTATTAATATTCTCATTATTTCTTATTTCAGAAATAAGCCTGAGAGCTTTTTGTTATTGTTGAGGATAAATGCTAATCCTCCCAACATCAAGGGAATAAATAATAGAAATATAATATAGACCTTTATTATCAGAGAGACTGTTGCTTTTCATTCTACCATTGACAGACTTGGCACTTAAAGGTTCTCTGAGTGATATGACTACTTGTTTCAGAGAATAATGCTGTAAGCATCACATTTGGTTAGAAGTAAAATAAAAAAATTCCTTCAGTAGCACCTTAAAGACCAACTAAGTTTTTATTTTGGTATGAGCTTTCGTGTGCATGCACACTTCTTCAGATACAGTGAAATGGAAGTTTCCAGGCACTTATGTAGAGAAGGGGTGGGGAGGGGTGGGGAGGGGGAGGGGGGATCACTCAGAAGGGTGGTGGAAATGGGTGATTGACTGACTGATAGCTGTTGATGACCGGAAACGACTGCAAATGGTTTTGCATGAAAAAGCAAGGGTGGAGATGGCTGAAGATCGCTTATCATGTATAATGAGATAAGAACCCGATATCTCTGTTCAAACCAGGTCCCTCCATGGTTTTGAGCTTGGTGATAAGTTGCAATTCAGCAACTTCTCTTTCCAGTCTATTTCTGAAATTCTTTTGTAGTAAGACAGCTACTTTGAGATCTTGTATAGAATGTCCTGGGAGATTGAAGTGTTCTCCTACTGGTTTTTCTGTCTTCTGTTTCCTGATGTCAGATTTATGTCCATTTATTCTTTGGCGTAGGGTTTGGCCTGTTTGTCCAATATAGAGAGCTGAAGGGCACTGTTGGCATTTGATGGCATACACAATGTTAGAGGATGAGCAATTAAATAGTCCTGAGATGGTATGTTGGATGTTGTTGGGGCCAGTAATGGTATTGTCTGGGTGTATGTGGCAGCAAAGTTGGCATCTGGGTTTATTGCAGGCTCTGGTACCAGTGTCCATGTTAAGTCTGGTGGTTGTATTATTGTGGGTGAGGAGTTGTTTAAGATTGGGTGGCTGTCTGTAGGCAATGAAAGGTCTTCCTCCCAGAGCTTGAGAAAGGGAGCTGTCATTGTCCAGGAGAGGCTGTAGATCTCTGATGATGCGTTGTACTGTTTTAACTTGGGAGCTGTATGTGATGACTAGTGGTGTTCTGTTATTTTCTTTTTTGGGTCTGTCTTGCAGCAGGTTCTCTCTAGGTATCTGTCTGGCTCTGTTGATCTGTCTGGCTCTGTTGATCTGTTGTTTAACTTCATCAGGTGGATATTTTAGTTCTAAAAAGGTTTGCTGTAGATTTGGTTAGAAGTCTCTTTTACCTTGCCCTTGTGTTCGATCTTTTATAACCACACACACACAAATTACCATCAAAGCCAAACTTAAAAGTAGTCACTTGCCTGGTTGAAGGGTAATAATTGTCTCTAAGCAATATTTTTATTTATTAGGCTAGTAAAAAGTTTCATGCTAATAGCATCTCTTAGTTTGCTTACAAGGCTTATCAAAAGAAAATCAGCTGGTACAGATAAAAGTAAAATGTTTCTTGTTTAAAGTCTTTTTGCATGTGCAAAGCAGGCGTCACAGGCCCAGCAGGTCTATTTTTGCATACTGCATCAGGATTAGCATTTGACAGTTATGGGAATGGTGTTCCACAAGCAGCGAGGACTTTGTGAATTAATGCCCCAAGAGGCTCATCACGGAAACCTCGATATAGTGGTTGTGCTGCCAAATTATTTGTGTTTTGCAGCCTAGTTAACTCACAAAATAGCTACATTATTGTTAGTCATGAGAGAAAACTGGTCTTGCAATCCTTCATGAGTTGCTTCAGATTATACTTTGTGAAGTACAATTGTCGAGATATACGTTCAGATTTTTTTTAGCAGAGTGGACTAACGAGGCTGGCAGTTCTGGCATGTTGGAATCAGAACTGTCTCGATGTGGTATTCCTCCGTTGGTGAGATTTGAGCTGCTCCTTGAGAAAAGTGAATCTCTGTAGGGATCCACTGGTAATTTGAATTGTGAAAGAGAGATAACAGTGTTCAAAAACCTAGGGGGTTTCCTGGTTTGGACATTGCCTTCCGTACACAATAAAGGGAGTGGAAGAAAGATGAGGGGAAAATGTGTCAGCCTGAGGATAGCCTGATAGAATCTTAGAGTTGTAGAGCTGGAAGGGATCACAAGGGTCATCTAGTGTAACCCCCCCCTACAATGTAGGAATCTTTTGCCCAACATAGGGCTCAAATCCACAACCCTGAGATTAAGAGTCTCATGCTCTACTAACTGAGCTACCAGAAAGGGTGAATAATATCTGGGCAGAGGTTTAGGAGATAGTCGTAGTGATCCACTGAAATGGCTCTAATCATTTGGACCATAGGGACCATCTTAGAGAGCACATTGTAAATTGCTTTGAGATTACTTTTTAACCATCAAGTGGTGTATGAATTTTATTAAATAAATAATAAATAAACAATGGAAAGGTCTCAGCTTTCTGTTTTAGGAAGGGGAGCCTCGGTTCTAAAGTAAAGACTGCAGTAGTACATTTCCACAAATAATACAATGCATCTACCTACTCATTTATTTCTCATTTCATATGTCATATGTAGCTAAATAAGCTTGCATCTTTATGAACATGTTACTGAGACTTCATGTATCATTAAGCCTTATATAGCAAACAGTTTAATTCCTGGTGTTAACGAGAGAAAACTTTCATTGTGGGGCTTTGTTTTGCTAGATATGTAAACATTTCAGAAGGTTTATGCTTTAATTGATTTAATAACAAATATTCTCACTAGTGGCAGGACAGGAAAAAACAACACTCTAACTATAGTTTGTCTAACTTTGATGTTTTGTGAACTTGTAAACTGAAATTAATCCAATATTTGCAGGTTTACAGTGTCGATTGGAGCCAGGCCAGAGGAGAACAACTAGTAGTATCTGGGTCGTGGGATCAAACAGCAAAATTGGTATGTTTGTACTTCTGGCTATTTTTGTATTAATTCAACATTCAGGAAGAGAAGCATCTCTTAACGTGTGCCATTCTGTTGACTTTTTGTTCGAACAGATGCTACCTTGCTCTCTCTGCTGAAATTATACTGGGCTTAATAAAGGTCAAGAATGTGGAATCTCAGAATTCTAACTCTCATAATCCTTGACCATTAACCATGCTGGTGGGAGTTGCAGTCCAATAGCAACTGGAGGGCCATCCCTGCTTTATTTCTTGCAAATGCCATAGGCAGTGAATGAATTCAGCATCTGGAGACATCACGGGATGTGGTTCTCCACATAGCAGAAGACCAACTGTTCAAACCTGTGTGAGAGATTTAAGAAAAAATTGCCACCGACCCACTGGGTTGATGATGAAAATAAATGTGAACATAATATTATGTGAAGCAGAATTCCTGGGAAATGAGCAAAACTGCAGGTGCTAGAGTATTGCTTTTGGACCTCCATGTCCTGCAGTAAGAGGTGAATAAGATGAAAACAGAAAAATAATACTGCCACTGATATAGAAAGGATATTAGGCCTGGTCTGAGCACGCAGTGGAACGAGATAGTAGAATTCTGAAGATTGCTCCCCTTCAGCTGTAGGTGAAGGCACCATTTTTAAATCCAGCTGAAATTGCCTACCTCCAAAAAGTCTATCACTGTTCTATTTCTTCTTGAATAGGTTCTCATAGCATGTTGTCATATGCACCAATTAAAAAAGTTTCATGAATAACAAAACCAGAAGTTTAAAGTTTGCTGTCATAAGTGCTGGAGAGAGATTTTTTTGCAGCACAAACAAGATAAGGTGGTAACGAGATTGCTCTATGCACAATATAGGAGTATTCAAGCACTCAGGTTGTATAGAATTATTCATGCAGCAGGATGGAAAATAGCTAATTTTCAGATATATAAAGCAAAGCTGTTTAATAGGTGCACATTTCTAACAGATCTTAGATTCACACTCCTACACAGAGAAGCTGTTTTAGTGGACGATGACACCTTTTTATTTTGTATTATTTTCAGGGACAAACATGACAACAACTGTAGTTATTTTTTCTTTCGGGTTTTTTTGAAAGGCCAAAAGGAAGCATTTTTCTGTCTTTGAATTGGCTCTGTTTTTAAAACTATCTGGGGCTATTTAAAAATAACGAAGTTCATCCTGTGCATGTTTATGCAAACATAAATCATAGTGATTCCAATGACAGTTGCTACCAAGTAAGTGCACCTATAGCTATACCTTAAGTTTTTAAAAAGTCAAGGGGTGACATGACTGAATTTAAAATGAAAACCTAATAAACATCATAAAAAAACAAAGTTCGTCTGTGTAGTAATTTTCCTGTACTCAGTACTACTCAAAAGTAGAAAATGCTGCCCTGTTTATGAACATCTTATAATAGGACAATAATGTATACTGTAGTGCACATATTTAGCAAAACAAGCCTATGTTTTTAATGTGAGCAAATAAAATTCAATTTATTGCCTTCAGTTATTACACTGCACAAACAGCTGTTTATTTGTTTACATTATATCTAGTGGGATCCTGCAGTGGGACAGTCTTTATGTACTTTTAAAGGCCACGAAGGTGTCATTTACAGCACAATATGGTCTCCGCACATCCCAGGCTGCTTTGCATCTGCCTCAGGTAAATATTTAACTGTGCAGTCATACTCAAAAGGGGAACCCTTACGTTATTTTTGATTGCTTTCAAATCCTGTCCAGCAGGTGGTGGTATAAATTTATAGAAGTGGCAGAAGAAATGATAAATGTATAGCTATAATTGAAGTGGAGGTTCAGTAGTTATCTTTTAAATCCACTGACTTGGTCTCTCTACATGGATCAGCAATTGTCTCACTTGAGTGAGCTAGTGGCAATTTTTCACACTGGCATCCCCCCCCCGCCCCCGCTTCTTTTGAAAAAGCCCCCCCCCCTTGCCTGCCTGTCTGTATGGCAGTGTAGTGCTTTGCTGTACAATCTGGCTTCACATCTTTTACCTGATATTTCTGTGTCCATGAGATCAAGGCTTTCCCTGAAAAATGCACCTCAACAAGGCTTTGGGTAGTGTGTTGATTAAATTTTGAAGCCTGTGGTTCATAAGAATCGAACCATTGTGTTACTTCAGCTCATGCTTATTTCTTGTGTATCTGGGTGACTTTTTATAAAAAATGATTGGTATCTCTTGGGGCAAGCTGAAATCCTCACAATGATTTGAAAAGGGATTTGGGAGTGTAATAAAAAGGTACACTGCAGTAAAGATGTTTTTTTTAAAAGATTTCCAGAATATTCTTTAGGCTAACACCATCATACTGTTGCACCAATTTACTTCCTATGGTTTTCTAGGATTATTGTAGTGGCGGCATTAAGACTTAATGTTTGTATCATGCTTTTGAGTGTTCAGAGTGCTTTGTTCACATTACCTTACTGCTGTTTTTGCAACAAATCATACACACACACACACACACACACACTGCAAAAGGTGGGGAGGTTGAAGGCAAACATGAGCAATAGTGGCATCCTATAACCAAAGTTAGTTTGCAAAGTAAGATATCAAGCCATAGTTTTATTCTTGGGTTTTTTTTCCCTCCCCAACTGCATTTTGTTAGTTTTCTGAGTATATAGCATGGAATTGTTGCTTTCAATAATGATGTCTTGAGGTTACTAATGCATGAATTACTGTGGCCTGACTATCCGGGTCTGAGAATGGCTGCAGTTGGCATAACAACCATAACTGGTAAAAGGAATTCATAGCCACTAAGCTACATGAGCTTCCAGTGAGAAAGATGGATTCAGGATCACTCCCAAGCTCCAAACCTGTTCTTTCAGAGGGAATGCTATCTTGCCCAGAACAGGCAACCGGTCAATCTCTCGGACACCCACAGTGCCTCCTATTTCCCAGAGTCGAAGCTCAGTTTACCATCCGTTCCATCACTGCAGCCAGATAACAGTCCAGATAATGCAGAGTCTCTTTTCACTCAGATGTTACAGGGAAGTAGAGCTGTGCATCATCAGCATACTGATGACATTTTGCCCCAAAGCTCTGAATGACCATACCCAGTGACTTCATATAGATATCAAACAACATTGGGGATGAGATTGTACCCTGAAGTACAACTGAGTACGAGGACCAGGGAGCCAAAACACAGTTTCCAATGCTACTCTCTGGGCACAACCTTTTAGGTAGGAGTGGAGCCATTGTTAAAGCAGTGATTCCATTACACATCCCATGGAGCCTTTCCAAGAGGATCCCATGGCAAATGTATCAAAAGCTGCTGAGAGATGGAAGAAGCAGTAACAGAGTTGCACTCCTTGTATCCTGCTCTTGATACAGGGTGACCAGGGCTGATTCAGTCCCCAAACTCTGCCTGAGCCTGAAGTGAAATGGATCCAAGTAATTCATATTCTCCAGGAACTCCTGCAACTGCTTTGCCCACCACCTTACCCAAGAAAGCAGTATTTGTGAACAGGTGTTAGTTGTTGTAAGCCATAGGACTCACATATTACACATTTTTACCTTTATAGCAATAAACATGAAATTAAAAATAGGGATTGTGCTTAAGGAAAGATGTACTGTGTGTGTGTGTCTGTGTGTGTGTGTGTTGTTTTTAAAGCTCAGCATGTTGTGGAGCTTCTTTACCTACTGAAGCAGCATAATTAATCTGTTTGATTAGTAGCAGCATGACCATTTCTCTTCTGTGTACCAAATGGATAGGTCAGCCAGATTTTTCTTTCAAGTGTAATGCCATTTAACACTTCACAGAGATGCATCTTCCTTTCCACTCCTGAACCAGAATTATTTGAAACCAAATCTAATTTGTTTCAATTGAAATCGCTAAGAAAAGCTGGCTCTAGCCCTCAGCCGCATGCAGCTCCTTCACTTGTTGCATGCCTAAAGGATACTTGAACTGCAAGATTTTGTACATTTCTTGCAATTCACTGGCTTCTATTCTTCTATTTTTCCCCACCTACCCACCATTGGTAAGGGCAGGCATGAGTCTTCTGAGCCAAGCTCCTTCAAATGTAAAACAGCAGATACGTAAATAGATGCCCTTTCACTAAACAGTTGTGCTGGACTGAAAATTTTAGACACAAAATTGGACTACTGTAGTGAAGTGGGCATGTTGAACTGTACCTTCCATTTCCCTTGACAGGCCCTTTAAGGACTATTTAATGAGCCATTTTCTCAATCTTTTTGATTAATGAAACACATTATAGAAAGAACAAGATCCAGCACATAGGGGTAGAACACGGGCATCTCACCAGCTGTACTTCTAAATATGTTGTCCTTTTTTGACCTTAGTGTTCCAGACTTGCTTTTTCTGCTGCAGCTTTTGCAGGGAAAATATTTTATGCTTTGGCAAACTACAGTCTCCTGGTTTTTGTTATTCTTTGTGGTACAGAGGTCGACCCAGGCTAACAAACCAACTGTGACCATTATGGACCTTGTTTTGAAGAAGATGCCATACTATCACACAGGTCTTGAGAGAAAAATTCCCAGTGACATTTATTGCTGTGCAATAGCAAGAAAAGTTCCAAATAATGAACGATCATTTTACCTGCTTGTGTTTCCCATCAGTTTGACTGATTTCTGGGATTAATGGGCCAGACCAGAAAGCAGTGTAGTTGACTACATTGGGTACTGGAAAGGCACAAAATGTATTCTTCGTTCTCTGGGCTTTCCTTTTAAGAACTGTTCTAGGTCAGAACATTGGGACATCTGGCTAGTTCTGTATTTAGTTACGAGTGTTGACAGTGGCTGGGATCCAAAGAGCCACTTACTCAGTATTGTCCTTACACGGTGACCTTCCCAGTTACACCTTGCTTGATCTGATTGGTTAAGATGAGTGCTTATAAATCATTTTACTAGGAGAAAATGTTAGTCTGTTTTTGTTTGGTTTTGCTGCTTTGGATTTGCAGAGCAGATGGATCTCAAGATACAATGGTTAAGAGTAATTTATCTGGATAGTTTAAAGAGATGTATGATGGGAAGCCACAAACGATGATTTGCCGTTTATGGATGTGATGTAGAAGCTATTTTGTTCTCTGGATTATCCTGTACTATGCAGGATTGGCTGCTGTCAAACACTTGGCTTTATTATTATTTTATTATTTATACCACCCTTCATCTAAAGATCACAGGGTGGTGATCTTATATTAAGGCAAGATATGAATTAGCTTTTTGCACATACACATAGCCCCTTCATTCCTTCGTGACATGAGCAATCAAGCGAGGAAGTCTCAAATTAACCATAGTTTCCCATTTTATCTGGACCAGGAAACCATGGTTACCAGCTTTTGATAAAACAGGAAACTATGGCTACTTTGAGATGGCCTGATTAATTAGGGTTATTTAGAGACTGCATTCATGAACAGGCAAAAGGCTTATTCATATATTGGCTTATTAAGTTGAGAGAGGATTGTCTGAACTGGATTTATATCTTTGGTTGTTTATTCCGCATAACTTTACATGCAATCAGTGCTGATTGTCCATCTTTCCCCCTGACATCCCTTTTTACCATGTTGGTTGATGTAGCACTTTGAGATGGCATTTTCAAGGAATGACATACAGCAGCCTTCCCCAGCCTAGTGACCTCCAGTTGATTTGGATTACAGCCCCAGTCAGCACAGGCAGTTGTTAGCCTCCTGATGCCTTGGACATCAGTTTGGGGAAAACCAACCTACAGCGATGACCAAGATCTTTCACAAACTGTGAACATATAAACAACTTTCTTAGCTTGTTGTACCAAAAATATCTACGTATATTGGCTTTGTGGATTTTGTATATTTTGCTCATTAGGTTAATTATGTCAAATGGGTTGGTTGGTGCTGCTTCTCATGACAGGTGGGTAGGTTTGATTGATTGTATGTAGTTTTGCTTCTTACATTGTTTCCAGCTCAGTAACATTGGAACTGTCTGCCATACCTATGAGATTTTTGTATGGGTTTACCGGTCAAGTCACTGCAAGAGATTAACTGCAGAAATCTGTTTCATTTTAAGTTGGCTTGAAATGTCACTTGAGAGGCGTTTGTGTTCAGCATCAAAATGGGTAGGGGGTCACCCACTTACTTCTACACGAGCTGATAACCAAATGGTGTACATTCAACTATTGGCTTCGCTTAAATTTAAATCCATCCGGCCTATTGCCCCTAGTTACACGGGATGCACACAGAAGTCTGTGGTCCAAAGCAGTGCATCAAAAATTACTTACATGTAGCCTCCAAGCACAGCACTTACTTAAAATGGGTCTCCCCAGGGCAAAAACACTTATTGACCAGTGCCTGAAGGACATCGAACTGCAGAATAATCTGGCCTCTATTAAGAAATTTTGTGCTTGGTACGCTTATCTGCCCCCCTCCCACTTTGACTCTCTGGCACCATATCTGTCTAACCTAACCATCCCAAAATTTAGGCGGGCCTTTATGCTGGCCAGACTAAATATGTTACCCTCAGCTGTTCTTGAAGGTAGATATCAAAAAATTCCAATCAAGAACCAGCTTTGCCCCTGTGGATCCGGCTACGTAGAGACTGTGTCACGCGTTCTCTTGTCTTGCTCCCTATATAAAGATCTGAGGGATGAGACCATCACGCCGCTCCTATCTGCCATCCCGGGCCGCTCATGTGAAGCCAAATTGTTTTCACTCTTAGCCGACCAGAACAGTTCGATAACAGAAAAGGTTGCCAGATTTATCGAGAGAGCAATGAGACTGAGAGCCGCCATTTGAATGACAACAATGTAGTCACCCGGATTCCCCGCCTAGGATATTATTATTATTATTATTATTATTATTATTATTATTATTATTATTATTATACAAATTATTATTATACGTCAAATTTCAAGGAATGAGATTATTATTCTATTTTTATTTATTATCCCCTGCTTATTTGGTTATTATTATCTTTCTCCTTGTCCTGACCATCCTCCTGAGGCTATATTCACAATATTTCATTTTGGCTGGACTCTACATTTAACCGGCCCGGAAGAATATACCAGAGAGAAGGTCGCCACCCATGGGACCCATGGGACAGAGAGACGTCGATTGAATGATAACCCAGCTTTTACCATGGGTTTTAATAGGTTTAATAGGTTTTATCCGTAACCATATTTGTAATGTATTTTTGTTGGTGTTTGTCCTTTTGATGCTATGGCCTGTCGGCTATGCAAATAAAGTTTGATTTGAATCCAAATGGTGCATGTGGTGGGTGCCCACAAACAGGAGCGCCCTGCCATTCACAGGTTTTCCCAACAGTAACTGCACATAGCTGGTCATGTGAATGAACCTTGAGCCACTAGCCTGAAAATGAAGCATCCTTTGAAGTTATCCAAGGCTGTTCTAAGTGACGAGCTTTGCTTGCTACCACGATAACAAGGATACTAGTTCATGGAAGAGTTCAAAATGACTTTCTTTTCTTAGCTGTGATTCCTGAATTGCAAGGGGTCGACCTAGATGCCCTCTGGGTCCCTTCCAGCTCTACAATTCTGTGAAAAGAGTTAAATATAAAGGTAGCAAATAACTTACTGTTAATACCCCAGAGGACAGGATCACACTTCAAAATGACCTTAACAGATTAGACAACTGAGCCAAAGCAAACAAGATGAATTTTAACAAGGAGAAATGTAAGGTACTACACTTGGGCAGAAAAAATGAAAGGCACAAATACAGGATGGGTGACACCTGGCTTGAGAGCAGTACACGTGAAAAGGATCTAGGAGTCTTGGTAGACCACAAACTTGACATGAGTCAGCAGTGTGATGCAGCAGCTAAAAAAGCCAATGCAATTCTGGGCTGCATCAATAGGAGTATAGCATCTAGATCAAGGGAAGTAATAGTACCACTATATTCTGCTCTGGTCAGACCTCAACTGGAGTACTGTGTCCAGTTCTGGGCACCACAGTTCAAGAAGGATACTGACGAACTAGAACGTGTCCAGAGGAGGGCAACCAAAATGGTCAAAGGCCTGGAAACGATGCCTTATGAGGAACGGCTTAGGGAGCTGGGTATGTTTAGCCTGGAGAAGAGAAGGTTAAGGGGTGATATGATAGCCATGTTCAAATATATGAAAGGATGTCATATGGAGGAGGGAGAAAGATTGCTTTCTGCTGCTCCAGAGAAGCGGACACGAAGCAATGGATTCAAACTACAAGAAAGAAGATTCCACCTACACATTAGGAAGAACTTCCTGACAGTAAGAGCTGTTCGGCAGTGGAATTTGCTACCAAGGAGTGTGGTGGAGTCTCCTTCTTTGGAGGTCTTTAAGCAGAGGCTTGACAGGCATATGTCAAGAATGCTTTGGCAGGGGGTTGGACTGGATGACCCTTGTGGTCTCTTCCAACTCTATGATTCTATGATTCTAAATTAGATTTTTCTATCTGCTGTTCTCCAAAGCCCTAACTGCTGGTGTGTGTTGCACACACATCCTATCCTATGCACGTGAATGGAATTGAAGCCGCAAAGGGTTGTTTTATGGGAAAAATTGCATTGACAGCTTCAGGCTTTTTATGGAATTCCTCCCATTAATGCAGCAGACACTTAATCAGATTGTCAGTATATAGATATATTACAGTATGTAAATCTAAACTCTAGTTCCTTGCTTGGGAGAAGGGGAGACTATTGTAGGAGAAAAGCAAACAGAAAAATCACTGTATTTATTGTCTAAGAAGTAGAAATAGAGAAAGGGATTAAATATTTAAGGGTCTGAAGTTGTGCAAATTATACCCATGAGCACTTATTTGAACAAGAGTAGATTATTGGGGGTGGCCCTGCCTGAATGGCATTTCAATTAATGTGTATTCAGCATCAAACACATTTTCCATTTGGAAAGGTGCAAAGCACTTTTGCAGAGCAGTTAATACTGTATTCAGTCAGTTCCTGTGGGAACTTACCCAGTTGCTTCAGCCCTTGTTTAGAGCCCGAGATCAAGATAGCAACCATGAGTTGTTAAATCGGTGTTGTCTATTCTATTCTACCCTGTCATGATGTCAGTACCAGTTTCTGGAGTGATAAAGCCGGGTGGGAGATCAGGTGGAAGAGGCTGCTCTGGCTCATGGGCCTGATAAATGTCTGGCTGACAACAAAAGGCTAGTCATGTGGGAAATGTGATTAAAGAAATGACATAAATAACAGAACCGCCTGGTGCTTAAAAGGGTTTAATGAGTCATTGTCCCATTTGCCCAGAAGGTCCCTTCTTCCTACCTGGAAAACAAAACTGAGTACATACCAAGTAAAAAAGGCCCAAATGCGTCTGATACTCACATTTGGCACTCCTGAGTTATCTTTTGCCATTCACACTTCAGGGCTAGAGGTTGTGATCCATGCATCCATTTTATCATGAAAAACATCATTTTTATTTTCAAATACTGTTTATGGCAGACTTGTAAAGCCACAAAAGTGATAAGCCTGCAAATATTTTTACTACCTCCTCCAGGACCAGCTTGGAAATACAGGCTTGCTAGCCTCTTAATAGGCTAGTAAGCAAAATTGCCTTTAATGATACAGCCTGGTGAAGTTGTGGGCAGATACTCGTGCCTGCTCTGTTTCCATGCTGGTTGTGGTCAACACCATGTAGGGTGCCGGAGGAGGGAGGGAGGGGGTGATCTGTCTTCCCTCTGCCTGCCAGCCTACACAGTTGCCTATGTAGAATTGCTGGTTGCCTGTGGCTACCAGGACATTGGTCATAAATTTGCCACTAAGAAGCTGCTTACAAATCAGATGCTTACTTGTAAGAGGAAAGCACTCTGACACTTATAAATGAGAGCTGCTTTGGCAGCGGGAAGAAATCTGTGAAGCTTGGCATAACAGCCAGCTATTATCTTAACTGCTAGGTCTTCAGTTTTAATGTTGCATTCATTTAGAATTTTAATGTGGCTATTATATTTATTTATTATAGTAAATGCAAACTGGTTTTACTCCAGCATTTTCAAGCATCCAGAAAAGAAAACGTGGACATGCATCTTAATAGAATTTAGTCACACCGAAGTTTTCCATTCATCATAATTAAGCTTGGCTTCTTGTAGTAGGGCAATTTTCTAAAGGTTTTCCCCAGCTGCAGTGGACTTGTTTTTTTCCAGTTTGCACACCAAAGTATCAATACGCACAGAGAAGTTGCAAGCTACGTAGCTCTTGAATAAATTAAATTCCTATTTCTCATTCAGCTCAAACATTTTATGTTTAAGAGTTTGACAGCAGTGTTAATGACCATAGTGCATTATGGGAAAATAATTTACACATGAGGAATCTGGAGCTGCAGATAATATGAGACATTGGCAGTCTCCCACAAGCAACTTCAGAACATCAAATTGTTAGGAAAATGTTAACAGACTTCCTTGAACTTCTCTAAGAATGGTTTTGATGGGCTACTCGTGAGTCTGTTTTAGGATGAGCTGAATACTCGCACTAGGTTCAAAAGTGCTATGTTTTAAGTCCCTGTAGATCAGAAAATTGTTTTCTCTTTTTACGTAAGGGGACTTCCGAGGCTAAGAAGCTACAGATTTTTGAGTGTATCTAGTGGCCTGCTTCTGAGGCATACAGAGCTGACGAAAACGCTTAAGTTGAGGCATGCTGGCTATTCTGCCAGCACAAAATGTGGCATTATTCCAGCATTGCAGGTGTGTTAGTCCAGGATTTTAGGCAGACACAGCAGCATGTTCATTTAGAATTGGCTGTTTGGGTTTCCATGTAAATCAGCATGCAGCATCCTTGTATATTAGAACTGATTGAAAAGTAGTGTAATTTCTGTGTTTTACTGCTATCAAAATTTAGGGGGGGGGTTATTGGGTTATTCTTGTTTTTATTTTGATTATTATTTATTCTGTGTTTTTATATCGTGATTTTATCCTGTGAGCCACCACCCTGAGACCTGCGGGTATAGGGCGGTATACAGTTGTTGTTGTTGTTGTTGTTGTTGTTGTTGTTGTTGTTGTTGTTGTTGTTGTTGTTAACAACAATGATACTAATAGTCCAATGAGCTTTTGTTCGGCTTCATAATCAGCTGCATCCACGTGTAAGATGGATGAGTTGGTAGGTGCAAATGCAACCCAATATAAATATGCAAAGTTGGATTTCTCATTACAACACAATGGTTTGGGATTTCATCATGTATTGGTACATGCTTGCACATTACATTAATTTAATGATTATCAATAATTACTTGGTATGTTTATATTTTGTTCTATAAGCTGTTGCTTAAAATAGTAAAGTTGCTTCAATTTTGCTTAGCCTATATATTCCTAGTATGCATTGTTGTTGTGGCAGATGCTTTAACAGCAGTGTTAGTAACTAACTGTCATGGAGACCGAATCTGAACTAGTGTAGTGCATTATCTATGCCCATTAGATTTGGACCGGGGAGAGGCATTTTAATGTAAAGATGCTAAAATAAGAGAAACAATCTATTTCTCTGTTGAGTCTAGATTTGTTACTGCCAGAAGTTGCTATGTTGAGTCTATATTTGTTGCTGCCAGAAGTATGCCTGGCCACCATCATTGCCTGCATTTAGGTGCTAAGCTAAAATGTTTGTTTACTCAGGCCTTGACTGTTCACTTGGAGGGAAGTGAGTTGTGGGTGGTGAGGAGTTGGCCAGTTTTAGTGCTCAAATTCTAGCTGGGTGGCTGGGATTTGTCCTTTTACAAATATTCTTGGATTAGCAAGTTCAGGTATGGGGTTTTACAATTGATTTATATATGGTTTTAATTTCACTTTGTTACACCCGTTTGTGTATGAAAAGTGAGACTAAATACAATAAACAAATAAAGTTTAGAATAAATACAGGGACTTTGACAATAACTGATGTTACATTCTCGGTAATTTCTGAGCCTAGAAAAACTGGTTTCTCTGTTGTTCCTTGAGACCTGAAGCTGTTCAGTATCTCAGACTACCTTCTAGCTCCTGTAAAGCCACTTGGTAGCATAAAAACTAGTAGTAGCCTTTTGAGACTTTACTGTGGGGACCTTGTTTTGGCCACAGCAGATATGTGAAGTGTGAACAAGAGACATATATACTTAAAAACTTGTGTGTACCCACCTGGGAGAACTGATTTGTATGCTATTCTCTGAGAAGTATACATGGGTGCTGTGAGGGATATGCATCTGTAAACAAGTTTGCTGCATAAAAGTGTGATGTGGCCTTTAGGAGAGATGTCAAACACACAACGGGCTATTTAACAATGGGTCAGAAATCCTTAAATTATTTATTGATTTATTAAATTTGTGTCCAAGCCTTAAAGGATGATGCACACAGTGTTGTTGTTTTTAAAAAAGAACAACCTAGTACTTTTTTTCAGACAAGTGACACCCATTATTAAAATACAAAAAAACCCTATCTGCAGTATGGATGAAGACCTCTTGCCTTGGCACTAGTAGACATTTTCAGCTGCCACATACTTCATGAGTTTGATGTTAGTCAGATCTATTATATGGTGAAATGAGGCGAATATTCCATTTTGGAATGCAGCATCCCAGATCATGCCACCTTAGTAGTAAATTCAATCTGCGGGCTGCTATAATTAGGCCTGAATAATTGAGCCTTTATTTATAACCTGTCATGAATATTATGCAATAAATTAGTTTCCCCCTTTCTGGCAGTTGTTTGCTACAGAAAGTAATGTGACACAGTGCTTTGTGTAGAATTTTATTTATTTATTTGTCATCTAGTAAAATGTTACTTAAATGTTGACCATGAAAATATAATGGCTTTCACTAGCCAGAAACTCACAAATACAAAAACATATTTTATATACAGTGTGAAAGTGAATCTTGTGTATAAGAGGCACGCTCAGGAGCTTGCATGAAGAGCTGAGAATCTTTAATATGTTTTTGCTTGGTTATATTTTGATAGAAATATGAAGGTGAGAAATGAATGAAAAAAATGTAAATGAGAATGAATTTTATGTCAGGAGGAGGCGGTTCTACAATCAAACCTCAGTTGTCGAATGTAGTCCATTCCGAAAGCCCATTAGGGTTCCGAAATGTTTGACAACAGAGGCGCGGCTTCCGATTGGTTGCAAGAGCTTCCTTCACTCAAGCGGAAACCACTTTGGATGTTCAGCTTCCGAAAAACATTTGAAAACTGGAGCATTTACTTCCAGATTTTCGGTGTTCGGGAGCCGAAATGTTCCAAAACGGAGGCATCCCGGAGCCGAGGTTTGACTATACTAGATCCACTGGTGAAGGAAAGGGAGTGAGGGGAGAGCGCACTGCCCCTGGGAGTGCGATCCTGGTGGGGTGCCATTGTGGTTGACACCCCCCTGCCCCCAAGCAGACTCTTGCTGGCATGCCTTTTGTGTATATCTGCATGTTGTTGTTGTTGTTGTTGTTGTTGTTGTTGTTGTTTTAAAAAAAAGTTTGACCTTTTAGTTTTACTGCCCAGCACTGATAGGAGAGGTGATCAGCTGGGTGCCTGCATCCACAGCCATTTTTTAAAAATTTCCCACAGTGCCTCTGAGCCCAGCCCTCAACATAGAAACACAACAGCAGGACCAGAGGCATTGTGGGAAAATAAAGATGGTGGCAGCTACAGACACCCAGCTAAGCCATTTCTCTAACCATGCTGGGCCATAAGTACTAGTGTTTTTTTAAACACTGCTTTCTATCGCTGTAACAATTGCTAGGGTAGTGCTGGGGCAGCCATGGTGGGGTGAGTCCACTAGGCCACTTCTCCCAAGGACACTTTAAACTTCTGCCAGTCCTAAGGGTGGGGGTTTCTGTGAGGAAAAACAAGTTCAAATCTTCATTCAGTATGCTAAACTAATTGCAGTTATTTGGATATAGGCCAATTAAAATAGCCTGCTGTGATCTTCTCGGATTTTATTTTTCTGACTTTAAAAAACTGATTCTGATTCTTTGCCACCAGCAAGATTACATGCTACTGCTACATCCTATAGCCAATAGACATTTCTTGGCAGCAGGTACAGACTGCCAAATAAGGGTTGTTGTTTTAAAAATAACACCACTATCCTTTTCAGTAAACTGTGATTAGTGACTCGGGAATACAGGATAAGCAGTGGCTCCCTCCAGACTGCTACCATTCATTCCCACACTTGGGAAAGAGAGGCTGCAAAGAACACCTGTGCCCTTAGGCTAGAATGCATAGCTGTCTGCACTTGTACGGACATGCATTTTGGTAAGTGGTGGGAAACCGTTGGACCAGAATTCACCCCATCTTCTACGAATTTGTTCCCACGTGGGCTTTGGGCTTATGCCTTATCCCAGTCTTCTGAGTCATCAATACCAGGAAACTTTATTTATTTAACAACCTTTAGTATATTATTACTTGAACATAATAGATTTGGGCACATGTGGAGTGAGGCAGTCTTTCATGTTAACTGGTCCCAAGCTCTTGAGGACTTTACATACATTAAGAGTATCAACTTGAATATGGCCCTGTAATCAATTGACAGCCAGTTTGTATCTCTGAGCGAGGGTATTTTATGCTTACAAGGTATTGTTCCTGTCAGTAATTGTACTGCAGCATTCTGCACTAACTACCAAATGCCAGGGGAGGTCTGTGTTCTGTTGTCTTCATCTGGCTTCACTGAAAGCCCATAGCATTCTGATGTACCAAAGAGCCACTCTGGCCCTACAATGCTAGAGAGAATAATCAGGGACAACCGCCTGTCTCATCTAGACTAGGGCTTTGACAGGATTGCAAAATGTTTAGTTTTTGCTTATGGTTGCTTGTTCTCCAGGTGTCCTTGTGTCACAAATATCCAAAAATACTCATACTCCTTCACTTCTGTACTACATCCAAGTGTTTGTGTGTGATATTAATCAGTTAAAGGCAGACTGTCAAGTGTTCTGGGCAGCAAAATGTGGGTTATCATCAAAAATGGTTGCCTTATGACAATTTTCCACCAAGTATAATGCTGACATAAAACAGATTTTCTTTTAATTGTATCTCATCTTGAATTGTTCCCGGTGGCTGAAACAACCTCCCACTTCCATCTGGCAGTCTCACTTCTTTAGACTTTTCTGAACCCTCATCTACAGAACCATTTCTGAGCTTTACTTTTTTTCTAATTTTTGCCATTGGTTAACCAGTCACTACTTTATCCTCTCATATATTTTCCCCCAATTTTAATTTTTAATCCTTGTTACTTTTTAAAATCAGGATTTATAGCATAGATATTGCACAGAGTCATGTCATCTATCATACCTTTAAACACTAAATGACATATTAATAGCCGCATTGTGGTGCAACAGGATCGGTGAACATGTTCAGTACCAATATTGGGAAATATTTGCATTGTAGCTGGGAAAGGGCTGTAGCTCACTGGAGGGGCATGCCCTTTGTATGCAAAATTTCCCAGATTCAATCCTTGGCATCTCCAGGTAAGTATGGGAGAGATCCTTGCCTGAAACCCAGGAGAACAGCTGCCAGGCTGTGTCAGCAATAGTGAGTTAGATGGACCAATGGTCTGAGTTGATACACAGCAGCTATTTGGGTTGTATCACTGAGATAAGATGAAAATACAAGGCAGAACAAATAGGTTTTGAAGCTGCAACAGGGGCTTTGAGCCCTGGAGTTCAAAGTAGTAGGGGTACAGTTCTACAGATGAAGGCACATCACCAGCCTGTTTTAATAAGCCCTTGACCATTCTTCACCACTTCATAACACTTATGCTTATCACTGGTTAGAAGTTTTAGTTGAATTGGGTCCATATTGTCATTTATGCTCTTTTAAGGTAAAACCATCCTTTGATACTGTTGCAGCTAAACAGGCCTGTGGCCAGTTTCCTTTTTCCTTTTATTGAACAGGGAGCTGCTGTGTGTGTTATAGATTTTATTGGTTCTAGAGCTGGGCAGTGGGCAAGGATAAATGGTGCTGGGCAAGGAAATTTTATAAATATTTGTAGAGCAATTGGAGTAGCCTAATGTTTAAGAAAGTGGTTGATAATGGAGTTCTAACTGAATTTGGATTCTCTGCTATATGTTTTGATTTTGCAGTTGTGCATTTACTGTCTACTGTGAACCATTTTGAAGGTGTCTATTGGGCCAATAGTAGTTGGTATGGCTTTTATTTTTTAAAAAATTATAATTACGTAGCAGATTTTAAGAATGTTACGCAGGTTGATGATATTGACCAAATCATATATCCTTACAAACAAGAAACACATACCAAAACAAGGAATAAACACAAACAATGAGAAACAAAGCTGAATCTTGCATTGGTTGTTTTTTAAATGTAGAATTACTGCTGCTAATTCCATCTTGTAGCTTTCTTATTATTTTTTATTTTGCATGTGGTGTTTGATTTGTAAGCTTTCGCAGGTACAAGCTTAAAAGCTTCACCATTGTAATTATATGAAAATTTGAATGGATATGTATTGGAAACAGGAAAAGAATTACTTTTTAGTGCCTCTATTTCAGGTGACCAGACTTTAAGAATTTGGGATGCAAAATCACCAAGACCCCCAGTGATCATTCCTGCTCACCAGGCGGAGATTTTAAGTTGTGATTGGTGCAAGTATGATCAGGTATGATAGCTGGAAACCATATATTTCAAATTTTGGGGGAAACTTCTTTTTATTCAGTGGTCATGTTTCTGGCTTGGTAACATATAGACAGGTGTTCTTTCAAGGAACTTGCTGAAGTTAAGCACTTTGGACAGATCAGTGGCGGAGGAACAGAGGAACACAATCCCAGTGGGGTGCCATCTTGGCTGCCCCCCCCCCCCGTGCTGGGCGCCATGCCCCTGCGGGCGGCGTGCCATACCACGCCCCCGGGATGCACGCCAGCCACACACACGCCTGCCCTCCGCCCCCCGCCAGAGCTTGAAGCTCCTCCACTGGGACAGATTTCATTGGGAGAGACATAAGCACTTGCTTAACTCTCAGATTAAAATTGCTGTCCCGTTATTAATTGCCACTATCAATATTAGTTTACAAAAAAGGAATATTTAACTTCTCCATTGTTATCCTTAATTTGCTACTTGTTTAATTCATGACCCTATGAGAGAACCAAAAGAACACCATTGTCTTAGATCAGGGTGTGAGGAACCTTTTTTGGCCCAGCGGACCAGATCTATATCTCCCCCACACTGCAGGCCAACTTTGACAACTGGGCAACTTTGACAACTTGTCAATCATATGATGTTGCAATGTCATCACTGCTCTAGTATTTAAAACATTCTTCTCAATCACATATACTGTCTGTCAACTCTAGATTGATACCAGTATTTGTCTGAGGCTGTACTCAACACATTTTCATGGAAGTCCCACTGATTAGTATTAGTATTGTTAATTTCTGCCCCAGCTAACATTGTGCCCAACTGAATCTTGCTTTATCTTGTTCTGTGACATTATATTGCTTTTATTTGATCTATTTCCCCCTTTTTGTATAAGACCTTGGGGTAGTAAATTGTAAGCCTCTAAGAATTCTGCAATATAAAAAAAATGAACTCGATAGGGCTTACCATACTTCTGAAGAGACATTATAGGATTGTGCTGTTAACAACTGTTCTTTAAATTTAGCATTTGAAAGCTACACACATATATTTACTTTAACCCATTCTTCATTTTATTAAATTACCAGAACTTGCTGGTATCAGGTGCTGTTGACTGCAGTTTGAAAGGCTGGGATTTGAGGAACATCCGACAGCCAGTATTCAAGCTCTTTGGGCATACATATGCTATAAGAAGAGTCAAAGTAAGTTTTTTTAAAAATATATTATTAGATTTCTAGTTTGCTGTACATATATCACTAACATAGGCAGTCTATGTAATTGAGTTAATGAATGCACAGACACCCCTTAAACATTTGTTTAGGAATCACTTTTATGATTAAAATCTGGCAGTAACCTAGCTCCATTTTTGTACCTAGTTCACTGGGGAGCACATTCTATAGACAGGGCACCTTGGCCCAGAAGGTCTTCTCTGAATCTGCTGTTCAGAAGAAAAACCACACCACTCCCATTGGGCTTGCTGACCCTTTGGGTATTCCTAAGTAACTCTTTGGACCAAAGCCACTTCAGTAGGTGATTGTGCAAAGAAGTCGCTGTGCAAGTACCTTGCTTCCATCTTGTGGAAAAAGTGTACTTTTTTGTTGATACTTTCAGATAGTATGTTGAAGTGGTGGCTATGATGAAATATGGAACTTATTTCAGATATCTATTGTAAGTTCTTGCTACTTGTTTAAAACAAGAGAGAGAGAAATGAAAGGATATTAGGACTATAAACTTTGCTGGGTGGCGGTAGTGAGGAGAATGGAAATGGTTATTTTTCACCATTGACGTGCTTGAAAATGATGAGTTAAAATTTTAATTGTGTGAGAGCCAGAAATGAGGTTGACAGAGTTTGGCTCTTGGCTGCTATCTTTGCCGCAGCCTTTGTTTCATCCCCACTGTGTCTGCCAAGGACTATAATAATATATCTACTCTCCCTTATGGGTGAAATTATGAGACTCTTGTGCTGTTGCCAGATTTCAAGCTTGAATCCAGTTTTCTTAATAATAGTAATTAAATTAAAAGAGGGTATTGGAAGAAAATATGGCCCTGTAGTAGCAGTGTGGCATCTCTCTCTCTCTCAAATGTTCTGTGAAATGATGCAGAGTGGGAAAAGGATACTGTTGCTGAATTGGGATGAGTATTTAAACACTTTGACCATCCATAGGTTGAGAACTCATGCTCATTCTGCAGCCCAAGGGAAAATGTAATAGCCACCTTGGGTGACTGTCATGTAAGAGATTATAAATGGAGTTGAGAGCTTAATTTATGGTAGGGCTGTTGGGTGCTTCTATAATAAAATAGAAGCTGGCAACTTTAAAGCAGTCTTTGTACTGAGTAATATGCTTTATAATGACCCTTTACAAAATTCTATTCTTAGTTAACTTATACATATATCTCTCTCCTATATTTGTGCTGTTAATATATATATATCTTTATCTCTTTGTAGTTTTCACCGTTTCATGCTACTATATTAGCTTCCTGTTCCTATGATTTTACTGTGAGGTACTGTAATTTTAAAATTATTTTTATTTTTGTTGTTGTTGTTGTTGTCATATACACAAAATGTCTTGCAGTTTGTGAATCATGTGCTATTTTTTGCTGCTAGTCTGGGGAAACAGAATTTCTAGGGGAAGGTGCTATATTCTGTGTCTTTGGGCTTGAAAAGGTGTTGTGGGAGATAATTTGGTTATAACTATGGCAATGAGAGAAAATTGGGTTCCAGGATAAGGTTTTATACTTCTGTTGCAGAAACTGGAAATGTTACCTTGCCATCCAGTTATATACTGACAGCATTACAGTTTCTCTCTTAATCCACTTTAATCTGCTTGATGCCTTTTGAGTTTGACAGATGGTTTTATAATTTGCCCTCTCTGTATCCTGGCATCTTTATGCCTTTATATTTTGATCTGTAAACTGCGTATGTCATACCCAAATAATGGAATGGCAAAGCAGATACAGATATTCTTTGCAGTCACTGTACATATGTACAGAGAGAGTCTGCAGGGTATGACATGAATCCTGCTCTTATGGGTAATATGAAAGGCGCTTCTACGAGAGGCTTTTGTAACTGACTGTCATGTTCAGTCAGTGCACCTGCCACTTACAATTCATACAGGGACTTTGCCAATGCCTATAGCAATTGCTGCTAAATCAGCATGGGTAACAAACCCAGCCACCAACACTGTAGTAGCTGGTACTTTTTTTGTGAAGTATTTCTTTCCCCTGTTCTTCATGTTTATAGTGCTCTTCTTCCATCTGGAAGCTTCTCGGGCCTAGTTTTTACCAGCAAGTGAAGTGGGAGGCATGTGTCTCCTCTGTATCACTTTAGTTTATTTCACTTCTTCATATTGTCTCCCACAAAAAAACAAAATAGAGCATGATAAGAGTGCATGCTTTGTTTGGAAAAGGCCTGTACTTTACATCTACAAGGTAGGACTGGGACTTCATAGCATTAGTGCAGAGGGTTCCAAACTAGTCCCCTCCCTGATCTTCCGGCTTTCTAAGCATGTTGTTGTTGTTTAGTCGTTTAGTCGTGTCCGACTCTTTGTGACCCCATGTCTTGCACTGCACTCCTGTCTTGCACTGGCTCCCGCAGCTTGGTCAAACTCATGTTCGTAGCTTCGAGAACACTGTTCAACCATCTCATCCTCTGTCGTCCCCTTCTCCTAGTGCCCTCAATCTTTCCCAACATCAGGGTCTTTTCCAAGGATTCTTCTCTTCTCGTGACGTGGCCAAAGTATTGGAGCCTCAGCTTCACGATCTGTCCTTCCAGGGAGCACTCAGGGCTGATTGCCTTAAGAATGGATAGGTTTGATCTTCTTGTAGTCCATGGGACTCTCAAGAGTCTCCTCCAGCACCATAATTCAAAAGCATCAATTCTTCGGCGATCAGCCTTCTTTATGGTCCAGCTCTCACTTCCATACATCACTACTGGGAAAACCATAGCTTTAACTATACGGACCTTTCTAAGCATACAAATGTATATATTTTTCAGGGGAGCCAGCACCTGTAGCCTGAAGCAGTACCACTTAGACACAGGTTTACCATCTCATCAGTTATTTTTTGAAGGCTAGGTTTAAGAGGAGAAATGCATTTGTTACACTTGTAGACAGTGTTTTCTAATTGGGGAATACAAGTACTTGTTTATAGGTTTAGACTTGCAAATTTATATTTTCAAGTGCTAGCTAAAAATGTGTGGCTTCTTGCTGTTTAAAGACTGATTTGGCTTTTTTTGGGGGGGGGGAATTGGCCATCTGCCATGACAGATGCTCTTGATGAAATAGCTGTTTCAGCTAACCGGTATCCTGGACAATGTGGTGGCTTTTTTCATACATGGAACATACCAGAAATAACTTAGTTAGAACTCTTTGAATAGCAACATAAATATTTGTTATTACTAAATTGTTTGTGAGAGATAACTTAATCTGTTTCTTCTCATTTTGTAAGGTAACCTTCTGTCTCCCCACCCCACCCCTTTTTGGTACTAATACCAGCATTGTGTTGTTGATAATGTTGGATTTCTTTGTAGATTTTTTAGAACATGTTTCAGAACTGAGCATATCAGTGTTTTACAATTTGATGAGTAGTGAATTAGTACTGATACTAAGAAACGGGCCCATAGTACTTTAAAAATAAAATAAAATAAGTGTTTTAGCTCCACCAATAATGAAGACATAGTGATCTCCCAATGTCTTTACTATGCCTGCCCTTGTGCTTTGAACAGAAGCTTGATAAAGTAGGGGAGGATTTTCATGGAATGATGGGCAAATGAGGCTTTCCCCATCACTTGAATTTCTACATGTCAAGTTATTATAGATCCAGAGGCAGAACCCATACCAAAGTTGGCAATCAGAAATTACCATTTAGGACTGCCATAGACATCCATATGTAAAGAGCAGCATTTGATTCTCTAAATCACATCAAAGACTCAGATACCATGCAAAGTTATAGGTACACAGGAGTATTTACCTGAAAATGGTACTAAAGCTAAAGAACAAATGTTATCTAAATCCATTTAAATATCTATAATTCAAAAAGAGAGGTAAGTTCTTGGGGAGTTGAAGACAGTATCTTTCTATAATGAATTTGAATAAATTATAGCCAAGATTTTTTTTTTTTGTGTGTGTGTTAATGTAGATAGGAAAACAGTAAATTCATTCTGTGGAACATATACTTGCCTCAGCATAAATGCTTTACCTGGTGAGATTTGCCAAGCTAGGAAGCGACTACTGCACAGGAGGGAACATTCTCCTTCCCAGGTCACTGGCATATGTCCAGCTAAGTCTGGCATTTGCCAGCTCATTCAAGCAGCATTTCCCTGCAAGCTCATTAGGAACGAACATCTAGTTGGACATACTAGGCATCAAGAGTAAGTATAAAACTGGATGGTTAATGCCCCTCTCCCAGTTTGCACATAATGGCAAGCCATGTTCTGAAAGAAATGTTTGTTCTTGGCTTACCGTATGTGGCGTGCTTTGAATAAACAAAGCATAAACACTGGCTTGCAGCTGCTCTGTGATTCGCTTCCCAGCTCCGGAAAGGGAGCAGCAAAAGTGGACCCAGCTGAGCAGTGTGCACCAGCTATGCCACTCATTCACAGTAAGCTGCCGTTTCTTTCTCACCTTACACGTGAGTTAGAGTCTAGACCACTGACTGAAGCTCTTGGTGGTGTTTGCCTACATACTGGGTACGTGCACATTTCACAGTTGAGAACAGATGACATGACTAAGAACGGAAGAAGACTCCTGCCTGTAGTTCCAGCATCCTTTTCTCACAGTGGCCAACCAGTTGCTTATGGGAAGCCCAGAAGCAGGACAGGGATGCAGCAGCATTCTCCCTGTTCTTGTTTCCCGGTCACCGGTATTCAGTATCTGATATCCAGCAGTTTAACCACTCCATTTCGTTAAAACTTCCCCCCTAAACAGATGGTGAGCTCTTTAAAAGAAACAGTGCTTTCATCAGGAGGTTTGGTGCAGTGTCATACCCTCCCTTTGACTGCAATTCCATTTTACTAGTTTCCCCCTCCCCTCCCCCAAAGTGCCATATCTCTTCTGTTCCAAATAGAATTACATTGCCATTACAATGACAATATAAAGTTATTAATTCTCTGTAGTTGTACGCAGATGCTTTCTATCGTAATGGCTATTACGGTTTGCAGTTTTACCTGGTATTGTTCTGCAAATAAAAAATACCCTATGAACATCCCAGATAGAGTCTGTAATGCATGCAATTAAAAAAAACACACTATGACTGTTATGCAATGGAAGGGAAATGCCAAACTGCAGCATCTTGTAGGATCTGGCAGATGGCAAGATCTGCAATAACGTAATTGCTAGGTGAGGGATTCTGAAGAAGTCTGGTGCCTCTAGAAGATAATGGAAGATGCCATTTAAACTGTAAAACCATAAATCCACAAATGGAAAATTATGAAAAGGCAATCTTCCTTTAAAGACATTAATATAGAAGTTTCCCATAGACTATCATTCCGCCAATATGTTTTCTTGGAAGATATAATGCAGCAAGTTTTCACAACTCTTAAAGCAGCATAGCCTGTGTTCACAATCCTAACCCTTTTGAGGTGGTTTTGCCTAAAGGCTTATTCATATTGATGGAGCATGTCAACATTTCCAATTGACCTGTGATTAAATATAAAAATAAGGCACTGATACTTCAGTGATAAAACAACATTTGTACAGTAACATCTTTCATGTACATAGTTCTTTTGAAGTAGATAATTGCATGTATTATTAAGATTTACATTTCCCCCCTTGCTTTTGCACCAAAGGCGCTCTGAGCAGCTTCCAGTAAAATGTAAACATACAAAATCAAAAAATAAAATAACAAAACCAATACATCTTCTTCTAATTTTTAAACTGTTGAAATGATAGACCTCATTAAAGTAATTAAAATCAATAAACTCCATGGCCCTAAAAGACTTTGTAACAAATAAAAGTTTTGAGTTATAGCATAACGTGGTAATTGAATGGGTCACATTAGGGAGGGCATTCCAAAGTACTGGTGCCACTAGGGAAAAATAGCTCTCTGGCTGGTTTGATTACTGACATAATAACCTGTCATGGACTTGGCTGGATGCAGAGGAAGAGTGGGAGGCACCAGCTGGGGAGCCTCCAAGGGAACCCCCAGGGGAAGAAGGCTCAGAGCCAGGGGACTGATGGTGGGACAACAATGAGTGGTCAGAGGAAGAAGAGGCGGTAGACATGGAGGAGGTGGTGTTGGAAGCTGAAGAAATAAGAAGAGCAGGTGAGGAAAGGGAAGTACCTCCCTTGGCTCCTTTGGAAGGAAGGTTGGAATACAAATTGAATAAATAAAAAGTATTTCCTGAGGTATGCTAACTGCTTAGGTTCCAGAACTGCATAGAGAATACTGTAGTTACTTTTCAAAACACTTTAATGTTAATCTGTGTAGTCCCATGCATCATTATACAAGGGTCATGTAATGTTCATTCTGCAAATCCTTTAGTGTTTCATGTTTCGGAACTCAATGCCTATAGACATACTCTACTGTTCTAGGTAGAAACAGGCTGAACACAGTTTTATTTCTGCAAGCTTACCCAGGCATATAATTTAGTTATCTATATTTAGAGTTTGGTGATTAAGAAGACTGTAAATCTTTCTAAATAAAGACTTTTGAACCTCAGATTAGCATTTGATTAGGTCCAGTCTACAACAGTGCCTCATCACTACAGAACACTTAATCAGTACACCCTTTAGCCCAGGCAATAGCACCCATCCATGGTGTGGGGTATCCTGGTTTGCTGCTCCCCAATGGGAACTTTTTGAGCAGCTCTTCCTAGCTACAGGAAGCAAGAAGCCCATATAATTTCTGGGCCACCACCCTGGAATTTGTGGTGGCTGGGGACATGCTTGTACAGCAAGACAATGTTGTGGATTGGATCCCAAAACTTACATAAAGAGTTGACTCTTTTTTCTATAGAAATTATACCCAGTGAAGATTGTTTACAAAACAATAGCAGGGAAAGCAAGATGTGCATGGATTTCATGGGAAATAACCATGAGCAGGAGTAAAGTGACATTTACATTCTGATGGCATTTAGCTCAGGAAGTCACTTTTGTTCAAGATAATTTTGTAGTGGAATTAAGCTTCATGGTTTTGGCAAATGTTTATAGATTTGGGACACATGTCTAGCACATAAATGGGGAAGGGACTTTAAAATCAAACTTTGGGGACAGGTACTTTATCTCTTATCTTGACAATACCTTTCAGTATATTAAGCAGTATATTATGGTTTCTTCTAATTCTTACAAACATTTGTTCTTTAGCCTTAGTACCATTTTCAGGTAAATACTTCTGTGTGCATATAACTTTACATGGTCTTTGATGTGATTGATTTTTTTTGTTTTCGTAATTTAATCCAACATCTAGACGCAAGGATAATTGATTGCAATCAGTTAATTAAAATTGACTATAGATATTTAATTAGGAGCCAAAATAAGATAGCATTATTTATGATGCTGTGATAAAACTTGTAAGATTTCTACACCAGAGAGAACTGCCCTAGTGTGATCTATAATTGTATGATGGTTCATCTATCATTGAAAGCTTGTGCTGCTGATAGTGCTCATACACTACATTTTTCAGGTCATGAGTTCTAGAAAAATGATTTTGTTAACAACCGTGCAATGAAGTGCCTCACATTCCCTGTGATTGGGAATGCTAAGAAATGTACTGTATTGTTCTTGCAAAGTACTTTGATTTAATTTTAATTTTGTTGCTGGTTCCTTTTTTATAATTTACATTCAGCAGCAGTTCTCAGCCATTTTTCACGGACCACATGATCATTGCTGGAGATCTCAGGAGATCTCTTAATAAACTTTTCGTCATTCAGTGCCATCATCACCATCGTCAAAACAATGAAAATCATAGTCCCTAGGCTAGTTGTGATCTACACCTCCCAAAATAATTCAAATTTCCAATTTTTGCAGTAGAATTCTTGACTGAAAAAAAATACTGGTGTGTTAAAATGCATATTTTAAAATGCATGCCAAAATATGTCAGCAATACATTTGGAAATACATTTAGATAAAACACATATTTTAATACAATTTTGTGAGGTTTTATTTGAAAAGGTTGAAGATTAATTTGGAAATGGGGTAGAATGGCTTTATGAAAGCACACAAGAAAAATAGAATAACAGGCTTGTAGAGCTGGAAGAGACCATGAGTTTCATTTAATCCAAATTCCTGTAATGCAGGAATATTTTTGCTCAACATGGGGCTTAAACCCACAACCCTGAGATTCAGTCTCATGCTCTACCAATTAAGCTATTTTGATTGATCCATAAATCCCAGCCTAGGCCAGTTGTTAGCCTGTTTGACATGTTGTTGTTGTTTAGTCGTTTAGTCGTGTCCGACTCTTCGTGACCCCATGGACCAGAGCACGCCAGGCACTCCTGTCTTGCACTGCCTCCCGCAGTTTGGTCAAACTCATGTTCGTAGCTTCAAGAACACTGTCCAACCATCTTGTCCTCTGTCGTCCCCTTCTCCTAGTGCCCTCAATCTTTCCCAACATCAGGGTCTTTTCCAAGGATTCTTCTCTTCTCATGAGGTGGCCAAAGTATTGGAGCCTCAGCTTCACGATCTGTCCTTCCAGGGAGCACTCAGGGCTGATTTCCTTAAGAATGGATAGGTTTGATCTTCTTGCAGTCCATGGGACTCTCAAGAGTCTCCTCCAGCACCATAATTCAAAAGCATCAATTCTTCGGCGATCAGCCTTCTTTATGGTCCAACTCTCACTTCCATACATCACTACTGGGAAAACCAGTATCTGGTCCTAATCAAAATACCACTGTCTCCATTGTCAGAGCCAAGTACAGATATTCTCAGCTGTTCCCCAGTCTATCTTCCACCTGAATGAAGCCCACAGACCATAGTTTGAGAACCTCTACAATAGACAGTTCTAATTCAGAAGCAAGACTTATCTGTGTAGCTTGTTAGCACAGACTTTAAGCTTATTCATGTTTACCTATCTATTGCTGCCTCAGTTTATTCAGTCCTTATCAGATCAGCCATGCTATGGCACAAAAGTATATGTAGAAGACTTCCTATCTATAATTTATGTAATGTACCAACGCTGTTAACTCTTGAAATGCTTAATCTTTTGTTCATTCCCCATACCTGAAATTTCTTTACTGGATGCAGCTAAAGGGGTAAAGCTTTGCCAGCAATCTCTCTTCTCTCTCACCCCGTAGTTATGTGTGCCAATAGTCTGAGTGCATAGTAAAACCAGCAGCATTACTCTTCCAGTCTGCTGAGTCAAGCGGTCTGCCTCGTATCAATTACTTAATTTTATTTATAGCTAAAATATGCATCTTGCATAATACTGCACAAAACATAAGCGATGTTTTTATGTGATTTTGTTTTAGAGTACAATGCCAGTTAATAATAATCAGAGCTTTGCTTGCTTTGTCTGCTACAAAATCAATGGGAATGCAGACCTGTATTAGGATATGCTGGTGAGGAGGGGCCTTAAGTTTAGGGGATGGAGAATCATTGCCAAATAGCCACAACATAAATGAGGGCAACCTAGTATGTTGATTACATTGAATACAATTCCTCCTCCTCCTCCTCCTCCTCCTCCTCCTCCTCCTCCTCCTCCTCCTCCTCCTCCTCCTCCTCTTCTTCCTCCTCCTCCTCTTCTTCTTCCTCCTCCTCCTCCTCCTCCTCTTCCTCCTCCTCCTTAAAATAATGAACACCTAGTGTTTTCTTGTAATTTCTATCAAATACTGCCTCCATGTTTTTCCCTATACAGTGGTACTTCGGTTTAAGAACAGTCCTATTTAAGAACAATTCAGTTTATGAACTCCGCAAAACCAGAAGTAGTGTCCCGGTTTGAGAACTTTACCTCGGTCTGAGAACAGAATGTGAACGGTGGAAGGGCACCGGCAGCAGGAGGCCTCATTAGGGAAAGTGTGCCTCAGTTTAAGAACGGACTTCCGGAACGGATTACGTTCGTATACTGAGGTACCATTGTATCAAAGTGAGAGCGACTTGCATTGCGATCTTATTCATGCCTACTCAGAAGTAAACCTCATTGAGTTCAGTGGGACTTACTCACAGGCAGAAGTGGGTCAAGCCACTGCTGTTTACTGGGAGGCAGAGGGCAAGGGAATGGGAATATCAGCAGGGTTCAGGCTCTCCCACTGGTGCACTTGCACTGTGCTGACCTCCCTGCTTCCGCCCCACACTTACATGTGGTGTATGGCAGTGACCCCAATGCTGGCAAGCTAGCATTGTGGCCTTGCCTCATCAGGCAAGCCACTTCTGCTCCCAGGTGCATGCATATAGTATAGGATTTCAATTTTATTTAAACAAAAGCTGAGTACTGTATTGAGAGAGGAACCCTATATGCCTTCTTTGGGCTGCAGGCTACAGCTCTTGGAGAATACAACAGACCCAGTCAAATATGTAGTATCAACAGAACATGAAGATAAAGCAATATCTTTGTTTTAGTTGTGAAAAAGATAATCTTATGGTTTCTGTTTTCATATAGAGTAGACTTGCAATCTGGGTTTATCTTAATGTATTTTGCTTTCCAGATACTCTTGAGTATTTGCTGCTTGACATTTTATTGCTGAACTTGTCCTGCTGTTAAAGAAGCAATATTTAGTTTATATGCCACATACCTGGAAATGAGAAGCATAGACCTTTGCATGAAATGCCGTATTTTGCCATAAGCACATCTTCACGTCAAAATATATTCCTCAGCCTTGTTAGGGGCTAAAAGATCAGGATTGAAGGGGTGAATCCTAGTTTTATTGTAATCTCTTGAAAGTAATAAATGGCTTTCTAAATTGTGACCAAAGAAATATTGATGGCATTAAAGTATTATGTGTGATTCACTTCCCCTCATATAGACATTTGAGAAGAAAATCTGGTTGATTTCAAACGCTTCTGAATAGATCTAACTCACAGGCAAGCAACTATATCCAGAGACCCTTTATAAATGGTGAAATTCAGCCCACAATAACTTTTATTTGAATTTATATAAATGATCTGAACATACATATATTTGGGTCTTCCCCACTTTAATTGTATAAAAATTCCATGATACAGTGGAAGATACAGAGGTTCCAGATATACAGTGGAACCTCAGTTTTCGAATGTAATCTGTTCCGGAAGTCCATTCGACTTCCGAAATGTTCGAAAGCCGAAGATCAAAGGGCTGCCAGCAAGTTCAGTGGGGAAAATTGAGAAACGCGCCTTGGAAGCATTCACTTCCGGATTTTCGGTATTCGGCTTCCGAATCATTTGGCAGCCGAGATGTTCGAAAACCAAGGTTTGACTGTATAGATAAATAAGAATTCCATGTGCACAGCTTGGAAGCTTTGCAAGCATGTGTGCTTGGAGATCCCTTCCAGAACACCCAAGTAATGTCACCTTCCTCTGTTCCTTCAAAACCCACCTCTTCCAGAGGGGTTTGAGTTTGGTGTAACCACACAGTTCTCCAACCTTACTGAAATGAAACCTAAATGCATGCAAAAGTTGTTGTTGTTGTTGTTGTAGTAGTAGTAGAAGTAGTAGTATTTGTACTCCACCTATCTGACTGGATTACTCAAGCTACTCTGGGTGGCTTCCAACAGATATAAAAACATAATAAAACATCAAAAACGTCCCTATACAACGCTGCCTTCAGGTGTCTTCTAAAATTTGTATAATTATTTAACTCCTTGACATCTGATAGGAGGGCATTCCACAGAACAGGGACTGCTGCCAAGAAGGCCCCCCTCTGTCTGATCCTTGTAACTTCACTTTTCGCAGAGAAGGCCCTGGGAACTGGACCTCAGTGTCCATACTGAAAGATGGGGAGATGGGGGTGGAGATGCTACTTCAGGAATATGCTCATATCCATATCTTGGTTCATATTCCTTGACTAAAATTAGATAGTAAATTCAGCATAAATATCTGACTTTTTGTAGGTTACCTGTGGACAACCAGAAATCCTGACGGCCGTATATAAGTACCATGTCTGCACTATATAAAGTACAAAATGCTGCAGTATATCCTCATCCTCTAACATTAAGGGCTCCTGTTCAGGGTTCCAGCTAACCATGCCTCCCTCCAGGATGCTAAAACTGTCAGGTGTTGAAGTAGGACAATATATTACCCCACAAATGGTATTCAACATTTTGTGCTTTCTGGAATTTTAGCTTGTTGGGTTGGGGGTGGGCAGGCATTGTTTTGTAATTCTATATAGCTGAAGGTTCACCAAGGTATGCAGATACCTATCCCCCTTGTTTCTCAGTGGCTTTGTTTTACTCCAATCCAATAAGCATCCAACCACTTGAGTTCATCATTAAAGGGAATTATATTAATAACAACTCTAGACCATGGCAAATGTGTCAAGATTCTGCCCCCTGCTCAAGCATTTTGGATGTATTTTAAGAAACCAGGAGAGGTAATTCAGTTATCTTCTGTTGAAACTTTAGGTAAGCAGAGTTTGGAATATAGTGATTAAAACAAGTTGAATTTACAGGTCATTTCACAAACTAGTAGTACTGGTTTATTTTGATGGAAAAAAATAACAGTACGATTGATTTATGTATGTGACACAGGCATGCATCAATAAATGCATTCTTATTTCTGGCCCAGTACCAGCTTAGTAGCTTTTTTCTGATTTATCTGTTTACACATCTTAGACTTCCTATGTGTGCTAATTACAACCAAATACTCCTCCTTTTTTGAATGAAGCCAAAAACTAAAAAACTTTTTAAAAAACAGTTTCCAGTTAAAGCTATAGTTTCCGACTATGTACACACTCCCATGTCCTCTACATTCAGTGGTCTCCCACTACTAGTTTGGAAATACAGGTATCAATCCTGTATGTAGTTTCTTAAGAAACACTGCATTTTGATGCATTTCCCCCCAAACCCCACTTTGATCCACATTGGTAGAAAGAATGTGATTGTTTCTTAGTAAGACAAGCAATCACTTGTAGCAGGCAGCATTGATTTCTAATATTTATACTTACGATACTACCTGTGCAAGAATCATGCACAGTTAACATTTTGACTTAGTATAGTGGTTTTAGGAATTCCATAGGTACCGGTAGTTGACTGGCTACATTTCTTTCTGTACTTGGAAGATAAAGGTTATGTGTAGCTCAGATTTAGGAAACTGTAGGAGTTACTGAACTGTTTTTATGAGGAATTGGCTCTCCACTTTTGTATATATAGAATATCTAGTCATCTGTGGAAATGAAATAACAGTTACAGTGAATGGCCACTAATATACTATAGAACAGTACAGCCCAGAACATTCTTCATACTGACTGCACTTATCAAGGGGGGAAATGCTCCTTCCTTAAACCCTGTTCTTTGATATTCAATTAAAATTTGACAGGGGGAGAGTGTTATATAAATGGGGCTAGTTCTTAACTTTCAGTAACACCTGAAATAACCTTTCTTCGGGAAAGTGGATGAAAGTTCTTTATACAAGTTATGAAGTGTAAATAGGCAGCTGGTAACACATTCAAACAGATTCTTGTTTGGGACATGTAGATACTGTAGCACCATGAATCACCATGAATCTTAATTCCATAGTAGTCCATGGAAGATTATATGCATTCTTTGAGTATTCAAGAACCTAATTAACCATCCCAGTTGTCTAGTGCTTTTGACTCTGCTTTCTCAAGCTGGGATATTTTCAAATATGGTATGCATATTTGTTTCTCTGGAGGGAGAATAATTTGCTATAGAAGTATATTTCCTTCACATGGGAATAGTCAGATATGGGCAACAACCACTTTACATGTGTTCAAAGCACGTGCAATTGTGCACGTGTGCATTACCATGAACCCGGAAGTGGCAGGGAAAGGGGGTGGGGCTTGTAGACACTCCTCCATCATGCATAATGACCTGGAACTCAACCCCCTCACAAATCAGGGGTTGCCTGTAATGTCACAATGTGCCTCTGTCTCAAGAAAATATAGGTCTGTACAAATGTAAGGACCATCCGTACAGCATAGTTTGGGGAGCGTAGAACCAAAGAAATCCCCTCAGATTGATTATCAGCTGTCATGGCACTTTGTTGTTCTATCTCCTTAAAAAGGTAAAGGACCCCTGACAGTTAAGTCCAGTCGCGAACGACTCGGGGCTTGCGGTGCTCATCTCGCTTTACTGGCTGAGGGAGCCGACGTTTGTCCCCAGACAGTTTTTCCGGGTCATGTGGCCAGCATGACTAAGCCGCTTCTGGCGAAACCAGAGCGAAACATGCTATTTACCTTCCCGCCGGAGCGGTACCTATTTATCTACTTGCACAGTGCGCTTACAAACTGCTAGGTTGGCAGGAACTGGGACCGAGCAACGGGAGCTCACCCCGTCGCGGGGATTTGAACCGCCAACCTTCCAATCGGCAAGCCCAAGAGGCTCAGTGGTTTAGACCACAGGGCCACCCACGTCTCCTTACTAAATCACAATAGTAATGGTGATTTGCAAAGAAATTAAATGAAGATAGATTAAGCAAACTCTTCTGCACACGAAGAGTCTTGTTGGATCAGACCAAAGGTCCATCAAATTTGGCAACAGGAACGGGTGCTCCACTGCTCCTCAGTACTGCAGGCTAGTTCAGAGGGCACAAGGCAGCTCTGTCTCCCAGCACTTCAGTGTGACTCCCCGTACCCTTCAGCATATGCCACCTAAGGTGGCTGCCTCACTGTGCCTAAGTAGGACCAGTCTTGTTTGTAAAAGTCTTACTTTGTCCCTTCCCTTCCTCTCCTTTTTTCTAAACTAAAGGTAAAGGGACCCCTGACCATTAGGTCCAGTCGCAGACGACTCTGGGGTTGCAGCACTCATCTTGCTTTACAGGCCGAGGGAGCCGGCGTCCAGCTTCTGGGTCATGTGGCCAGCGCACGGAAACACCATTTTCTAAACTAAAGAGCCCCAAATGTTGTACCTTTCATCACTGGAGCATTTCCTGCTCTCATGTTGTTTTATTCACCCTTTTCTGCAGCTTTTCTAGCCTTGCAATATCTTGTTGAGAACTGGTGGCCAGAATATATGTATGTATGTATGTATGTATGTATGTATGTATGTATGTATGTATGCATGCATGCATGTATGTATGTATGTATAAAGGCTTGCTGATACTGACAGTTTTATTTTTGACTGCTTTATTAATATGTTTAAATAGGTTTTAAAGGTTAGGCTCAAATGCGTTGGTTTTTTTTCTATTTTAAATTTATCTTTTCCAGTTATCCAATAAGATAAATGTGTGATGTCATGGGTAAATGTAAGGATGTTGATCTTCATATGCGTTTGCTCTTTGGAAATGAGCATGTTGGAAAATAACCTCTCATTCTCCTGTTCCTCTAGTACTAGGAGAAGCGAAAGAGGGCTGTTGTCATAGTACATCCATTGTGTAGCCACCATTCTGGTCAGGTGATTTGCAAAGAAATTAAATGAAGATAGATTAAGCAAACTCATTCAGTTGCCTCTAGTGTTTACAGTGTGCCTAAACCACCCATGAATTGTGTTTTGCATAGTTTGGTCTTTTCTCCCTTTCTTGGTAACCACTCTAGTGGCAAAACCAGCTGTGTACATTATGAATTGCACATTGTTCTTCTTTTGTAAGCATAGCATACATATATGTTGAGAGAGAAGGGGCCCTTGGGAGAAAAAAGAAGAAGAGACAAAATTGGTTGTAGTAGAAATCTATTGACTGTAGTGGGTGAAGTAAGGGCAAACATATCTCAGTGAAAATAGCGAAGAATTATATTTAGTGCACACTAGTTATTCGGTACTGTAGAAGGCCGTGTGTGTGTGTGTGTGTTGCAACTGGATGCGGTAAATAAACAAACACCGGATGTGATACTAGATGGAGGTTTCACTTTAAACAAAAGCCCTTATGGATGCAAAGAAATAATTGGAAGGGTAATGCCTGGTAAGATCTCAGAAGCTGTGCCACAGATGGGTTCCTGAATCAAAGGTCAGTAACTAGAAAGGCTGGACTTCAGTGCCCTTCCTAATTCCTTGTCCTGCCCACAAGAATAGAAAAATATGCAGCATAGTTAAAATTAGGAACAAAGTGTGCACAAAGATGTCTGATTTATGGAATGTCTTTCATTTATGGAATCAGAATTGTCACTCTATATCTTATTTTTTAAGCACAAGGATATACCAGCAGCTCAGTACATAAGGCTGGGGTAGGGAGCCTCAAGGTCCTGGATGACTGCTCCCATCATCCCTGATCATTGGCCATGCTGGCTGATGGGAACTGTGGTCCAACAACATCTGAAGCAGACTTTTTCAACCTGGTGGTCTCCAGATGTTGTGGAACTACAACTCCCATAATGTCTGATAATTGACCATGCTAGCCAGAACTGATAGGAGTTGTAGTCCAAAACATTTGGAGGGTACCAGGCTAGGGAAGGGCCCCTAACTTAAAGGAATGATTTGGCCTACATTTAACTTATCTTATTGCTCAAACCAGGTAACAAAATGTTAAGTAATCAAAAAGAAGCCTGAATTTTGAGTACACATTCCAGAATGTAAATGAGAAATGTTTAGTCTGGTGACTTCTGTTTCAGTGTATCTGAAGAAGTGTGCATGCACACGAAAGCTCATACCTATGACAAACTTAGTTGGTCTCTAAGGTGATACTGGAAGGATTTTATTTTATTTTATTACTACGTCAGACCAACACGGCTACCTACCTGAAATGAGAAATGTTTAAGCAGTTGAATTGTCACATAACTTTGAGAATTATTGATCTTTTGAGTAGTATCTACTTTACCTTATACACATACAGGCATGACTGTTATAAAAAATTAGAAAATAAATTAGTTGTTTCAGTTTTATTGTTGGCTATAAATATACTTTAAACACTGGCTGCCCCACATATGTGTGTGTGTGTGTGTGTGTGTGTGTGTGTGAGAGAGAGAGAGAGAGAGAGAGAGAGAGAGAGAGAGAGAGAGAGAGAACATAATAGTTTATGTTTAGTTACTATTTTGTTAATATATTCTAGATTATAAATGGTTTATTAATGTTTTGTTAATCACATAATACGATATGCTGTAATTGTGATGTTTAGCTTATTTTTTGCTAGTAGTATTTATAGATTGTAATTATTTTACTGATGATTCTTTAATATATTATTTCTGCTGTACTTGTGATATTATGTTCTGTTATTGTTATTTATTGCTTTGAGATTCATTTGTATGGAAAGCAGCATAGAAATTCAATTAACTATCCAATCACTGAAGATCCTAGTTAACAAGAAGGCAAGTTTAGACCTTGAAGTTTCCATGTCAAGAAACAGCAAACAGAAGGTGGGATGGGGTATGTGAGGATATGTAGTCCCTCCCAACGGCCTTACTAAGCATCATAAAGAGTATTCTCTGCCCTGCTGCCTGCTGCCTGTGTAAACAGGTTTAAGATATTAAGGATGCAGCAAGCACCTAGGACACATCTGAAAATTCCACATCTGCCTGGTATTCTTGTGTGAATTCTGCAGAGCATCAAGTTTCAGACCATTGATTAAACATAGCTAAACAATGAATCAAATATTTCTGACGTAGAAAGTCCCCAGTTGCATCCTTGATATCTTCCTTAAAAAAAGAAAAGAAAAATCAGGTGTGAGACTGTGAAAGGCTTATTGGCCCTGAGTCTGTAGAAGTAGATAGTTCCAGTCTAGATGTCCCAGTTATCTGACAGTAGAAGACAGAGACAGCTCATATGTTATAAAGCTTTACTTACTGTTTAATAAAGAAACTTCAGTTTACTGTTTTGCAGTTTATCCCAATGGGAGATCATCATGCCAGCTCTGGATCTAAATCTCCATACTGGGCTGAAGGAGATGTAGCCTTAATGAAGTACTTATTTATGCAGATGAGTCAAAAGACTTGTGGCAATAGGATTAATTGCATTTCTAAAGTGGATGGGTTTGTTTTTTAAAAGCATTTGGCAGCTTCAAGCACATTAGCAGTCCAGCATTACATTTTTTAAAATGGCCTTTCAATTACCATAATTACAATATTGTTTCCATCTATAGATTCTGGGATTTCTCCAAGCCTGATCCACTGCTTGAAACTGTGGAGCACCATACAGAGTTTACTTGTGGCCTGGATTTAAGCTTGCATCACCCAAGTCAGGTAAGAGAAAAGAGAGTGTCTCCTTCTTATGAAGATGCTAGCATCAACTGTAGTTTATATAAATTAATCCTCACTTATAAGGGCAATAGAAATAATTCTCTCTGACTAGAGTCTGAGTGGTAGGTTATCAAAATCACAGCTTTCTGCCCTAAGCACTGGGTGTACCTGTTCTACCTCTGAACACTCAGAATGTGTGAACATGTGTATTGGCCCCAAGTCATGTAACTTGCAGACATTATGCTTACACATGGAATACACACAAGTCCCGGTTACCAAACACAGTGCTTTCCCAGGAAATCATCCCTTAGGTGAGCTGATGGTTTCCATTATTTCCTATGGGAACATTTCTGATTTGTGATCTCTCTCCCATGGTTTCTTCCTAAAATGGCTGCAGCCAGCCAGCGAAGCACAAACAAGTAATGAGGTGGGCAAACTCTGGCTGTTAGGTTATCTGAATCAACTGTGCATGTGGCGAGGTTTGGGTAAAGATAAGTGAATTTTAAAATAACAAGCAGGCGGATAGTGGGACCTGCTTGGCATTTCCTTGGCGAGGACGTCATCTGAACAAATCCAATATTAGTATATGGATAGTGTAGAGTTAATTATTTATTTTCTCTAACAGCTGGGAAAGTTGGAAGGGATTATTATTTCTCTGGCATCTAATCAAAAGCCATACTCATCAAACTTATCCCAGTGTCCCTAGGCAGAATCAGCATGAACCCATTGGTCTTCGGGGAAATGGTGGGTTTTTAAAAATATATATATATAAGCATTCCCTTTTGGAAGGGTCCACAAGAGAATCCAGTTGTCCCATCTTGCACTGCAGCAATCCATCACTAGCAGTTATTGCGACTTAGTAGAAAAAAAGTAACAAACCAAGTACAGTCGTATCCGTTCTGGAAGTCCGTTTGACTTCTGAAAACGTTCGACAACCAAGGCATGGCTTCTGATCGGCTGCAGGAGCTTCCTGCATGCAATCGGAAGCTGCATAAGCCCTGTCAGACATTCGGGTTCCAAAGAACGTTCGCAAACACTTCCGGATTTGCGGCGTTTGGGAGCCAAAACATTTCAGTCGCAGGGCGTTCGGGATCCAAGGTACAACTGTAAAAGCAGCTTATTTTATTAAACCACATTTTGTATATATCTCACCTTTCAGGATATAAATCCTTCCATGGCAGCCTATAAATAACATCAAGTTATATATTTTAAAAATGCATCAGGATCCTTCCCACAAGGCAGTTTATGGTACATCACGCTTTGGGGAGAAAGGCAAGGGGTCACCTGGAGCGGGCCCTGAAATAACGTTTCCTGCCTCTCTCCTGGAATCCTTCCAACAGGGCTGTTAATGGTAGATGACCCTGCTTGAGGCAGTGTGTGTGTGTCCAGCTAGAGTAGGGACTGAGGTGGTCTTTGCCTGTCTCCCTCTCTATCCTGGAACCCTTGCCACCCTTTTAGGAATTGCATTTTCCCCTCCATTTTTTGTGGAGACATCATTTTAAAATTTGTATAGCATAAATAGTACCCATTTAAATAAAACGGATGAACTCCCCTGCTCTTGCTTCAGCGACCAAATTCATCTTTTCTCAGCTGAATATGTTACTTTGAAGATACAATGGAATGAGGGAATGTTTCTTCGCTTATCATAAAGGGGTTGAGAGGATGGTATTTTAAGACTGCTAATGTAATAAGCCTGAATAACATTCAACCCCAAAGTAAGGGAAATAAATGTAAGTCCTGGGAACTCTTTCTTTAATTCTGCACCTAGTTTTCATCAGGCCTTCTCATATGCTGCTGAGATAATTGGCTACCATACCTAAATGAATGCTTTCTGTTGAGCAAGGTTTTTTTTTCTATAGCTGTTGTCTGCCTGAAAGCAGGACTCGCTGTTTGAAGGGGTGCACACAGGGATATTCTCTTGTAAAAGTTCTGTGAAGTATGAACCATGATTCGGTTTTCTAAATTGCAGTTTTTAAATTTATTTCAAAAGCAGCTCTAGTAAAAAGAACATACATACAGTATATTCTACCTCTGCACTGAAGAACAAGACACATGCAAATACGCAAGTGTTACATTCTGCAAAATATATTGCCGAGAGCATCTCCGAGATTAAAATTAAATTCCAGGTTTGGACCCCCTAGAGTAATAAATTTATCCCTACAGCGGCAAAACATTGATTTTAATGGTGCAGGTTTGCAGGGGCCATAAACAGCTACTAACTTTCCTAGAGGTTGAAGAGCCACTTACATTTTAAAAAAGTTATTGTTAAGTGGTATATAAATCTTAATAAATAAATAGATAAATAAAACATTGGTGGGTAAATAAAGTAGCCCTATTTTACTGGCAAGACCAGTTACAACAGCTGCTGCTCTTTCTGCATCTCACGAGGAAACCACCTGCACACCTCTGTTGCCGTGTTAGTAGCTCTAGATGTTGAACAGAGCTGTTAAACTGAAGCAAGAGTTATTTCTACGTGGGTATTAAATATGCCATAATTTAAATGTGCAGGAGTTTTCTTTGTTGCCTGTACCAAGCACCTCAAGTCATTCTATAGTATTCATTTACTTCACCATTAATTTATTGTGTGTTGCACAGCACCTTTTTGCACATGAATGAATCTGTTGAACCACTGACAGTTGCAAACATGAAGACTGTTATATTTAGAATTGGAGACATGAATGCAAAATATGCAAGCTTGGGCTGCAACGTGCTGATAGAGAGACAATGAAGCATATATACACTTAGATGGGCCTTTGTCAGTAAAACAGCTATCATGCTATTTTTGTGAACTGATAATTGAAGCTTTCAAAAATTCTGAATGATTCCTGCCAGATCTTCTAATAATAATGTTGATATTGGCCTACAACATTCTTTCCAAGGATTCACTTCTCTTCAGGATAATAACGTTGAGTTTTATGTCATTAAAAATTGTTCGTCTTAATTTTCCCCATTGCCCAAATCTATTTGTTCACGAATAAGTACAGTCCTATACATGTCTACTCAGAATGAAGCTCCATTGAGTTGAAAGGGACTTAACGCCCAGTTACCATAAATGAAAATAGGGTTGCAGCTGGGAAGAGCAATCTCCTTAAGTTTAGGAAGCCAGTGGAATGTACGCAGTCTTAAGTTAAAGCCAGCACAAGCTACACCTGTTCCACACACTTTTTTGTTGCTGGATGAGCCTGGTAGAAGGAAAACAACCCTTTAAAACAGAGTTTGTCTTATACCACCCTTTTTGCTAGTGTGAGTTCCACCAGATTGCCCAATGACTTGACTGAGCTGGAAGAGGTTTGGAATAGTTTCTCTCCTTGCTCCACCATGCCCCCAGAATGGTGACTTATGCTGATGTATGTTCTGCCTTCTTCAGTTCCACCAGCTGAGCTCCAACTGAACCATCATTGCCCCAGCTGAGCTGCGTTGAGGTTATGTCATTATGCCAGCATAGCCCTGTTTCAGCCAGGACAGCCCAAGGTCTGACTAATCCAAACTTGCTTATCCTGCTGGAGCTTGGATTTGTATTGCACTGTAAGTGTTTCCTGAGCCACAGTCTCCAGTTCTTGGTACAAGTATATCAGCTATTTCAAAAGGCTGGACAGATTACCTTAGGTACCAGAAAAGGACTGAGCAGCAAAATAAGACTGTAATGATAAATGGCTGATTGGAGACCTGTCAGAAAAGTAAATCAGCTGGCCAGTCAGTAAAAACTAGTGCTAATTAATGAATGGCAACTGGCTTCTACACTGTTGGTAGGAAATGGTGTAGCAAAGAGAGAATTTTTTAAAAAATGGGATGACTTTCACTTCAGTAAACTGAATTTTGAAGTTTGTCAACCAACATTTATTCAGAATTTGTATTCTTTGGCTTTGGGGGGGAGGAAAGGCTTGATTTATGTGCTGCATGATTCCAAATTCCCTACCAGCAGTTTGGTTGGCATGAGAGTAGTAACACTGCACCATGCAAGTAAGCTTTAGTTACTTGATAGCAGTAGCAAATAGCCCTTAACTTTAAGTGGGAATGTCAGGGACAGATTACTGGTTAGATTCTACAGTATTTATTGCCAGGTGTGGGAAGGGGGGAAAAACACAATTCCAAAGGGGGGTTGTTCTTTGTTTAAGTAGAAGGATGTTACTCATTTAGTACTAGTTACAGGTAGGTAGCCATGTTGGTCTGCCGTAGTCAAAACAAAATAAAAAAATTCCTTCCAGCAGCACTTTAGAGACCAACTAAGTTTGTTATTGGTATGAGCTTTCATGCGCATGCACACTTCTTCAGATACACACTCATTTAGTAGTATAGCATAACTATTCCTGTTTTATATGGACCTCAAGGGAACGTCAGAAGTAGAGGGGTGACCCTGAAAGTATATATTTGTCCTTTCTGCTACAGTCTGCAATACTGTAGTGCTTTCTGGCTGCTGCACTTATGATTGTCATGTGAAGGAAATGCAAGAGATAACAGTACACCTATCATCCATGTGATCTTTTCCTTTGTTGCTTCCACTTTTATCATCCCTCCAGTAGTGATGTTTGGAACTAAGTGTTAATCCTTCCACCTCAATCCAAGTTGAAATACAGTGGTACCTCTACTTACGAATTTAATGAGTTCCGAACGCACATTCGTAAGTCGAAAAAAATTGTAAGTCGAATCCCATAGGAATGCATTGGGAGAAAAATTCGTAAGTAGAAGCAACCCTATCTAAAAATTTGTAAGTAGAAAAAATCCTATCTAAAACGCATCCAAGATGGCGGACGGAGCTCCATTCGTAAGTAGAAACATTCGTAAGTAGAGCTTTCGTAAGTAGAGGTACCACTGTACTCTCTGCAGATCCTTGACTCAGATTACTAAAGGTAAAGGGACCCTTGACCATTAGGTCCAGTTGCAGATGACTCTGGGGTTGCAGCGCTCATCTCGCTTTACTGGCCAAGGGAGCCGGCGTATAGTTTCTGGGTCATGTGGCCAGCATGACTAAGCCGCTTCTGGCGAACCAGAGCAGTGCATGGAAACGCTGTTTACCTTCCTGCCGGAGCGGTCCCTATTTAACTACTTGCACTTTGACATGCTTTCGAACTGCTACGTTGGCAGGAGCTGGGACCGAGCAACGGGAGCTCACCCCGTTGCGGGGATTCGAACCACCGACCTTCTGATCGGCAAGCCCTAGGCTCTGTGGTTTAACCCACAGCGCCCCGCGTCCCTTATATAGCCAAAATGCAGCCACAAAGAGCAGCAGACTTTGGAAACCCCCAAGGTTTGCAGAAGTACAAAGAAAAAGCAAATAAAGGAGCAAAACAATCCCAAAGTAGCCTAGTGAATACTGAGCATACTCAGTGGGCCTAGAACAGGGATCCCCAAACTAAGGCCCGGGGGCCGGATGCGGCCCAATCGCCTTCTAAATCCGGCCCATGGACGGTCCAGGAATCAGCATGTTTTTACATGAGTAGAATGTGTCCTTCTATTTAAAATGCATCTCTGGGTTATTTGTGGGGCCTGCCTGGTGTTTTTACATGAGTAGAATGTGTGCTTTTATTTAAAATGCATCTCTGGGTTATTTGTGGGGCATAGGAATTCATTCATTCCCGCCCCCCAAAAAATATAGTCTGGCCCCCCACAAGGTCTGAGGGACAGTGGACCGGCCCCATGCTGAAAAAGTTTGCTGACCCCTTGATTAGAAGATGGCATCTGGCCAGACAGAGCCATGAAGAGATATGCTACACATTGCAACGTTTTCTTGCTGGTACATTTAAATTGCCACTCTTTCTGAAAGATACGTAGAAGCAACTACTAAGGGCTTGCAATTCTGCATGTTTTATTGTAGACTGTGGCAATCTTAACATGCCATACACAACTGAAATAAGAAACAAGTATATTGTACCCTGGTATTGATATCTATGTGCAAAAAGTATTACGAAGAAGTACTCCTGAGACAAAACCAATGACAAAAGGCAGCTGTCCCTTGTATAGTTCTCAAAGGAAAAGTAATTAGTAGAACTATGTGGGATTACGGCATAATAGAGGATTCCTTAGGAGTGGGGAGAGTCTCTAAAAAGTCTAACTTCTTTTAGTAATATTGATTTTTTTAAATTCCCAGAATAATTAATCACAGGGAAAAATAATTTACTACAATTCTGTTTGTTTATAATATTATAATCAATTACAATTTTCCTTAATGAGCCTGTGACTAGTACTTAGTTAATTTATGGTAATTCATTGAGCAAATGAAGAACCATTAATTTCCTGAGTCAATTAGCTCTAATCCTTAATCAGTTCTTACCTTTAATACTTGGTATTACGGATAAACTCTTAATACTGCAATTCAGAATTTATCGTAATTAATTCACACAACCGTTTTCTTAATCATCATCTTCATTCTGACTGCTCTGTTTAATCAGTTTCATTCTCCTTTCATGAAGGGCTAAAGAGCCATAGCGACCCTTTCCTTGCTCAGGTAAAAATTATTTAAAGGTCTTCTCTGTGGTCCAACTAAAGTTAGTCATGAGCAAGATCCATTCTCAATGAAAGATCACCTCCAGGAAGGATGGTGCAACCAAAGATTCCCTGTGATTGGCAAAACCTAGCCAGTTAGGAGCATAAGTCCACATTAATTCATATACAAGTGGAAGTTTCATAACAATCCACACCTATTCTACTTTCAGCCGTGTCTTCCATTCTTTGGCTCTTGGCCCATTGTGTGCCTGCACACTTTGATTGTGCCACTTGCATAAAAGGTTTCTGCCTCTTCTGCATCATATTGGGTGGGCCATCTGTTTGGGCTAGACTAGTGTCACGTGTTGCTTTAGCTTGGGTGGTACCAGCTCCTAAATCACTCGTGTGCAGTGTGGACACTACCTGAGAAACCACGGTTTGCACTTCAGCACATCTGTGCTCATACTGGGTTACCTTCATCAACTTACAACCATAACAATATGGATGAGCTATAACAGAGGTCTCCAAACTTACCTGGCCTTGGGCCGGTGCCTCAAGCGCCGATCGTGCGGCAGGCCGGAGGGCGCACCCATACACGTGTGCACACACAATTTCCAGCACACTTCCAGGTTGCCAGAGCGTCAGAAATAGCTTGTGCACATGCGCCAGCATCATTTCCAACGCACCTCCGGGTCGCCGGAACACCAGAAATAACTTGTGCGCATATGCATGGGCCTCCTCCGACCCGGAAATGATGCTTGTGCATGCACACAAGCTATTTCCGATGCTCCGGAGACCAGGAAGTGGGCAGCCACGCCGATAAGAGCGGACAGCGGCGGGGGTCTCCAGAGGCTGGATAAATTAGTCTTGTGGGCCGTATCCGGCCCCCGGGCCGTAGTATTGGGACCCTAAGCTATAACCAGAACTTGTGCAAATGGATGATATGTTTATGGTTTCCAGTCCTGAGCTTTAGGAGTTCAGTAGGTTTCAAATCTTAAAATGCAAATACTGATCAAACATTCATGAGCCGTTAATTGTAATTTTCCCTTTGTGCCTTCTTAAGTGATACAGCGCCAAGCAACAAGCTTTCTCTTCTCAATCCCATGTGTTGCTCCTTTTATAGCATAAAGATTTTTAATGACGTAAAACTGTGCTCCCTCTTGAGGACTGGTTTCTGTCTGTCAGCCTTCCAAGAGCACACAATTATTTATCAGAATGATTTCCTATTGACATTGTTTGCTCTCATTGCTTAGCTACCCTTAAGTTTTCCCTTAAGTCAGAAACAAGAGTTGGACTGAATTGTACAAATTGCTTCTCTGAAGTCTAAATTTTGCAAAAATCCTGTTTGCTCTCCCTATGTTTTGATGAAATTATTGTCACTGTATTTACGTTCAGGAGCTACTGCATGATGCTAATTAAGTTGATCACAGGTGGGAATTCCCCAAGGATTTTGCAGATGGTGTTTTATGTATTGTTTCCTCTTGGCAATTGAACATGCCAGAAGAGACTTATTTGCTTGCTCGTTTCTGAATATGATGCTTGCAAAATGGCGGGGGGGGGGGGGGAGAGTCAGTGAGTGACAAAGCTGTCATTTTAAATGGAGAGTAAAAAATCATGAATGATGGGGAGCCATTTGTTCCATATACAGTACAGATAATCTTTTTCATAAAAACTCTGCTCCCCAAATAAGCAATTCTTCTTTCTTTCACAATTGGAACATATAGCAACATAATTTATGACTACAGCTTTTGTGGTTTAAACTGCTATCTGCAATACATTACAGATTGTAAACTGTTTTGAGGGTTGTCGTTTTTTAACAAGCAGTGTATAAATTTGATGAAGCAAATAAAAATATTTTTATTTGTGTTTTAAATTGTTTTAATGTCATTTTAATGCACATTTTACATTGCGTTGAGGAGCAAGGGTCAGCTATCATGTTGAAATGATGGGTAGATAAATAAAGGTGACACACACATATATATATATATAGCATATGGTGATATTCAACTAAATAATTGTGCTAAGACAAGGGTTAGTGCAATGAAACACAAATTTCTCCCCTTGCATGAACCTTAGACTATCCCTATTCTAGCTCCAGAGGGTTGGGAGAAGCCAAGAACAGATTTCGGGGCGCAGAGGAAGAATATTCTGTTGTGCAAGTAAAAATCATTGCATTGAGAGAACATTTTCCTTGGCACTATGTTGAAACAATTGTTTTGAATGTATCTGAAATTGTCTTTCTTTTTAAAATTTATTTTTTTATCTATTTCAATGTCTGTCAGCTATCATTGTAGGGATGCTGCATTCAAGTTGGCAAGATCATATGGGTTTCTCTTCTAGTTTACGTCATGACAGTTTCTTGTGTTCTCCCCCCACACTAGTAACTCCTGTCTAAAATGGACTGTGTTTGCTCTCCATAGGTGGCAGATTGTGCTTGGGATGAAACGGTGAAAGTCTATAGTCCATCTTCATTGATAATTCCGTTATAGAAAGAGATTCTCCATGGAAGACAGCTGATTTGGAAGAAATTGCTTCTCCTTTCTCAGGGCAAGGCAGAACTTCCATGGAATGCATTGTTAACCTTGATAACAACCTTATTTAAAATATGTCATTTGATGTTTTAAATCAGGGAAAAGAAATCTCCAGATGTATGATTCTAACTCCTATGAGTCCCATCCAGCATGGCCAATGACCAGGGACAAGTTGCAGTACAGCAACATCTGGAGGGCTATAAATTCACCCAACCATTGAGATATACAGCTAACATAGGACTTCTTTCGCAAAAACTGTGTTGGACTGGTAAAATAATAACAAATTAGCTGGTCAGACCAAAAACAGAGAGAACTCCTAGATATGTATAGAGCATCTTGCAACCATTCATGTAAAGACTGGGTGATTGGAACTGTATCTTTATATCTACTGAGGGGGGAAATGCAAATCATTGGTGTTCAAATTAGAATTTATTGTAGAACAATGTAGCATCTATCTGACGCCTATAGCATTCAATTAATTTTGTTAGAGATACATTTTACAATTGATGTTACATTATAATATTCCACAATGTTGATGTACAGTAAATTACATTATCTAACTCGGCTTTGTTGACCTTCTGTCATTTTCAGGTAACTATTCTTTAATCAGAAAATAAGTTGTTTCACTTTGTATGTGGGTTCTATGAAGATTGTGCTACGGTCATTTTCCTGAGTCAATAAATTTGGGGTTGGAGTTCAGAATCAGTTGCGCCTGAAATAGGGTTGCTAACATCTGAAAGATAAAATACCTATTGCTCCCTTTCCAACCCCAACCAGGTGTTTCTCAGGGAAGCATGCAGAGGGTATCCTTTGCAGGTATGTGTAGGCAACCTCCTGATGCATACAAATATTTATGTTTTGTGCTAATCCCAATACTGGCAAAATATGAAAATGAGTATACCATCCTCCTACAACATGCACAAGGTTAAAGCAGTAGCTTTCTCTATGCAGCTTTTCTACAAATCACTTTGAAAAATCCATACCCACAAATCCAAGACGAATTGGTTCTCTGCCAGAGGCATTCAGCCTACTCAGATTTTGGCTGTTGGAACTTTGCACCCTTTCAAATACAGTACCGCAAACATTCCAAGAGAGGCCTTGGCTTCCACTGCAATAAAGGTTTGCAAACTGGAGTGAAACACTTGAACCATTTTGTTTGTGTCTTGTCCATGGTAATCTGCCACATTACATATCAGTGATCACAGATCAGTGATCACCGTGTCCTAATCCTAGTTTTAAATTAATGTACTAGATAGGGAAAAGCTAAGATACAGGAAGTCTCCACATAATTGGGAGATGATCAATAAATGGATGATATTATAGGGGAAAATATTTATTGAAACTTTTAATGATATTTTTAAAATAACACTTATGGGTCAGGCACACAGCTGTTTTCCTTTTGCTGCCAGATATCTGCTATATATAGTTTTTTAAAAAATCTGTTAATTGCATTTTGAACTGTAAAAACTTTAGCCGACCATAGTTTGTTTTTTTAAAAAAGTATTGTATGGAGTACAGTGTCTTCATACCTAAAATCATCTTACGTTCTACAGCAGTATTAACTATGGGACAGACTAGCTTCTTTCAGTTGTGGACACAGACCAGTCCAGAAATATTTTCAGGTGGCTGGGCAAAGCAATCCCAGAGAACCCTTGCCTGTATACATAAGGAATTACATCCACTCATCTGTAAATCCATCCTTCATTTGTCCGTTGCTAACTCTATGATGGTGCATAAGATGTAAGGTAAAACCCTGGACTGTTAAGTCCAATCAAAGGCGACTATGGGGTTGCAGCACTCATCTTGCTTTCAGGCCGAGGGAGCCAGCGTTTGTCCGCAGACAGCTTTCCAGGTCATGTGGCCAGCATGACTAAACTGCTTCTGGCACAACAGGACACCATGATGGAAACCAGAGCGCACAGAAAGGCCATTTACCTTCCCACTACAGCAGTACCTATTTATCTACTTGCACTGGTGTGTTTTTGAACTGCTAGGTTGGCAGGAGCTGGGACAGAGCAATGGGAGCTCACCCCGTCACGGGGATTCGAACCCCCGACCTTCCAATCGGCAAGCCCAAGAGGCTCAGTGGTTTAGACCACAGCGCCACCCGCGTAAGATGTAGAAGCAGTTCACGCCATCCATTTGTTCACAGTGACATCCTGTGTTGTTGTTCAGTGTTGAGAGACTGAACACTCCCAGTAATGATCTTTATATGTTACCAGCTCCTTTTGTTGCAGAGGGGTGCATACAAGGGCCTGACCGCCAAAGTGACCACCTGCAATGTAACAGCCAATATAATCCCAAAGACCATTTGCCCCAAATCCTGGACCTTTGGACAACTCCACTGAAAATGAATTCTCTCTCTACTTTCTTGCGATGTAGCTTGAACACTGGGAAGCTGTGGAGCTGTATACCGAGTTGTATCGTGTAATTCAGTGAAATGGGTGCAGCTTTTCTTTAATGGCACTTTTTATGTATACTTAAAAATATGTATATGTATGTACATGCAACCTTTGACACTTAAATATTTTCTTATTCTGTTTCACTTCAGTATCAGCAGAAATTTTAAAACAATGATTCAACTTGGTTTCCAACAAGGGAGAGAAAAACCAAGGTATGTTAAGGTTTAGGAACCTGCTGCAAGACAGACCCAAAAAAGAAAATAACAGAACACCACTAGTCATCACATACAGCTCCCAAGTTAAAACAGTACAATGCATCATCAGAGATCTACAGCCTCTCCTGGACAATGACAGCTCCCTTTCTCAAGCTCTGGGAGGAAGACCTTTCATTGCCTACAGACAGCCACCCAATCTTAAACAACTCCTCACCCACAATAATACAACCACCAGACTTAACATGGACACTGGTACCAGAGCCTGCAATAAACCCAGATGCCAACTTTGCTGCCACATACACCCGGACAACATCATTACTGGCCCCAGCAACATCCAACATGCCATCTCAGGACTATTTAATTGCTCATCTTCTAACATTGTGTATGCCATCAAATACAACTTATCACCAACAGTGCCCTTCAGCTCTCTATATTGGACAAACAGGCCAAACCCTACGCCAAAGGATAAATGGACATAAATCTGACATCAGGAACCAGAAGACAGAAAAACCAGTAGGAGAACACTTCAATCTCCCAGGACATTCTATACAAGATCTCAAAGTAGCTGTCTTACTACAAAAGAATTTCAGAAATAGACTGGAAAGAGAAGTTGCTGAATTACAACTTATCACCAAGCTCAAAACCATGGAGGGACCTGGTTTGAACAGAGATATCGGATTCTTATCTCATTATACATGATAAGCGATCTTCAGCCATCTCAACCCTTGCTTTTTCATGCAAAACCATTTGCAGTCGTTTTCGGTCATCAACAGCTATCAGTCAGTCAATCACCCACTTCCACCACCCTTCTGAGTGAACCCCCCTCCCCTCCCCCTCCCCACCCCCTCCCCACCCCTTCTCTACATAAGTGCCTGGGGACTCCTATTTCACTGTATCTGAAGAAGTGTGCATGCACACGAAAGCTCATACCAAAATAAAAACTTAGTTGGTCTTTAAGGTGCTACTGAAGGAATTTTTTTATTTTACTTCGACCCAGACCAACACGGCTACCTACCTGTAACCAGGGTTTAGGTATGTTAGGGTTGCCTCCTGGCTCATTTTTTAGTCCCAGAAATATCTGGCATTTTGTGGTGGTGATTATTATCACTATAAAGAGGTCTATTCTTTTGGGAAGAGCAGAAATTGCTGTATTTTAATTCTCTCATCAGGAGGCGGTAGCTGTTGCTTTTTCATTTTTGCTATTTTAACTATGCCTACAAGCTGAATACTGTGTCTGGGTGTGTCAACTGAAACAGGGATCTGTGTATACCTTGTATGCATACCTGTGCCAATTAATCTTTCCCCTCCACTGCAATGAATGGATATGTCTATTGAGAAGAGTTTTGTGCAAATTTCACATCTCCTGAACTGGAACAAATTTCAGAATTTGTTTACTATTTAACAAGTCTGTCTTCAAAAGTCCCATTTTCTGTTTTTCTTGACAGGATGTTGCAGGAGACTGAAGTGTCACAAACATTTGCAAATTTATCAACCGAGAAATTGCAGAGAACCATAAAATGATTGCATATAGCTTTTCGTAATATTCAAGGTAATAAATGCTAGTCCTTTGCAATAAAACTGATCATTTCAAGCCTTAGCAGTTATCCCTTTTATCTCATCTTCCTATGCAAGCAATGTAGTAGTGAAAATTGAGGTAATGGAATATTTTGCAAACCAGGTGTGCATGATTGAGAGATACCAGGGGGAAAAAACCTCAACAAGCTAGGCTTAAAACCAGACAATAGTCAAGTATGCAGCCAGAAATATCGGACTTTTATATGCAAATTTCTCACTTTGATGAGAGGGGTTCTGCTGCCTGATCTTTACGTCCAATGGATAAATTAAACTCTTCTGTCAGCCATGCCATTTGCTAATGTTTCTGTCACAAGTTTCTAAGTCTAGATGTCCTTTTTAAATACTGAATATATATAGCCCTGTATATGTACATTAAATAAATGTAGTTTGGCTTTTAACCTTTAACAACTAATTTCTAAACCTGGAAGGATATAAACATCCTTGCAGAACAGTGAAAAATGTTTCATCAGCAGTAATTGAAAGCCAAATTTTAATTTTTCAAACATAATCATTTTTTAAAAGCAGTGGCTTTTAAGGTTCACAGCAGTATCTTAGGGTTCTCCAGTAGCTATATTCACAAGTGGCCTTTTAAGTAGAAATGTCATTAGTATTTAATCCTTATTTTAAAGGGCACATTAAAGTTCTTTCATATTTATCCCTTGGCATGGCTTTGCGCATGCCGTGAAAATGTGAGATTCCTGTGAAACTGCTCTGAGTGTTTTATCACAGTAAGCTTTTAAATTATTGTAATTCCACATTAAAATTAGTAGACTAATTCACAGTCTGTACTTAGCTGGAGTAGACCCTTTGAGACAAATGAGATTTTGCCTATGTAAATGAAGTGGCAAATCTAGGAAAGATTTAAGAGGCGTTTCCATTTGCCATTTTGCTATTCCAGCAAATAGTGAATTATTTGTGTGTGTGTGTGTGTGTGTGTGTGTGTGTGTGTGTGTGTATTCATTGGTTGGGGGGGGCAGATTCCTCTGGGGTATCTGATACCTGAGTATATAGGCAATGGACTGAATCAAACATTGGTTCTCTTCAGAGTAAACCCATTAAAAATAATTACTTGACTTGGGTACATTTATTTCAATGGGCAAACTCTGAGGAGGACTAACATTCAATCCAACTGGCTGGCAGATGCTAGCTTGTCATGCGGTTCTTAGGCTGATATATTGTTTATCTTGCCATCCTTACAGAAAGGACTCTGTATATTCTGGAATAGCGTTATCAGATTGTACTAGCTCAGAACTTGGCGCAAACAAAACCTCTGGCCCTCCTCATGATGTGGGTCTCCAGGTCCCATCAGCCTTAAGCAGCATAGCCAATAGTCAGGCATGGTGGGAATGGGTCCACCCAAATCTTGATGGCTGGAGGTTCCCTATCCCTGTAGTCCTTAAATTTGAGAAGACTGGCTGGGGGGGGGGTAATGCTTAGCCAGCTTTTAGGAGCAAAGGTTAAGTGATATCCAGCAGTCCTATACAATGTGAATGAATGATACAAAAGTCACATTTTCTTAGTGCAAAATTTGGGATATGTACGTAGTATTGTGGTACCCCACCCCTTAGGGAACTGCTCTGAAGTCCTTCAGTCTAAACCACCACCTACTCTTTCTTGACTGGTTCATGCAACAACAGCAAGAAAATCTCTCAGTGGAATGTGATTGAATGATCTGTGTGAATGTGGCTGGAAAAACCTTGCCGCGGGAACAGAAAATCTGGTGAGGTTTTGGCAGGAAATACCTGTGAACATGAACCTGAAGAAATGTGATGCCTTCACGCTTTCCTCCTTGTGAAACTTCCTTTCCAAAACACTCTTTGAGATCCTTAAAAGACTGACAACAGGCCAATGACACACGTCCTTAAAATCTGCATGTGCTAATTTATAAGTATGGATGCCACCTTCCCAGAGGGGAAACTGCCCTGTAAGCAAAACTTTGAAATATTAAAAGTTTTTTAAAGGGGCTTTGAAGGACTTGGGGCTCAGACCACCCCCCCTGCTTGGGAAAGTGAGACATGGTGAGCCAGTGTTGCAGCCGCCGCTGCTTAATTTTTTCCCCTCTCAGAAACTTTGGCCAGTTTTTGCTCAGGAATCTCCAGTGGTACAGGTTTTATTGTATCTGTCCTTGTTGGGACAAGAATAAACACCCCAAACGGTCTCATTCACTGTGCCAAATTCCACAGCATCCTCAATGCTAATAGCAAACGTGTTCTCCCAAGTGTTAAGTAGCCAAAATGGCATCGTCCAGGCACAAGAGGCAGGCAACAGCAGGCTTGAAGGTTTGTAGTGGTGGAGGGGAAAGAAACACATACACACACACCCCGCATAAGGTTTTTGGTAGAAAATCCCCAAAACAGCCCAGTGAAGACTTAGTGACCATGGAATACTGTCTGGTGAGTTGAAGGGGTATGGAAACCAAAGGAAAGGGAGGAAAGAATGGAATATCCTGGGAAATTGTATGGCTCCATGCTCCAGCAAGCTACAGGTCCCAATCTGAATGTACATTATTTACTTTCTTCATGGGGTGGGGCAGGGGCTCATAAAATAAAAAACCAGCACCAGCACCATCAAAATCCATTGCAAAGCAAAATTGGTGGAAAATGTCAGGGCCAAACCTCCCTCCCTCCCTCTCTGTGTGTGTGTTTCATGTTACTTTTATTTTCCTGCAAAGGGATTCATCAGATAAGGGTGATTAATGTCAATGATTAAATTATAAAGAAGTGTAGAAATAGAGCCCTTTTTTGCCTCCATGGTGTGTGCGTGTCCATGTGTATGCCTGGGTCTTCTTCCACCAGCATCACCATGAAATTGAGATTTCAGAGGAAAAGAGATTATCAGCCCCTCCACTGGGTCCCTTAATGCAATTTAATGGTGACTGGCAGCAGTGTGTCCTGGTTTCATTCAAGATCTTATCTAGAATTGGTGTGCTGGTGCTCTTCATTCTGTTCTACATTTAACACGCTTGTCCATCCCATAATCCTCAGCATGGTCACAAAAGCGTGAAATTGTAGTGAGGAAATTCAGACCGTGCATTAAGGTTATGCTAACAATATTTAAAACAAATCATATCAAGAGAGGCATGATGTCGCAGACAGAATGTTGGATTTGGAGAAGGGGAAATGAATTCAAATCTCCATTTAGCCATGAAGACCACAAGGTGACTCTGAACCAAGTTGCTATCTTTTAGAGTGAGGGGGATGGGACCTTTTTTCAGCCAGAAGCTCACAATCCTCCAGAGGCCAGTGATGTGCGGGACCAGAGGCAGAAATAGTGGGTGTGACTCTTGCCTCCATACAGTTGGCTAAATTCCAGCCATGGAAAAATAATAGTTTTCTATACACATGGACACAAGTCTCTATCTGGGCAAGCAAGGGGCAGAAAAATAAAATAATGGGGGACATGGAGTAAGGCTGGTGAGGGATACGACTTGGGGAGGAAGGATAATCTATGGTTGGGATAGGGAACCTACAGGCCTCCAGATGTTGCTAGACTACAACTCCCATCATCCTTGATCATTTGTAATGCTGGCTGGAGTTGATGGGAGTTGGAGTCCAACAACATCTGCAGGACCACCGGTTCCTCATCCTTGGCCCAGGGAGAGTCTTGAGAGCCAGGCAGGACTGGAGGGCTGTATTTGGTCCCTGGGTCACTAAAGAAAAAAACCCTCCCCCATATCTCATTGTGACTAGCAGCTCTTGCTGAATCAATGGGGGCTGTAAACTATCATATATTTGCTGCATCGTTTGTTTAAAGGGGATGAGTGGTATTGCTAGGAAACATTATTCCATATAAATTGAAAACATTACCATCACAACTTTTAAAAACTGCACTAAGTTTTTTGGGCATGAGTTAATGGGATTTTGTAGCTGGTCACTAGGGATGTCTCCAGCTCAGCTGTCAGCTTGTAAATCCTAAGGATGCAATAGTAAATTAGTGAAATTTAAAAGCAATTTGTTTAACATGCTTACAGTAGTTGTTTTATTTTAAATTCATGTAGATGCCCATCAGTAAAATTATCCAGGCAGCATACAAAATAGGTACAAGATTCCACCAGGCATCTATCTATCTAGCTGGCAGCTGTGAAGAACAGGCTGCTGGGCCAGATTAGCAGTCAGAACTGCTCTTGTGTTCTTCAAATAAAACAGCACAATGGTATCAATAAATGTAGTAATGCATCAATATAGTAATTATTTGTATTTTTGCCCTGGTGGGTGTCTACCACATTTTTCTCAGGCCAGGGTTTGTGATTCACCCACAACTGGTGTGCTACAAAAAAGAGGAGGGGGGGTTGAGGCTGCTCCTCTCCCCGCTCAAGGTGTGACGAAATGGGTTAGGGGAATGACCGGCGTTCCCGCCCAATTCTTTATTAGCGACTAAGGTTTAGACCACTTGGAAAAGGGATTACCCATGTCTGATAGAACCCAGGTCTATCTGAGGCTGTTAGCCATGCGCAGACCCAACGGAGCCCTTAGTATCAGTTGCTAGGGGACTAAAACCAGACACAGGATCCTGGATTTAGGAGGATACTGTATTCGGTTTCACCTTCTTATCTAAGTAAAGCCCACGGAACAAAACGAGAAAAGATGCATAGGATCGGGCAGCACATTGCCAAAGAAAGTCCTAGACGCTGACTGTCAATCGTATTCGCACAGTTAGAAAATGTACAAATCTGTGCAGCGGGTTGTTTGTTCAAATAATCGCGTAGAAGTAGCTTAAAGTTAGCCTCTTGGTCTTTCCCCATGCGCTTGGAAAATCGATCTTTTAATATCCGTGCGTAATCTTCTCACTTGCTGTTTCCGTTTCAAAGTCCTTTGGGGTGAGGGTGGGGAGCAGGGAAGAGAGTAGAGAGATCGCGATAAGTTTTCTACATCCTCCTCCAATTCTGGTGTCTTCTTCTTCTTCTTCTTCTTCTTCTTCTTCTTCTTCTTCTTCTTCTTCTTCTTCTTCTTCTTCTTCTTCTTCTTCTTCTTCTTCTTCTTCTTCTTCTTCTTCTTCTTCTTCTTCTTCTTCTTCTTCTTCTTCTTCTTCTTCTTCTTCTTCTTCTTCTTCTTCTTCTTGCAGTCCTTTGGATGATGGCTGGTGTCAGACGGCGGAGTCATTCCCCAGACGCGCTTAGGTGGCTTGCTGAATTGTTACGGCTGAGCGCTTGTGGATGTTTGGGCTGGGAGTTCCACGAAGGGTTTGCCGGAATCATCCTAGAGGTGGTGTATGTAGTAGTTGCAGCTCAGGGCATCTCCAGTCGGCTGCTCCCTTTTAGATCCTTCCCAACTCCAAAGTTCCCATTGGGCACTTTCCATTCCCTCTGCTCATACATTGGCAATTGCTTTTCTTTTGTGGTGAAATTTCAAAGCGAAAGCGTTATTTTAAAAACAGAGATAATATGCCATTCAGAAACCACCGCATTATTTAATTACATTAAGCTTTGTGGTGCATTCATTGACAATGTGCCGAAGCACTGAGACTCCAAACACGCGCACACCTCCCCGTGAAGGGTTAACTCTTTGCTGCTGCTTTCGAGGCACCTGTTTCTTTCTGTCGATTGCAGAAAAGCGACCAGGCGCAAGACTGGATCAATATTTGTACTGCCTTATAAAGGACCCTACCCACATTCATTCAATAAGGATGGATGCCTATTCCATTAGCGTAAGTGAACTGCACGGAAAAGCCTAACCTATAAATTGGAAGTTGTGTTTTGGGCTTTCTGTGTGTATGGCTTGATATATTCGACGAGGAACGCCAGGACCTTGTTTGTTTTCCCGTGGAAGGAGAGACAAAACTTAATGAGGATTCCTCCCTCCTTTTAAAAGATAGAGGTTGGGGGTGGGGGGTGGCAGTTGGAAGGGTGTGGAGGGGGGATTCCACCTACCCCTCGATCTTTTGATTCAGCCCCGCTCCTCCTCCCCCCTTTTTCTTCCAGGAACAAAGCGAATCCATGATTCACGCGGGTCAAGAAGGAAGCGCGGCCAATGCACTCCAATTGTTCCCATTTAATTAAGGTAATGGGAAGCGCCCGGGCAGCCAACCCCCCTCTGCGTCAGCAAGAGGAGCTGCTGGGCGATCGTGTAGGCAGCAGGTTCCCGAGCCTGCAGAGGCATTTCCCCGCGGATCCTGTCCCCCCGCCCGCCCGCCCCTATTGATCACTGTCCCCGTCCAGTCCGTCCTCCGCGCGCGCTCTTGGCTCACAGCAAAGTTGCCCTTTCCAGCCTCGCAGCTGCTTCGGCGCGGAGCCCTCCAGCAGCGCCAGGCGAGGGGCGGGAGATCGCGGCGTCCTCAGCAGCAGCAGCCGGGAAGGTAGCACCGGCGGCGGCGGGGTCCGGCTCCGGCTCGGGAGGGAGGGAAGGAAGGAAGGAAGGAGGACGCACCATGCAGCTGTGCCGGGGCCGCGCGTTGGGCATCTCGGTGGCGGTGGCGCACGGGGTGTTCTCGGGCTCGCTCAACATCCTGCTGAAGTTTCTCATCACCCGCTACCACTTCGCCTTCCTGACGCTGCTGCAGTGCCTGACCAGCTCCACGGCGGCGCTCAGCCTGGAGGTGCTGCGGCGACGGGGCGCCCTGGACATGCCGCCGTTCGGCTTCAGCCTGGCGCGCCTCTTCGCCGGGGTCACGCTGCTCTCCACGCTCCAGTCCAGCCTCACCCTCTGGTCCCTGCGCGGCCTCAGCCTGCCCATGTACGTGGTCTTCAAGCGCTGCCTGCCCCTCGTCACCCTCCTCATCGGCGTCCTGGTGCTCAAGAACGGCATCCCCTCCGTCGGGGTCTTGGTGGCAGTCCTCATCACCACCTGCGGGGCGGCTCTGGCAGGTGAGTGGCGGAGAGAGAGGGAAGCCTCGCCACAGCTCCTCCTCGGCTCATTTCACCAGGATCCTGCGGGTTCTACCCTGTCCTGCTTCGTCCCTTCGATTAGTCCCCTCTCATGGCCCCCTCCCCCCCTTCATCCTCCACCCGCTGCCGATTATATCCAGCTCCTTGGCATGCCCAGCACAGCCACATCACCTCCCACTCTGTCCTTTCCTCACCCCACCACTTCCCGGCTCATCAACCCCATCACCCACCACGTCCCTTTTCTCTCTCCACTCTGGTCTTTCGCTTGGTTTCCCACTGACTCCTGCTGCGACCCTCATGCCACCTCTATCTTATCTCCTTCCACGCTACCTTAGCTCTTATTATTACATCTCTGAATCTGATCATCTCTAGAGCTCATCATGTTTCCACAACAACCTTCAACACAGCAGTTTTCCCACCCCTTAAATATATTTTTATGTTCATGTATTTTCAACCTAATATCACTTAATAAAGTGATTATAAAGGTTGGAAGGTGGATGAAAAGATAGAGATGTAAAAACATGCAATATAGTCCTTCCTTTAAAGTCACTCCTTCCCATCCCCCTCAAATGCTTTATTCAACACCTACCGTACAAGCCTCAACCAATTCCCATTCCATCTCCACCCCTCAAAACACCCTAGTAAAGCCATCACTTTCTTTTCAGCCTCACAACTTTTTCAGCCAGCATTATATGAAGCTTAGCAATACCTCGCCAAAGTTCATAACTTCACACTCTTACCACTGCTCCTTCTCCCATGACTCCTTCTCCCATCAACCTCCCAGTGGCAGGGTCTTGTCTCATCCTTCCTATTCTACACTCAAGCATACAGTTCTGCTCATTAGCACAGGCTGCCCTCAGGGCTGCTTCACACAGTATGAGCTCCCTTACATGGCTAGTTTTATGTCAGGGTACACATCTGTGTGCCATTCTCACATGTATGTGCACTGTTTGCATTAATGCAAACTATGTCCAAAGCTGCCCAGGTTCTAACCCAGACTTGGCCCTCCCTCCTCCCCTCTATCTTCCAGCACAATTTACCACCCCCTTCCCCTATGTTTGTATCCATCCATGGTTGGTGGCAGTCATGGGGTTTCTATTTCCCCCCCTCTATAATAAAGAGTTCAGTGAAGGCTCTTTCTATCTAAAAACACACATATCTGGACAGGTAGATCACCTCCATGTAAGAAGCAAAATATGTACACTTGAGTACACCTGCAGCCTTTATACATCTGTCATCACAGTCGAATTTGCACTCCTGTGTTTTCCATGCATGACCCATGGACGTGATTTTTCCTTTACGGGGATTATCTCCGTGCAGGAGAAATGTCATGTCTGAAGTGGCCCAGCTGATTTTCCCCCCAAGCCCTCTTCTTCCGCTAGCCCCATTTTATTTGCAGCTGCCTGGCTTGTCTGTCACATGGCAGCTGTTGTTAAGGATGGGGAAAAACTCTTGAGAAAATCCACATTATGGATCCGTCAGGCAGTGCCACTCTCTCTACAGTCTATAATTAAAGTCTATTACCAGTGCCATTAATAGACAGGGGGGAATTCTATTTAGGAATAACTGGATTGCCGAATTCATGTATACATGTATGCATGTTCAGAAGTGAGAACTAGTTCTGAATCCTCAAGGATACTTAAGCTGGGATGAATATGACTGAGTTAAAAAATAATAATGCTTTAGCTATTGCAAGAACTGTGCAGATAAGAATAATTAGCCAGCAATTCCCAGTGTCTTCTTATCTGGTTATTAAACAAAGCGGGATGCCATATTTTCCCCCACCTTGGAAATAAACTCTTGCTTAGTTTAAAAGGATATGAAAGAATGAAGCACACTAAGAAATATTTGCCCTACAAAGAGATCATTTTATTTTATTTATTAGTTAAGAGGATTTATATACTACTTAATGATCAAGACCTGTAAGCAGTTTACATAAAATCACTATGAGATAATGACAGCCAGTAGCTTAACTTCTATATTTTTTCTATATAAATATTTGTGCCATTTTCCCCCTATTTGTTTGTTCACAAGAGGGTGTTATCTAGAGACAGATTGCTCAAGTTGTGTCTGTTTTCCTTAGAAGGCAGTAGTGCAGTTGGCCAAAGTTGGATTCTAGACTTAGTATGTTTAAGGGGGCAGCACTCTTTAGATGGTAATGTGGACCTTTATTCACCTCACAATCTGCATTTGAGTACCCTCCTACTCATTCTGCTAGACCAGGCCTTGGACTTCCACCCTGCTCACTTCGATAAGGATTCAGCCACAGACAGCTAACTAACATGGGCTGCTGTATTAATTGGATGTCTTAATTGGATGGCCCAGACTGTGTTCAGGTGCTCATTTCTGTGGAGCAAAAGGAACAGCTTCCTCTCTTATGGTACCTGCCCTGATCCAGCATAAGTACCTTGATCACTGTACAATCACAGGGGAAGGAGATGGGGAGATAGAAACCTTGTTGCAGGAAGAGGAAGAAGCTTGTTCACTATCTTTTCTTACTTTTCTTTGCCACACTTGTTTGCTCAAGTTCATACAAATTGAGGGAGTGTTAAAATTCACCAGAGGAGATGCCAAGCATCTTCTGGCACAGGTGATTTGGTTTATCTTCAAAGGATAATTTTTAAACAAATATACAGGAGTGTATTTGTGAATAGGTTACCATCACGATCTATTTTTTTTAAACAGCTTTAAGAGTGCTATGGGAGTTGGAAGAGGTGCAGTGTGTTCATCCCAGACCATATCCAGCAGGTGTACCCTATAATCTTTTTTTTTAAGTGTATATATATATTTTGCAGCAGTAGCCAAATCACCTGCTACTCTTGGCTTTTCTGGGCTACACAAATCTGCAAAACTTTTTTGACTGGTGAAACTCAGAACAAAAACCATAACCGCATGTAAAAACAAGCAATGACTGCTCTGTCATGGTGCCTCAAACTAAGCTACTGTATTGTCAAACACTGCACCGTCAAGCCTTTTGTTTCGCTCAAAGGGAATGCAAGCAGATATCGGCTCTACAATATTACATATCCAGCTGAGTTAATTCAAAGCTCTTTCTATTCAAAGCATTATAGGAATGAATGTAACAAGTGGGCTTTTGCATGTATTTGTGAGTAGATACTTGCTAAAAAGTCATTTAAATGAGGACTGAATATGAACATTAGAGACCCCTGTGAAATCTTGCATTTGTGCTGAAGGCAAATGGCCCGAGATTCAATGTCTTATTCATTGCTACTGCTACCATTGCTCTGGCACTGACCTTATCGCTTGCTGTAGGAGAAGAGGGATGATCCTGCAGAACTAGACATGTGATCTCTCTGAAATGTCCCTACATCCTGGCATGTAAAAAAAGCATAAAATAATATACAAAACCCTTGTAAATGCATGTTTCTTTATCTTTCTTTCAAAATCGGCAGGTGCGGGTGACCTGACTGGTGATCCTATTGGGTACCTGACTGGAGTGTTGGCTGTGCTGGTGCATGCAGCCTATTTGGTAATCATTCAAAAGACGAGTGCAGATAGTGACTATGGGCCCCTTACGGCCCAGTATGCCATTGCTGTTTCTGCCACACCTTTTCTCATCATCCTCTCCTTTGCCAGCATGGATGCCGTCAATGTCTGGTCCTTCCCAGGATGGAAAGATCCTGCCATGACCTGCACCTTTATTGTGTGTGTCGTGATTGGCTGTGCCATGAATTTTACCACTCTCCACTGCACCTACATCAACTCGGCTGTAACCACCAGTTTCGTCGGGGTCGTGAAGAGCATTGCAACCATCACGGTTGGGATGGTGGCTTTTAGCGACGTAGAGCCTACAAAGCTGTTTATAGCTGGTGTGGTGGTAAATACCATAGGCTCCATCATTTATTGTGTGGTCAAGTACATGGAAACGAGAAAGCAGAGTCATTACGAAGACTTGGAGAAGGAAATGAGGGAGGAGGAGGAGAAGAAAGAATGTGATGGAGAGCAGCCGCCTTTTGTAATGGAGGAGATCTCCAAGGACACAGAGCATGGAGAGACACCAATGGAGGAGTCAGCAAATGGAAGTGACCAGCAAAGCACAGAGGAGAAGGACAGCATTGTGGGACAAGGAAATGCGGCCACTGTCATTCATGGTGGCAACTCTGAAGGAGTTACCAACAGCTCATTAAAGGACGCCTACCTTGGAGTATGGAGGTTGGTTAGGGGGGCTAATTATATGAAGAAAGATTACCTAGTAGAGAATGAGGAGCTACCAAGTCCTTGAAGAATAATTTATTAGCAAATAATCAAGGATATGTGCATTGTTTTCCTTGTGGTGGGAGTACAGAAGGACAGATGCTTTCATATGTTCACAGACAAATCTTAATTGTTTATTAGCAAGATTTTACCTCATTCTGAAGGAACAAAGGCACCATGGTCATGCTTAGATTCAGTGAAATCCCATTTTTTGTGGACTTTCACTGAAATCAAAATCTCTGAGATCAAAACCAGGCCTGGACCACCAAGCTAGTGTCCCCCACCACACACCACAGCTTGCTTTTATATTCACATAAGTCAACTTGATTGAATTACTGTAATAGTGTGTCCCTCTGTATGTACTCCCTGAAGTACGGTACTAATGGAATTACTCTCAGCAGTTAAAGGCATGAGACCCAAAAGCAAAAGCTAAAAAGATTTGTCCAAAAAGGTAATTCAAAAGGAAGTATAACTGGATTCTCTGTGGTTTGAAAGCTAAATGAATGGGAAGTGCAAAAACCATGAGTCATCTCATGGATCCCACTTGCCATCTTCCAGATATATTGCAGGTCCCACCCCTATGCGGACAGCCCTTGTGGTGAATGAATGGAAGTCAGATAATAAGATCTTCCTGATAATTGGGCACCATCCCACTTTCTCTCTGCCTATTCCGCCTTTGCTGACAAGATGAGAGAGGTGTGGGAGGTGGACTGAGGCTTCTATATCCCAGCTGGCCTCAACTTTCTCAACTAGTCTATTTTTAGTTAACATTCATGGTAACAGGCAAACTCGGTGTGTTCGAAAATACTTTGTGCACTGGAAAGTTCGGAAGTCGTGTGTTATTTTAAAACGTATTTCCAGTGCAGGATTATTGAAAGAATAAACCACTCTGAGGGTTTTCCCCCCACCCCTTACGATCCACAGGTATATAAATTTTATGAAATAAATGAATAAACGTAAGCCATCTGTCCCCAAACTGGTGCCCTTGAGATGTCGTTGGATTCTAACTCCCATCAATTCCAGTTAGCATGGCCAATGGCCAATGATCCGGGATGATGGGAAATGTAGACCAAAATATATGGAGGACACCCAGGTTGAGGGAATGTGGGCATAAAAAGTCCACCTAGCACAACATCCAACCAGGTGCATCCAGGAAGTGTACAAGAAGGTCTTGAAGGGAACAACCTCTTCCACGGTTGCTGTCAGGTGATATTCAACAGCACACTGTTGCTGAAAATGGAGGCTGTTGTACAGCCATTGGCAAAACAAACTTCCATTAATCTGCTGAATTCCCCTTTCAAAGCCCTCTGTGCTAGCAGCCATCCACAAACGTTGTGATAGTGAATGTTATACATTAATGATGTGTGGTATGAAAAAGTACTTTCTTTTGTCTTATAATAGAAGCATAACAAGGTGAGTGACTTGGGGCTGCATTCAAAAGGAAAGTTTGTAGAAAGGAGTTGATGAGGTCAGGTGTGAGGGGCAGGGATGGGGTGGGGTGAGGCAGTGGCAGTGAGGTCAGGAGACCTCCGCCGCCACCAACCCAGAGCTTCCCTCAACCTTCCCAAGCAGCAAGTTATAAATCGAGGCAATCTTCTCACACGTCCAAGTCCCAGCAGCCTTAAACTGAATTAAGTTCCTCTTGTCCACCTGAATGCTACTCAAGAGCTGAACGGGATGCAAGAAAATATTGATATGGTCAGGCTCCTTTTAACATATGTATCCACTAGAAATTATTCACACACACACACACACACACACACACACACACACACACACTTGCCTCAACACATCAGCCTTGTTTGCACTAAACAAAATGTGTTTCTAACTCATGGCAGGGTTGGGGTTGCATGTGTAAGACTTGAGTTCATGGACAGTGGCTGTAGCAAACTTAAGTATCTGCAAGCACATTTTACTGCTTCAGGCATTGGCCTGGTTTGCACAACATGGTAAGCCAAACTATGGCTTGTTGGGCTGTGTGAAAATGTAGGTTCCTGCAAAAGAGCTCACAAGTCCACTTTGCTCCTCAATTATTATTATTTTTTTACTCCTGCACTAAGCTAAGCCAAGGTTTATCATCATCATCATCATCACCATCATTCATCATTACTTATTATTAATGCCCTGCCTATCTGGCTGGGTTTCCCCAGCCACTCTGGGCAGCTCCCAACAGAATATGAAAAACACGATAAAACATAAAACATTAAAAACTTCCCTAAACAGGGCTACCTCATGGTTAAGCTCTAATCACATTCTGTAGCATGAATGAACCTTGGCTGCAGCTCATACTTAGTGAGAGAGCTTAACCACAACCCTGTGTTTGGACAACACACTAAGCCAAACTTTGGTTTACTCTAGTTCAGCACGGTGCTGGGGTAAAAAAAAGACTAAGGAAGAACAAATTGGCTGCAAGCTCTCCTTTGAGCCCCCACATATTTACATGGTCCCAGTAAACCATAGTTTGGCTTAACTGTGCAAATCAGCCAATATCTGAAGCAGTAAACTGTGCTTCCAGATCCTGAAGTTTGTTACAAACAATGTCTGTGAACTCAAAGCTTGCCCATGCTATGCCAGTCCTGCTACACTACAAACTAGGAGCATGCCACAAATTGTAGATGAGTCACACAAAAGGCAAGCACATGTATGCTCTTTTTAGTTCAAAGATAATAGGCCTGACATCTACATGAAAGCCTCTTCCACACCTGTTGCTGTGTTCCCCATGTCCCACTCTCAAATTCATTTGCAGACCATTTCTCATGGTTTGGGTATTGTGAAGAAGGGAAGTATGAGAAAGCAAGGTGCTGAAGCAGGGAAATTGGCCTTCCATCCAGCATTCCCCAATGACACTTTTCCCTTGAGATGCTACTGAGAACAATCAAAAGGCCAAAGTCAGAGACTATAGGCAAAATTCGCCAGCTAACCATGCTTTTTCACTGCGGGCACAATTTTCAGTGCTATGTAGGCAGAATTCAATGCAACTCCCAGCCTGCCTATTTATTTCACCAGGCTTTGTGCTCACTAAAGCCTTGTTGAAGCAAGTGGAGGTTAGGTTATATCTGTGCTTGGTGGGCTTTGCCCCATAATTGTTAAATGGCTTCAGACTAGAACACACTGTGGCTGCATTTAAAACTTGACTGACATCAATAGAGTACTTGGCTGTGATGTGAATGATCCCCTTCAGCATCATACTCAGAGCTCAGTGTGCCAAACTGAGCACATACTTTGTGTGCAGAAGGTCCTAGTTTCAATTCTGGGCAGCCTCCCGTTGAAAGATCTCAGATTGCAGGACTGAGGAATACTCACCAGAGACTTTGGAGAGCTGACAGCACTCAGAGTAGACAAGTGGCTTTCAAATCCTGATCCAGAGAACCTTGTAGTTCCTCTGCTTAGGTGCCCCAGGTATCCTGCACTGAGAAGATCAGTAATGGTGGTCTAATTTCACTGAAAGTTAGATTGTCCACCAATCTTCCATAACCAGCCATGTCTAAACACAAGAGAACATTGACTGTGTTGGTGAAATGACAATGAAGCCCAGAAGGCCTAACCAGTGCACATGAACCCAGTATTTTCTCCAAGACAATCCCCCAGAATTCCCTTCAACATACAAGGGTTCCATGGGAAAGAAGCTCCACATTTAACAAGGATTCTTGGAAATGAGGACATATGGATCACTGGTGTTGCACACACACAAAACATACACGAATTAATGGCCTGATTTGACATACTTCAGTTTCAGATATTCATATGCTTTCCTTCTAGCAAATCCATTGCTTTACCGTTCATTTAAACACGTAGTTATTTAATAACATTGTCTACCCTGGAATATTAAAATAGGCTCATTCTATTATATGCATGAAGGTGCGGTTCAGTAAATTAGAAGGCTTCATTACTTTGTAAATTAGTCGGCCAAGGCACAGAATAGTGATTCCAGATCCCTTTTTAAATATGTTCAACAAGCCGTGGAGTATAACATGATTTTTGACCACACAACTCTTTTGGTACCTGGAGGCCCAAGGGAATGTGCTATGGAGTGCTAACTCACCGCCAAATATGGTGCCTTTTCCACATACTTTGTGGGAAAGTCCTGGTTTGCTGCTTTTAAAAGTGCTAGTAGAAATATCTTAAAGTACCAACAGTATTGGACACTTTAAAGTGTGCTGGTGAAACTTTTGTATAGTGTAAAAAAGAGAGACAGAGGAGAATGCATGGTTATGCTCTATCTCTGTTCATAGTTTAACATGGGCGTTTAAGAATTCCCAGCTTTTAAAAATGGGGATTTGGTAAATGCAGCCCAGAGGAGTTTTTTTTTTTTTTGGTCAATGAAAGAGACTGTTGTAACGTAAAATGATATAACTATTGCCTCGTGCTGAGGCATTTTTAATTGCATAAATAGAAGACTTCAATTAATCTGGAGAATGAGACATGGTAATAAAATGCATTGCTTTACAGATGCCTTAAGAAGTTTTTATTCTTGTTGGGGCAGTGAGGAGAGGAGTAAGTGGGCTTAAACTTTAAATTTACTTATCTGATGTATTTGTGATCCTGTGATGTGTGTAAGAACGAGACAGAGAGCATGACATGCCTTTTGTAGATTTAGATGTATGTTTTGGGGCATTATAAGGGACCCAGATGGCGTTGTGGTTAAACCACTGAGCCTAGGGCTTGCTGATCAGAAGGTCGGCGGTTCGAATCCCTGTGATGGGGTGAGCTCCCGTTGCTTGGTCCCAGCTCCTGCCAACCTAGCAGTTCGAAAGCACATCAAAATGCAAGTAGATAAATAGGAACCGCTACAGTGGTAAGGTAAACGGCGTTTCCATGTGGTGCTCTGGTTTGCCAGAAGCAGCTTTGTCATGCTGGCCACATGACCTGGAAGCTATACGCCGGCTCCTTCGGCCAATAATGCGAGATGAGCGCGCAACCCCAGAGTCGGTCACGACTGGACCTAATGGTCAGGGGTCCCTTTACCTTTACCTTTGGGGCATTATACACCACTGCTTGAATCTAGCAAAGAAGGCCAAACTTACATGACTAGCCAACACAGATGCATATTTTGATGTGGATAGGGATATGCATTTTGTGTACAACTAATTGCATGTGACTTGATGCTGGATGGGCCCCCACATCTATATATAGCATAATCTAGGTAAAGGTAAAGGGACCCCTGACCATTAGGTCCAGTCGTGACCAACTCTGGGGTTGCGGCGCTCATCCCGCTTTACTGGCAGAGGGAGCCAGCGTACAGCTTCCAGGTCATGACTAAGCCGCTTCTGGCGAACCAGAGCAGCGCTCGGAAATGCCGTTTACCTTCCCTCCGGAGTGGTACCTATTTACCTACTTGCACTTTGACGTGCTTTCGAACTGCTAGGTTGGCAGGAGCTGGGACCGAGCAACAGGAGCTCACCCTGTCACAGGGATTCGAACCGCCAACCTTCTGATCGGCAAGCCCAAGGCTCTGTGGTTTAGACCACAGTGCCACCCGCGTCCCTGCATAAACTAGGGGTTCTCAAACTGTAGTCCATGTACGACTGAGCTTCATTCAGGTGATTCACGGTGTGTCTGTGGGTTTATGGTTGAAAATGGCACATCCATCACATTAAATATTCTCATTGATTTTTAATTGCTTTTCATTTCTTACATTGTATTTTATTGTGTTGCTGAATTCCATGGAATTCAAATTGTAATGCAACAGAATGCAAAATGTTAGATATAAAAGAAGCGATACAATGAAATACAATGAAAAATCATACAGCATCTAGCATGGCACAGGCTGCAAAATCATTAAATGGCCCACCAAGATCCTTTGTAATTTTCAAGTGGCCTGTAGGAGGAAGAAAGCATAGGAATCACTGACATAATCAATGCTGAAGCAATTAGTTAATGGGGGGGAAGTAGTGTACTACAATTCCAGAACCGATGGAATCAAGAGGATAGTCACAGGTTGATAATCAAGCCCAGATTGGTTTGGCATGGGACTGTTGCCCTGCTGAGACCAATTTCATGCCGCATGGCGTTCAGTCATATGGTAAACATAAGGCAAGATGCCAGTCAGAAGGGTGACTAGGAGTAAATGATCACTTTGTAATATATAGGTGGAACTTCCTACATCTATCTCCCATTAATTGGTCACTATCTGCATTTCCTGTATGATTACTGAAAGCTCTTGGCATGAAATTGGCCTCAAAGTCAGCTCATCTCAGTCATGTGAAAACATACTGCACTGTACTATAGGCATTGCTTTCTTGGAATGATTTTGCTTGGTGCCGTTTGGCAAAAGAACTGTCAATCATTGGCCATTGAGACATTCATTTCTATTAATAACAGTGCCTGCAGACCCACACTGCTTAGTACCGTTTAATATGTATCAAAGAGTCAGCACTCTCCTCTGGGAACAGCAGTTGCCATTCTTCAGACTAAAGACATGGGTGAGCAATTTAACATGAGAATATTTTGAAGGGCACACTGCCATTTGGTCTGGCAGTTATAATAGGTGATTGAGAATTGAGGGAAACACTTATTGCCGACAGAAGTAGGCACGGGAGAGAGAAACTGAAGAAAGAAAGACAAATTCTCATTTTGCTGCCATAATAAATGAGTGGTTGTGGTGCACAATGGCATTCTTCAAAATAAACATTAATTTTTGTGTCAATATGGCATATTGAATATGCTATTGAGCAGCAGCTGCTGTTGCTCTACAAAGCTGGGCATTATAAGAACTCAGACAAGGAAACCAGCCTAGCTATTGCTTTGGGGTTTTTTTTTTTGGGGGGGGGAATACATTTTACAAAAGGCATACAGATGTCCATGTGCCTTTGGCTGAGATGTCCATGTATCTGGCTTAGTCCCTAGCAATCATTGTAGGATTTTGGAGAGAGAGTAGGGAGAGAGAAACAGTGTCATCAAAGGACTTTTGCACAAAAACGGTTTGGCATTGCAAGCTTCAGTTATCACAACCCAACACAGAATTAAACATGCTTAAACCCATTGAAATAAAGTTTTGGTTGGACTGTGGCATCTGCCTAATTTCGTTTAGAAAAAAATCTACCAGAAATAAAATAAAGGAACTGACTTTTAATATGCATTAACATAATATGCATTAACATACCTACGATTACTGCATAATTTTCTTGGGACTTTTTTATGGTCATCGGTCTTGCATCCACATCCCTTGCCCTGCCTTCTCCTCCTTGCTCCCTTATTTTGTCATTAGTATCTTCCACTACCAATTTAAAGTAGCTTTAAAATCACAAGGAAGGGAGATAGCATCTTTCATAATGTACTAATGCCATTTTCATTGCATCTCTCAGTTCTGGAAAGCTGGGGACAGGCATAAGAGTGGGGCTGAGGAGAGTGTGATCCTAGGCACAATAGCACCGTCTAGTCTCTGTATGTACCGAGCTATAACAAGTAATGTGAGCAAGTAAGTAAATTAAGAAGAAAGAACATTTTGCTGGTATAACCTCTAGATTAATTATTCTTTTATAATGCAGAACCTATCACATTAAATATTTCCAGCAGTTGTAATACTCTTGAATGCAGCTTGTCTACTTAGCTCTGCTTTCCCCATTGCTGCCTCTGGTTTTTTAACCACAAGCCTGTTCAAGTGCAGGAGAGGAGGAAGCAATCAACTCTGCCCATCAATTAGTTCTGTGTTCATGCTTGATGAGTTTGCTGGAGGTCATCTGAAAGCTGTTCATTCAGAGCAGTCATTGTTGTAATCAACGTGTGTGCCGTCTTGCTTCCCTTTCACCCTCTGGAAGGATGTCAGTCGGGATAGGGTGGGGTGAAGGAGTGTGGTACTTACCCACACAAACACAGTTCATATTGCTGGACTAATAGAGCCGATAGTTTACAATGATTTAAGTCAGGGATGGGGAACTTCTGGTCCTCCAAATCTTGTTGAATTCCAGCTCCCATCAGCTCCAGCCAACATGGCCAAAGGTCAGGGATGATGGCAGCTGGAGGCCAACAACATCTGGACAGGTTCCTCATCCTTCAGTCAAGCCAGCTTGCCAAAACGCCTCCCTCTTGATAGTGAGAGGAGGGTGTTTTGGTAGCGGCAGCAGCAGTGGGGCAGAAGGAGTGCCACCTCTTGCACTTTTGCTACCTAAAGTGGGAGCTTCACACTCCCTCATGGGCAGGCCAGTTCTGATTCTTGTGCTGTTCCATAATCAGAAGATAACTTACAATATGGATTAAATTTGGTTCAGGCTTAAAACAACAACAATGACAACAACCAACAACAACAACAACAACACAGTGATATAAAATGTTTTCAGGGTTTAGCTTTTTACTAAATAGCACCTGAGAATTTTAATTCAGATTACTTGATACATGTGTGCTGAAATCAGAAACAGAGAATCTGCTCCAATCAATGACAGTCCTGTATTGAATATGAGATACCATCTTTGAAGGGATGTCTGGTGGAATAATAATAATAATAAAAATGCCAGTACACTTTGGGGGGAAAGGAGGGCACATCTTTGTTGTTCTTCACGGCAAGACTACCTCCTTCTGTCTCTTACATTTAGATGATATGTCTGTCTATTGTGATGGTATAACTTGAAAGGGAACTGGGTGATTATGTCATAATACTAAAAAGCATCTTCCTCCTCCTCCTCTCACATATCATGTAGAAAGGGCCAGACTCTCAGATTCAGAATTGGAAATCAGGATTGGACAAAGGCCAAGGGCAGAGATTCAATGCTTACTGATAAAAGGTACCAGACCCACACAAAAGTTTGCAAGGGAGGTCCTCCTCCTATTGCAGAACATAACAACAAGCAGTGTTGTAAATGAATTGTGCAGCTGCCTCACCCTGCAACTCCAATGAAGTAGAGATTCCTTTCCGGGGTGGGGTGGGATGGGGGTGGGAACCCCCAGAGCACCTGCCTAGTGAATTAATTAAAAGAAATGAAAAAGCTGAGTCTTAGATATTGCAGCACTTACAATTTAATTAATATGGTTTTAGGTCTGAGATTTGAATACAGTATGTGATTTGAAAGTGAAATTATGGAGTAATGTCCATTAGAAAAAATACTTACAACATAATACAGTGGTACTTTGGTTTAAGAACAGCTTAGTTTATGAACAACTTGGATTAAGAATGCTTCAAACCTGGAAGTAGGTGTTTTGGTTTGTGAACTTTGCTTTGGAATAAGAACATGTTTTACTTCCTGTCGAGTGTGTTCCATTTGTAAACTGAGTCCCCCGCTGCTATGGGAAAGCACGCCTTGGTTTAACAACGCTTTGGTTTAAGAACAGACTTCCGGAACGGATTAAGTTCATAAACCAAGGTACCACTGAATATTAAATACAGAATAGGAATGATATCCTGCCAACCTAGCAGTTCGAAAGCACCTCAAAATGCAAGTAGATAAATAGGAACCGCCACAGCGGGAAGGTAAACGGCGTTTCCATGTGCTGCTCTGGTTTGCCAGAAGCGGCTTTGTCATGCTGGCCACATGACCTGGAAGCTATACGCCGGCTCCCTCGGCCAATAATGCGAGATGAGCGCGCAACCCCAGAGTCGGTCACGACTGGACCTAATGGTCAGGGGTCCCTTTACCTTTACCTTTTAGGAATGATATCAATCAATGGCTTGAGCTGTAACCACCAAAATAATGCCACAGCATAGTTCTAATGCATCTTTTATCCAATCATTTTTGCTTCAGCTATACAAATAGAAAAATAATATATATATTTCACAAAATTTGAAACCTATTATAAAATAACCACCTCTAAATACTGTAGCTGTTCATTATCTCGCTCCTTTTAGTCTCTCATGCAAAAATTACAACACCTAATAAGCTCCCTGTGGAAATAAAGCCACAACCATAAGAAAGCAAGTGTGTCAATGCAATTTATCACAAGGAAGATAAGCATCATAATCTCCATGAGAAAAGAATGTTCTCTGCACGGATCAATTGCTTCACAAGTCTGAATGCAAGGCTGCTTATCAGGAAGGGGGAATTGGTGCAATACATTGATATGGTTCTCTCTTCATGAACAACCGATACCAAAGAGGCATCCATTCATAAACTTGTGCACATAACAAAATTGGGGAAATGTGCACATTGCCCTGCACTGGATGCATCTTCTGGACTGCAGTCATAAAATTGAGGGTTCGATAATAACATGAGGTTGACAACTTTTTGAGGGTCCGTGGGCACATATGGAGAAATTGTCTTGATCACCATGCAATATCGCAAAAACACAGCCATGCAGCCACACACTACAACCAGGCGCACATATATGCATGGCAAACATACACACCACAAGCACATGTGTGCACACTCCTTCTCCCTACCAGCCATTAGACTTGAAAAAACCCTGCTAGAGATTATAATACAAGGCTTTTTCCATTTAATTTCAGCAGCGATTAGTGGGAAGGGAAACGTCAGGTGCTATGCGGGCACAGTGCTGCATTAGCAAGCCATCACATAAGGGCTTAAGTACGGCCTTGGAGGAGACCAAAGTGGCACAGTCCAGAGTTAAGCTTCTGATAGCACTCATAAAGACACTTAGACGATCGCAAACAAGTCTGAAATTCAAACCCCACCTACCTGGGAGTAAAGGTAAAGGTAAAGGGACCCCTGACCATTAGGTCCAGTCGTGACCGACTCTGGGGTTGCGGCACTCATCTCGCGTTATTGGCCGAGGGAGCCGGCGTACAGCTTCCAGGTCATGTGGCCAGCATGACAAAGCCGCTTCTGGTGAACCAGAGCAGCACACGGAAACGTCGTTTACCTTCCCGCTGTAGCGGTACCTATTTATCTACTTGCACTTTGATGTCCTTTCGAACTGCTAGGTTGACAGGAGCTGGGACCGAGCAATGGGAGCTCACCCTGTCATGGGGATTCGAACCGTCGACCTTCAGATCGGCAAGCCCTATGCTCTGTGGTTTAACCCACAGCACCACTCGCGTCCTACCTGGGAGTAAGGACCAATTATTTCCATTGTACTTACTTGGCTTGGCTTTCAGCCAGTGGCCTCAAGGTGATGGCCATACCTTCTTGATTTTTCAGCATCAAGCACACTGAGGTATATTGGCTTAGAGGACGGAAGCTCCATTACAGCTATTATGGATACCAGCCATTCATTCACCCACCTTCCATTAATCTGTATAATGCCTTTTAAAGCCATCTACCTAAGTGACCATCACCATTTTGCTACAAACACACCAGTGCTTCTGGGCTTTCCCATTCACTTGAATGGAAGAGCTGACTTCATGCTTGCAAGGTTGTGTTGGTATTGCTGGTTCTAAGCCTGACATGCAGCACTCCAAACTGCCTTAAGCACCCCAGCAGCAAAAGTCAATTCTACTTATTTTGAACGATCTTCATTCAAACCTGAAGCTGGAGCAGTAGTTGAAACCTGAAGCTCTGCCAGATGGAGACGGATGGGGTTCATGGGATTGCTCCAGGCCTGTACCTCAAGATTAGACTTGAGCACTGCACAGTCGTCAGCATTTTGTAGGTACAGATTCTGGAGAAGGGGTGAGTAGACAAGGCTGGGCCATCATCAGTGGCAATGATGTGGGATTGCTGATGATCCTTTAGCCTAGTCACCAAAGGCAGAAGCCAAAGTACTTGCCAAGGAGGGCAGGGTTGCAGGTGCAGCACAGTCCAAACAAACCAAAGTCAAGCACAGGGAATCAGCCTAAGTCCAAACACGATCCAGGAGCAAGGTGAGGAAACAGTCTAAGGTGAATAGAACAGGGAGGTCGGAGAAAGTGCAATGCAGCAAGGCAGAGAGACTTGTGAGCTTTGGGACAGAGAGTTGCCTCTTGCTTTGCTGTCTCTGAAGAAAGGTGTTGGAACTTAAAGTCACCATGCCCTCATTTGTCAAGCACTGGGGATTTCCTGCTTGGTTATTGGGCAGTAGTAGTGGGTTAGTGACTGTGGAGAGTTCCAAGGAGAAATTATCCTCATAGTCAGAGAAGAAGGAAGAGCTACTACCTCCAGAGAGGTAGATACTGGTAGTGTGGGTTCTGGGGTTCCTGCCCGAGAAGTAATTCTAGGACACACTCTAGTTGGGATTCCTACCCCAGTTTCCTCCATCTTCTTTGCTACCAAGGTATGTGTCCATGGCACTGATCTTCCTACACCACCATTCTCACCCAAATACGTACGCCGTACTAAGCAAAAGCTTTGTGCAACACTGCTACACCAGTTATTGTGGCAATGGCTGCAGTTGATGTAATAGACCAGTTTGTGCCAGGGTAATGTCAGTAGGCTCATAAAGTGTATCGGTCCGATGCAGAAGATACTGAAAATCCATTGGTTGGTTTGCATACGTATTTTTGCTTTCCCTCCTTATTGTATCTGATAGTGAGTTTCTGGGGAGTAGGGACTCGAGAACTTAACCCAATTCTCACAAGTTAAATAATATTAGGGACCACTTTGAAAGGTATTGACATGGCTGGTTTCTACTGGGAGAGCTGATTTGCGAATCTTTTAGACATCAGCTTCAAGAGGCTGGTTGGGCAAATGAAGATCTAATGGCAAGCAGTGTAATAAAGCAGGCGCTCGGTGACCCTACTTGACTACACTTAACGTTAAAAGCCATTTGGGAACTCGGCTTAAGGAATATATTGCTTTTCAGCTGACTTGACAATTTAATTTGGCTTCTTTACAATGCGCAGCCTTCTGAATATAAAATGCCATAAATTGAATCTTTTTACTGGATAAGCAATAACCAGCTAAGCCCAGTGGATGGAAGACTGGTATTCATGGAATACTGGAGCAGTCTGCTAGGATGAGGGATATCTAATTTGGGTGAGTGCATTTGCAGCGACTTGGCATCCACAGGATGTCTGTGGGTAATTGCCAGCAGATCCATATGCAATCAATTCTATATATTCACCCAGAAAACTGTTTTTGAAAAGGAGAAAAAAAAACCTCATCTCACTGTGAGTCCTGCAAGACCTGATCTCTCCTTATTTGGCCCATTTCCAACTGGCCTGAGAGGATGGGGCCTCCTTGACTGCCACCAGCAACAAAGGTTGCTTCTGCTGTTCAGGATGCCTGGAGACCATCAGGGTGGAGAATTGTTATGGGGTATTTGCTGTGGTCAATATTTAGTATTGGAAATGCATTGTTTTTGCTGTTTACATGGCTTATGGCTTAAAGTATTGTTATTCTTATTATTTGTTTGACCGTATTCTGAATTACCAGTCGATTTATTTATTTTATTCTACATTTATTAACATAATAGGTTTTCATTCATTTGTTGTTTATATTGCTATTGGATTTTGTTATGTCTTGTGGCTGTTAGTGAATGATGCAAAACGTTTTGATGTTGTGAGCAGCCTTGAGCATGGTTTACTATGGAAAGGCAGCATGATAATGATGCCATTATAACTCAGCAAGACAGCAGATAAATTATTTGAGCCACAATCTCATCTTTTCTTCCCAATCTAAAATATTTCCTATATATCAGGGATGCACATTTTTAGTGCAGGGATGGGGAATCTGTGACTCATCAGGTATTTGATAGATTACAACTCCCAACACCCCTAGCCATTGGCCTTGCTGGGGCTGTTTGGACTTGGATCCCATCATCATATGAATGGCCAGAGAAGAAACTATTGATATGGATACTTTATACAATCATCTAATCATAAAAACATAAGATCCATGCTGGACTAGACCAAAGGCCTATCCAGTCCAATATTCTGTTTTCACAGTGGCCGATTAGATATCTATGGGAAGACATGAGTGCAACAGCAAATCTCCTGCTTATTATCTCAAGCAACTAGAATACAGAGAGGAAAATGCCTCTAACATTGGAGTTAATACATTGCCATTAATAATGGTAACCACTGATAACCTTTCCCTTCATAAATTTGTCTAATGCCATCCAAGATGGTGGCAGACATCGTAAAGATCGTCAGAGCCAAATGAGATACCTGAAATATGGTCAGAAGGAGCTGGCTACTGCAGAATTGATTGCATGTGGGAAGTCGGGCTTGATATATGGCTGGCAAAAAGAATTTGGCTCAGTCCCTGGTCTGAAGGAATCCTTCTAGACTTAAAGACTAGAGACATTATTACAGAGGACAGTAGTAACTGTTTATCTTCCCAATGCTGTTTCTTTTCCTATGCTTGGGAGTAAATCTAAAAGAAATTGGCAGGATTTACTTCTGATAGGGCTGCCCTACTAGTAACATTAATGTAGCAACAAACACAAGCGAACACACGGCCCTTGCAAATTTGTGCCTGGAGCACTTCGTAAAATGCAGCAAAATTCAATAAACTCATAAAATGTTAAAACATTAGGAAAATAAAGGAAGGGAAAATGCAATGGGATGTAAGCAACAGATGATGTAAAACAGGGATGGGGGAACCTGTGGCTCTCCAGAGGCCGCTGGCACCAACTCCCACTTAGCCCTCTCAGCATGGCCGGTGGTCAGGGATGATGGGAGTTGGAGTATAATAACACTCAAAGGGTCCCTGCTTCTCCACCCCTAGCCTAAAGCAGCTGAAAAATAGAAACCTTTTGCAGGTGGTTTTTAACAGTGGTTTTTTTAAAGGTGAGAACGACCAGGGCTGTCTTAAGCATATCCGGCGCTGTGGTGCAAAGATCCCTCCGGGGCCCCACCCCCCCTGTTTCCCAGAGTTGTCAACCTTTTCCCAAGCCTCTGCGGGGATTGCTCTCCTCCCATGGAGACTTGGGAGGCAAGCTGCACGCCCACCAGCCATATGGTAGACGGGGCGCAGCTGGCGTGCGTGCAGGGAAAGGCGAGGCCACTGGCGCCAGCAAAGCTGCGCAGCTCCCCCACTCGCCAGGGTGCCCCTGAGAGGCCGGCGCCCTGGTGCAACGCATCAGTAAGCCCAATGGGAAAGACGGTTCTGAGAAGGACAGGCATTTAGAGCAGGGGTGGAGAACTTGAAGCTCAGGGGCCTCGCTATCTGACCTTCAGGATTCTTCCCACCTTCCTGAGCCACAACCCTTACCAGCCCTACTTTGCTCTCACCTTAAGTGTTTTTGCCTGACTGGAGTGTGTCCTTGAACTCTGATTGTAGGCACCTGCTTGGCCACGCTGAGAACAGGATGCCAGACTACATAGGTCTTTGGTTTCCTGCAGCAAGGGTTCTTCTCAGGTACCAACTGCTGTGTTTCAACTGCTTCTATAAATGTAGTTGAATTACAAAGTGTAATGCAAGGAGTCCAGAAGAAAAAGCCCACAGGTATTACCAAGTCGGATACGCTTCCTCTCCAATTGTATTCTAGCATGTGCAATATTTCATCCTTCAGTATCTTCAGCAACATTAAGATACCGATTTCAAATCACCACTTACCCAAGATATAGAAATAAAGCTAATGGAAAAGCTCACAGCTGTATCGGTAAGATAAACAACCCTACAAAGTTCTATAGAGAATAAAACAGTGCTCAGAAGTGCTATAAATTGTAAAGCGAATGCTTTTTAAATCTGTTTTGTGATGTTTACAGTGACTCTCACATGGGATTATAGGTCCTGGAATGTGTACCACAACCAAATGGATTTATGTAAACTACCCCATTGAACCAATCTGCCCTTGCCCAACTCATCTGATGGAAAAATCATATTCTCATATACAGAAAATATGAACAAAAATGGCACAGTTTCCTGTGTTTCCCCAACTGCTTAATATGGACACATTCGTCCAATCTCTAATCTTATGCAGGGTTTGCTCTTTTAAAGAGCTGTCCCTTAAATGCTTTTTAACACACTTGGGAGGGCACAAGGCCTATACCTTCAGAAAAACTATGTGGTACAAGTTGTTCAAAAGTCACAATGCTCCCCATGTAAATTAAATTAGTAGATGATACTACTAGAAACAAGACATGGAACTTAATGTAGCCTTTGAAAGAGAAAGTGTAAGAGGTATTTTTTCCTAATATACTGCCATTCTTTTGAGAAATACTAAAAAAGACAGTTCTGAATACTAAGGCGAGTTTGAAAATAATTATCTGGAGAGGGAAAATAGCTAATCCACAATGATACGGCATTTCTGTACTGCAACTGGAATTTATTTCTCCAAAGCCTTTCTCCCCTTTGAAGACAAGAAACTGTAGGGTGAGGACATGCTGCTGTGATCTGATCTCTTCCACATCATGAAATTGCTCTACCAAGATGATAAGTTCAACATTGCATTAGATAGGAGTGATTGAAGTTGGCTTTCCTGTTCTCATGGAAGCCTTTTGAGTGGTTTTGAAATGTAACGGTGCCTTTCATCTGCTGAGAGGATAGGCTTGGGAGAGTGAAGTGTACAAACATGTACCAAAACAACATGTGTTTCAAGTGGAAAGCCTCTTCTCCTCTAGCTCTGCCATATATTGAATCAGTTAAAATTGTTTAAGCTAATTTTAATCTTGCTTTTGTTTTATATTGTTGTAGCTGTGGTGGAAGGTGGATAAGAAATCTAAATAATAATGATAGTGATAGTCTAGCCCCCCCACAAGGTCTGAGGGACAGTGGACCAGCCCCCTGTTGAAAATGTTTGCTGACCACTGGTAAAAACAAACAAACAAACAAACATTATTTCACATATCTGAGTGCTGGTGTTTATGTAGCCAAAATGGCACCATTCACACACAAGAAGGCTTGAAAATGTTTCACGGTCTGAAATCTGAGCATGCTCAATGTGCACAAGTTAACATGGCTGACTATTCATGGGAGAACTGGGAGGGAGGTGGGGATGAAATGGAGTGTCCTGAACAGGAATACCCTACAATGCAACATTTTGTGGCAGGATAGGAGAGGTATGTTCATGTAGTTGTACACAGAAGTGCTTGTGGAGTTTGTAATATAGTAATGGGAATTGATGTTGTTGGACTAAATGACTCACGGGTTATTCTCCAACTCTGCAATCCTATAGCTGTAAGACTGGGGCCTGGAGCAGAGGAAGATTGTGGAAATACCAGTAGTCAAGCCAATTTCTTTTGCTAGGTAAGGCCAGTTCAGTTTAGTAATTCCTTTGTCATGTAAGTTGGGGGCAATATGTTGCCACAGAAACTAAACTGAGGTCTAGCTGCAAGAGACTTCTGGCGGTTCCCTCACTGCAAGAAGTGAAGCTACAGGGAACCAGGCAGAGAGCCTTCTCGGTAGTGGCGCCCGCCCAGTGGAATGTCCTCCCATCAGATGTCAAGGAAATAAACAACTATCTGACTTTTAAAAGACATGTGAAGGCAGCCCTGTTTAGGGCAGTTTTTAATGTTTGATGTTTTATCACTATTATTATTATTATTATTATTATTATTATTATTATTATTATTTTATTATTATTTTGTGAGCCACCCACAGTGGCTGGGGAAACCCAGCCAGATGGGCAGGGTATAAATAAATCATCATCATCATCATCATCATAACAACAGCTGGAGACACTTCAAGAAGGTGATACCAGTACAGCAAAAGGGATATATAGTTTTCTCTGCAACCCCTCCTCCTAGTTGGAGATGATGTCATCCAGGTGTATGTGTGAAAGAGAAAGACCCACCCTTTTTGGAGTGACACAAAGTTGAAGACAGAGGCTGAGTTTTAGACTCTGGAAGCTACCTCTCATAAAAGCAGATGGGGAAGCAGTTGACTTTGGGTCACCTGTCAGAATTACATCCATCTCTTCCTATGTTCAGTGTGTGTGTGTCATAGCTGTCAAGTTTTCCCTTTTCTCGCGAGGAAGCCTATTCAGCATAAGGAAATTTCCCTTTAAAAAGGGAGAACTTGACAGCTATGGTGTGTGCGTGTGTGCGTGTGTGTGTGCGCGTGCGTGTAAAACCACAAAAATACCATAAGTTTCCAGTGACCTAATTCCAAGAAAACAGAGTTCTTGGAGTACTGGGCTGTGTGCAACAATGTTCATTTTGTGTGTGTGGTTGTCTATCCACCCTTGCTGCCCTCTGTTTAACTGGGTCGAGGTGTCTGTTTCTCAACTTGAGAGTGATGCTTGAATATAATGAAAAGATCAAAGATATATATTGTAATCCAAGAAGCATATAAAACATATAAAACATAATTTATCACAAGAATGGAAGTGTTTTTAAATTCACTTTAATATGTCATGCAGTAGAGCTTTTGTGTCTCTGCTCATCAAAGTATTCCAAAGCTTCTTTGATTTCCCCCTACATTCCCCAGACTCTTTTATCATCCTTGTGTTGAGATCCACTAGGTGGCACCATTAGTATAGGCTGATGTTTATTTATTTATTTATTGGGGTTATTCACCCACTGACAAAGTTCCTTTGTCAAATACCGGTAAGTTTAAAAAGGACTGCACAGCCTTCCACCCACATGACGTGGTCCCAAACAAGAGGAAAACATGAGGCTAGCAATGGAAGTTACATATTTTTGTTGTTTTGTGTGACTGGGGTTGTGTGAATTTCGGATCGATAATTTTTGGACCGGGCTGGGTCTTACTATCTCATCAAAAACAAACACTCGTGATTACCTAATTGTAAGGATTATGTTATGAAAAGCTTCACCCCTGATTTCATCACTCGTGTAACAGGAACAGGCCTTGCTAGTGGGTAGTCTATTATTTGTTTTTCTTGCCTAGCCAGTTGGCAACCCTGTGTGGGTGTTGCACAGGCTATTATTTTTTCATCATTTATTACCTGCCATTCACCCTAAGGTCCAAGGGTGGGTTACAACAATAGAAAACCATTTTTTTAAACAAAGAGTTTAAAACAACTTACAATAAATAAATAAGGTGTGTGTCCTAAAAATATGCATCTCAAAATGTCAAAAGCCAGGGTAAAAAGTTGTATCTTCAGCATTCGGGTGATTTCTGCACACATCATCACTAGGCCTTCTTGACCTAGCTGTGCCATTTAGAGTTTCTCCCTTTCTCCCTGGGCTGTTTTCTGTTGGGCTCCAGCATCTCTCCCCAAAACATTAAAAAACAAAACAGTCTGGTAATCTTCCACCAGCAAGGCTCCTTCCTCTCCTCATCCCATCATAGCCCTACCTGTCCATGATATTGATGGCACTGCAGGAGACTACTGAGTCTCCAGTACAGCACTAGCTGCCTACAGCGAAGGCTCCATTAAAAATTGTTTGCACTTTAAATGGAGATGAAATTTGGAAAACATGGTACAAGAAAGAGTTTCCAGGTGCAATTTATTTCTCATTCCACCTCCTGTAATGAAGTCCCTTTATTTCAGAGCACCCGCAATCCAAAGAACCCCACAGATTAGACTATGTGTGCCTTAAGTGTTATCTTGTTAGTGGAAAAATTGATCTGGCATTGATTCTCCGCCCCCCCCCCCCGACTTACTGCCATGATTAAAATATTTCCTTTAGCGGCTGGCAGGAGAAGAGAAGGAAAGTGGGAAGCTATTTTTGTAATCAAAATCTGGAAAACAAAAATACACTTGACGATAGCCTCTCAGTTTGCATATTAAACACATGTGCCCTGTCTAATTTACAACCCAGTACAATGCATATTAACTCAGAAGTACGGTAAGTGCCATTGTAATCAGTGGTAGGAGTGTATACAATTGCAGTCTTATTTATTTTATTGAAGGCATTTGCATAACACCTATTTAATAAATTGACCTAGCTTACACAACCATAACATAAACAATTGTTATTTCAGCTATCACCACAATTTAGATAATGAAAGGGATTTTTTTTAATATAAAGAATAATAGTCTTGTGGACAGAAATGGGCATAGGCCAGTGGCTCTCAAACAGCCGGCAGGACCCCATAGGTTTGGACCCCGGCAGGACCCCATAGGTTCGGACCCCGGCAGGACCCCATAGGTTCGGACTGCAGAACTTGTAGTCTTCTAGGTGTTGTTGAACTCAGTTTCCCATCAGCTTCAGCCAGTGTGACCAGAGGCCAGGAATGACAATGGTTAGAGTCCAACAACATCTGGAGGGCATAGCTGCCAAGTTTTCCCTTTTCTCGCGAGGAAGCTTGGCAGCTATGCTGGAGGAAACTTGGCAGCTATGCTGGAGGGGCATAGATTCCTCATGCTTGTGTAGGGGGAAATGCCAGAGAGAAACAGAATCCAGGGGACATTTCCTTGCCATTGAAGAGGCCTAGCATGGTAGTCATCAAAACACCCTGCGCTGACTGTGGAAATTGCATAGAGATATGAAAGGCTTATGGGAGTTTTTGGCTGCAGAGTGCCTTCTCACCACCTCCTTGAGATTTCCAGTCCAAGTACTTCTGCAGTGCTAGAGTTAGATTAGTATCCCACTTGACAGGTCCTTATACATATAACAGTGGGCGGTAAGCGTGCAATTCTCTGCAAGGATTATTTGTGCTTGCCAGTCACACACTAGGCAGACAAAGTTTAGAAGGGGGAGGGAGCAAGTTCAAAAGTTATGGGAAACATTGGCTTTAGGCAGGCCCGAAGCCAGCGTTTCGCCTGGTCAGGCACTGGCCAAAGGCCCCATGACTCATCTGCATCTCAGCCTCACTTGGTCCTCACCAGGCCCCTTTTCACCTTCTTTCTCTACCTCACTGCTTTGCCTGGGCTCTGATAATGGGCCAGGCATTCTGGGTGAAGTTGCCAGGCATTGCCTGCTGCACCACTGTCATGATTTGCCACAGAGGCAAGAAGGGTATTTAAAACTTAGGTGGGTTTTTTAAAAAAAGCCACCACCACCACCTGTAAGCTTAATATGTTTTTTCCAGCTGCCCTGGCCACCTTGTGCAGAATGCCTGGCACTGAGGAGAAAGACATGCTTGGCCATTTCTTGGAGCCCAACTGGCAGGGAAACACAAAGAGGCAGGGGGCGGCAGTCACACCTTGCTAAGGCCCCCCTGAAGTACAGAGTCAGCCCTGATGTGACCAAGTAGAAATGTGGAGAAAATGGACTAGCAGAGGCATGCTTAGGCTTTGCATTTAATTCTGCTTTGCATTTAATTCTGTGGCTGTGAGTTTTTGGCTCACAAGTGTGCTACAACTCACAGTTTGACTGTGTTCTAAGAAAACAATTTTGGCTAGAAGCCTAATAGCCGGTTTAAACACAGCCTTTCCTTCATCGCACTGTGTAATATCCAAATAAATAACAATTCATTCTGACTCTTCTACAGCGCAGTCCTATGGGCTACATATCCTGCACCACCAACCACATCACCGAGAAGCAAATCTTTTATTGTAAAAGTAATAATAATTAAAATACCAACAAGCAATGAATAAACGTTTTTTTTAAAATGCTCTGGGACTGCAGAGCTGAAGGAGTGCTCACTTTGGTTTCAGCCAGGGCACCAAGGACCACTGGGATGCAGCAGGTGCTGCCCCCCCCCCGGAAGAACATCATGGCAAAGGAAAGACTAGCCTGGATTCATCCCAATGAACTTGGTTCCGCCAGAAAGCAGGCTCGCCCTGCTGCCCGGCTGAAGAGAAGCAGCCTTGGCCACCAGACCTAGGAACAAAGCACTGGCTGGGTTAGTTCATGGGTAGGCAAACTACGGCCCGGGGGCCGGATCCGGCCGAATCGCCTTCTAAATCTGGCCCACGGACGGTTTGGGAATCAATGTGTTTTTACATGAGTAGAATGTGTGCTTTTATTTAAAATGCATCTCTGGGGTATTTGTGGGGCATAGAAATTCATTCGCCCCCCCCCCAAATAATACAGTCCAGCTCCCCACAAGGTCAGAGGGACAGTGGACCGGCCCCCTGCTTTAAAGGTTTGCTGACCCCTGGTGTTAGTTGCAGTGTCTCTGTCCATGGTGTCTAAGTTATGCCTTCAGAATACCAGTTGCTGGGAGTCACAAGTACAGAGAGTGCTGTTGTTCTTAGGTTCTCCTTTGGGGCTTCCCATAGGCAACTGGCCTGACACTGTAAAAATAGGCTGTAGCCTAGGAGTGCTTCTGGTCTGACCCAGCAGGTCTTCTCCCCCAGCAGATCAGCCTGCCAACAACTGGATATGAATGGCATGCCTGTTCACAACTCAACATGGTGTTCTGGCATTGTCAAGCTCTTCCTCCACCACTACCCTTCCCCTTATGTGTCTTGTCTGTTTACCTTGAAAATTTGAGAACCGGTCATCTTTTTTAAACCAACAACACCATTGATGTGAGTCCTTTGAGAAAAAAATATTTTTCTGAAAAGCAGGATAAAAATTAAAATGAAGTAGGCATCTAGAATTGGCCAATGCAATGCCTTCCACCCAGAGCTTGAATGTTAGGCTGACCGCAGGAAGTCTGCAGGGGCACACTTTGAACAACCACAAGAGAAAAGGGAACTGAGAGGTACAATGTGTTAGTTTCCTTTTGTTAAAGTGAAATAAAGTGGGAGTCCCTGTCAGCAGTTACTGGAAGCCCTGGTCTAGTTGTGGAAGAATATGTCCTAAAGGGGGGGGGCAGCTCTGTGGTGGATGAGTCATCTCAAGAAGCCAGAAGGATCAAAAGAGAAAGCTGAATTGAAGGCCCACATTACCCAGCTTTCAAAACAGAGGGGCTGGAGCAGACCTGTGCTTCCATGCAAGGGGCAGGTAGAAATCAGCCACACATAAGGGCAAAGAGACTGAGGTGGTGATGGGGAAAGCTGCACTTGCTGCTTTTGCTGTCTGTCATGCAGCTTGCAAAAGCACAGGAGTCTTGCAAGGATGCAGGAAAGCTTGGCCAACCCCACTCCTCTTTGTGGCTTTCAGAATTCACCTCACCACATATGCATTTTAAGGAAAATGTTGATGGTTTGAATTGAATTTTTAAATGAGGAATAGTAGGTAAGGAGCCTGGCTACCTGTTTCTTGCTCACCTCAGCTTTCTTCAGGATGGGGCAGGCATTGGGAGGGAGGGCACAGGATACTGAGGCAGTATATTACCAGGGGTGTGTGGGTGTGAGTGGGTGTCTTCCCAGCCTTTTGTCCTGACAGTCTGCAACCTGGGATAATGCCTGGAGTCTCTCATCTGCTAACCCTGAACTGTTCCACTGAGCTACAGCCCCATGAAGTATCAGTCGATATGCGTGTTTGGGGAAATCCTACACATAGGGTGGAGAAGGACAGAAGATGGTTGTTTTCAGGGAGGGTGTTAATGTTGCGCAGCGGTAAATTAATCGATGCAGAGTCTTGTTCATAAACAGAATAAAACTTTTACTTGAGAAAATAAAGTTGTTCATAAACAGCATAGTTAAAGAGCATACACAGAGTGCTCATAGCAGTTATTTGACTCTTCACAGAGGCACAGTCCTAGTTTCTGATTTACTAGAGTCCTGGAGCTATTCGTCTGCAACAACAACACAACACACACACACACAGGCTGAGGCACACACACAGATACAGTGGTACCTCTAGTTGTGGACACAATCTGTTCCGGGTGCTCTTCACACCCCGAAAAGTCCGCAACTAGAGTGGCGCTTCTGTGCAAGTGTGGAGTGCAATAGAGCGCTTCTGCGCACGCACGCACGGAAGTATACACTTTCGGGTTTGCCGCATTCGCAAGCCGAAAAGATGCAACATGAACCTAATACAACACGAGGTATGACTGTACACTGACTCTGAGCCCCACAGAGAGGCTGGTTACTTTTATAGGGTGTATGAGTCACCACTCAAGATGAGTTACGAGTCACAGTGACTTAGCAGTTTGCTGTTAACAGTTAGCAGTTAGCAAGCTTAAATGATTGTGTAGGCCTTTTAGGCCTTACTGCTTCTGTTCTCAAGAAACTTTGTCTCATGACAGTTAAATGTTGGGAGACTGGAAAGGATGGATCAAGAGATTCCATGGTGCCTGCCCCTCCCAGTGGGCTATGATATGAGCTGTGTTGAATGTGGCTCTGTAGGTTTCTCCTGCCAGCATACTTGTGTCACAAATGGCTTGTGTGAGTTAATCCTAGCGTTCTTGCAACTGGTTCCTTCCATGCACCAAACAATGTTGCAACTGGATAATAGCAAGGGAGTTGCCAGGGTGTTTGTAGGAATAGCCTTCGTTCTTGTGCCTTCTCTGCACTCTCATATATCTCCAGGTGTTATTTTGTTTCCGACATTACTGGGGAATTGGGGGTGGGGTGGGGTGGGGTATTGCTGAGCTATGTCAAAAGCTGCAGCATAGCAGTGGCTATCAATGATGGGCTGCAGAATTGCATTAGCTGTTGTTTTCATTTTATATAAGGTTGGGGAAGTGGATCTGGCCGGCGGTTTGGATTCAGACCTCCCCCAACCCCTGTGGCCCATTTTGACAGGTATGTGGGGCTGGATACCTGGCAGTCACCTAGCATCACAGTGACACCAGGCGAAGCATTTTCTTCTGCACATGCAGTTTGAAATCAAACCTCACAGGAAAGGAACAAAGCTTTGCAAGTGCCATCGTGGCATCTGCAGAGCCCTATTACTCTGCTAGTGCCAAAGATCAGCTAATTGTCAATGTGGTTTGCAGGTGCCACCAATTGGGTGATTGGCGGTGTCTGCAAAACCCTCTTTAGACAGGAAACCATGAAACCCACACCTGAGTCATATATAACAGATGTAGGACACATAGATGCAGCTTGGGGAAAGCACCCTTATGGGTCAAATTAGGACTGCTGCTGGAGTTTCTCATGGCTAGAAGAGACTCATTTGCTTTCACATATGCAAAATTATCTTTGATTCCAGCAGCCAGCTTAACTGAAAAGGCTTCTATACTAACAGCTTGGTCTCCTTAAGAGATGTGTCCTCTCTCCTTATCTTGCTTCATTCCCTTTCCAAAGTGGCAATGTTGTGTTTCACTCTTATCAACTGAGTTTCTGTGGAGCTGTTCGCGTTTGCAAAAACATTGTTTAGTACTGCAGCTGGCAGTACTGCAGCCAACCTCCGTGGCTTGGCTCCAGCAATTTATTAACCACAGTTCCCATGGTTGCATCTTGGAAGAAACCAACCTGAGTGTTGGCAAAAGAAGCACCACCTCTTAATTTGATTGCTGACACACGCAACTATTAAAAGTTACTCTGTTGTCTCTGTGGGTTACATGTTGGCTTGTGGCCAGCTTTTGCTATAGCGTTCTCACAGAAAATAGATTGTGAAAACAGAACACAAAATGTACTGGGAAATTAGCAGGTCTGAATGATTATGTAGTGGGAAGCATTTGGACTACAAAACCCATGATGCAGTGAGATTTAGAACAGAACACACCCACACACACCTACTTTTGTAATTAGAGTGGGTTATATTTATTTATTTATTTATTTCCTTATTTCCTATATTTTGTGTCACTTTTCAGACAATTACTGTCCACCAAAGCAACTCTCTCCAATTTGAGAGAGAGCTTGAAACGGACAGCCAGAGGAAGACACTGCCCTTACAGGTTTTCAAAGACGCATAGTGACCCGTAGTGAGCCGCTGTGGCACCCGGGGGTGGCAATTGCCATGCACCCAGGGGGGGCGTGGCATCGCTATGTGGTGGGGTATTGCCGCCCCCCCACACCTCCAAAGCTGCGCGCCTCCAGCTCCAAACTCCAGGTAAAAAGCGCCGAGCAGACTTTTTATCAGGAGGCTGGAGGCTCGGCTTGGGAATCGCAGGGGTGGGGGTGCCAAGTGGTGCCCCCCCTGAGTGGAACCCGAGGCGGACCGCCCCCATCACCCCCTTGTTATGCCCCTGAAAGGAAGGAACGTGGAAGGAAAGACAGGTGAGCTGTGTGCCTCATAGCTGCCAAGTTTTCCCTTTTCTCGCGAGGAAGCCTATTCAGCATAATGGAATTTCCCTTTAAAAAAGGGATAACTTGGCAGCTATGGTGTGCCTTCATATCCAGTTGTGGCCAGGCCAATTTTCCTTGAATAGCAGCTGTTGGTTCTTGCTTCTTTGACTGATGGATGTGGCCAAGAAGCCTTTCCCCTTTGCTTCTGCAGTTTCAGGGCAACTGGCAGCCGGAGCTGATTATTTCCTCCAGCAGCGAGTGGGGAAGTCCCTGCAGCTGACTGGAGCCTGGCCCAAGAAGTTGGGTTGATAGGGCTTGACTGGCTTCCTTCCTGCCATGATATTTTACCCGGGAGGTAGGAAGGAAGCAGCTTCCCAGTGGCCCTGGGTCCCCTGGTTGACGACACAGGTCAGACTGTGTTGCCTTCAACCCTGAAGACCCCGGAAACATAATGTTGTGTGCCACCCCAACCTCCAAGTGGTGCGAGATTCCAAGGGTTCTACCCAGGATTTGGTGTCTTCAGAATGAGGGACAGCAGAGACTGTGGTGCCTTTATGATATACGGTTTATTTGTACGTATATAGAACATGAGCCTACAATGGAGGGCCCCACAGCATTAACATTCCAAGAAGGTCTTGCTTCTTTCAAAGCCACGCCGGTAATTTCTAGAGCAGCAACAAGCATCCCACTCCTTTTAGTTCATTTCACCACAATTGTAAGAGCAAAGATAAGATAAGATAAGATATCTTTATTGTCATTGTCCCCTTGTGGGAACAACGAAATTACTCGGTTGCTACATCCACTCAGATAGAGCATTCCACATAATCCAAAATTACAAAACCTAATTAAAAACAGTAAATATAATACAAAATAAGTAAAATAAGATGACTTCAAAGTCCAGACTTTCCATTTAAGGCCAAAATCGCTCTAGAGAAGAAACTGTTCCTGAGACGGCTCGTTCTTGCCTGCATAGTTCTATATCTCCGTCTCCGAAAGAAATGGTGACCAGGGTGCGTTGGATCTCTTGATATGTCTAGTGCTTTTCTATGGCACCTGGTGGTATAGATTTGTTCTAAGGTGGAGAGTGAGCAGCCAATAATGCTCTCTGCTGTTTTAATAATTCTACACAGCCCTGCTTTGTCCTGAGAAGTACAGCTTCCGCACCACACACATAATTCTGTACCAGCAGCCAATGCACACATCACCTCATCATTCCACTAGTTCATTTCTTAGGGTATGATAAGCTCTCACTTTCAGCCATACTTAATGGAAAACATTCACAGCGCACTTCTATGCATAGCTATTCAGAAGTAGGCCCCACAACATTTAACAGGGCTTGTTCCTAGGCAAATGGTATGTGATTGCAACACAAGTGACATCTGTGTCTTCCTTTTGGCCATCAAATGGGACCATATTGGCTGTGAGTCCTGAAAGAACTGCTCCCTGCCTTGTGGGCCTTTTCCCACCTGGCCTGGGAGGGCTACGCCCTGACTGACTCACTCCAGCTACAAAAACTAAGGCTGCTGAACAGACACTTGGGCTGGGATATTGTTTAGAGGTTTTTGTTGAGGTGTGTGGGTGTTGCTGTTGTTATTGTTTTGTATCTTTATCTTTAGATCTTACAATGATTTATGTGGAAATTGTTCAGTTACGTCTGTGTGCCTTTTCATGTGTTTTATTTATTGTCTATGGCTACATTTGTTACCCGTAAATCTTCTCCTGTAAATCTCCACCTTGAATGTGGTTTTAACTACAAATTAAATGATGTGATGAAATGCGCTTTTCTGGAATGACAAGGACATTTCTGATGGTTTTAACCTGTGGAAGTTGCTCTGTTAGGGCAAATGGGGCACAGCTTCACCAACTTCATCTTACCTACAGCAACTGCAGTGGGTGGAGTCAGCATCTTTCTCCTTAGTCTCAACTGTTCCTGTAGAACTTAGCATCAAGGAGGATGGGGACAAATCTAGAATTAGTTGGTTCTACCTGTCATTGACTCTGGCTCCACCTACCCTTAGCCTCCCTGCATTCTGCCCACCCAGTCCCAATGAACACCAGCTGCCACTCTTGTAAACCTATAATCGGTCCAATAGACAACACAGCAGGGAGCTGGTGTTGATTTTCCTTTCACTTGGTTCTCACCCCTGGGATTTTTGATGAGACAAAACAAAACTGGTTTCTTGGTATGGATTGCATGTAGCTCCAACATCAGCTTTCATTGCATTGACATCAACCTGGATCCCATGCTAGTCTGCCTGAAACCCAAGGGAATCTCCGCAAGAGAGTACTGAGCTAGATGGACCAACGGTGTGGCTCAGTATGAAGCAGTTCCCTATGTCCAATTGCAACTAAATTTGGATAGGGGTTGAGGCAACACTTTGTTCTGGGACTGGTGCCAGTCCCTGGAGGGAGCTTGAAGATGTGCTCAAATGCCCAAGAGACAACAGCGTGGACTGCTGTGAGGGTTGTGAGCTTTCTCCCAGCTCTATGCTGCTTCTCACGTACACTATTGGAGGGCAGGCAGAGAAGTACCAAGTAATCAAATCAAGCCAAACACAGCAGAGCCATCTGCTGCATTATCACAGTGATCAGAAGTTAGAGAAGAAGCTAAATTTACAAAAGCAACATTAACGAGACTGCTTCTTTGATTCCCTAAATAAATCTCTCCAGAACGCTGATCTCAATGCAGCAGTGATGTGGAGATACATGCTAACCACATTAAGAAACCACATTTGCTTTGCCATATTGAAAATCCTAGTAGTGGGAATCCAAGTGAAAATAAAATGAAAAACCGCTCCTCATTACCATGCATAGCTGCCAAGTTTTCCCTTTTCTCGTGAGGAAGCCTATTCAGCATAAGGGAAAATCCCTTTAAAAAAGGGATAACTTGGCAGCTATGTTACCATGCCATCTTATCAATTGATTTTGATTGTGAAGCCTTGCTGTGCTTACAAGGATATTTGGCTTCCAATCCAAAATGTCATTGTAATGCTGGGAAAGAGCACTTGAGGACCAAAAAGAGTCTTCACCGCACTCTGAAGAGGCCGGTCATTGCATTAACTGACCCATCCCTCAAGCTGTAAGTCGGGGCGATCTCTCATTCTTATCCATGGGACTTAAACAAATGTCATACTCATAAGGTGTGAGTTTCTTGCAACAAAAACAACAAAACATCTCAAGGTATTTCAAACCTTGAAACAAACAAATACATCAGGAGGTCTTTAAGCAGAGCCTTGACAGCCATATGTCAAGAATGCTTTGATGGTGTTTCCTGCTTGGCAGGGGGTTGGACTGGATGGCCCTTGTGGTCTCTTCCAACTCTATGATTCTATGATCATAGCATAAACTTTTGGACTCTAGTCCACGAAAGATTGTTCCATAAGAAACCTGTTAGTCTTTACAGTGCAATAAGACTCTTTATCTTCCTTAAAGTATTGCAATCCTTGGTCTCCATCTAATTCATGTTTCTTTCTTGGACAGAGACATGTCTTGAAGAAGATAGTAGCACATGGGTTCCAAGATAAAATAGCACATTCCTGTTATCCCCATGTATAGGAACATAACAGGCTACCTTACACTGAGTCAGACCACAGGACTATTTTGCTCAGTATGTTTACACCGATTGACAGTGGCTCTCCAGGATTTCAGAGAGTGCAAATTTCTAGCCCTATCTGGAGATATCTGGGATTGAACCCAGCATCTTCCAGATGTAGAGCAGATGCTCATCTGCAGAGCTATGGCTCTTGCTTAGTTTAACAGTGAATAGCTGTTAATGGCCATCTTTATAGGCTGCTATACTGTGTTGGAATAAAGAAACAGCTGCTGCAGATGCCTCTTTCAACATCTTTATCAATGACTTGGGTGATGGGCTTGAGGGCATCCTGAGCAAGTTTGCAGATGACACCAAATTGGGAGGGGTGGCTAATACCCCAGAGGACAGGATCACACTTCAAAATGACCTTAACAGATTAGACAACTGGGTCAAAGCAAACAAGATGAATTTTAACAAGGAGAAATGTAAAGTACTACACTTGGGCAAAAAAAAAATGAAAGGCACAAATACAGGATGGGAGACACCTGGCTTGAAAGCAGTACATGTGAAAAGGATCTAGGAGTCTTGGTAGACCACAAACTTGACATGAGTCAACAGTGTGATGCAGCAGCTAAAAAAGCCAATGCAATTCTGGGCTGCATCAATAGGAGTATAGCATCTAGATCAAGGGAAGTAATAGTACCACTGTATTCCACTCTGGTCAGACCTCACCTGGAATACTGTGTCCAGTTCTGGGCACCACAGTTCGAGAAGGATACTGACAAGCTGGAATGTGTCCAGAGGAGGGCAACCAAAATGGTCAAAGGCCTGGAAACAATGCCTTATGAGGAACGGCTTAGGGAGCTGCGCATGTTTAGCCTGGAGAAGAGAAGGTTAAGGGGTGATATGATAGCCATGTTCAAATATATAAAAGGATGTCATACAGAGGAGGGAGAAAGGTTGTTTTCTGCTGCTCCAGAGAAGCGGACACAGAGCAATGGATTCAAGCTACAAGAAAGAAGATTCCACCTAAACTTTAGGAAGAACTTCCTGACAGTAAGAGCTGTTTGGCAGTGGAATTTGCTACCAAGGAGTGTGGTGGAGTCTCCTTCTTCGGTGGTCTTTAAGCGGAGCCTTGACAGCCATCTGTCAGAAATGCTTTGATGGTGTTTCCTGCTTGGCAGGGCGTTGGGACTGGATGGCCCTTGTGGTCTCTTCCAACTCTATGATTCTTTTGGCCATCTGTTTCAGTTCCTGTTCACTGGCTGGGAGAAGCTATTGCTACCAGACCTGTCAGGAGTATGGGCAGGAGTCAGGCTCTGGGGCCTGTAGTGCTTTGCAGGACTGGGGCCTGCCTCAGCTTGTGCTGGAGAAGCAAGGAGTGGCCACACAGGTGAAGACCTCAGCTTGTGCTGGAGAGGCAAGGAGTGGTCACTCAGGTGAGGCCACTTGATACTTCACTGCACCTGGTGGCAGGAGCTGGGAGGGATAAAAGCTCAGCATTTCCCTTCAGCTCTTGGCCACAGCAACGCTATCCCTGCCTGGTTGCATCTGGCCTCTTGATCCTTGCTCCGTGGACCCTTGCCTTGCCGACGTCTTGATCCTTGCTCCGTGGACCCTTGCCTTGCCTACGTCTTGATCCTTGCTCCGTGGACCCTTGCCTTGCCGACATCTTGATCCTTGCTCCGTGGACCCTTGCCTTGCCGACGCCTTGATTCTTGCTCCGTGGACCCTTGCCCTGCCGACGCCTTGATCCTTGCTCCGTGGACCCTTGCCGACGCCGACGCCTTGATCCTCGACCCTTGGACCTTCGCCTTGCTTCTTGTTCCTTAAGCCTTCGCCTTGCTCCTTGCTCCTTGGACCTTCGCCTTGCTTCTTGTTCCTTGGACCTTCGCCTTGCTTCTTGTTCCTTGAACCTTCGCCTTGCTCCTTGCTCCTTGGACCTTCGCCTTGTCAACGCCTTGCTCCTTGACTCCCAGACCTTCGTCTTCGCCTCTGCCTTGCTCCCTGACCCTGTGACTGCCTGCTGCTGGACCCTCAGCCCTGCACCTGTTCCTGCTTCTACACCACCATCTTGCCTCTGGTCCTGACGCCCGCCAACCGGACCGTGACAAGACCCTAGTCCATTCCAACTGACCTCACCGAAGGGCTTTCACACGCCACTACCATGCAAAACTGTCCTGCAACCAGGACCGACCCACCCATGAGGCAAAGTGAGGCGACCACCTCAGGTAGCACAATCCTCAGGGGCAGCAAATGTGGCCTCCAAGGAATGCATCACCCATTGCTTCTGCCACAGCTGACATTGCCACTGTGGCACGTTCCTTGGAGACCAGATCTGCCTCCTCCTAGGCAATCCCCCATGCCACCTCTACAGCAACCTCTTGGCAAATAGGAGGCACTGCTGGTTTTTCCTCCCATCCCTAGGGAGGAAACTCTCTGGGATCTGCACCTGCCTGGTATGATTTGGAGTTGGCTGCTTTCCCGCCAGTGACCTTTGATTCCCACTCCAACTGTTGGGTAAGGTTGATTTGACCCCTCAGCCATTCCCAGTGTTGATCACCACACACTGTTCCTGATGTAGATCTTCACTCACGCCTTCTTCCATGGTGTGTGTGTGTGTGTGTGTGTGTGTGTGTGTGTGTGTGTGCCATTTTGTGGATCACCTCAGGTTTCAAAATGCCTCAGGCTGCCCCTGCCTGCCCCTAAGCATGCGCTAACAAACAATGCCGGGATTTATTTCCACAATAAATGATCCTGAGCCAAAATCCAAAGTACATATTCTGCCCCGAGCTGAAAATAAATCAAAACTGCTTTACCAGTTTTTGAAGCGAAGCAGCAAAGATCTATCTGAGCTGTAACAAGAACATTTAACATAGTTTGTGCACATGACATCAGCTTGTTTCCTTGGTACTGGAACTGGCAGCATTTGCCATAGGGTAGCATCATTTGCCAGTGCACTTACTTTAATTAAAACAGAACCATGTATGTCCCTAATTATATTTATTGGACAAGTTGCCAATTTTGTTTTTGAAGGCAACACATTATTAGCAAGGAAAGGACTGAAATGACATATCAGGAACTTTCTCCCCTCTCCCCATAAGCTGCAGATGGGCATTTATTAATGCTTGATTTGAACACTTGCAAAAAGCTTGCAAGGTGTTTGCAAAATGCCAACCTCCCCCTCCAAACCCCCAGTAACTCACTTTGGGGTAGCAGAAGCAACTGCTGCTTCCCAGGTCATAGCAGAGCCCTGGGGGAGGGGGGGGTCTTCTCTTTGGCAAAAATGGCATGTATAGCATCCGACTCACTCTGAGGAAGTACTTTCACCTCCACCAAGCCCCAGCCTCACAGAAAAAGGAAACACATTAAACTCTTGCTCAAGCCCATCAGCTAGAAGAGAGATGAGCGCTACACCCCACAATTGCCTTTGACTGGACTTAACCACAAAGGGGTCCTTTACCTTTACCTTACCTACTTCCCCAAGTACCACATCTTTCCCACCTGTATTCGTAACTATTTTGGGTGCACTCCTAAACAGAGGAATCTTTTTATTCTTTTGATCCCTCAGATTTGCACAAAGCCAGAAAACTGCACAAGCAAATTTACAATTGCCTGAGTGCAATGTCCAAATTTCTTGGACAGGAAATTTCCACACCTATCTGTGCCCATGCCCTGCCAGTAAATAACTGGCATAATAAAATCAACAAATTAGAAGTCGGGGGGGGGGGGGAATAAAGGGAATGCCTAGTGGTATGAATGGGAAAGATGGAAGTGGCCTCAAATACAAATTCAAATATATATGGATATGCCCTACTCCAGTCTAATCCAAATTGGGGGGGGAGCAGATTAACAGCTAAATAATGCTCAAATGTGAACAAGCTCTTTCTCACACTCTCCCCCTCATCATTTTTACTGCATTCTAGTTTTCCTATGCGTCCCCATGTATGCTTTAAGAATTAACATTTGCAATGGTCTTAAAGTTTTTGATATTTAGCCTGTTATTAGTGTGCTGTATGCAGATTCTGCTGAATGTCTTTAGTAAGATCATTCCACTCTTGTTATAATAAACATGCTTATTATCTCTGGTGTCTGTATTATCCCTAAATAATACAGTGCCAGGATTGCATGTGAGAGTTGCAGGCTTGCATGCAAATTGCCCGCTTCCTAACATTAGCGAGGGTCACTCAGGAAGTCCTCCAGCCATATTCTCTCCAGGCAGTACTTCTGCAGTACAGAGGCATCTCACTTTAGCAGCAAAGAAACCACAATATGTGCTTGCTGAGGACATGTTATTCCATTTCTGTCGCTACCACTGTTTTTCTCTAAAGAGGTTTTCGTGTGCTTGGCAGTTTCCTGAGTGTTTCAGGGGCCTACTGGAAACTGCCTGTAGATGCCAATGGTGAACAAGTGAATACATTCTCCCATACAAAATACAATGACCTCTTATTATACTTCTTGTTGCCAAATAGTTAATATACTTCTGTTCTAAATTTGCTGGATGGGCCCTTTCCCTCTTAATAAGCGAAGCACAGAAGTGTTCCTATAATCCTGTAAAGCGAAACATAACTAGCAGCTTATATGTCCCAACCAATGCCTCACCATTTCATGGCACACCTCTCCTCCTCTTATAAAGCAGCAAAAGTGCCATCTCCCCATTATCAAGTATGTGTAAGAACCTGTGTAAGACGCTCTCTTCCACTACGTGAGAACTAGACACAGTGCAAATGGTGTTGGGTTGGTGCCATCTGGAATGTTCGGTAAAGAATAAAATGCACTTGGATCATGCTTTTACGGTCTGGATAAAACTTTAGCTACAATGTTTTCATAGGTTCTGTGAACGAGGAGACTTGAGACTTGATCTACCATTGTGTTAGAACTTTTGGAATAATGCAGCAAACCTTATGGGAGTAATCCAATGCATAGAAGTACAGTCAAGTTGATTCAGTTCCAGTTCTAGTATCTTTGAGCCCTGTCTTCTGTATTTCTTATGAACTGAGCATTAAGTAACTGAGCTGACAGGGTGTTTTTTTACCCCAATACTTAACTTAACTTTTATGTGTGTATGTGTGTGTGTGCACGTACCCACCCACCCCTATATGGACCTCTCAAAGCAGCTCACAAACATAATAAAAGAAAAAGGACAGTTTAAAAAGAAACTACTAACTTACTAAGAATTGTATCATCATAATAGACAAAGCTCTGGGGATCTGGCAGCATAAAAATTATGTGACTTTTGAATCATGGGTGTATCAAGAAACACACCTCAAAATTCTTGGCACATTATCTAGAGCTGATGAAGTATTTGAAAGAGATATCGTTTTCCCACGCTCCCATATCAAATACTCCTTCTCTTCCCTGTGATCCTTTAATAACGTTGGCATTTGCAGATGCTCATCTGACTAATCAGAAAATTGTTATAATTAAATGGTATCAAAGCTAGCCATGGATGTAAATAACGTTCAAAATGTTTCCTTTTATTGGAAGACGAAGAAGTTCTAGAAGTTGAAGGTTTCAGAAATGTAACGGGGTGGCACACATATCTTTTTGCAGGAAGACATGAAGAAATTCAAACAATTCCCAGACCATGTAATTAAAAAATCGATTCTTAAAGTTTGGAGGGATTTTAAGGATTTATTAGAGCCTAAAATACCCTGGTGGGTCTCCCCCTTGGAGATGACATCAATGGGAGGCAGAAGCAAAAATGGGAGATGGCTAACGTACAAAGACCTAATAGAAAAAGATGAAGAACAATTAGTATTAAAATCTTATGATCAAATTAAATTAAGTTGTACGAGCTGGTTACAATATATTCAATTACAAAGTTTATTTAAAGAACATCAAAAAATTGGTTTTGGGAAAGAGAAATCCAAATTACAGGAGTTGTTATTGGAAAACACCGTTAAACCATTATCAAAGATTTACAAATTTCTTTTGGAATGGGAGCTGAAAGACGAAGAAATTAAATGTGTCATGGTTAAATGGGCCCAGGATTTAGGAAGGCCAATTTATAAAGCCCAATGGGATAAATTATGGAGAGTTACAATGAAATTTACGGCCTGTGCTAGAATAAAAGAAAATATGCTTAAAATGGTTTATAGGTGGCACCTAACACCAGAAAGGATGTCCAAAATATATAAAAATGATGAAATAAATTGTTGGAAATGTCAAAAAAAGGGGGAAATTATATGCATTGCTGGTGGGGGTGTACAAAAATTAAGGAATTTTGGGGGAAGGTTTATGAGGAATTGAAAAAAATGTTAAGGACCACCTTTAAAAAGGACCCGGAATATTTTCTATTGAGTCTGGTAGCTGGAAACCTCCCAGAGGACAGGATAGATATTTTTCTTTACTCCCGTGCAGCAGCAAGACTGCTGATCGGCCAGAAATGGAAAAAAGAAGAGATACCCACAATTCAGGAGTGGCAGTTAAAATTAATTGAATTTATGAACCTTGATAGAATGACAGCGGCAATTAGGAACAAATTGAAACAAAGTTCTAAAAGAAAATGGGAATATGTAGAGGAATATTTTAAGAAAAAAGATATTAAAACAGAGTTGGCGATCTGTTTTGACTAGCTGACCACAAGGGATCTTAGTGGGAAATTTGATAAGAAGGGAACCTAAATTCAGTGTTTATCTTAGGGGAAAGTAACGCAAGTAACCGAGAAAATTTAAAGTAAAGCGATGTGTTAAAGTTCGGAAGTGGTTTTATTTATTATTTATTATTGTACAATGAAATGTATGTTTTTTCTTTCTTTGTATGAATTTTAATGTGAATTAATAAAGTTTTTTTAAAAATTTTTTTTAAAAAAAACGTTCAAAATGTTTCCTTTTTACCATAAATTTCTTGAATGTCTTGGTGCTCATCATCATCATCATTTATTAAACTTCTATACAGACCTTCAGCCAAAGATGCTGGTGACAGTATAAAAACACAAAAATGCATACCATAATAATAAAAACTATACTCCCGACAGTTTAAAAGACCATAGATTAATTAGCCAAATGCTTGCCTGATGGCAAGAGGCTCAGCAGGTGCAAGGCTTGCAGGAGGGAGGGGTAGCTGTAGATGGTGAGAGGACTGAAGTCTATCCTGCCCCTGTCTCTGCTTTATAAGACTGTGAAGCAGTAACTTTCTTCAGTTTTTAGATCTATAAGCACCCTTTGTCCAGTAGGATGTAGAGGTGTAGCCCCTTTGCCTTTCAAGGTTCTACTCACTCTATCCTCCATTAAGACGGGCAAGAAGTATTATCTGAATCCCTGGGCACATGCCAGCCAAGAACACTCAAGGAGGGTGCAAAGCAGAGCTGGATTGGGGGTGGGGTGGGGAGTCCCAAGGCCCAGAGAGGTCTCTGGGGTTGAATTTGGCCCTGGTTCTGAGGTTCCTCACTCCAGATCTCTAGAATTTAAAACTGCATATTAACAGATAATTTCACCTTCATTCCTCTCTAGATAGCTTTCCCTAAACCTTGGCACCACATACACAATCATCACTTGATGAATACACCACCAAAAGGTGACTAGTGGAAAACGAGTCACTATAAGAACTGCTGTGTCACCTCAGACACAAATACCTTTTCATGGATTAATTGAGCCAGCAAGTGACAAGGAATCAAGTTGTGTACATGTATGTAGGAGATGGTTTTCTTATGTCCCACATTATTTTCCCTTCATATCCTTACAATTCACATTTGCGAAAGCTGAGTAGACTAGTGTTTGAGTGCTTGGAGAAGTTTTAGGTAAGCAACTTTGCCAGACGTGCCTCAGACACACACCTGTTTGTTCATACAAGATGCTACTGTTCTGCTGTTTTCCTTCCTATCTTTAAAACACAAATAGGGAAAGGTAAAGCTATGGCATCAACACTAAATGCCAACAATATAATTTCAAAAGCCAGCAGCATGTACAATATGCATTCATTCTTCCTACATGTGTGACATTGCATTTGACCATGTTCACACAGCCAATTACATGTAATTTACCAACATGCTGTAGCCAAACTCTCAAACTCAAGCTAGTGAATTCTTCTATTACCTTGAATTGTCCATGTAATTGATTATTCAAAATTCTTCAAAATATTGGATGCAACTATGCTTTCATATGGAGAGGTTCTGACTGCTGCCAATTCCTCAGGTTGGATGAAAATGTCAGGCCTGATTACTTTAAGGTGATCAGAATGCTTTAGGCTAATAGAGGTGACTTCCTCCAGGATGTTGAAAGTGTCAACATTGATTTACTCATACTGTGTTGATGCAGAAATGGGAAAGTGATATATTTTACGCAATTAATTGCTTCAGAGCTATACTGCATGCAAAAGGTATGGGGCAAAAATGACAAAATACTATTTTCATTTGCTAAAGTTCTCTGCTTTTTCTGTCTATTAACTGATCAAGGCTAACCTCACATTTCTTATAAAGGCTTAATAGACTTCTGTTTCCAAAGACTGGGGGTGTATTTTTCACATACTTGGGACATAACAGGGCCTATGGGGTTTCCCCCTTTGTTTCCTATATGTGCTATTCCCAGCATACACCAGTCACAATGTGTGGTGTTGCACGAATGCAGTAGCCAAAAAGCAGAGGAGAGTGGAAACCAAGCTACAAGAATCCTGTTGGATCAGACCAAAGGATCTGGGGTCAACCAGATGCCAATGGAAAGCCCACAAACAGGACATGCCACCCCCTCCAATTGTTGTTTCACTGAAACTAGTATTTAGAAGTATGGTGCTTTTGATCCTGGAGATAGCATATAGCAGTCATGTCTGGTAGTCACAGGCAGATCCATTATAATGTTGTATCTACCAGGGGCTGTTAGTTGCTCTCTGCCAAGCGATTCCTGCCCCCAAGATTTTTATTGGCTGATTTACAGCAAATGACACTATCACTTGATTCAACTCTAGCTACTACCCCACTACCCTAGGACAATGTCATCTCTGAGGCAAATAGATAATCTCAAAGCTTTTTGAAAATCCATTTCTTTTCAAGATCAAGCATCTTCCATCTGTAGTACTGAAATTGACAAGTATGTACTCTATTGTATGTGTTTAAGTGGTGTTGGTTTTGTGTTTTTTTTAAAAAATATTTTGGTTTGAATCAATGCAATTCTCTCTTTTTTATTTATTTATTTATTTCAATTTTCTTTTTCTATCATTACATACATCTCATATCCATAACATGTATTTTACATTCCCTCTCCCCTCCCCTCCTGGGCTTCCCCCAACTTCCACTTCTGATTTGTTTTTCCCTTTTTACACACTGCTGTTTCTTAAAAAATACACTATATTATTTCTTAATATTCTACATATTTGTTGTTTGTAAAGGTGTGAGTGTTTATTTAAACCTTGCAATCAAGTCAATAGTCTTCTTTTGTTTCTGCAAATATACTATAAATTGTTCCATTCTCTTTCAAAGTCACTGTTGTCTTTCCCCCGAAGTCTGTCTGTCAATTTTGCCAGTTTTTCTTGCCATTGCTCTTTAGTTGGCATTTCTCTGGGCTTCCAATTTTGTGCTATCAAAATTCTTGCCGCTGTAGTAGCATACATGAATAGGGTCCTCTTCTCTTTAGGTACATCTTGGCCTAAAATACCTAGCAAGAAAGGTTCTGGTTGTTTAGCAAATGTTATTTTCAACATTTTCTTCAATTCATTATGTATCATTTCCCAGTACATTTTTACCTTTTTGCAATCCCACCACATATGATAAAACGTACCTTCTGCCTCACATCTCCAACATTCTTTCTTTTCATTTTTATACATTTTTGCCAATTTAACCAGTGATATCTACCATCTGTACATCATTTTCATATAATTCTCTCTCAATAATACACAATCCGTGAATTACAAATTTACTTTCCACAGTTTTAGCCAATCTTCAAATTGTATATTGTGACCTATGTCTTGTGCCCATTTAATCATTACTGATTTTACTTCTTCGTCTTTAGTTTCCCATTCCAAAAGGATATTTTTTAATAGTTTCAAATTTTCTTCTATCACTTCCTTTTGGAATTTGGAAACTGAATATAAAAAGCCTTTCTTATTGTCCTCTTTGAAAATATCCTTTAGCTGTCTATGGTGCAACTTTGGAGATGTTATTTTATTTCTTCATATTCTTTCAGTTTTAGTTTCCCCTCTTGTTCAACCAGTAATTCTCTATATGTTGGCAATTCTCTCCCCGCCCCCCAATGTTTTAAGTGACAATGCTTAAATTGGTGATAACCACTAGGGTGTCTTGGGTTCTAGTAAGTCTTTATATTTTTCCCACATTTTGAACAATGATCTCCTTATTATATGATTGTGGAACCCTTTGTGTATTTTTGCTTTTCCATACCATAGGTAAGCACACCATCCAAACCTGTTATCATGTCCTTCCAGTTCTGTTATTTCCTCCCTTTCTAACTTGATCCAATCACGGATCCATATTAGGGATGCAGCTTCATAGTACAATTTTAAGCCTGGAAGTGAGAAACTGCCTCTTTCTTTCACATCTGTTTGTACAGTATCTTATTTTTTATCCTTGGCTTTTTCCCATTCCAGAAATATCTTGAGATCTCTCTCTGCCATTCTTTGAATCGTGCATTCCCCATTATTACTGGAATGGTTTGGAAGAGAAATAACATCCTTGGAAGTACATTCATTTTTATAGTTGCAATTCATCCTATTCCATATTTCATCCTATTCAAAACACTTCTGTCTCAAGGTTGCTCCACCTCCTTATCTCTTTCTCACTCTTAAACTTGTATGTAGAAATTCCCCCATAAGCCCTATCACAGCTCAATTTTATTCTAGTATATATCAACAGTTTCACTTTTAAAGAAATTTCAGACAATTCCAAAGTAATCCAAAAGAAAAGGAAAAATCACACATATATACACAATTTAAAGAAAAAAAAGAAACCTGGTAGTTATCACAGTCCACAAATAGTGTTGCATTGTTCCCTTGCTTTCAAAGTCTCTGGTCGTATCTTATAGTCCACATGTATCTTGTAGTACAAAATGTTCCCACCTATTATTTAAAATCCAATATTTTCCCGATGTAAATTAATTTTGAATTCCAAATTGTATTTGTAATCCAAATGGTATTTATAATCCAATATATAATGTTCTCCTCGGTTTATATTCCAATGTATGGTCCTGCTCATTTAAAGCTTTTCCCCTTCCTCCTCCCACTCTCCCAGGCACTTCTCCTCCCTGAGATTTCTCCCAGTTATTGAAAAGTGTTCCCCTGTTGAGCTTTGGTAGGATTTGCCAAGATCCAGGGTCCTTTAACATTTATTTGATTCCCCTCCCCCCAATCCTTTAATCACTTTCATTCATGGAAACAGCTTTGTCATTCATAAAAAAAACCTGAGGGTACTCCACTCCATTCATGTATACTCCTTTTAAAAGTTCAAAGAGCAACAGTTAATTTCTTTGTATCCACAAAGAGATGGTTTGCTAATAAGTAACAAAGTGCAGTTTTAAAAGTAGCAAAAGACTGATGCGTCTCCGAATATCTTTAGTCCCACTCACAAGTCTATACAGTACTACAGAAACTGTCCTTCAAAAGATGGTTAACTTCCTTTTTAAATTCTGTCTTTGCCAAATTCATTTAATCCAAAAATTTTATGTTTTTAAAGTCTAATAATCTTGGCAAAAAAAGTCTGCTGCTTCAGGTGGCGATTCGTGGTTTTGGATGTTTACACTACGCTGGAGCCACGGGCAGACTCAAGCCGCTTCTCTCCCCCCCCCCCGGCTCACTGCTGATGCCCGGCTGGTCCCCTCGAGACCCCACTTGTCTAACCCTGGCACGCACCCCTATCACTTAGAAATCCCGGCAGCGGTCGTCTCTTAATCAGGCAACCCGCTCTGCACCGCCATTTCCTTCCGTAGTCAAACCAATGCAATTCTCAACAAGTACATGCATTGGTGCATGACTACTGAATGAATAAAAGTAGATTACTTTGTTGGAGTTCCCCAGTAATTAAAACCTTTCATAGTCATTGATGGTTTGATGGTCACCAGCTTCATACTGTAAACAATTAATCATAACTATTAAAATAATTCTATTTAGTAGCAAATTAAATCATGATGGGAAAGCAAGTTAGGTTTGCATTTGTATATGCAGTCCCCATTGTTCTTTAAGGTGCAGGAGATATCTTTCTTCATCTCTCTCTAACAACTCAACAGAGCACTGTCTCTCATAAACTCTGGACAGAAGTCCCTCCTCCAGAGAATCTTCATACTTTTTATTCTCAATTATTTCATCACTTATTAAATTAGACAAGGGTATATTAAGTATCCCAGTCTGCGGGTCCCAATCTATTATTATGCTCTGCTCATCTTCCACTTCTGCTTTCTTTGCTACCTCCTGGTCCTGGGTGGCCCATGTTTGATGGTTTGATGTTGTGCTTCTCATCACTACGTTTGCAAAAGTTTGTGGATTCTCAAGTGCATCTCTTTTCTCTTTTTGATTATGTGGCAAACAAGTATCTGCCACCACACTGCATTGAGGACAAAAAGTTTGGCCTGGTTTATTGGCAACCAAATTTTGTGAAGGAACTTGGAGGCCGTTATGTCCAGAACCCATCTTATTCAAAAGGGTCTCTCTTGGTTGCTCTTCTGAACGGATACCTGGAGCTCCCACACCAAACTGGGGACAGTAGGCCTGTTCTGTTCCATCAGTTATTAAATCTGGAGGCACTTTTTTCAGTTTGTGAAGCAGTCCCTCTAGTGTGCAAATACCATCTTTTAAGCTCAGCTTCTCTTGAACCAGAGTTGTATCTTCAGCCCTCAAGTCAAATTCATAGACCACAACTTCATCCTCGTGCTTCTCACCTGAAGCCCTTTGAGATACAAGCTTCATCTCATCTTGCTCATTTTCAAACATAACTTCCTCATTTAGGCAAGTGTCTTGAGAATCTTGTTGTACTAGTTGCACTTCTGAAGCTTTTCCCTCAACACTGTTTCCATCACAACATCCATCTCTGCTGTGGGCACTGCCTAGTAAACGAGTGTCCTCCAGAGAGGTCTTCTGCTCTTCAGCGATATTAACAGTGATGAAGTTAATCACAGTTTTTTCAGAAGGAAACAAATCGCTTCTCTCACATTTGTCACTATACTTCAAAACCTGGGGAGGGGGAAAAAAGCAAGCTATAATTTAAAAAAGAAAACGGAGAGATCCGTTAATTGCAGTCTCTACTTTTAAGTTAAAGCCCCAACCCAGCTAAAGTTAATTACTTACTAAGGCTGTACACACACCACTGTGTTAATGTGCACGTGGGCTGTAGAGATCTGATTATCCCTTGGGCACTCTTCTACATTTGTCTATACATTAGCATTCCAAGTTGACCTCGTCTCAATGCTTCCCATCCCGACAAGCTCAGGGTCAATGAATCCTAGCCTAGTTCAGCCTCACTGCCTCTCCACACTTGGAACACTCTATTTCTGGGCCTGATGCTGGCTACTGCCACTGTTTGGTGGGTGGCAAGGGGAGATCAGTGGTGAATGGCTCTGCCAGGAGAGCTGGGTGGAAGGGCGCTTCCAGCTAATATGATGTCTTCCCTTCAGCATGGCATAAGGGTGTGTGCATTGGATTGCTCTCAAAGTCTCACTGCTTTTACTTGAATTTAGTCCTGAATAATGTTAGCTGGATTAGGTCTATGTATAAAATTTATGTGCTTTCACACTGCAACTATTATGCAGATTGGGGAGTATTGCATACACCCCCTTTCCTTTCCACCAATTTGTGGAACAAGTCAATACTATCTATATCAGTGCTTTTTTCCCTAAAAAATGTTTAGGGGTACTCTCATTGCAATATGGCCCCTCAATGAGGCCAAACTTAGATTCACAAAATGTTTAGGGGTATGTGTACCCCTGCGTCCCCCCCAGAAAAAAGCACTGATCTATATTATTATTTTGCTGCACAAACAATAGCTTGGAAAGTTAGGAAGCCACCTTTGCTGAGACAGACCACTGGCGCCATCAGCTCACTGTGGTTTATACTGACAAGTAGTTGCTTTCCAGGTTTTCAGACAGTAGCCTTTCCCATCCCTACCTGGAAATAACAGGGATCAGATTTGGGACCCCATGCACATACTCTGCCACCAAGTTGCAGCCCTTCCCCACAGAACCATCCTTCTAATATAATGTATAAATAGTGGCAGTAGTCTTCCAATTATGTTCAACAAGGAAAACAATTAAAAGGAAAAAAAATGGTCAGGGGCCATTACTTTTATCCTCTTTTGTAGACAAAAAGCAATGAATTGCATTTGTAGATTTTTAATTGAACGGAGTGGTTCCTATGCTTGGTTGCGAGTTGAAAAAATGTTTAAGAAGATTGTAGTGCATTTAAAATGGCAGACACTAAAGCCAGGTACAGTAGTTTGATGGATATATGTGTTGCAAATTCCAAGGGCTGGAATAGCTGGGGACAATGTAGATCCAGTTCAGTGCTTCTGCATTTCTTAATTTCTTATTTTTCTCAGCAATTAATTCATCCATTCATAATTTGTGGTCATTGATTTCTTTTTTTAATGCATCTTTATGTGCAAATATAGCCTTGCTGCTGGCTTCTCAGTGTTTTTTGCCCGAGAATACTTTAGTCCTTGCTTAAGGCAAAGATTCTTCCCAATAATTTTCTGTTTGATGCTTATCAGCAAGTTTGTGGAACTAAGACTACTAAATATTAGCCTATTAGGTGAAATAAGAAAATGCAGCACATGCACATTGGGTGGGTGGGGGAATAATAAAATAATAGAATTGTAGAGGATCATCTAGTCCTACCCCCTATGGTGCAGGAATCTTTTGCCCAATGTGGGGCTCAAACCCACAACCCTGAGATCAAGAATGTCATGGGGAAGGGCCACAGCTCAGTAGCATAGCACTTACCTTTCTTATATAAAGTACTAGTTTAGGCTCTGACATCTCCAGTTAAAAAGGCTCTCAGCAGAAAACCCCTATGCCTGAGAGCCACAACCAATCGGGGGTAGCCAGCATTTGCCTTTTCTTGTACGTCTTGAAAAAAAACCCAAACTAATTAATATGGCTTCATACTAAATATGATGTAGCAATAACATGGGGAATGAAGCAGTGGCAGCCCCCGCCCCCAATATGGACTGGGGGCATGATTATGGGGGGAGGAGGGTTCCAACTCTTTGCCCCAGTTTCTCGACCCCAATCCAAGTAACCGAGCCCCAGGCGAAAATGTTCCTCTTCAACCAGGCCTTTGTCTGATTAATATTAATTAATAAATATTTTCACATGGAGAGTTTTTAAGTGTATGGACTGGGCCTTAACTATGTGATGCATTACATACTACAGGGATAATAAAGAACCCTTACCAAGTTTGTAGGGTACTTTTGCTTTGTGATATGAATGTACCTATATACACAACAGCTTGACACCAAAATAATAAGGACTATTAGAAGGACAGGCAAAATATATCCGAGTAAGATTGTCGCAGTCTCCTTGAAAGCCGAGTCTGTGGAGAAAAATGTGCATTAGATGCTGTTCACTTTTCCAAGTATCCAGCAGTCATCAGCATTTATCACTTGTAATTGGATATGGAAGTCTAAATAGGCTCCATTAAAAAAAGAAGACAACAATAAAAAGGATATCAATTATTAATACAAAACATTAAAAAATACATGCCACAACTGAACAGTATTTTACAAGTGGTTGAGATTTCAACAATTTTAGTACAGTGGTACCTCGGTTTACGGACATAATTGGTTCCGGGGAGCCGTTCGCTCCCTGAGCAGTCCATAAACAGACCACCTCTTCTGTGCATACACGAAGCATCGATAGAGCACTTCTGTGTATGCATGCGCCGTGCAGATCGTTGCTGCACATGCGTGCGCCGTGCAGATCGCTTCTGTGCATGCGCGCGCCGCGGAACCTGGATGTAAAGACTTCCAGGTCCGCGGCGTACTCAAACTGAACGTTCGCAAACCGCAGCGGTCGTAAACCGAGGTACCACTGTATTATAAATTATTGTAAGATTTTTGAACAACAGTGAAAATTATGAAAGCCAGCCAGAATGGAAGAAATGTTGCCTGTAGCTTCAATAAAAGCACTTTGACACCATTCTTTCTCCCAATTTGTTCACTTATAAAACAGCATTTGGGAAATTTTATCCCTTTCAAAGTCATATGTATGCAGTAAAATAAATGCACTCTGTAACTTTTTACTCGTAGAGCAGCTGGGCTAGGTTCTTTTAAACTCTATATTTAGGCTGTTCTTCCCTAGCAAGTTATTGAGGTCCTTGCCAGCAGATTCTTCTTTGCCTAATTTCCCCCAATTATTAGGGATACACAGATTGCTAACAGGGACTAAAAAGGGCTGACTTGCTGGTTTCTAATAAAAGATTCAAAATTATGCTCTTCAGAATCGAATGGAACCAAAAGGCAGCCACTTAATACGGCAAAGCTGAAAAAGGAAAGCGGTAAGAAGTGGGCCTATTTCTGCAGCTCTAACCTGAAATGGGTGCAGCAGGCAATATATAACTTTTGATTTTCCTTCACTGAAGAGTGGAAAGTGGAGACCAGTAATTTTTTGGAGGATGGAGCACTAGGCTATTGTGGGTAATTTACAGGTTGAGAGGGAATGGATGGGAAAATGAACACGGCTCAAAGATGCTTCTCCTAAGCAGGCCAATAGCCAGAAATGTTGCGGTGATGGTGACAGAACATTGGAGAGGCATTGCAAATCAGGGTGGGAAAAGGAAAACCTAAAGGACAAGCTAGTCAGGGTGACACAATTCAAAGCAAGCCATTATGTAACCTCCTGGTGCCTTTGCAGTAATTGGACAGAACACTGGAAGATCTCTGCCTTAGCAGTTTCCCGGGGGGGGGGGGGGGTTGAGGATAATGCCTGCACATTTCCCATTATCACCACATAGGAAAGAGAGAGGTGGCAGAGGTGCTTCCAGGTCTTCTGACATTGAAGAGAGTAATTTTTTTTAACCAAGAAAAACTTTATAAACCTGGAACATATATGAACATAAGAAGCTGCCTTATACCAAATCAGACAAGTGGCTCATCCAGCTGCCCATGACTTTTTTGTGACTTACATTATGGCCTGTGATAATCCTATAGCTTTCTTGTAAAAGAATGCTCAGTGAGAATGACAGTATTGTTCCTTTGAAAATTCTTGCAATGGGGGTGGCAGCAGTTTCTACCTGGGCATGATCTATGCTTCTGAGCAATGATTCCTCCCCTTCCCCTACATCAGGCCCACTCCTGCAGTTCCAGCACTTGTTTTGCACTAATCTAATCTGTGGTTTACCAGTTGGGCATATTTGGATGATCCTTTGCCTCATTTGAGTGGCTGGGTGTCTCTATAGATCCATGGGCTCTTTAATGATCTATTAGAACTTCAAGGGAGGAGGTAGTAGCTCTTAGCCTATTGTTAAGGCACAGATCTAGCAATTAGGGTTGCCTGGAGATACGACTTATCCTCAGCTGACTGTTATTTGGAAAGCTTAACTAAGAAACAAGGTTATATCCTATATAATAATGTCCATGTTGTCCCTGCGTCCAGATGTCCCGTGTGTCCCTGGGTCACTGCGCATGTGCCCCAGGGATACAGGGATTGGACAGCAGAGACTGCGCGCGCGCACTCTCCCCCCACTCTGCCTCCTCCAACCGCCGCTCCCGCCGGAGCGGCGGTTGGAGGAGGCGGGGGGGGGGAAGAGTGCGCGCGTCCTTCCTGTCGGCGGCTGGGGGAGAGGAAGGAAGGAGGAGAAAGCGCCGCTTTCTCCTCCTCCGTTCCTGTCCCCCTGCCGCCGACAGCAAGGACGGGTCCCAGGGTTCGGAGAAGCGCTGCGCAAGCGCTTCTCCGAACCCTGGGATGTCTGCTTCCTGTCGGCGGCTGCGGGAGAGGAACGGAGAAGGAGAAAGCAGCGCTTTCTCCTCCTCCGTTCCTGTCCCCCTGCCGCCGACAGCAATGACAGGTCCCAGGGTTCGGAGAAGCGCTGCGCAAGCGCTTCTCCGAACCCTGGGATGTCTTCTTCCTGTCGGCGGCTGCGGGAGAGGAACGGAGGAGGAGAAAGCAGCGCTTTCTCCTCCTCCGTTCCTGTCCCCCTGCCGCCGACAGCAAGGACGGGTCCCAGGGTTCGGAGAAGCGCTGCGCAAGCGCTTCTCCGAACCCTGGGATGTCTTCTTCCTGTCGGCGGCTGCGGGAGAGGAACGGAGGAGGAGAAAGCAGCGCTTTCTCCTCCTCCGTTCCTGTCCCCCTGCCGCCGACAGCAAGGACGGGTCCCAGGGTTCGGAGAAGCGCTGCGCAAGCGCTTCTCCGAACCCTGGGATGTCTGCTTCCTGTCGGCGGCTGCGGGAGAGGAACGGAGGAGGAGAAAGCAGCGCTTTCTCCTCCTCCGTTCCTGTCCCCCTGCCGCCGACAGCAAGGACGGGTCCCAGGGTTCGGAGAAGCGCTGCGCAAGCGCTTCTCCGAACCCTGGGATGTCTGCTTCCTGTCGGCGGCTGCGGGAGAGGAACGGAGAAGGAGAAAGCAGCGCTTTCTCCTCCTCCGTTCCTGTCCCCCTGCCGCCGACAGCAAGGACGGGTCCCAGGGTTCGGAGAAGCGCTGCGCAAGCGCTTCTCCGAACCCTGGGATGTCTGCTTCCTGTCGGCGGCTGCGGGAGAGGAACGGAGGAGGAGAAAGCAGCGCTTTCTCCTCCTCCGTTCCTGTCCCCCTGCCGCCGACAGCAAGGACGGGTCCCAGGGTTCGGAGAAGCGCTGCGCAAGCGCTTCTCCGAACCCTGGGATGTCTGCTTCCTGTCGGCGGCTGCGGGAGAGGAACGGAGGAGGAGAAAGCAGCGCTTTCTCCTCCTCCGTTCCTGTCCCCCTGCCGCCGACAGCAAGGACGGGTCCCAGGGTTCGGAGAAGCGCTGCGCAAGCGCTTCTCCGAACCCTGGGATGTCTGCTTCCTGTCGGCGGCTGCGGGAGAGGAACGGAGAAGGAAAAAGCAGCGCTTTCTCCTCCTCCGTTCCTGTCCCCCTGCCGCCGACAGCAAGGACAGGTCCCAGGGTTCGGAGAAGCGCTGCGCAAGCGCTTCTCCGAACCCCAGGATTCTAGCGCCCGTTATTGAACGGGCTGAAAACCACTAGTACCTTAGTAAAGCCAAGAGCATCTTGTCATGACTTGTACAAAAAAAGGATTTCTCAACTGCTTTTATCTATTTTTAGAACTATTTGATATTAAAGCAACAAATTTGCATCCTGTATTGGAGATGTGTTTTATAGTTCTTTGCTTACCTTTCAAAGTAGCAATGCAATCTTTGGAGACTCCACTGAACAGGAGTGGAGTAATATATACCTGCACTGTGACACAGTACACTGTATTCGACTCTAAATGGAACACATCAAGTCTGTTGCTTTTAATACAGAACATCCACTAGGGTAAAGAAGACATGGTCACACTTCAGAACTTAACTATACAGCAATATATTGGAGAAACACAGGAACATTCTACCTATGTCGAAACAAAATAAAAAAAATCCTTCCAGCAGCACCTTAAAGACCAACTAAGTTTTTTTATTTTGGTATGAGCTTTCGTGTGCATGCACACTTCTTCAGATACCTGCATGCACACGAAAGCTCATATCAAAATAAAAAAATTAGTTGGTCTTTAAGGTGCTGCTGGAAGGAAATTTTAAATTTTGTTTCGACTACGTCAGACCAACACGGCTACCTACCTGTAACATTCTACCTATGGTTTCATCTATGAACCAGACACCACAGAGTGGAGAAAAACGTGCATCTCCATTCAGATTGTTATACCTTAAGGCTTAATCCTACATATAAGGAGAAAGCAGGCCTATATTTTGAGATTAAGTGAGCTAGCTAAAAAACAGTGCCATCAGGATAGAGACGATAGCCAAAGAACAGGATCTCTCTCCTTTCTTAGCTTTCAATTTCAGTCTCTACTGCTGGCTTTCTTTCACGTCACATCTTCACTTTCTTCCCAGCCACCACAGTCATCGCATAGTTCAGGTAATTGGAAAGATAGGATCACAGGCATCTGCTTGGACATGGCACCCAGCCCTGGGTACCCAGGTTGGCATTTCTTTCTTTGCCACAGCTAGTTCCTGGCTCTTCCTCTTGTTGGGACAAAAAGCAGTTTGGGTGAGGGGAAGGTTTTAAAGGTGGAAAGCGTTAAATATCCCTTCCCCACATATAATCTTCTGCTCCAGATTTGTAACCGCCCACAACTGTCTTGCGCGTGTAGCGGTTTTCTGTCGTCGTTATCAGGGGAAAGTCATTTACATGACTAAGCACCATGTTATTTGTGGGATGGAATACTGGGGCAGACAAGTCACAACAGTTCCCAGAGTGTCCACATGGAGGAACACCTGACCAAGTCAGTTTCCTGTCCCTCCACACATGCAAATGAGATGGGAAAGGTGGCAGATAAATTCACTGGCCAGTAGCTATTTCCCTCTCTTGGACCACACACTTCAGAGAAGCAACATCTTAGATGCAGAGTCTCTCTTGGCCTGCTGCCAAGAGAGAGACCAAATGGAGTCTTACTTTACTAAGTAGTCTCCACATGTACAGAAATGTAACTTTTCTAAGCAAGCCTGCCTTTCTGAGATTATGCTGTTAACTCAGGATGCCATGTGAGTAAACTCTATCTTATTTTAAGACTATTGTGTCATGTATTTCTTTTAAGAGGAAAAAGGGGGATTTGCCAGGAAGTATAATATTGTTGTAGAGGTTTTAGCAAACCTAAACGCTCACGTTTTGCTGCGCACAAAAGGGGAATGTCACTCTGCTGATATTGGAAGCTTGATAACACAAGCTTGGATAGGATCTATCTAATAATATATCCTAAGCCACATCCCTAATATTCCCACATTATTTTCACTCTCATTGCTCACACTCCCCATTATGCTGTGCTCCCAAGAACTATCCTTCATCTTCATCACCTACCCATCCACATACATATCCGCAAAGCAGAAAACTGCCCCTTAACATCCTAATAACATGGCCATCTCCAATTAAACCAATTTAAATCGCTTAATATCCCTTTCTAATCAAGTTTTACCTGTGTCTTTTTCTTAGTGTTGAATACAGATACGTTATATTGTAGGGTGGGATATATTTCATGCAGATAATTAGGCTCCTTTCTGGAGTTTCTGCTCCATGTCTTAGGTGCAGCCACAATGACTGAAATAGATTTTTCAGCAGAAGACAAGGCAAACGCGGGTGGATCAATTTTAGCTGGAAAAGAAAAGCATATATTAATGTGTGTATAGTGACAAGAAAACAACTATAGCCAACTGTGATAATATTCCCTCATCAGTCTATTGTTTTGATGTGCAGTTGCAACGCAGCGTGTGGGGCACCTCCCTGCTCCACCATCCCTGCCTAAGCCTTGATTTGTAACACTCAAAAGCTGGTGAAGGTATTTTAGCAACTGAGGCAGAAAACTCCATAAGCATCTCTCTCCCCATCAACCTTATGATAAATTGTTTGATTTATTGCCCTTTCATGGCACCCCAAGTCAACAGCTCAACGGGCTATCACACTTTTCATAAGAGCAGAGTGAGCCATTGTGGATTACAAACTCTTATTAACTCCCTTGAACTTTTAAAAATAAATAAATAAAAACAAAATACTTTTAGGCTGCCTTTAAAGGCAAAAGCCCCCTTTAAGCTAGTTTACAAATATAAAAAATCCAAAATACAGTCACAATACAAATCATACTTTAAAAACAGATTCCAACCAATAATATTAAAAGCAGAATTAAATTCCCACCCCCAGACTTGACACCACTCACATAGCAAAGATGTGTGTGCTAGCTGCTTTCATGCAGTGCCATGAGGCGGGGGCGGGGGCGGGGGGAGTAGTAGCTGTGTTTTTTTGCCCCAGGTGAAATCTCCAGAGGGGCACCACTGAGGCTCCCAGCCTCTCTCTCTCTCTCTCCCCCTCTGTGTGTGTGTGCGCAAATGCGTGTGAGCAGGGTGCCAAATTGGGTTTTTAACCCAGATTAAATAAAGCCTACTTTGCCCCTGCTTTCATGCAATTAATGCTAAGACCAGTGTGAACCTCAAAGAAGTTGGGCAAGCAGGCTGTTCATGCAAATGACAAAGGTGTGATTCAAATCCAGTGTTGACACAGGATCACTGGATCAAAGCCCTATTCACTTTGCTATATAGAAGGAATAATAAATGCAATTTTCAAGCCATGTTTAAACTAGTGCCTGCTTAAGCAACCCTCACATCACATTTTATCGCACACATTTTAGTGGAGTCTGTTGCACAACATGAGTTCTGACTGGTAATTTGCCCTCTGGAAACTTTCAATACTATTATGAACACATAGCATTCCTTAGGCGTCTCCTTACTGTCTGTTAGTGGATTAAACCGAGGAGATTCGGTCCAGCTGGAACAACTTCCATTCAGAAAGGCTTTTACTCTGGCATGATATAGCTCCTTATGGTTACTTGTTCCACGTGAGAGGTCACACCAGGTCTGACTGATATTTCGGCATTCTGCATCCTTAATCCATCTAGCTGTGCCATATCTGAATTTTAAATAGTCAATAGAAAGAGAAAAGGTCAGTGCTCGTTCTATGATCATGGCTACTAACAATTGGTAGCCTTATCCTCTAGCAATTTGTCTAATCTTTTAAAAAATTCCTCTGGGTTGGTGGCATAGCTGCCAAGTTTTCCCTTTTCTCGTGAGGAAGCCTATTCAGCATAAGGGAAAATCCCTTAAAAAAAAGGGATAACTTGGCAGCTATGGTTGGTGGCCATCACTACTTCTGGTGGGAGTGAATTCTATAGTTTAACTATGTGCTGAAGTGATTATGACAGTATGAACTATTCATTAATTCAATTTATAAGGCACTTTCAAGCAGTGCCATTGCAGTGGCTTGCAAGAACTAAAACAATATATATATCATTTAATCAATGCAAGTTAAAATGTTTAAAAATCAATGTAAGGCAGCTCAGTTGGTAGAGCATAAGACTCTTGATCTCAGGGTTGTGGGTTCGAGCACCACAATGGGCAAAAGATTCCTGCATTGCAGGGGGTTGGACTGAATAACCCTTGCTGTCCCTTCCAACTCTATGAATCTATGATTCAATTAATTCTTGCTCATACATATCAGACCAAAGTTGCTTGGGTGTTTCCCTACAATGTCCAGTGATTAATTTTGGATTATCATACTGAAAATGTGCAATGTAGCCAATGCCTCTTACTGCTATGCTTACGTTCAATAATTCATATAATATCTAGAACCATTCTTGATTTTCCCTTTTAGGTGCTAGCAAGGAGAGGGCATGTGGGCGAGACAGACAGAGACGCTAGGGACTCGTGAGCACTGTCTTGCCAGAATCCAAGATCTCTTTATATTTTAAAGGAGCCGGTCTACTGAATGAAGCTACGCCAGCTTCAACTTCAACCTTGAGGTTACTGCTGCAAAAGAAAGCACGATGAAGCATGTTGCACATTTAAAGAACGTTAAAAAAACAAACTCACAAACTAGTATTGGTAGTACAGAAAAAGCAACAGCAAACATACACTAAATACTTCACACTATAAATTAAATTGTCCTCAGGAATCCCTTCTGGCGGCAACCAGTGTAAGACATTCTTCAGGTTTCTGGAGACAAAATGAACATTCCTAGGGCTGGGCAAAGTACAACACAATGCTGTTGGGAAAAACAAAGAAGTTAACATGTGTGGACAATTAAGGGGGCAAAATCACTACTAAAGAGATCATTGTGATCTATGCAGCAAGAGTCATAATCAGGGATGAGGTGAAAGGAGTGGCATTCTTGCAGCTGCCACAAAGCAATTCTAAGAACAGCAGGATGGATCCCAGCAGGGATAGCCCAATACATTTTGCTGCCTCTCTAGTTTCATGTACACAGGCTGACTGGACTGGCAGACGAAATCTTCCCCTTACACAGGCAATGGAATAGCATCTTCCACTGCACCAGAGGACAGGAAGCTAGTTTAGGGGATGCACAAAAGGCCATGCGGCCACATGACACACATGCCTGACTTCCCAAAGAAGGAAATGCCTAGCCAGGGAGCTCAAGGACTGGCTGGGGTGCTGCCAATGCTGCCTCCAAACTTTTGCTGCCCAAGGAGATTGCCTCTTTGGCCCTGGACCCCAGCAGCTGTTTGAAATAATTGTAGAAATGGTTTAACCCTGAGCCACTTCACACGTTCCTCAACCATTTCCCTTGTAACTGCCCCAAAGAGAGCAGTTCACCAAATCCTGCAGGTGGTGCAATAAGGATGTTACTCCCGAAAGGACCTCCAGGGCCACAATTTGTAAACGTGTGTTTTGAAAAGCTGATCATCTGGATGAACAGGCCAACAGATTTTAAACATTGGCCGGTTTTCCCTGTCTGCAGAGACAGTTGCCAAGGATTCTGGCTGATGGCAATTCAGGTTTCTGATTGCAACCAAAACTGCCTTGTTTTTATGACCATGTTACATTAGTGTAGTTATAGCATGTAAACTAATCTAGGTGTCCCTGGCATTGTGGTGCAGTGACTCTTGCTATCACTTTGCTCAGGAAAGAAGCATGGCACCAGCACTTCCTAACCAATGATGGTCTCTTTTAACAAACGTAAGGTAAAAGGTGAAGGACCCCTAGACAGTTACCGTAAGTGCAGTCAAAGGTGACTATGGGGTTGTAGTGCTCATCTCACTTTCAGGCCAAGGGAGCCGGCGTTTGTCCACAGACAGCTTTCTGGGTCATGTGGCCAGCACGGAATGCACGGAAATGGCGTTTACCTTCCTGCTGCAGTGGTACCTATTTATCTACTTGTACTGGTGTGCTTTCAAACTGGGACAGAGCAATGGGACAGAGCAGAAGCTAGGACAGACCGATGGGAGCTCACCCCGTCACACAGATTCAACCACCAACCTTCCGATCAGCAAGCCCAAGAGGCTTAGTGGTTTAGACCACAGCACCACCCACGTCCATTTAACAAAGGCCAGGTAACCTGGTCCTTTAGTAGAGATCAGACTTTCCCCTTCTTTGGTATAGATGGCACTTGTGTCCTCAGTATCCTTCACATCTACTGAACAAAAAAGTGTGGATTATATGAGCTGCCCCTTATGCTGGTCTGTGACCGCAATAAAGTAAATTCATTCATATGAGCCTCACCATGCTAGCTGCTACTATTTGTACTCAACTTAAAAGGACATCACCACCTCTATATATGATTTATTGCTGCAAAAGTGATGCTATCTCTTGCTCAGGGATGGAAAAGCTTTCACTCTCCTACTTTTCTATGTAAAACGGAAAGCTGACCAACCATGGACCCCGCTTCCTCAAAATCTGACTTTTGACAAAATAGGCGTGCATTGTATGTAATATGAATTGCAAAATATGAATACTGTCTTTAGACTCTTAGCTGTCAAAGCAGCATAGAGGATGCAGAATTTCCATCTCATTGAGACACACTGTGCTGCGTAGTATTGCAGGAACCCTATTTCGCAGCATTTTCTATTAAGGTGCCAGAAGACACCTATAATTATCTTTATGATGCATTTCTTACAGATTTTAAGAGAGGTGTCAAGAGAGGACAGTGGGAGTGCCCAAGAGTATTCAGTAAGGAGAGTGGATTCAAAACAGTGTGTGTGTGCACGCACGCACGCACGCGCACACACACACAAAACAATTGTTTTTACAACTTCAAATAACTACAGAAACTTTACTGCATTTGTGCCTTTGGCATGCATACTTGGGACTTAAACCTATTACAGTTGCAAACCCATACACTTACACTTAAAAAGGTAAAGGTAAAGGGAGCCCTGACACTTAAGATCTAGTTAATTCAGTGGGACTTACTTCTAAGTAGTCATGCATAAAAATAACCTGTTAACTTTAAAAGAAAAGGCAGTACTTGTTATTGTATATATCCAGCAATCTGGGCAAGAGTGCCAATTTGAATAAAATATTGGGGTGGGGAGAAACAGGTAAGCCCTGCCCCACATAATCAACTACAACAGGCACCCCCAAACTTCGGCCCTCCAGATCTTTTGGACTACAATTCCCATCTTCCCCGACCACTGGTCCTGTTAGCTAAGGATCAAGGAAGTTGTAGGCCAATACATCTGGAGGGCCACAGTTTGGGGATGCCTGAACTACAAGATGCAGCACACACACACCATTTGAATGGCAATGCCCATCAACTGGGGGGGGGGCGCTCCCTCAAATATTTTATTGTGGGGCAGAAGGGATCTTGGCCCCTAAGAGTTGGCTCCCATGAATGTAGGAAACCTTGAGGAATAGAGGGGGCAGGGAGCGGAAGAGAAGATTCCTCTCAGAGCTCTCTGTCCCATCAGGACTCTCCTGTGCTTTGAAGGCTTGCACAGCACTTGTGATCCGTGCGGTGGCGAAGATACTCCGCACGTGCTCAGAAGCACTCTTGTTTATCCGCTCCAAATTGGAATAGCGGCATTTAAGCAGCTTCCAGAACCGAGGCCAGAATCAAACTACCCCCAGGTAGCTCAGTCCAGAACATCGGACCACAAAGAGCCCACAGGACAGGAGACAGGATTCTTAAGAAGTGCTGCAGAAGAAGAAGAAGAAGAAGAAGAAGAAGAAGAAGAAGAAGAAGAAGAAGAAGAAGAAGAAGAAGAAGAAGAAGAAGAAGAAGAAGAAGAAGAAGAAGAAGAAGAAGAAGAAGAAGAAGAAGAAGAGCTACACTTTCATCGCCATGGTTATTATTCTGCCAGCTGACCTCGCAACCTTCGCTGAGATTGCAGACGAAGCCTTGAAAGAGCGCAAACAGAATGGTAGAAACAAGCGAGATAGCGCGATGCGCCTTCTCTACTTCCGGGACTCACCTGAAGCCGCCGGCTCAGCAGGGGCGGGAAGGACGGCCAGGCGCAGCAGCAGCAGCCCGAGAGCCGAGATCCATGGCAGGGCTTCGGCGTCACACATCGAGAGCGGGCGGCGTGTGCGCCTGTGTGCGTGGTCACATGGCCGCCTGGCGAAGGGGGCCGCGTGCCGCGCAAAACCGGGCAGAAACAGGCGCGAGTACAGCTTGCAGGCCTGCCTGAGGGACCGCTTGCCTCTCTCTTACTAGGTCTGAGCCTTTTCTCTCACGGGAGGACGGGGTGGTTCCCTCCTCCACGGAGAAGGTGGAGCAGACGGGACGCCTTGGAGGAAGAGTTGCGGGACCGAGCGCCTCCTTTGACGTGGGAGCCACTTACCTCCGCCCTAACCCTTAATAGGAGTCTGTCTGTGGGACGATGCCTGAGGCGGCTGTTAGGAGCTGGCAGAGTACCTGCTGCAGAGAAGTTGCTTCCAGAGTTGCATAGTAAGATGGCAACACATGTTGCACCCGCCCCAGATATGTCTAACTTTCTGTGTGAATGACTACTGGTAAGTTGTGATGGGTCGCAGCTGAACAGTGTGTGTCTGCACAATATGTGCACGTGTACAGGGTTTTGTATTGATTTGCAAGGGTCCAGGATAGCTTATTCATTAGATTCCTGCCCGATCACTGAGCTGTTTAGGGGAGGCTCTGCTAGTGGCCTCCAATGACTCAAGCACATTGTGAAGGCTAACTTTGAAAATGGACAAGTTAGACCAGATATGCTCAGAACAAACTCAACGAACATTTCATGTAACATGTGAAATTGCAAGTGGGGTAGTTGGCAGTGACTTGCGCAAAGGGAAAGCAGTGGGCCAGACTCAACTCCGTACCCAACTCAGGCATTTTTTAAACCAGAAAATAGGAATGGGCAATATGTATGTACAGTGGCACCTCAGGTTACAAATGCTTCAGGTTACAGACTCCGCTAACCCAGAAATAGTACCTCAGGTTAAGAACTTTGCTTCAGGATGAAAACAGAAATTGTGCTCCGGCGGCGTGGCGGCAGCAGGAGGCCCCATTAGCTAAAGTGGTGCTTCAGGTTAAGAACAGTTTCAGGTTAAGAACGGACCTCCGGAATGAATTAAGTTCTTAACCAGATGTACCACTGTATTATCTGCTCCGGTCTAAATTATTAGTAACCACCCTACATTCCTCCAGGGGTTAGACTCTTGCATTGGGCAATCTTTCTCCATGCTGGGGGCACCCCATCTATCTTGGTGCTCAGTCTCAGTCAACTCAGCTCTGTCAAGTAACTCTGCATGCTGTCCTGTTGCTTGAGGTGTGGCTAGGTGTGCCTCAAGTTACTGCAACTTCTCTTGCAGCAAGATGGCCAGCTTGCACTTGCTACAAAGTGTACTGTTGCTTGTTCTCTGGTAGAATGACAAACATGGCACAGGTGTTACAGGTCTCTGTAGCAGCTTCCTCACTTTCCATACCTCTGGTCCTAACCCTGTTTCTCCGAAAATAAGCCATAGCCATAAAATAAGCCATAGTAGGATTTTTAAGCATTCAAGGAATATAAGATATATCTCAAAAATAAGCCATAGTGATAGACTTGTCACTATGTATGGTACAGTTAAACTACAAGGTTAAACTGTACCATTCTTAATATATATAAAAATAAGACATCCCCTGAAAATAAGCCATAGTGGGTTTTTTTGAGGAAAAATAAATATAAGACGGTGTCTTATTTTTGGAGAAACACGGTATGCACACCAAGAGACAGAACTCTAGCAGGGAGGATTAAGCGGGAGGGTGCCCCTGTTTGCAAGCTCCCAGGATCTGCACACTGAGCTAAGTTTGACTGCTGCTGGTTGCTAACTCCCCTCTCAGCTGTAACTCCTCCCCTTCAGATCCTGTGTTCCCACAGAGTTATCAGCCTCACACACCTTCTTACTGGAAATAAGCTCCAGTGAACTCAGGAGAACTTGCTTCTGAGTAGACATGTGCATGGGATTGTGCCGCTAGCCATATTCTACCAATAGCTGGAGGCCCCTGTTTGCGAGCTTCCAGGATCTGCACTGAGCTAAGTTCACTGCTGCTGGTTGCTAACTCTCCTTTCAGTTGTAACTCCTCCCCTTCAGATCCTGTGTTCCCACAGAATAATCAGCCACACACACCTTCTTATGGGAAACAAGCTCCAGTGAACTCAGGAGAACTTGCTTCTGAGTAGAGATGTGCATAGGATTATGCTGTTGGCCATATTCTACCAATAGCTGGAGGGCCAGCAACATCTTTCTCACTGACTAATTCAGCACAAAATTAGACATGGCTTGGGTGTCAGTTGCACATTCCCACTTGCCAGGTTGCTGGCTGGCACACAGGAATGAACAATGGGGTTGTATAGGAGCTGGGGGACTTTTGTGGCATACGGAACTCTTGCAGAATTTCTGTTGCTGTTCATACTGAGGGAGATTGGGTTAAGCAGCCCTTTGTCTCTGCTTGGATAAGATTAGCTGGAGATCCAGAGTTGTGTATGTGTTTGAGGGATGGGAGTGTGCTGTTGTGATCAGGGTCTATGCTTGGGGCCAGGTGGGAAACATTTGTGGCAGTCCATGATCTCAATTTGCTTTCTTTCCTGGACAGGTGATGCACAGGTGAAGCATCCCAGTATGGACAGATTACTATCTAGATAGGATTAAGCTTCTGGTGGCCTCTGCTCTCTGCAGGGGTACAGAATTTAGTAAAATGGTTGGCCCCAGGAGGGTGTGAAATTGGGTGGCTTCCTGTTGTCTCTCATGGGTATTTTCCTCTGGGTCCTGGTCAGCACCATGGTTGACCTGTGTAGAGGTGGTGGAACAGGAAGTATATCTTCCCAGTTATACTTTTCTGCAGAATTGGGAGCATTTCAATTCTGTACAGAGAAGGGCACTTCGGCTTGCTTGCCCAACTGATCTGTGCATTGCATGGCAACTGTCCATGCAGAGCAAGGGAGAGAGGGAACTTCGGAGGCAAGCACCCATATTATTCAAGGTTGTGATTAATGTACTTTTATATCACACAGTGCCATCATAATGGTACCCATTCCCTGAGGGTGAGCTCGACCCTCTCCAGAAGCAGCTGGGAATGTTCCCTCTTAGGGGGCCGAAGAGGAGGTGGAACTGGGCGATTGGGGGACATCAGTCTACGAGACCTGTTGAGCTCTCTATTGTCATTTCGTCAAGCTTGGAGGGGACAGCAGAGGAAGAGGGCAGGGCTGAGGAGATGGCAGAATTGGAGAGCAAATGTAGGTCCATACTGAAACATTGACTCACATCTTTGTGTGAATCGTAGCTATGTGACCATAATGTTCCCCTGGGAATGTAGGTTTCCTGCACAAAGAGAATCATAGAATTGTAGAGGTAAGGGACTCAAGGGTAATCTAGTCCAACCCCCTGCAATGCAGGAATCACAGCCCTACTTCCTCCTCCCAGCTGGGTTTCTGAAGCTACAGCACCAGCATCCAGTCATACCCCTGGACCGAGAGCAGCCAAACTGATGCAGCTTTGCTGCAGCAGGAGATCGCACATGACCAGCAGAAAAAGTTTAGGAATATGGGTTGGGTTCTTGTGGTTCTGCACCTGGTGCTTTCCCACATGTGCACATGCACTTGTTGCTACTTGTAGTTGACCATCCTCCTTTCTGCTCACTCTGCTGGAGGTGGGGCATTGGAAGAAGCCATGCCCTGTACAACTGTGGTTGCAAGTCCAGCTGTGTGCTCATTCCTAACAAGATGCTGAATCAAAGAAGTAAACAGAATAGTAGTACTGGATTGGGAGAGTTTGAAAGAGACTGAAGTGTCTTAAATGGACAGAACATGCCTAATTGAGGGAAAGTAAGAGTACACCTAATTTTGGCACTTTTTAGAGCATTCATGAAGGAAAGACATAATATGGATACAGATAAGTTGAGGAGTTCTCAAATGATTTAATTGATCTAAATTGTAACTAGTGGCATGAAATAGATTATGAGATTAAGGTTGATGAGTTGTTTATTGTTGGATATATATAGTCATAATATTCACCATATTTATTAAAAGAGGATATTGTTAATTACAAATGGTTTTCTTTATTGCAAATTTGTGATATGTTTGATAATAGATGTGAAGGGGAAAATAAGTAGTAAATAAGAAGGAAAAAAGGAAGAAAAGGAGAAACTAATTAGCAGTAAAAATACACTTAGGAACCATCCTTTCATATTATGTCTGCTGATGGGTCTTGTCCTAATGATGGATTTTTCACATTGAAGAAAATATGACTATCTTCTCTAGGACTTTAAATTATTTATCCTTCAGTTTTACCAACCCACCTGAATTTTCCAAGGGATTTCAGGGACAGAAAAAACTGAATGGGCCAAAACAAAATTGTTTTTCAACATGACCAAAAGATTTGATGGATGACTCAGATTTCGCTAGACATGAATTTATAGGCTCAGTATCAAACACTATTAGATCCTATTTAACAATCGTGATTCAATCTTATTTCAAAAAGCAAAGCTGCCAAAAGAATGCTTTCATTGTCATGCAGTTTCACAAGGCACTTGTGTCATCTATTATAAACACAGAAAAAGTGTTTGGCAATGAAATAGGACAGACACAGCCTGAAAAGATCCCAAATAGAAAAGCAATAATGGGAGCCATTTTTCCAGCACAATCGAGAATGGGGGAAAGATGCAAATTCTCTCTCTCTCTCTCTCTCTCTCTCTCTCTCTCTCTCTCTCTCTCTCTCTCTCTCACACACACACACACACACACACAGAGAGAGAGAGAGAGAGAGAGAGAGAGACCTGATTTGTGAGGGGCCTCAACTTGTTTTCTTTTCCCTGTGGTGGGCATGATTTCAGCCTGAGTTGAATCATGTTGACTCCTAATTCATTTCCAGGATGGTGTTACTAAGCTCCTGGGACCCTGACAGCTGCCCTAGGGTGCTGGTGCCGTTTTCTGTTGAAGATTGCTAAATTGCCAGAGACCGGAACTAACTCAAATACACAAGTGGATGGTGGAAGTACATTTGTCCAGAGGTCATGAGACAAGAGTCTGATTTTGCTATCATCTCCAGCTGTGGGTAGTGGAGACAGAACAGCAAGGCATGCTAAGATGGTGACCCCTGGGTTGAAGAAATGAAGTCAGTGCATACTTTGTGGTGAGACATGTTGATTTTTGAAGGGGGATACTGAACTCCCCATCTGATTCCAGATCTGCTCTGTACCAAAAGGATGTATTAGACCAGGTGTATTAGACCAGCAGTGGGCAACCTCAGGTCTGGAGGACAAATGCAGCCCTCCAGGGCTCTGTATCTGCTCCTGTGAAACCTCCCCAGGCCAAAACCATCACTGGCCCAAACTTCATACCCTGAAGTTGGATTGTATTCTTGAATTCTATCTGATAATAGCACTTCCTTGTCAGGTTGAATTATAGAGAGGGTTGTGTGGGTTGTGTTAAGAAACTATGATTTACGTTTGTTCTCCATCCACTTATGCCTCTAGCCATGTTCACCACATGCATGTGGCGGCCCTCACAAATTACTTAGAAGGGAACACAGATCCAAGTATGTGTAACAGTGTCTTCTCATCTTAAGGTGAGAGAGCAAGCAACGAGTTTGGAAACCACTGTGTGAGGGAGAATAAGAATGACTTATTGATAAGCATTGTCAGCAGACTCTGTTGCCTCCATATGCTGACTATAAAGAACATTCTGGTTCACTGATAAACAATATCAGGGATGTGTGGGAAGGTGTAGGAAGAAGTGCAACTATCAGCAGCATTTTGAAAGCTTTGTGTTGTTTTTCACCATTTGAACTTATTAAAGAACTTATTAAAATTGACATTTTTTTGCAGCAGAAATGCTAGCATCACAACCCCTTTGCCTTTTGCAGTGATGATACAAGCATCTCTTCAGATGGCTAGTATGCACTGAAAACCTGTGTGATGTGGTGATCTGATTGCCAGGGCAGAACTGTGGGGACCCTGGTTCAAATCATACTCTGCCATCAAGGTGATTGGATGACCCAGTTGCTTTTATTATTTTTTAATCTAACCAACCTCACAGTGTTGTTGCGTAAAAATATATATCCTTCCAGTAGCACCTTAGAGACCAACTAAGTTTGTCATAGGGGTATGAGCTTTTGTATGCATGCACACTTCTTCAGATACACTGAAACAGAAGTCACCCTCAGCCATCATCAAGCAACCTTTAATCTGAGCTTTTAAACCATTATCAGTTTGAGCGTCGATGTCTCTGTGCAATGAACTCCATGGGGACTCAGTCTGAAGTTAAACTGCAGTCATTTTCAACATGGAGCCATTTTATTTTGCAGTTGCACCTGGACATAAACCTTACTTTGGATGCTGAAGGGAACATAAAGGCTTGGATGGAATAAATTAAACTAAGTAGAGCACTCGCCATTAATCAGGCAACTAAACTAGCAGAAGCTCCAGAGAATGACCCCAGCTGCCACTCAATTTATCTTGCAGTCAAAACAAGAATGAGAGGAATGGTTTGGCCATGCCATGACTTTCATAAACATCCATTAACAGAAGGGCCTTATCCTACCCCACCCTGATTTTCTATTAGTCTTCTGGAAATGGTTAACGTGTTTGAAATCAGACTTTGATAAACTGGATTATATGTTGTTATCTTTTGAATAAGGTAGATAATTCCTTACCTGATTTAATATTCCTGAGGCAGAAATGATTTCAACAGATACATTTCATTGAAACTTGTCTTCCTTTATAAAAGTCTGTCTTTATGCAATCTTACGCATGTACTTTGTATACAACCGTTTGAAAAGTGATTACTATTACACTTGCAGTAATAGCAAATTGGTTTGTTTGATGATGGTGAAACCTAGGCCTTGAAGTGTGTTTTCTGTTTATAAAATTATGCTACGAAAATATAAAATTGAAAAGATTATCAATAATTGGCATTAGGTTATATGTACTGTTTTCATTCAAACCGGTCATTATAAAAGCTTACGGTAGTTCACTTAAGAACTAGTGCCTGAGTTTTCTTGTTTTCTTTGTTCCTTCCTATCTTTTCCTTTGGTGTTGTGCCTTTTTAGAATGCAAGTCTGAACTCATGAACTTTATTATTTTAAAAAATAAATACTGTACATGAAGTAAAATTTAGGCATTTTATAAATTATTAATGGTAACAGTGAAATTCTGTCCATGATAGTTTATTCACAACTACAATAATCTCTTAATGTTCCAGATGTTGTTTGATGGACATGTGTGAACCAGAGATAATAGTCAAAATATATATCCATTATCTATTGTTCAAATTGAAAAGTAACCTCTGTTTCTGTGGAGGCGTTCGCTTGCTGAGGCGTTTGCTTGCCAAAGGCATGGTTCTGATCACGCGCGCACTGTGCAGATCATTTCTGCACACGCACGAGCTGCGTAGATTGCTTCTGTGCATTTGACGCTGCGGAACCCAGATGTAAACACTTCCGGGTCCACAGCGTTCGCTCGCTGAAGCGTTCGTAAATGGAGGTAGTCGTAAACCAAGGTTCCACTGTATAATAGTGTGTGTTTCATGGAGGCAGGAGTATTGCCAGCCTAAGTAACAAACAAACACCACATTGTTACTCAGAATAATAATAATAATAATAATAATAATAATAATAATAATAATAATAATAAATTATTATTATTATTATTATGAGTAACAATGTGGTGCTTTAGAGCATGGGTAGGGAACCTGTGGCTGTCCAGATGTTGTTGGGCTTCCAACTCAAGGGATGATGGGGTTTGTAGTCCAGCAACATCTGGAGGGTCATGGGTTCCCCTCCCTGATTTAGGATAGACTTAGGCTGCAACCCCATACATATTTACCTGAAAGTAATCCTATACATATTTACCTGGAAGGGATGCGGGTGGTGCTGTGGGTTAAACCACAGAGCCTAGGGCTTGCCAATCAGAAGGTTGGCGGTTCGAATCCCCGCAATGGGGTGAGCTCCTGTTGCTCAGCCCCTGCTCCTGCCAACCTAGCAGTTTGAATGCCCGTCAAAGTGCAAGTAGATAAATAGGTACCGCTCCAGCGGGAAGGTAAACAGCGTTTCCATGTGCTGCTGTGGTTCGCCAGAAGCGGCTTAGTCATGCTGGCCACATGACCCGGAAGCCAGTAAAGCGAGATGAGCGCCACAACCGCAGAGTCATCTGCGACTTGACCTAATGGTCAGGGGTCCCTTTACCTTTACCTTTAATCCCATTTAACTCAATCGTACTTACTACTCTGTAGACAATGCAAAGGATTGCATTGTTGGACTGTAACTTTATGACAATTTGGGGATATGGGGAGAACATTGGTTTATTGAGGGGATTATAGCTCCGCAGGATGAGAGGCTCAGATCATTTATTTATTTAATTCCATGGTAATCTTCACTGCAGTTAATTTTTTTTTAAAAAAAACCCATTCATTTATAGTGCAAACACCAAACATGGATTTTTGAAGATGTTTTAGGAGGGCATTACCTAGCCTGGGGATGGAGGTTTCTCCAGAAAGCGAACCATTAGTTATTAAAAATGATTTGATCTAGAAAGCTAGATGTGTTCTAGTAAGACCAATGGTACAACTCAACTACAGTCATACCTCAGTTTAAGTACGCCTCGGTTTGAGTATTTTCAGTTTAAGTACTCCGCGGACCTGTCTGGAACGGATTAATCCACTTTCCATTACTTTCAATGGGTAAGTTCGCTTCAGGTTAAGTACGTTTCAGGTTAAGTACAGACTTCCGGAACCAGTTGTGTTTGTAAACCGAGGTGCCACTGTAATCTGGTTCTAGTTATTTTGATGAACACAAGCCCATAACGTAGTTAATCTCCATAAAAATCCAAGTCTTTATGACTTGGAAACATTAATTCATACCTCAGCAACATTCTTTCCTGATTATTATAATTCTAAGTGCATTGCCTTACCATCTGCTTATCTGCAGAAACTGCAGTCCCATTGAATTAAATTGTCAGAAACCCAAGTTGTACAAAGAAATATGAGAATACCTGCAATCTTTTCTGCTTGGTTGATGGCAGGGTTCTTTTTTTTTTACAAAAGAGGTAGCTGAAACAATATACAGTATTACTCTGAACTGGCTTACGAGTTGCTTCCTTGCCTTGTTGTGCTCTACCACAGAATTATAATTGCACAGGGCATGGCAGCAATATGAGCTTTGTCACAGAGCATCAGTGAAAGTCAAAGCTTTTCCTAACCATAATCTTCCAGATAATTATAGGATAATGCATGATAGTTCTAGCAAAATGTGCACCAGCACAAGCAGCATCCCTTGTGACCTTGTGCTTTTCTTCTAGGAAAAAAGGTGCCAGTACTCACCATGAAGTTGTTACAGGAAGTGCCACACTTATAAGCAGTGCTTTTCTTTTAGGGGGAAAAATGTGCTGGTACTACATACCTCTGAGTACCCCAGGAAAAAGGCACTGCTTGTAACCAGTGATGTGGATTGGAAAATGGTGGTTCCACCTCACCCCTTCATAGGAAGCTGCCATTGAAACGTAGAATTATGGATGTAAGGGTTTTCCCGCTGCACTATGCTTGTGGGAATAGAGGCCTCCCTCCGAAGGAATGTTGTTAATTTCATTTCTATACCACTTTATATTTTTGAGGAAAAATCTCAGAGCAGCTTACAACACATTAAAACACCAAATAGAGCACTCCAGAACAAAACATTACTGAAGAAATTCAGATATAAAGTATACATTCAGAGCAACATAGTTAACAGGAAACCAACATGGTGTGATTCTTCTCCTGAACAACATCACACTGGCCTAGGAATCAGGTACTCAACACCTGCCCCAACAAAGTAGACTGATTGAAATCAGTGTGATAGAAATGCATAGGAGATTAATTTGGGATACTTTGTGGACATTTGGCTTTGATGCCTATGCCATGCTTTTAATTGGGTTATTATGCAACTCGGCTGTGATTGTGGAAAGGATATCTGAAGGTAATCTTCAAGATAAAGTGGTAATAGAATCTATACGGTAGTGACATTGTTTTCTTATTTAACTGGATTAGCTGTTGACGTACGTTTGCACTGTAGGAAAAAACAGACTTTTGGATCAATCTTATCTACAGATCGTGGGTGAGAGTTGCCTCTTACAGCAGGTTGTCCATAGTATTGGCTAGAGAGGGACAACATTTTTAAAGTGCAAAAGTCATTTGGCCAACATTGCATACATTTAGGAGCCTAACAAAGCAATCCTAAGCATGTTTATTCAGACCTAAGTCCCATTATTTTAAAGGGACTTCACCCTATAGTTGCTGGGCATATGACCTTGCCTGGGCAGCACAATCCTAACATGCTTGTGTAAAATAAAATTCCATGTAATGCATCCACAACTAGATAGTTCAGTTGATGAGAGCATGGTGTTGATAACGGCAAGGTTGCAGGTTTTATCCCCATATGGGACAGCTGCATATTCCTGCATTTCAGGGGATTGGACTAGAATAGATGATACTCAGGGTCCCTTCCAACTCTAAAATTCTATGATTCTATTATTCTAATAATAGTTAAAGCTATGCAATCCTGCAATGGGGTGAGCTCCCGTTGCTCGGTCCCAGCTCCTGCCCACCTAGCAGTTCGAAAGCACATCGAAGTGCAAGTAGATAAATAGGGAAGGTAAACGGTGTTTCCATGTGCTGCTCTGGTTCGCCAGAAGCAGCTTTGTCATGCTGGCCACATGACCCGGAAGCTGTCTGCGGACAAACGCCGGCTCCCTCGGCCTATAGAGCGAGATGAGCGCCGCAACCCCAGAGTCGGACACGACTGGACCTGATGGTCAGGGGCCCCTTTACCTTACCTTTATGTCCGTATAGTTAAAGCTATGGTTTTCCCAGTAGTGATGTATGGAAGTGAGAGCTGGACCATAAAGAAGGCTGATCGCCGAAGAATTGATGCTTTTGAATTATGGTGCTGGAGGGATTCGAACCGCCGACCTTCTGATCAGCAAGCCCTAGACTCTGTGGTTTAACCCACAAAAGCCACAACATGACTATGCAACAGGCATGCTAGCTCAGAAATTAGCCTCTGGCTCTGTGGCACAGGTAGTGTGCTCACAAGCTAAATTGCTCAATATAGAGTAGAAACATGTACCTATTCTTTCTGCATTATGTAATGATTTAAAGTTGATAAATTGATACACACACTTGTAATTAGAGAGGGAGAGCTGGCTTTCTCACTCCCCCATCCCATCCCTGACTGAGCAAAATTTGAATATAAGGAGAGATCTGACGGTCAATTCCACGCTTTGTTGATTTCACATATTTGTTCTCATTTCATAATTGGGTGAAGAAACATGGGCTGCCTCTATGCATTTTGTTACCTTCCTGTCAAGAGGAGAGAGAGCTCACACAAAGCGGGGGAGTGTTTTAACACTAGTGTCCTGAAAATGTATCTAGGTTCTCATCGTGTGCTGAACCCTCCACCCACCCAGCACCAAAATCTGCCTCCATCACCAAAGCTGGTGCCATAGATTGCATTGCAGGGAGCAGGCCAGGCTCTAGGTGCAGTCCTGGTGGCACGGGGCGCCAGGGCGCCGGGCTGGCAGGGGGGACGCTGCACACTGCGAGGGCGGGGGCGCCGGAGCGATCTCAGCCCCAGGGCGCCCGACCTGCTTGAGACGGCCCTGGCAGGGAGAGCACATGAACACTGCCAGATATAGTTCCCACTTCAAAGGCTTATTTTATTACTAGTCTGTTTCTACAGGAATAGAAAAAAACACACACATTGGGTTGAAAGGATGTTATATTGTTGGATTAATTCTATTGGCTTTTCCTTTTTGTTGATGACTCGCCAAATTTTGTTTGGTATCACTGCTAATTTAGGTATAATTCTCAATGATTGCTGCATCACTCTACATCCAGCACCCCATTTTCCACAGTGGCCAACTAGCTGCCTCCTGTCTTGTGCAGGACATGAGCACAAGAGCCCTCTTCCACTATGGTTCCCCAGGAAGAGGCATTCAGAGGAAGGCTGCCTGAACCTGATGGTAGGCTTGCAGCCTTGATTTGTAACTCCAGCGGTGTACAGTGACCGTCTTTTCCCACCCCACCTACCTTTGCAGGAGAAATAATCTAGAGGCACTATCTGGTTTTGGTGTTCATTTTGGCACACTCCCTGAAGCCTCAGCAGAAGAACCCACTCAGCCAGCTTGGAGAAGAGCTAAGTCCTAGGCTTGGTTCTGCTCTTAGGGTTTGCGTGTCTTAGGAACAGCTTGGCTAATCGGTACAATCAGTACAGTGTGATTTCTTTTATGGAACTTGCATACCTTTCCCACGGGGCTCCTAAGGTTTTAAACAGATGTTAAATGGCAGGGTGTGTCAGGCCAACTAAGGATGCCAAGGTGCAACAAGTGCCGACTTATGCCACGCACCTTACTGAGAAATACAGCTGTTTTGAAGACAAAAAATGCTGCCGCTCAATTATGGCACCACAAGTCCAGGCTTGCAAGGCAATTGGGGTAAGCCCATAAACCACTTTATGCAACAATGTTTTGTGTTCCAAACCAGTGATGGGGAAGCGATGAAGCACAGCAGACCACTAGGTTCTTAATGCCAGCACAACAGGCCTTCAAAATCCACAGGGGTATTTTGGGGTGGGGAGTGGGGAGTAAAACTTGAAAAAGGGGGAGCAGGCTAGTTTCTCACACAATAAAATTGAGAATATTGCCTGTACATTTTGTATGATCTCCGGTTCTGCCAATGCCAGAAACTTAACCTCTTAATAAAATGTTTAAAGCTGGGAATTATTTTTCAACTGGAAGGGGGCACAAATGCCCCTCTTAACCCCCCTCCGCTGGATGACCATGATCCAATCTCAAGTCTATAGAGGTACTGAAGATATTGACTTGTTATAGAATTGTAGAGTTGGAAGGGATCCTGTGGGTCATCTAGGGCAGTGTTTTTCACTAGTGTGCCGCGAGATGTTGCCTGGTGTGCCGTGGGAAAAATTTGATTTATATATAGTCAATATAGGCACAGAGTTAATTTTTTAAATATTTTCTAATGGTGGTGTGCCTCATGATTTTTTTCATGAAACAAGTGTGCCTTTGCCCAAAAAAGGTTGAAAAACACTGATCTAGGGTCTTTCCTCCTGCAATGCAGGAATCTCAGCAAAAGCATCCATAACACGGCAGGGTATATTCTCATTAAATTGTTGGGGTATAGATGGCATAACCACAGAGGAGACACCAATACCTGTGATCTACATGGATGAAGTCCGTTCTCTGTACTTCAGTCTAAATTGTTTTTTTGGACCTGTGTGGAATACTGGGATGGGGAGACAGCGAGAGAACATCTCTCTCTCTCTCAACTATGGAGAAGTGAGGCCTCAGTCCTCTTCATTTTCTCTGCCACAGTAAGGAATCACTTGCTGCTGCATCGGCAAGGGTGACAGAGTATGTGCTTTGCATCCAGAAGATTCCAGGTTCAATCCCCAGCACCTTCAAGTGGGACTGGGAGAGACCCTCCTGAAATCCTGTAGACAATGTTGAACTAGATGGACTCTAGGTTGCCAAGCTTCCAAAATGCTGCAGAGATGGAAGCTCTCTGCACACGAAAGGGTACTTTGCTGATGAGGAAAGAGCTCCCCCTCCATTTCCTTTTGTTTTCATCACAGTTCAGGAGGCTTACATGGTATATAAAGTGACAAAAGGAAATAAGATACTGAGCAGTGTTTGAGTATAATTTAAAAAAGAAAAAGAACCCAAGTACATTTCTTCAATTTAACAGAGACAGAAAATTTTAGTACATATTAGATCAACTATGTCTATAAGGTAGCTATTGTGAAGAACAGAAACTAATCATAGCTTCCTTGCCTTAGCTGGACTCAATTACTGTCCAGATGCTAGTCTGGAAAAGACAGAACAAGAGTGCCATCTATCGGCATTATTTTTTTCCATGGTTTGGCTAGACAAATTTGCTTTAACTTTTTAGTGAACTAAGGCTGTTGAAGTGTCCCACCAGTTTATTCAGAATATACCAAGAACTGTTATCACTATACATCCTTTCCCTTACATTAGTGATCTTGTTGTACTGAGATGTTCTTCCTTTTTGGTGCATGCACTTTTAGGTTTATTTCAAAACAAATTCCATGCAGAAATATTTATGTAATTGGTTTCTTCCAGAAGGAACGTTTATTTTGGCTTCCAGCCAATAGTCACTTATGAAAGTAAGAAATATAAAGACACACACACATTTTTATAACAAACATGTAATTAAAAACAAATCCGTATAAAAGTGCTTTAATGTTACAAGCTTGGATTATAAATTCCATGCCCATAATTCAAACACAGCATTTTTAGAACTTTGTGGCTAATGTTGGTCAAAGGACAGAGAGGTGGGAGATAAGCCACATTACAGATCAGTGCTAAACCCTGGGCTAACCACAGATATGGCTCTCAGATATAAACAGAGAAATAATCAGAAATAAAATAAAAGCTGCAAACTTGAAGTTTAACTGGGAGCACCATATTAATCACCCACCTGTAAAGAAACCAGGACGAACTTTTTTGCTGCTGAATAGTCAGTCAGTAGCTGCTCTGGCACATATTCCCCTTTGTCCACTGGAACTGCTTCTTCCTCACAATGTGATCTCATGCAACACAATGTGGATGCGATGGCATCCCCAACACTCAATAACCCACCTGACTTGGCACTGTGACATCACTGAGGGCTAATGGAGCCAATTCAGAATAAATGGTGCACTTCCTGTATCATAGGTTTATAGTGTGGGTGGGTGGCAGAATGCCTACCTTTCAGGAGAGAGTTATTGTGGCCCTTATGGTTACTTGTCACTTCCTCCCCACCCCCAGCAAATGTAGGTACTTCCCAATCTGTGGTTACATCTCCTACGACATACTACTGGCAGGATGGGTGGACACTTCAGCCATCTGCAGAGCCAGCCTATCTGTAGATTGTTGAAAAATCCAGAACACTATTTAGATGGCTCCCAAACGCCTTGATAATCTCAGGTACAAATGAATATTTTGCTGAACAGTTCATTAGTTTAGGAAGGTCAAGCAGCTCTTCCTGCAGTGGGTAAGCACACACTGCAATGCACATACACAATGAATCTGCAGTAAAAAGGAAGACTATACAAAAATCCTCCGACTTTGTCTATTCAGTTCCCCATGTGACGCCAGTTTGTGCATTGCTTCCCCATTTTGCTGTCTTGTCCCTGTTTGACACTGTGTGGTGTGTGCCCCCCCCCCTGTATCAGGCCACATTTGTGTCTTATTATAGGTAGACTAGACTAGACTAGACTAAGGAACAATACAAACTGGGGAGAAAGCCCTGAATATAAATAACCCCTAAAGCAGAGCAGATATATAGGAAGTGGACAGGGCTGACCAGATGCTAGACCATATGATAAACACCAAGAGTCATGGTGCAGTATAAAAAACTGGGCATTTATATTGTACAGCTGGCTATGCATAATCTTTTCCTAATTTATGAGGCTGGAGCATCTGGTGTGTTATTGTCATTCTATTAGGCTCCCCCCCTTTCCAAGTGAGCTGTGTCTTGTTATGAGTATCAGATTTTTAAACGCTGCCTTGCCAGTGGGCGAAATGAAAATGCAGTTTGGGGAGATTCATTATTGTGAACCTATTGCTCATAATAATGCCATGTTCAGAAGTGAGCATGGTACCTGAGAACAAACAAACAAGGGTGTGTGATTTCTATCAGTTCACACATACTTCATTTTATACATGGCTGTAGCTCACAGGCTTTGCAGTCGCAAGGGACGCGGCCTGTATTTGCACCCATCTATGTGGCAAAGAGAGTTTTATCAGTTCCAACTATCAGTCCAAAGAAAAGGAAGCGTGAACTACACTAGACCAGAAAATATCCTCTCTACACAGTTAGGGGAAGGTATCTAGAGAGGCATTAAAATCAGTTGACCACAGACCAAGGCCCAAGCATGCTGGTGGGGAGGGTACAATTTAATGCTAGAGGATATTTATGGAAACTTATTTATCTGTATCTATATAGCTATTATTAGAAAAGTTAGCTGAAGCCCTTCTCTAGAGCAGTGTGTGTGTAGCTGTACAGTTAAACTAAGTCTTTGGTTATAATAAAACTGTCAGATCTTCTTTGAGTGTTAGCTTGCAACGTACATTTTTTTAAAGATCGGGAACTCATAGTTTCAAATTTCACATCATAAATCATGAACGCATATATTATGAGAAGTAAAAAATTGCAGTAAGTGGTTCATCAAGGTCTGAATGCTGTTCTCATGGTTAGTTGCCCAAGCAGATGCCTACAGGAAGCACACAACCAGGGCCTGAAACACAGCAGCATTTCACATCCTGAGGTTTCCTGCAGCTGGTATTCAAAAAATGCAGACTGCCTCCCACAGTGGGGGCAAAAGATTATGATTCTTGCATTGCAGGGGGTTGGACCAGTTGACCCTCGGGCTCCCTTCCAACTCTACAATACTTCAAATTCGTAGCAGAATACTTCAGATAAGCCAAAGTGCTTATAAACCTTTACAATGGATATTTGTGATAGTCAAAAGTAATTGCTTCGCGCTCTCTCTCAGATTGAGAAACGGATCTCTTAGGCTTCTGATATGTCACTGGAACTCTGTGCATTCAACCGTTCTTCCACATCAGGAGGAAGCCAACGATGCCTGTCATAGCCAGAAATGTTTCTGCAGCTATCTGGGAGTGTGGGTTGTTCCACATCTGCATTGGGAAGATCCAGATTTGGAACACTGCTACACATCTCTTCTTCGCCACTGAGATCTCTAAAATAATTTTCATTTTCTTTGGCGCTCTGTTCACCTTCAGAGATTTCCACAATAATGCCTTCAGGGAGACTTGAAGTTCTCCGAGAGTGGAGTGTATCTGCTTCTTGGTCAGAGTCACTGAGGCCTGTGGCCTCTCCTGAGGGATCCGACTCTGGCTTAATGTCTGGTTCAGTTATAAGAGCAGCATGTCTGCCCTCTGGCTTGGGGTCAAAGTTGACTGGGTTCATGTTTCTTACCACAGCAGCCTTAAGAAACAAAAAAAGGAAATGAAAAAATTAGTGGCAAGTTATTTTCCTTGGAAACAAAAGATAATGCAAAGCCCATTTCTCATCCATTTTAGCATGCATGAACACATGGGAGTGCATCAGTTTGCTCATCTTCCAGCTTCTTCCCTGTCCATTTCATTTCGCTTTTAATTTTTATACTGCCATGAAGAGCAAAATATAATAATCCGGTCCAACACAAATAAGTCATAATAAAATATGTGATAAATTTGTCATACAGCTCCCATGTTTAGTTATCATAGCCCTATAAAAATTGTAAGAGGAGCAAGGAAGTCCAAGTAATCCATAAGTTTATTGAAAGATTGGAGTTCATAAATCACTGGAATATGAGATTTCAAGATAATATACTCAATGTTATGTTTTGCTTAAATTGATATGATGCATTGTAATCTTTTATTCATCATTTGAACATAAATGTATATTTGGATATTTAAAACAAAAAAGTGGGATAAATGTCATAAAATCAATTGTGGGGAATTAAAATGGCTGCCACACCAGTGAATCTGGCTGTGGAGGCCTTCACTTTTGACTGCTACTACTGCTAGATAGGGACGCGGGTGGCGCTGTGGCTTAAACCGCAGAGCCTAGGGCTTGCCGATCGGAAGGTCGGCTGTTCGAATCCCTGTGACGGGGTGAGCTCCCATTGCTCGGTCCCTTGCCAACCCAGCAGTTCAAAAGCACGTCAAGTGCAAGTAGATAAATAGGTACCGCTCCAGCGGGAAGGTAAATGGTGTTTCCGTGCGCTGCTCTGGTTCGCCACAAGTGGCTTAGTCATGCTGGCCACATGACCCAGTTGGCCAATAAAGCGAGATGAGCACCACAACCCCAGAATTGTCTGCGACTGGACCTAATGGTCATGGGTCCCTTTACCTTTACTGCCAAGTTGTGTCAGGCAGCACAGGGATGAAGATGTGCACAGGGCCCCATGCGGCTGAACTTGCTGACAGCATTTCTAATCTCCCCACAATGCAGTGCTATGCCATGGACACTGCATTTTGGAGACCGTGCCTACCATCTAGTAGTCACTCAGGCCCATCATTTTTGTCAGTGCTGCATCAAAGCATTTTATACCAGCAGCGGAAGGTTTTTCTTCAGCTCTGGGCCTGAACAGCCGAGGTTATTATGAATAAAGCAGTCCTCGCTTACTCCAGGCATAGGCAAACTCGGCCCTCCAGATGTTTTGGGACTACAACTCCCATCATGCCTAGCTAGCAGGACCAGTGATCAAGGATGGTGGGAGTTGTAATCCCAAAACATCTGGAGGGCCGAGTTTGCCTATGCCTGGCTTACTCAATGTGTTCTACCAAATCTGCATAGTGCGCAATATTATAATTGTATATGACTGTATTCTGGAAACTTTTGCAACCCTCTTTGAGAGTCTCTTGAAGCTATAAAGCAGCATGTAAGTTTTCTAAGAGAACCAACGAAATAAAATTTGAGTCTGTTAGCTATTAAGACATTATATATGAAGAAAAGAGCTTTAGGCTCCTACAGAGAACTTACCAGAGACTTAGGAAGTTTAATTGTTCTCTGTTTCTTACTGAACCATCTGTAGATTCCTGCAAAGATTCCCGCCAAAAGAAGAACTGCAAGAACACCTACAGTTATAGGCACTGTTAAATCTACAAAATTAAAGAGACAGACATTTGATACAATAACAAGGCATTGGGTCTAATACTATTAATTCACAGATATATGTATGCTACACATTTCAAAGTAGTATGGATATTTTTCAGTAAATTAACAGGTCCTTCCTTGGCAGCGCAGAGCTATTTATAAAACAGCCTGGAGCACAATCTGGATACATGGACAGGGACACACACACACACACACACACACACACACACACACAGTTATCCATGAGAGCATGCTATCTATACAGTCGTACCTTGGAAGTCGAATGGAATCCATTCCGGAAGTCCGTTTGACTTCCAAAATGTTCAAAAACCAAAGTGTGGCTTCTGATTGGCTGCAGGAAGCTCCTGCAGCCAATCAGAAGCTGAGGAAGCCCTGTCAGACATTCAACTTCCAAAAGAACATTCGAAAACAGTCACAGTCACTTCTGGGTTTCGATCATTCAGGAGCCAAAACGTCCAAGAACTAGGCTGTTCGAAAACCAAGGTATGACTGTGTAGCATTTCTAGCTTGAGATGGGCAGTCTTCCATCAGTAGGGAGTTCTATTGACGGTGTGGGTGGGAGAACAATTCTGAAGAAGCTAGACTGACATCATAGGTTCTCTCACAAATTAGGAACCAGGAAGCTGCATTTTGAAACACAGAACTTCCCGGATGTGTTTGTGGGCTGTCCCATAACTGCAGCAGTTGAACAGCTGGAGGTTATTAAGACGTAGCAGTCAGAAAAAGCTGAAATGGCACCTGTGAATCTAGACAGAATGGCAACTGCGCAAGTACAGTCGACTTGCAACTTGCACGATCACAGCTTTATGCACCTGGTGGCTGGTCACCCGTGATCACACAAATGCACGCAAAGCAGAGAGCTGAAAAGTGCTGGTGCAGAAAGCACCATTAAGCCCTCTGCCTTGCTTACTGGGTTCTGAGAGGCTCCTGACACCTTGTGTTGCAGGCAAGACCTGCACAGTGTGCCGGCACTGGAAAGGTAGGGATGGTCGGGTAGGAGTGATTCCAGGGTTGTTTTAGTGACACACAGTTTTGACTATATGTACAATCTCAGAACCTAACCTCCGTTCAAGTTGTGATCCCCCTCTACTCCAAATTATGAAGCTGAGTGACCACGGTAACCACTGAATTCAGTGGTGGTTACTTCTAAGTAAAGGAGGAAAGAGACCATTTTTTGCAAAGATGTGGAGGCTGCAGTCTACCCCCACCCAGTCAATCATGTGACATCACAATGATGGCAGATGACTAAGGGGTAGCTGACTTGCCAACCTGTCCAATTTGGTTTATGAGGCAGATTTTGTTTAGACTGTGGCCCATGGAGCTGCAAAGGTTCCCCACCCGTCTATATGATCCTCTGCTCTGAAGATTATGAGGCTTTCAAAATAGTGAAGAATTAACTTATTTACCTGATGAGTGTTTAGGAGGAATGTCAATACATCTTTCTTCAGATTCTTCACTCTGAATGGCAAACTCTTCTGAAAATCCTTGAACTGAAACACAATACAAGCTTTCCGAAGAAGGAACATGAATATATATGGTACATGATGTATCACTACAGTCCTCTGCCTCAAATTTTTGACGCTGTAAAAAACAAACAAACAAATGTAACTTGTAAAAAAATTGTTATGCAAATACAATATATGCAAGGAAACAGAAAGGGGCCTGCCAGCTGATTTAAACCCTGCCTACTAACAACCTAATTTGCTACTGAAGATTTGCAGAGTGGAAAAAGCCTTTTTTACGGGCTCCATGTTTCTCCACTGCATGATTTATATTGTATGTGGCTTACTTCCCTGTTCCTAAAATGATGCAATCAATCTTCTCATTTCCCCCTTTCCTATGTCCTCCCCTCCACCTCCATTCCTACTTCATGTCAGTGGTGTTTCACCTAATCAGGGTCCTGGTCCACATTCTTCCTTTCTAACCTCATTGCTATTCAATACGCAGCATCCCTCTTTGTGCTCTTAAAAGCCATTGGGATTTTTTTGCTTAACAAAACCAAGTTATTCTCATCAACTGTCTTCTCTTTTACTGAAACACTTATTTAGCCCCACAGTGTTAGAACAAGAGACCTGTGGTATATTTAAATCAATGACCAACATATTGTGGGGCATATACCTAGATACATGAAAATACATATTGGGATTCCGCCCTGCCCCCCAACTGTTTCAAATGAAATAACTAAGAAATATATATTGAATTTATAGCTCCTCCTCTTTACCTCTTCCCTCCTCTTAAGTCTAGTTCCATTATTACTGTCTCTTTTTAAAAGTCTATTTAAAAAAGAGACAGAAATTCCTATCTTTTCTTCTTTACCATTACATTATCCTGACTTTTGCATTTGTTGAATATTTCCAAATTTCATTCAGTTCTTTCTCCTCCTACAACTAAAACATTGGTTTATGCTGATTTTATGCTACTTCTATTACTGAAAGCATCAAGCTTGCCTAATCCCCTCCCCAGGTATGCTTAATTCTCTTCTCCAGCCTCTATCTTGAGTTCTCAAATCTGCTACTCATCTTGCCCATCCTGCCTCATGGACTGACCACTTCTGTCTTCTTTACTGGCTCCCCTTTCATTATGACATTCATTTTAAACTTTTGCTCTTTGCTTCTAAGTGCCTGCATACTCTTGTCCTTCATTTTGTCTTTTCTCTCACAATGTCGCCCTCCCTGTTCCCAACATTTTGCTAGCACTCTCTTCCTCACCAAGTCCCTTTCTTCCTTTGCTTCCCACCCCCATTTCCATTCTTTAGTGCTCGTTATTCTAATCCAGAGGGATGCGGGTGGTGCTGTGGTCTAAACCAATGAGCCTAGGGCTTGTGAATTGGAATGTCGGCGGTTCGAATCCCCACGACGGGGTGAGCTCCCGCTGCTCGGCCCCAGCTCCTGCCAACCTAGCAGTTCGAAAGCATGTCAAAGTGCAAGTAGATAAATAGGTACCGCTCCGGTGGGAAGGTAAACGGCGTTTCCATGCACTGCTCTGGTTCGCCAGAAGCAGCTTAGTCATGCTGGCCACAAGACCCAGAAGCTGTCAGCGGATAAACACTGGCTCCCTCAGCCTATAGAGCAGGATGAGCGCACAACCCCAGAGTTGTCCGTGACTGGACCTAATGGTCAGGGTCCCTTTACCTTAACCTTTATTCTAATCCAAGGTAGAAGCACTGCCCCAGGTCCTCAGATGGCAATATGCAGCTGGATCCTACATAATTTTCACAAATCTCTTCCTCCCTGGTGTTTTCTTCTCTTAAACTGTAAGGTAGGTGTGTGTGTGTGTGTGTGTGTGTGTGTGTGTGGTAAATTAATACCTTATTTTAAAAGGCACTATATACTATTGTAGCAAAATTAAACCATCAGTACTCCAAGAGATAAAACTTTGTTTCTTTAAAAAAATGTGGAGACTGAAACTTTAACTGTACCCTAATGTACACGTAGAAACCTGTTTAACCTAAATTGTTATCAATGTATTGTTTTCAATTGTCTTGCTGTGATGAGTAGCACGTTGAACAGTCCCATGAGATTGTCCATTAAAAGCTCTATGCAGTACGCCTGATTCAGAGACACATACATAGATTCTCAACACAGTAAGTAACAGGAATGCCTTGGGTAAAGAATTCCAACTGTCAATTGCAAAACTGTCAATGCTTCAGCATAAATGAACAGGTCAATCATGTGAATTTATGTTGTTGAAGTTTGCAGCACTTATCAAAAAATAAAATCTAGCCAAGTATGCTCTTAAGGGGAAATAGTGCCATCAGTGGTACACTTGTAGACAGAGAGAAGCAAGCACACACTTTGAAAGAAACACATTTTTCCCCAGGCCTTTACCTTCCCCATGCTAATATCAAAAAGAAAAACAGGATGTCCCTTCACAATGAAGTATACAGCATGAAACAGGAAACAAAGCACACCCAGAAGTCTAGCCATTAGGCAACTTCCAGTTTCCTAAAAAAGGTGTGGAATATACTTCATGTGCCTGCTGGAGAACTGAAGCTCATCAGAACTATGCTGAAATTGATCTCTGAGCATCACATCAAAAACCGCCTCTACATTAGGGAGAGAAGTTGATACATCTTAAATATACCTTTTTCGGGTGTCCTTTTTCCCAAAGGAACACTCTGGAGGTGAAGTCTGTGATGTTTGCCCTTAAAGTAAGTGGGAACTTCTTGCCATATGGAGTGAGAGGAATTTCAGTATCCACTATTATTTCATGCTTCTCAATGTAGATATTAAATTTTGGTGGTGCTATTCGGCCTGAAACAGTTAAACTTTTCCTATTAATATCAAACAGTTCACAGTACTGCAATTCAAAAAAGTTAGCTACAGACAACTTTAAACATTTACCAGCGTGATTGAAGCAGTATGGGTGAATCATCAGATCTTTTCTGGGGAACAACTTGTAGACAGAATGCAACCCTCAGCCCATTTGTGTTGGCTAAGATTCTACTGTATGTACGGATCAGGCTGCCTGGGCCGTGCCACTCTCTTAATATACCTCAAAGTGTTGTGCTGCAAGAATAACAACTATACTTTTCTTTTAACTCTGTGAAGTACTACAGAAGTAATTAAAATGATAATCAATAGAGAGAGAATCGACAGCACATGAAGATATTCAGTATGGAAATCTTGAAGCTATCCCTCATGAATCATAATAGGAGCATTAACAAAGCCATTTTAATAGGAGGCAGGTACTATTTGTCACAGGCTGCTCACCTGTGCTACACACATCTCCCCTTTAGGGCTGGGCGATACCAGCTTTTCGACATCATGGTGTATCGCCAGCCAAACACTGCGGGGTTTGGCGACATACCATGATGTTGAAAGAACAAGATGCACTGGCGAAAGCCGAGGCAGTTTCACCCACGCTTGCAGACTGGGACAAGGCAGCTTGTTTGCGCTGCTCAGCTGAGGGGAGAGCGGTTGCCGCTCCCCACAGCGAGCAGTTAAAGCAGCCCCGATGCTCTTGCCATTCACGTGTGAGCTGCGAGAGCACCAGGGCTGTCTCAGATGGAGGGGAATGTTCCCTCCCCACAGCTGAGAGAGCCCCGATACTCTCGCTGCTTGTGCAGGGAGTGGCAACTGCACTCCCCTCAGCTGAGCAGTTCCAGAGCCTCCCCCCCACCGCTGGCTTGCGGGAGACAGTGCCAGGCTGGGGGCTCTTGCCGATACAGCTTGCTTCTCCCTCTCTGTTGTATGAGGGCAGACTGGGATGGCAGTTTCACTCAGCGATATATCGCGGGTGAAACCACCGCCCGTCGCTCCTGAGTCCCTCAGCTAGCAGTGCCCGCTGGAGGAAGGAACTCTTGACTCCCTCTAGTGGATGCTGCTAGCAGAGGGGCTCAGGAGTGGTGGCGGTTTCACCAACTTAAGTGAAACCAACATCGCGGTCGGCTCCTCATACCGGTCCTGGGCGATAAATCGATATATCACCCAGGCCTGCTCCCCATGCTCCACTCTTAAGCCCCTGAGCTTGGAGGCTTAAAGGGGGAGCATGGGAAGCCTTGCAAAGGGCTCTGTGAGTCTCCCTGCTTAAAGTTCATGATCTCAAGAGGCTCACAAGGGGAATAAAGGGATCAAGCCTGACTTGATCCTGACTTGTTTTTAGGAGGAAATTTAATTATTGTTATTATTTTATACGAATGTTATATATTTAATGTTAGCCGCCCTGAGCCCAGTCTCGGCCGGGGAGGGCAGGATACGAATAAAAGTTTGTAATAATAAATAAATAAATAAATAAATAAATAAATAAATTATTATTTTCCAAGTCACCTTGCACTTGCCTTCTTAGCCTCCAAGATTGGGGAGTTAAAAGAGGGAGATTTACAAAAGACTTTAAGAAAGCTGTTTCCCTTTGGAGGCTCAACCCTGAGTGCAGGGACAGGCTTAAAGCCTTTGCAGAAGTCTCTTTCAAACAGGTTGTGTGTAAGAGCTGCTTCAAAGGGTGCTTTTGGACAATCAGTGCTTTTTTTCAGGGTACTCAGTGCTGGCACTTTTGTTGTTGTTGTTGTTGTTGTTAAAAAGTGTGGCACTTACTGTAACAACTTCATGGTGAGTACTGGCACGCTTTTTTTCTAGGAAAAAAAGCACAGGCTTTAATTCTCACTCAGATGAGTGATGATTAAATCCTGTTCTGTGATCTTGCTCCCTGCTGGGAACTTGACAACCAGTGAAGTATTAAACATCTGTGTGGGTAGGGAGTTCCACAGCTTAGGGGCTACCACACAGAATGCCCTCTCCTGGGCCCCCACCCCACCCCTCCCTGAGCCTCTTACAACTACCAAGAGGGCCTTTTCTGCTGGTCTCAGCACCATAGAGGGTCTGTAGGGAAGGAAGACAGTCTTTCAGATATTGGGGGGGCCTGAGTCATTTAGGGCTTTAAACACCAATGTGAGTGCACCTTGAATTGGGCCCAGAAACAAACTGGGAACCAATGCAACTGTTTTAAAACACGACTGTAGGAGATCAAAATGGAACCCCAGTCAGTAATCTGGTTGCTGCCTTTTGGACCAACTGAAGTTTCTGAGTCATCAAGGGTATCCCCACGTAGAGCATGTTGCAGTAATCCAATCTGGAAATTACCAGATATTACCAGAATATAGTGGCCAGATCACCTCTGTCCAAAAGGGATCAGTAGCTGGTTCACCAGCTAGAGCTGAATAAATGCTACCTTAGCCTCCCATGACTGTGTCAAATACAGGAGCACCTGCAAACTGCAACCTTGTGGGCTAAGTTGGACTCCCTTGTGAGCTCTGATTGCCCTGCGGCCTGGAGATTCCCCTAGCCCATTGCAAAGGATAGCCCATACTCAAGATCTAGAAGCCTTACATATTTCAATGACAACTTACCATTCTCGAACAGATGATATCGGTCTGAATATGTATAGTCAGATTCATGCAGTCCATTAAGAGCTTTAACCTTCACCCAGAATGTATCACACAACTGATCAACCTTGTGGGTGATATCACAATAGTGTTGTGTTATGTTTACACAGTTATCAACTTCCATGTCACCATCCCTATGTAAAAGAAAAGAAAACATTCGAAGTTCATATTCAAATTTATAAAGTGTGATAAAATTGCAAAAAATTTTTTCCTGTTAATCTGCTGATTCGTTAGAAGACAGCACTGAACGAACAAACATTTGGGGGAGGTACAAAGTCAAAACAGTCTTACCCTTCATAGCACTTGATGCTCACAGTGAAGAGAGTCTTTGAAGACACACTTTTGTAATCCCACCGAACAGAGGTGTTGAAATTATATGAATCTATGACAATATTGCTTGGTGAAGGCACTGAAAAGGCAAAGATTATTACTACTCTGATGCAACTGAATTAAACGAATTTTGAAAACGGCCAACCAAATGACTATTTATAATTATAGCAGAAGGATATAAACAGAACACACTGGGAGTGGGGTGGACAGCAGAATTGCCCTGTGTGTTTCTGCAGCCTCCCGCATGTCACACACATGTGCATTCCTATACAGGTAGGAAATGTCTGCAAAGGAGGTCTGTCCTGCCTGCACTCAGCCCACTTTATGCATTTCAGGACACATGCCATTAGGTCTAATAAGGTGATAATTCAACTGAAACTTTCTACAAAATAATATACCAACTGTAGCTCTGCAATTATACCAGCCTTCAAAAATTGTACCACCCTGCATGGCACAAGGTGGCACAGACAGCTTGAGGTTCATGAGCTACTTCCCTCACTATGAATTAACTACTAAAAACCACTCCGAATTTAAATTATTAATATGCTGCTCTTTAGTAAGGGGGGGGGCTCCCAGAGCACCTTGCAAAAAAAAAATCAGCTGTAAGATCATCCTTGTCTCAGGCATATGATCTAAAATGGAAAAATGGATTTTTTTGGGGGGGGGACAAACTTAGTTCTTAAAGTTATATTGTACTTTTTAATAGCCTCACTTCCCTCCCTAGTTGTTTTTACAGTACCTATTTCCTATATTTCAACATTTTCTTCCAATTTCTTCCCACAAAACTTTCTGTACATCACGACAAACCAGGGGTAATAATCCCGTATAATCCTGCTAAATCACCCTCTCTTGATGTGGTTCCCTCCATAGCTCAGTGGAAATGGGTTGGCATCTTAGTCTTGCCTGCTATGCTGAGCTGCTGTTCTGGAGCTCACGAACAAATACAACTTCTCCTGACTCCTGCTGCTTCCTGGTACCGGTATTTGGGCAGACCCCTTGCAGGTTTTTTTTTGCACACAGTGGGTACCCCTGTTAAACCCCACAGGTTGCTTCATCTACAACTGTAAAAAAAACAGCTAGGACTTCCCCTTGCACTGGCACCCACAAGTTCTGTTTTTACTCATATTGTGCAATGTAGGTGCAACATTTTAAGTTCCAAATGAATGTCTTTGCGTCTTCCCTTGGATAAAAGGGAAGATACATTTTACTTAGTTGTAGAGATAACCACCTTTCGATAAAGCAGGCAACATAATACTTATCTCTATCAGGGAGCCATCGTTTAAACTCTTCAGGAACGTAACCAAAAAGAAGAAAAGGACAGTTTGCTAAACTGACAATATCCTTTCCAAACTCAGGACGACGTGCTATGTGAAGCTAAAAGTTCCTAGCTTTTAGTAAACCACTATTCCTTAGAGGACTTCCAAACTTGAGTTACACAATTGTTTTGCAGCTACAAGCACACCAGCTGTTAAACGATTCTAAGCTGGGGATCTCTAACATATTTACAGAAAATACGCAACTAGAGTTCCAAGTGATTTCCCAAGTGCCTCTTCAAATACTTGCTCCACATCTGTTCCTCATGCCTTCCTACAGAGCCAAAGGCCACCCTGAACCATAGTCAACTCTTCAGAGCATGTATGTCAAGATAAACATGACAGCCCAAATGCAAAAGTGGCCATAGTGAGAACAATTTTAAAAGCTGCTTTCCAAAAGACTACACTATTTTAAATCAGAAGACTAGGTAAAGGTAAAGGGACCCCTGACCATTAGGTCCAGTTGTGACCAACTCTGGGGTTGCACGTTCATCTTGCGTTATTGGCCGAGGGAGCTGGCGTACAGCTTCCGGGTCATGTGGCCAGCATGACTAGGGCGCTTCTGGCGAGCCAGAGCAGCGCATGGAAATGCTGTTTACCTTCCCGCTGTAGCGGTACCTATTTATCTACTTGCACTCCGACGTGCTTTCGAACTGCTAGGTTGGCAGGATCTGGGACCAAGCAATGGGAGCTCACCCCGTGTCACAGGGATTCGAACCACCGACCTTCTGATCAGCAAACCCTAGGCTCTGTGGTTTAACCCACAGCGCCACCTGCGTTCCCCAAATCAGAAGACTATACGGTTTTAAATCATATTTGGTTAAATTCATACAGAATAAAAACTTTGAGGGATCTTAGACCTCTCTCTCTCTCTCACACACACACACACACCTGACATCATGGCATCACAGTAGTGGTCAGTGTTATTTTTTTAACACAGTATCAAATTTAGTGGGGCCTTTGGGGATTCACAAACAACCTTCCGGTGTCAATGTCACAGGAGACCTATGGAAGCCCTTATCAAAAAATAAAAATCTTGACAAATTTTGGAGAGCTCATGGCATCACAGTAGGAAACCCACATGTGTAAAACTAACAAACTAAAAGCACATTAAAACAACAACAGATGACAAATTTGAGGGTCTTAAAGACCACAAAAAGCTGCTTGGTGGAACAGAGGCAGCCTGTGAGTTAGCTATTCCTGATACAGAGGATGTGTAGAAATCTTACTAGACCGATTCAATAGGTTAACACTAATAATGTATCTTTAGAATTCAGAAGTACTGTGAAAAGAAAGAGTTTGCATTCATTTCATGGGTCCAGGGCCAGCTGATTTTAAGTGACCTTTATGGACAAGTTGGTTTAGTAGCCTACTATGCTTAACTTGCAGAGAGCAAGATTGATTCTTTTCTTCTTCTTCTTCTTCTTCTTCTTCTTCGATCACTCATAGCCGAGTAAGATTGTCTTCCATAAACACGGTTTTAACAATGGGTGGATAAGTTACTGTGGAAACCAATTCTGGATCCACAGGTCCTTCCACAGTGGGGACATTGGTTTCCAGGCGGGATCAATTGTACAGCTGCTGAAGGCCCCATATCAACACAGTGTGGTTCCCCACCCCCCACCCCAGAGCACAGGTGTAGAGAGCAAAGGTGCACATCTACTGTGCGGCCTCACCCTGCACACATCCCTATGCTTCAGTCCATGACCTATCCCTTGATCACATGCACCAGCATGAGCAAACAAACCCATGTGTTACTCTGATTAATCTATAGCTCTGTGCGCCTAATATAGTCTTTACCAATGTCGTGACCTTTTTGGACTACAGCTGTAATAGCTGTGGCTGATGGGAATTGTAGTCTGAAACATTAGGTCAACAAAGGGTGACATAATACCACACTGATATACCTAATGATTCATACCTAAGCACTAACAGCCTTTTGCACAGCCAGTTTGGGAGCAAAAAATCCACAGCAAATACAGTGCTAAAGGCCATATCACAATAAAAATATGCATGGCTGAAAAATTTAGGACTTGGGGCATTTGTAAAACTTTCTCTCATATTAAGTTAATGACTGCCATTCACTTTAATAACAAAAATAGCATTGAAATATATTATGCTGGACACATTTGACTTCCATGAGTGGCCCTGTCCCAATTTAAGAGTTCTCACTTTAATGAAATTGTATTAATTTGGAACTAATTGGTATTGTACAATTGGGTTATAATTAGAAAACTAATAAAAGAAGCCACTGGGTGTGGCCTTTTGGCAAAGATTTCTTACAATTCAGTCACAGGCGCCTTGCAGATTATTGTGTGCTAGTTTGAGTGTGAGCACAGTTAACATTGGGCACTAACCAGGTCCTTTGTTCTACAATATTTTTAATGGATTTATTGTATGCTTTAATATTGTTGTAAACTGCTGTGATACATGATACAGCGGTAGATAAATACTTTTATTTTTTAAAAACACAATGTAGAATCTGCATGAACTGGGAATTTATAACAGAATGCTTCATTGTGAATCAGCACACCAAAAGGAGATCTTCTGAGTTATGGAAGATTCTGCCTGAATATTGCTTCACCTATAGCAACAAAAATCCAGGCAACAGTTGGGCCTACAACTCACATGCTATGTGGCATATTTACTTTAACTTAAGTAAATTTGCTTATGCCATGTTGCTTTAATAATAATAATAATAAAATATTATATATACCCCACCCATCTGGCTGGGTTTCCCCAGCCACTCGGGGCAGCTTCCAGCAAAATATTGAAATACAATAATCTACTTCAATATCTACTTCCTTGTATGAATAAGCGCCAGAGAACCTACTTCTTCTGTAATACAATACAGGATGAAAAAAAAAAGACAATCACAAACATTTTCCAAACCACAAAGCCTTACAGAAGAGCCGAACACAAGCAGGGGTCTGAAAGTCACTTAAAACTCTGTGACCTGGAAGCACTAGCTGCATATTTGACAATATGTGGGAAGTAAATGCAGTGCTGGCTAGCAAGGCAGATCATCTTAGTATATTCAACTGTACTGATTTGAGGCCTCACAATCAGCTCTAACAAACCCTGACTCACTTGAACGGGATTGCGAGGGGCAAGATAAGTCTTTCGTGCACACCTGATACCAAGGTACATGCACTGCACACACACACAAAATGTGGGATATAAAAACGCAATGAATAAATAAATTTGACACGGATAAATAATGTCCCCATTATTATTTTTTGGCAGCCCATTAAAGATGGGCAGATTTGAAAGGTGGGCTTCCCGTTTGCCCGGTCGACTTTGCAACGAAGATTAGCAACTAGAGACGATGCCTCCTTCGAATTACTTAACCTACGGGACAGGCAGACAGTGTGCGTAAAATCCAAAGAGGGAAGCGTGGAGAAGGCGCGCCGCTGCCAAGACGAGAAGCGAGCAAAAGGGACCAGCGCTGAACCAAGCGAGCTTTGGCATACCGGAAAACGAATTCCGGAAACCAGATCCTAAACCCACAGCCCAGGCCTCTTAATCCAGGAATCCTTAAGAGTAGAATTCGCGGAGCCAGCGCGCTGAACAATGCGCCAGGCTCCGGCGGCGCCTCGCTTCGGGAGGAGGCCGAACCCGGACCCGTTCCCCTCCCGCGGTACCTTTCTCCGGCGGTGCCGGCGCGCCAGACCCGCCGCGGAAGGCACACGACAAGACTGCCAGGGCGATCAGGAGCTCCGCCGGCCCCATTTCTCTCACCCCGAACCACAACAAACCGCGGCAGGGCAGAAAGCAGCGTCGGCCGCCGCCGAGCTTCCGCTGCTGGAGCCGCTCCCTCGGAGAAAGCCCCACCCACCCAGCCGGGCTCCCACGTAGGGGCGGGATGGCTGGAAAGGGACGGCCTCCGGACTTTTCAGCTGGAGAGTCCCTTCTCTGGGGTGAGCAAAACAGCAATGGGTGAGCAAAACAAAGCTGCAGCTGCCTCTTGTTCTGTCTGAGATAGTACGGTCCAAAACAACCTCAAGTTCTGGTGGTTCTCACCAGAGAGTTGATGTGAGCAATACGCAAACACTTAAAGCAACAGAGCTTATCCAATGCCCAGGCTTGGATCAGCTAAATGTTAAGTTGCTAAAAAGCAATGTAACTAATCTGAAGAGCGTTTGTTGTGGTTATTTGTTTTGACCTCGCAATAGCTAGAGCAAAAGGTCAAACAGTCACCCTTTCTTTTCTTAAGTTTCCGTGTGTGAGCACAAATCATACCCAGCCATGGCTACACTACGGTAAGATTCTGGATTTCGTGAACATTCACATTTATCGGCAACCAAAGAAAAAAGACAGCCTCAAAATGAAGCGGGAAGTCCCCTCAAAATAAACCACAAGGTTCCTTTTCCATTGTCTGAAACTAGAGAAAAACTACAAGCTCAGATACAGGTATGCACAATACAGTTTCAAAGTGAACCAGTACGTTCCTTTGACATTGACTAAAGAAAGTACATCCTAGTTCATTTTACAGTTTTGATCTGCTCTTGACTTTCCATGTGACCCTAGAATTCTCTGCATCACATCACTTACTGGCTAAAAACACTGAAAGGTGGTAGTGAAAGCAGAATGCTGGACTAGATGGGCTTCTGTTCTGATTCAGCAGGCTTCTTACCATATTTTTAAGATTCATGCAAAAGAGACAAGTGTCTGTTTTGGAGATGCTTGAAATATTAGAGTCCAAAAAAAAAGGACTGGGGAACTTCTCGTACTCAGGCTAGATGTATTTAACTCTACCCTCCCTGTCTGAAGCGCCACCCTTTAAAAAAAAAATCCCTTGTAAAACAGCTAGGCTTTAAAAAACGGTTTGGATTTGCTGCAATGGGGAATTTAATGATGTCAAGTCTAATTGCAGAATCAAGGGGAAGGATGTCATAGCTCCGTGTGCTGTGACCACTCTTGAAATTAAAAAGGTGCTTTAAGTGTTCACGTATTGCTCACATCAACTCTTTTGTGAGAACCAGCAAAACTTGAGGTTGCTTGGGACCGTCCTATCTCAGACAGAACAAGAGGGTTTTATTGCTATGCCACTGTACAGCTATAAACACTTACTTGCAAAGCTTGTTTTTCCTCATAGCTCCAATGAGCAGGGTCTCTACAGCAAAAAATTCTAGAGCCTGTTTCCTTATTGGCTCATAAACTCTGGAAGGTTAGCCACAAAGGAATGTGACCCTGTGGCTGGGAAATTTCCCCCACCCTTGTCTGAAAGATGCTTTCCTGTGTGAAATTCTGCTCTGTATTACTGGTGCAATATGCAAAAACAATAGTAACTTTTGTACATTTATGCTTTTATCAGGGAAGTAGAAATAACTATGCTTATAGTACACACATTCATAAACGACTGAGCATACCAAGGACACTGTGGTGCTTCGTTCGTTTGAAGCAAATGTCTTGGTTTTTTTCAAAGTCACCACAGCACAGGAAATACTGACCTCATAGTTAAAAAGTGTTAACCTCACCTATTTCACTTTCCCAGTGGTTTCAACAGTTATAATAAATGCCTATTCCAATTTCAAATTACATCCCTTACTGCGGGAGAGGCCTCCAGATGTTTCCACACCATAGCTCCCATCAGCCCTGACCATTGCCCCTGTTTACTGGAGCTAAGCGAAACTGGAGTCCAACAACATCTGGAGTGGGAGACCCTAGCAGGACGATTTGGTATGAAATTGTGAATATACTATAAAGAACTTTAAATTTTGAAGTAAGATTCAATGTAGCATGAGTGGGTATAAGCTTGTACAATGTGGCTCCTTCCTCTCTCCCCCCCCCCCTGCAGCCCTCCAAAATCTAGAGTAGATTTTGGGTCCATGTGATGATCTGTAAGGAGAAGAGAAATGGAAAGTCCTGTTGCACATGCATATTTCCATTGTGCAAGTGGTTGGATATTGGATGTGTCCCTTCAGCTCCAGGATAGAATAATTATGCTGCTCAACACTGCCTTGCCCTGGTGATTGAGAGAGCCTGCGCCGTATGCCGTGCTGATGTCATGCGCACACACCACTCAATGTGATGATGTCACTCGCGCACACCACACAATGGGCTGCCATGGTATTTTGAGGGGCCCAACCCCCCTCCTTGAAAATTTGGGAGGCTGTCAGACCCCCGCCCCCCAGGTGGCGCCCCTGTTGCTGCTGTATTGACTCATGAATTGTCTTGCACATTACTTGCTCAAGGCTGATGCCACTGAACTCTGTGAGACTCGGGCTGATTTGTGCATTCACTTTATTATGCTTCTGCTTGCATTTTCACAATGTAGGTGAGGGTGACACATTTTATTTATTTATTTACTTATTTTAAAAAGTATTTATATATCATCAACTCATATATAGTATCAAGGTGGCATAAAGCAATATATATATAATAAAACATTAAATATCATAAAAACAATACAAAACAATCATTAAAATGATTAATCAACACAGTTTAAACCAGGCATAGGCAAACTCAGCCTTCCAGATGTTTTGGGAGTACAACTCCCATCATCCCTAGCTGACAGGACCAGTGGTCAGGGATGATGGGAGTTGTAGTCCAAAAACATCTGGAGGGCCGAGTTTGCCTATGCCTGGTTTAAACAGCTGCATAGGCCTGTTGGCATAAAATGTTCTTCAGGAGTCAATAGCAAAGACAGAAGCAGTTTTAGCATATCAAGACCAGTTTGGCCACACTGGGCGCCGGTGATGTGGGGGGTACCACAACAATAATGTAGAATGGCATGCTAAAGACGGAGGGGCTGGTGCCGAATTTTGGTGTCTGCTGAAATTTGAGAGCCCAAATTTCAAGGGCAAGGGTGAGCAAGGATGCCTACCAAAACTCTGCTGGAAGAGTGTGGAACGAATGACACTAAATGACCTCTGGATGGCCTTAGTGACTGAGCTTGACTAGTAAAGATAAAGGGACCCCTGACCATTAGGTTCAGTCGTGACTGACTCTGCAGTTGCGGCGCTCATCTCGCGTTATTAGCCGAGGGAGCCGGCGTACAGCTTCTAGGTCATGTGGCCAGCATGACAAAGCCGCTTCTGACGAACCAGAGCAGCGCACAGAAATGCCGTTTACCTTCCCGCCGGAGCGGTATTTCTTTATCTACTTGCACTTTGACGTTCTTTCGAACTGCTAGGTTGGCAGGAGCTGGGACCGAGCAACGGAAGCTCACCCCATCGCGGGGATTCAAACCGCCGACCTTCTGATCAGCAAACCCTAGGTTCTGTGGTTTAACCCACAGCACCACCCGTGTCAGAGCTTGGATATTAGGGCTCAAATGGTCCTTAAGGTACCCTGGACCCAAGTTGTTCAGGACTTTGTACAATAGCACAAGAACCTTGGATCTGACCTGGTGCCATATGAGTAAACCAGTGCAGATGTCTCAGCAGATGTGTCACATGCTGTTGACTGTGTACCCCCATCAACAGTCTAGCCACTGGAGTCAGCTACTGAATTTCCTACTAGCTAGAGATTCTGAACCAGACCCAATGGCAACCCCACATATAGTGCATTACAGTAATCCAGTCTCAAGACTACCAATGCATGAAGTACAGTGGCCAGGTTATCTGATACGCACCAGCTGAAGCGGGAAAAAGGTACTCCAAGTCACACTGGTTGCTTGGATGTCTAATGAAATAGATGTATCCAGGAGTATCCCCAAGCTACACACCTGTTCCTTTAGAAGAAATTTAACCCCACCCAGATCAGGCAATCGCGAATCTTCCAGACATGGGAACCACCTACTCACAGAACCTCCATCTTCCCAGGATTCACACTCCATTTATTGACCCCCATTCAGTCCGTCACTGCATTCAGACACTGATTCAGGGCTTGCACCAACACTCCTGATTCAGCTGTTAGGGAGAAATAGAGCTGCATGTCCTAAATTCCTAACCACTTCTCACAGTGGCTTGATATAGATGCTAAATTGCATTGTGGACAAAAGAGTGTCATGCAGAACCCTAGAGCACAAGTATTAGGGGGCCACAGAACACTAGTCCAGTCAGGGTTGGCATTAGGGATGGGTGAACTGGGCTGCCAAGCTTGAGTCCAGTGGCTTTTTAAAATGTACTGTTCACAGTAAGCTAGGGTGGCAAAAAGCAAGTGGCACACATATGGTGGACTTCTACTGGACCAGCCACACATCATTCCATTATTAACTGTTCTTCACTGCTTCCCCAGTATTGCTGCAGTATTGCTATTGTGCTACAGTGCATGAAAAGTGGGACACAAACAGTTCCCTGGGACATTTAAAGACCGCTTTGAGATGACTGTGATCAAGCAGTATACAAATTGCTGAAGTACGTAAATAAATATATTTGTGGCATGAAAAGTTACAGGATTTCAGCAGGAAGTTGGCATACGCCAGCTGGTAACAAAGCAGGCCGGAAGCTTTTGCAGGGGCAAACAGTATTGAAATTGGGATTGTGTATAACCACTCCAATACCATCATGAGCACAAATAATCGTGAATGCATAACAAATAGGATGTCTGGAGGAGTCCTAAATGTTGCAATCGGTTCCCCAGTGTACTGAGCTCCACAGGCAGAACCATTCAGGGGCAGTTAATTAATGCAAATCCCCATGTGTCTCTCCATAAGGAGAGCAGGGAGGATTATCATACTGTCATGTACACTAGCAATTTGTGTGCAAACTGCTCAGTGGAAGATTTCCCTGCCAACATGGACTGCCAGGCTTCAAGCCACTGCCAATTTTGTGAAAGGCATAGAGGAAATAAGGTGTCTGGAATTAGTTACACCACACTCAAATATGAATGTGCTTGGTGCTTTCAAGACCGGCTCTTTGTTAATGCATGTTTGGCCCTGATCCATCAAGAGGCAATGCGTGTGAAGCCCCCAAGCACCGAGTGTGGGCTCCCCACCCAAATAGCCCAGCAAGATAATACAAAACTAACAATAACATAAGTTTAAGGGTAGACAATTAACATAATAAAGACAGCTATCATAATAATACTTTTTAGAAGTTGGACCTAAAACAAAATATTGCAGTGTGGAGTGTTCCTGTTCAAGCAGGGTTCCTGCCTGCCAGCCATACCCTTTCTTAGGATATTCCATTCCATTTCCCATCTCCTCAGTTCTCCCAATCCCACCTCTCAGCATTTTGCAGTTACTGGGCAGTGGGCAAGCCTAGACATCACTGAGCTGTTGGACGGATCCTTGCCGCATTTAGAGGTTGCTTTCCTAAAGGTTCTTTTTGTGTACTTGGGTAAAGGTAAAGGGGCCCCTGACCATCAGGTCCAGTCGTGTCCGACTCTGGGGTTGCGGCGCTCATCTCGCTCTATAGGCCGAGGGAGCCAGCATTTGTACACAGACAGCTATGGTTTCTCCAAACCTACTGTTGCCTCCCCTGTGCATAAATAGTGTCATTTTAGCTCAAGAAGGACCCACAGTGAATGAGTTCACTATTACCAAGCAGCATCTTTTGTGTATGTGTGCAGGATCTAAGCTTGCCCTCCAATATGCAGATTGCCCTCACCCTATCAGAGTGCCTACAAGCATACAGAGAGGATTTATGAATATAAGTTAAATCATATAATCATTTTTTTGTTGGGTTGAGGTTTACTTTGTAAATCTGTTCATATTCTAAGGTACTGTACTTACTTAGGAAATCCACTTGGAGTCACTCTAACACAGCAACCAGCTCGAGTCTGACTTTTCACCAGCTATCTGTCTAACATGAAGACCTTGCCAAAAAAGTATGGTTTCCATGCTGATAATGTCTACAAATCTGCATACATTCATTTGATGTCATGAAATGTTTAACTGGAAATTACACAGAAAAGAGAAACACTCATATTCTATGATTAGTAACGAAACCAAGCCACATTAGTCTGTACTTATCCCCCCCAAAAAACTCCCAAAACTGTAAGGCTATTTTTAATTATTTTGGCAGGCTTTTATGGGAATTTGAAGGTCATATGCTGTTTTCTTGTTATCGATATATATCGTAATATGGAATTATTTTTGTTACTGTGATTTGTTTTTTTTGATAGATTTTATTATTTGGAAATCAATTTGCAAGTCAGGCAAATTATGAGTAATGGTGTGGCATCATAGGAATTATCTGGTTTTCAGCTCAAATTCTTTATGTGTCTACTCAGAATTAAGACCCATTGAATTAACTTCCAATCAAGTGGGTCTGTACCGGTATCTAAAGCTGCAATGCTATTCCCATTTACCTGGAAATAAACCCAGGTGAACTCAGTGGGCTTACTTCTGAGTAGGCATGCAGAGGTGTGCACTGTTGTTGAGAGATGAAATCCCCTAGGCACTGGCTTCCTTATCGGATGCATGCTATTTCTTGAAGCAGTTGATAGCATAACAAATATGAAACATTTTGCAATATTCTCGTTTTCAGAAATGTTCAGTATAAAAATCTTAGATAATAAGTCTTAAGGTACCTGATAAAAAGCAATATTTCCTGTTGTGATGTTTTACATGTGGCATTTAGTGTTTCAATGCATAAGGCACGAGGCATGGCTAGATGGAAGAAGGAGCTTTAACTTGGGGGGTATAAAGAATGAGAGTAAATCCTTGCGTTGGATCTCATATCTCAATCCTAGTAGACTCTGACGTATTCCAGAGCAGCTGTCCAAACTTTTTTTTTTTAGTAATGGAATAGCTAGACCAATGGCTTAACATTCAAGTTTTAAATATATATTTTATATAATTGAAGGTGGAATTCGTTTTCTCTCACATATCAGGAAACTTTGAAAAACCATAAAGTTTGGGACTTTCCTTATAGGGAATTAGATTACAGTCACCTGATCCAGCAGCTGGGGTAAACAATCCCCAAAGAAAATGGATATCCTTGTTGTCAAGGGATGTGGAGAGGAATTGATATCTGTGCTGTGAAAAAGATTGCCATTTTGCAATTATTAAAACAAAACAAAGCAGGTGCTTCAGTGCTGGAGACGGAGAGCACAGATCCTAGAGCTATTTCCAGAGGAGGGAACATCCGTCCATTCATTGAAAAGTTAGGGCAGGCTGTAAGAGCAGGCATAACTTTTTCAGGCTTTTTTTTTCTTTATAAAACATTGATTGACTGCTCTTGCATTGGAATGATGCAGTGGCAGGTGTGCAGACTCGAAAGAAGCCAAATTTAAAATAAAATGTTTACAAAGGGGGATGGTGCCACAAGTATTGCTTATCACAGTGATGTTAGTAGGTGCCACTAGCCAGGAGGGGCTCATAACACCCATATAATCACATTCTTCCAAACAGTAGACCCAAAACAGTAAAACTGCATTTTTTCACATTGGCAGATTCTTCTTGTATGAGACCTGGGGAAATGTAATTGCTGAACCACAGAACGCTTACTTGGGAGAAAGACTTTCGAATCTCCCCTCCCAAATTACTCAGTTAATCAAGTAGCAACTGTAATTATTTATACAATGAAAAGAGTGTTTGCAAAAGCACTAACATATCTACTCCAAAAGGTGTAGAAGCATGCCCTGCCCTGAGATATCTGAAACAAAATATAGATTTGAAACAGAGGTAGTTGAAGCATCGTAGAGCTATCAGATGGATTGAATAGTTTTTTTCCTCTGCATTTTGTCAGTAATAGTTATTGGTGTTGATAAATAAATGGATATAATAGTTTTTTTATTGCAGGATGGGAAGATCACATATAGTAAATCAAGTATTTACTATATTTTCCGGTCAAGAACACTGTAAGAAAATGAGTAAACTTATGTGTCCACTTTGATCAGCCTGGCTTTGATGATTTCAAAAGCGAAGCCCTCTATGTTTCTCTCTTTTGTTTCTATCTTAAATATAGGCAGTGAGCAATATGGTACTTGATGAGTTCATGAGAAATTTTCCCTATGCAAAAAAATAATACTTCCAGTACTCTGCTTGCTGTTTTTTCTTTCACTTTTCATTCTGCCATTTTAAAATAAAATATAATCTATACCATGTTACTGCATTCAACCGTTTTACTTGCATTTTAAACAAATGCATTCCGATGTTGACATTAAGATCGCGAGTCGCACTTTTCTCAATATAACTGTATATTTATATTCCATTGAATCTTAAATTGGGAAGAAAATTACACCCAACCACTTTTGTGACCTACTGGAGTAATATTGAACTAATTTATAATGTTAAGCAACCCTGCTCTTTTCTGCAATTTAAAATGCCTTTAAAATACTTTTTTAAAAATGGCAGCTTGTGGGATAACTTGCACTCTAAATAAAATTTCAGCTTTTTCTGATATTTATGAAATTATCCTTAAACTAGTGTTGAACTGTACTGAAAAGCTATACAGAAGATTGAATGTTCTGATGTTGATGAGCCATGAACTTTGTGTATAAATTTAAACTGAAAAATGATTTCAGTAACATCATTCAAAGGAACATTTAATGGCTATTAAAAAACAAACAAAAAACACCCTAACAGTGGATCTGGCATAATGAAAGACAATTCAGACATAATACTTGGCAGTACATTTTGGTGATAACAGACCCACAGAAATCAATGCGTCTACCCTGAGTAGGATTTAGTAGTTTACAAGCCATTTTGAATTTCTACCATAGGAACACAGAAAGCTGCTGTATGCTGAGTCAGATCATTGGCCTATCTAGCTTAGTATTGTCTGCACTGACTGACAGCAGCCCCCGGGGTTTAAGGCAGCAAGACTTTCCCATCTTACTGGATATTCTGAGGACTGAACCTGGGAACTTCTGCCTGGTAAGCTGATGCTCTACCTTTGAACTACAGCCCCTCCCAGAGATGTATAGTATATTTTTGGTTTGTGGGTGCATACAAATAAATTATGCACAACAAACTGTTTCTGCACTGTTTTCCCATTATACTTTTTTCCAGTTGCCCAAGCAAGGCGTGCTTAATTTGATGCATGTCATTTTTTATTTTGCTTTTTCTGGTATCTGAAAAGTTTTAATTAGAGAAAGTAAAGGATTTAAATCAAATGGATATAATCTGAATCTTGAGGAACTTGGTTACTTTGATAGCAAAGGCAGGCAGCCTGTTACAAATATTTAAGTTGCTATGACCAGGGAAACGTTTCTTGAATTAGAATCCATGAGCTAAAAGTCCTGACTTCCTATGGCCAAGGCTGAGGAATCTTGTTGGGAAGCTAATGAAATTTCATGCACTGTTTCTGTTGCCTAATCAGCTAAGCAGCATTCCTGTTTCAATACCTGAAACGGGAGGAAGAAGTTATCATGAAACGTAACTATGTGCTCAGTGTTCAAGCTGAGCTAGCTGTGAAGGGATTCCATGGTCACTTGATGACATTTTAAGTAAGGGATTGGGGGGGGGGAGCACAAGCTAATTCATTCTCACTGTCTTCTTCCTGGCTCGTTTGGTCCAGGCTCCTTTCAGCCTTATTCATGAGCTGATCAGTGGGAGAAGAGAGGAAGGAAAAGTTATTTGCATTATATCTCTGCATTTAAAAGCAATAAATTACGGGAAACTATAAATGTTCCTCCTTAGTAAATGTTACTGCTCATAAAAGCCACGTTTGCATCTGTGCCCTTATTGAAATTTCTCCTGGCTCCAAAATAGATGCAACAACATTATTAAAACTTATGGATTCTAATAGCATATAGGAGGGCGATCTTTTGTCTCCAGCCTTCTCCTTGATGTATTGTTGTCCCCTGGCATGAGATCAGGCAGACCTTAAATTAGTGGGCCTAGAAATGCTACAGGAAATCAGATTGGGTTGCTTGTAAAACAACAACAAAAAGTCCTGCTCGGGTTTTGCAAGCAGAATCAAGGTGAGAAGCACTGCGCACCTTGAGGAGGCTGCTACCCAGTTCTGCTTACAGAGAATCCTGATGATGTCAAAGAAGGATCATGGCAGAGAAACAGCAGCACTGCCCCTTTGCCGCCAGGACTCTCTGTTCACACTGACCAGCAAGACTGGCAGTTCCTATCCACTTGGCTGGTATGAACACTGAAGTTATTTTTTTCCTATTAGTTCTTATGGGGTGTATGAAAAAAGAACTATGAGAGTGAAATTAGAGGGTGGGGGCTCAATGTCACTCTACTGTGAATGCTGCATGGGGGTGGCTTTCAATGCCCACCTCCCAGTTTACATCCATTGGGTGGGATTCACCTCTTGAGTCCCATCAGCAGCCCTGTGCAAGGATTTCTTGCTTGCACAGTGGGGCTTTCCTCCCTCTTCCAAACCCATGTGTCCCCCACCAGTTTGAAGTGTACATGGCCCAAGGCAGTCAACATAATGAAGCTGTCGGGGCTGTTGGGAAGTGGTTAGTTGGCCAACTGATCCGCCGGTTCACCAGCCAGCCAGGAAGCTCAGCTAGTACATGACTAACAAGTTTCTCAGTTTGAGAACCTAAGAGGATCATCAATGTGATGAGTCCTGGCTTTCCTTCCCTCCCACCCCCATGGTAGGGGTGTTCCCTGGCTCAACATTGGCTGCGGATCGAGGGGCAGGTGTCAGTGTGGTGGGGGCAACACTATGCTGTCATGACCTCTTCCTCCCCATGATGGCCTTAGCAGGGAAGCCATGGCCTGAGGTGACTGGAGGTGGCCACCTGGCCTAGAACTCTGCTCAGGCGGGTGGCAGCAAGGTCCTCATGGTGCTGCATCCATGACTGAAGGAGCAGCAAAGGCGTACCAGGGAACAGGGTTGCTGTGCGAGGGTCACAGAGACAGGAAGCAAAGGGAAGCCCGTGTGCTCAACCAACAACACTGGCACCATCTTTTTTTACTCTGCCCCCGCCCCTGCTGTCACACACCCCACCACACACTGCCACCACCCTGCCTTTGCCCCCTACTGCTTTGCTCCGCCATCGTCCAACCTTTGCCCCCCCTCCACTGTCCGCTGTCACCGAGCCTTCACAGCCACCACCACCACCTGGGCTCCCCCCCCCCGCCGCCGCCGCCTCACCTCTGGTGCTCAGGCGCCCCGGCGACGACTGAACTGGGGCCTGCACCTGAACTGCAGGGCCCACTGCAGCCATGGACGAAGGCCACATGGTGTACAGAGGCCCCATGGCAAAGGTGCAGGCCTCGGTGCAGGCGCAACCATGGTGCTGGAGCACATGTGTGTGCGCCACTGGGGTACCACTGTGTGGGGCCCAAGTCTGCACTGCTGACTAGGAATACACCAAATATTTTGCCCCTCACAGCTCTCCCCAGAGTGTTGCCTGGGGCAACTGCCTCAGAAAGACTAATAGTAGGGCTGGCCCTACTTAGTCTTTATCTTAAGCCAAAGAGTTTTTGGTCTTTTGGGACGGCTTTCACCCTTTGCCCTCTGCTGTGGCTTCAAGACGGTAACTACTTGCAATTAAAATGCGTACTCTCAGTATAAGCAAGCAGGAGTCAGTGAAAATGATCATTCAAGTATCTGTTGGGAGGGGATAACCTCTCATGGGAATGGTTTCAAACTTTACTTTTTTCTCACCACAGTTCACTTTCAGTGCTTCTAGGTGGAGGCTTAATACTGTAAATTAGCTGTTCAGATATCATGAACGAGACATTGGCAACAGGTTTTTTATAATTTATTGATTTTTTTTCCCTTGAAGGGGAAATTTAATCTGGGAGGAGCAGGGAAAATATGGCAGACATTCTGTTGCCAACAATATTGTATGAAAACTGGGGAAATGTGCGTGCATGAGGAGCACCTATCCCACAGTAAACCCCCCACCTGGAAGTACCTCACGAGATGGTATCCGTGAGGTAATTTGAAAGGTCTTAGCAAAATGGCAGTCCAGTTGATATGCTGAGTGTCACTTCCCGAAATTTCTTCTTATTTCGTATTATTATAAGTACCTCTGCACTCCAAAGCTTCAAGCTTCCCCTTCAAAGGAGAAATTTTAATTGTTGAAATGTTAGAGTTGTCTGCTGTCTTTCAATCTTTCTGAGGGGTCTTCCCCTGGAACAAAGATAGTATTTGGTTGAATAGTAACATTCATATGAGAACTCTCAGGACAACAGAACTTTGGGCATCCAAGCATGAAATGAAATTTCAAGGGTCAGGCAGGACAAGCAATTTATTCTGCTATTGGTGTTTTTTCATGCCTCTTAAAAATAAGGGGTCATTTCCTACAACCCTATTGGGTTTTTGGTGACTATATTTTCATACATGATTGAACTATGTAAGGACTGAAACAGCTTTCTCTATGCTCCTACTATTTAGGTCCGCTTTCATATTCAGAAAGATGTGGGGGCTCCTGAAAAATATTTTTTAGTGTGGGAAGAATTCTACCCTGTTGCCAGGACTGTATGCAGACTTTACTATGATGGTGGAACATCCACACCGATATGGCACACTTGAGGGGCGAGAAGGCAGAACACCAAGGCGGGTGTGGGAGTGTTTCTGTTAGGGTTGCCACATGATCAAAATTTCCCAGACATAGCTGTGATTCAGAAACCGTGTCCAGGCAGAAATCACTGTAATGTCCGGGAAAATCCAGACATATGGAAACCCATGTCGGAAGTGTAGGATTTGGTGAATGTCCTTTTAAAAAGCTCAAAAACTTTTGTGTCCGGATTTTCACTTTTTGAATTATGGCCACCCTAGTATGCTTTCCAATCTTGCTTTTAAAGCCCACTTATTAGGCCACCACTAACCCTTCCAAGAAGAATATAAGGGAACTAGGGGTATGGCAATAGAGAGAAAGGAAGATCTAGCCTCATTAAGACAAGGGGAGAAAATCAGTTCTGTTTGCGTTTCCTGTGAACCAACCAAACGTTTGAAAATCATGTATAACTGGGAGAAGTTATTTAATGGAAATAGCATGCAAAAATATATTTTCTTTCTTTGTTTATTTAAAAAAAAATATTGTATACCACAATTTCATTAAAAATATATCAGAACAGTATACAACAAATATAAATACAATAAAAACCACATAAAATCCAAAATTTCAGATATCTAAATCACAGCTAAGCACCGCAAAAATACATTTTTTTTCTTTAATTGACAGCATAGGAAAGTTTCCAGCAAAAGTTTAGAAGTTAATACAGAAGAAGCCTGCTGAATCTCTACTGGAAGAAGATTTTACATGATTGGACCGATAACATGGAAGGCTTGGTTTCAAGTTTATATCAGATGAGGTTCATTAACATGGGAGATAACTTATCAATGCGCTACAGATGATCTCAGCAATCAAATGGGGATATAAGGATTCAGGCGCTTCCTGAAAAATTGCTTGCTGAAATCTGTAGGTTAGTGAAAAACTGCATACAAAAAATGTGTATATTGGGAGACATTTCAACTAAAATGTTAATGGCTTCTCATGATAACTTTTTAAAAAGATTAGACTGCTTTGGAAATGTGGATAAATGAGTTCAGGTGGGGAAAACGAAGACAATAACAAAAATCAAATTTGACAGTTTTGTCCATCGCTATTTCAAATGATTAAAATTCAGGCAAAGTGTTAGGATAATGTTGCCATATTTAAAAAAGTAAAAACCAGGACACCTCAAAAATGGTTGCGTTTGGTTTTTTTTTTAACATAAACATGATTTTTCGATTGACTTGCCTAAAATCCAGGACAAAACGCCGCCTTTTGGAAATCCCACCCTGGATGTCAATTCTGCCTTTGAAATCCCGGTAATGTCCCAGGAAATCCAGACGTATGGCAGTCCTCTGTTAGGGTGAATGGTATGCATGGTCAAAATAAGCCAGTATTCCCCTAGAGAACTGATTACTAAACTGAAACTAAATTTGTGCTTGGAAGTGATTGAAAGTGTTGGATGTGGGCCAATAAATGGAAGGTGAATCCCAATAAGAGATAGGTGTTATTTGTTCAGAATTATTGGACCTGAGAGGTAGGGAGGTGGCTTGTTCTGGGCAGAGTTGCACTTCCCTAGAAGGAGCAGGCCTGTAGCTTGGGAATACTCTTGCTGGCCTCTGTGGCTAGAAGTTCACCGGCTACAACCTTTAGGATAGAGATGGCTTTGCAGTTGTACTCCATGCTCTGGTAATGGCCAGACTGGATTACAGCAACAAGCTCTATGTGGAACTGCCCTTGACAATAACTCATAGTTCATTTCTGATCTTTCCAGTTGTGATTTGGAAGACTGTCCGAATTTATCAGTTAAAGAAAGATAGATAATGAATAAGACATCGAGTATTTAAACCACAAGCATTCCATTTCAAAATGAAAATAGATAGCCTACCCATCCTGCAGTGTATTAGCTAAAAGCTCAAGGCAAGGCAATACCTAAACTCTGGCTCGTTATATCTTAACCTTGAATCCCATATAAAATAGTCTGCAAAAAGCCCCAAAACAAACAAAGAATAAACAATGTGACAGGTGCTTTTAAAAAGAAAACATATGATTTCACTGGCAGCCTGGGAAGCATATCTCCTGTATTAGCAACTTCTGTGTTGAGAGTATTAGTGGCTCAGGCAACCTTTGATTAAAACATGAAGCAGCAGCAGCAGCAGCAGCAGCAGCAGCAGCAGCAGCTCCTTGCCAGCCCTTTCCTGACCAAGGGGGAGAGACCAACCCCTATAGCTGTTCATGAGAAGCGCCACTCTCTCGGCAGGGAGAATGAAATGGGCTAAGCCCGCAGTTCACAGCTCCTTTGTTAATGGCATCCAGCCTCTGGCCTTGGGAACTGACTGACGGCAGTTTGCAAATGTATGTGCTTGGCTGGGAGCCTGCCGTTCCCTTTGTCCCGGCAGGGTAGGGGGTCTAATAGGGAAGCCGGAGCGTGTCATCCCTGACCGCCAGAGCTTCCAAGCAGTAACATGATGGGCAACCTTTCAGACAATATCCAACATGAACATTCAAGGCTTGATCTATTCTTCTTCTAGACACTGGGAGTGACTGATTCCTCAGGCCAATTTCCAGGCCTTATTGCCTGAGAGGAGCTCCGGAGACTGAATGAGGGCCCTTGCCTGGCCCTTTAAAGAGAGAACCTGTGGAACAGAAAAGGTTGACATTCGTAATATTCTTTCAATGATTGATTGGTACCAGAAAATTAGTTAAACATACCTATGTGGAGATAAGCAGAGATATAGTTTAGTGGAAGGTGTCCCCCCCCCCCCCCCGGTGATAATTTAATCGCTAACAGGTGGTGGAGGAGACTCTAGAGAATCCCATGGACTGCGAGAAGATCAAACTTGTCCATTCTTAAGGAAATCAACCCTGAGTGCTCACTGGAAGGACAGATCGTGAAGCTGAGGCTCCAGTACTTTGGCCATTTGGCCATCTCATGAGAAAAGAAGACTCCCTGGAAAAGACCCTGATGTTGGGAAAGATGGAGGGCACAAAGAGAAGGGGACGACAGAGGACGAGATGGTTGGACAGTGTTCTTGAAGCTACGAACATGAGTCTGACCAAAGTGCGGGAGGCAGTGGAAGACAGGAGTGACTTGCATGCTCTGCTTCATGGGGTCATGCGACTAAACAACTAAACAACAACAACAGGCTTGAAGGAGGATGGGACAGAAACCCCAACTTTGTGGTCTAACTACATCTCTGTACCAGATGGGCAATAAATACAGCACTGGCTCTCAGCATAGCCCATAGCCCATAGCATCATGTAACAAACCACAGCCTGATCACAGAAAAGGCAGGAGTACCTGCCTTCTCAGCATCATAATCCCATTAAATAAGCTTCCTTATGTTGTTGGGGGTGGAGGAACCAAAATGACTTGTGAAAAAAACACTGTTAAGGGGACAATTTGCTTCATCAAATGTATGAAACAGACTGAGTCAGAGGCACACCTGTGTAGACATAATCATGTGCAAGTGACAAACCTGTGGCACGAGTTCTACAGTGACACAAATGATGGATGCAGAAGGGCCTGTGGGCTTGGTAATGGCATAGAGTTAGGCCTGCACTCCTGCCTGCTTCACCTGCTACTGTGCTGCTTCCTGTTTCCTTGGCCTACAGACTATGGGCAAATGACGGTCAGGCATGGAGGGCTGTATATGCAATGCAAGTGTGCATTAGAGGGGCTACTAACACTTGACACTTAACTTGTGGCGCACTTGCTAAAAAGGTTAGTCATCGTCCCCATTGACAAAGGATGTTCAAAGGTGCCTACAACGTCTGCTGCCTTTCAGTCCCTGCATGGAGTTCTGCCCACTTCCTGCTCCTTCTTCCCAGAAACCCCTGTTCCCAAAACCTCGGTTGTAAAAGGACTTCCTGCTCCTTCTTCCCAGAAACCCCTGTTCCCAAAACCTCGGTTGTAAAAGGGCTCCCTTTCCCCCCCTTCTCTGGTGATATCATACCCCTGCTACCCTGGCACCTCCCCTCAATTCTTCTGTTTCTGTCCACTTCGCAGCCAGAAGGACAGCATCTGCATGGTCAATTGTTCTTAAAGGCTTGGTACTTGTTCTCCTTGCATTCCTAATGTCGTCACTATCAGTGATCTTCTACTCCTTTCCTAAGTATAGGTTTTGGGGGAGTCCGCTTTCTTTGCAAAATCCATAACAGCACATTGCCTAGAGAACTTTTGAGGCAAATTTACTACTAAAAATTTACTACCACTCCCTTGTTTTTTTTAAATCTTTCTCACCCTACTACCTTGCTAGCATGTAGTAGTAGTAGTAGCAGCAGCAGCAGCAGTTTATAATCCACCACCAGATTATTTTACGCAACCACAATTATTGGTTATATAGCAGAAGTTCCTAAACTTGTGCTAGTAAGAGTATGCCAAGACTTGATTGGACCATGCCTGCTTAATGAATAGAATAAATTTTCTGCTGAACTGTTCATGAATTCATAGAGGAGCATGACCAGGAAATGACCTGTATCTGAAGAAGTGTGCATGCACACGAAAGCTCATACCAAAACAAAAACTTAGTTGGTCTTTAAGGTGCTACTGAAGGAATTTTTTTATTTTACTTCGACCCAGACCAACACGGCTACCTACCTGTAACCAGGAAATAAAGAGAATCATTCCCAACAAAGACCAACTGCCCTGTTCACTGCTTCCTTTGAACACATGCAATTTTGTGTCCATGACTGTAAATACTGCCAGGTGTCTAGAAAGACAGAGGGCTCTGGTCAGAGGGCTGTCATTGCATCCTTTCCACCATGCCACCAGTGGCACCAGATGCTTCCACCAGTGGTGAAGCATCTGATCTGTTACAAATGCTGAGAAAAGGCCAACAGAAGCTGTTTCCTTTGTAGAAGTAAATATATTGGCAGAGTTGGCAAATCAGCCAATATATCTTTCGAAAGGGAGATGGGATCTCATAGGGTTCCATCAGGAATACAAAGTTAAAGTTGCTAAGTAAAAATGCCAGTAATAAGGGACGCTATGCAATTTGTTCCGTAGAGCTTGGGTGTTCTAGAGTTTAAGAAACAACAATCAAGACAAAACACTCATTGTTAATAGAAAACAATATCTTCCAGGAACACAGTGAATAGCCCCCCACTTTGATGTTTGGGGTGATTTTTTAATAGTGCAATATTGTGGTAATAGCAAAAAAAATGTTGAAAGCAGAAGACTTTTTTCAACACAGCCAATCATGATCCCTGAAAATAGTAACAGATAGACAGTCCCAACTATTTCTGAGGGTATTTAAGTTACTTTAATAAAAAAATTCCTTCAGTAGCACCTTAAAGACCAACTAAGTTTATATTTTGGTATGAGCTTTCGTGTGCATGCACACTTCTTCAGATACCAACCATGAAGTGTGCATGCACACGAAAGCTCATACCAAAAGCTCATACCAAAATATAAACTTAGTTGGTCTTTAAGGTGCTATTGAAGGAATTTTTTTATTTTGCTTCGACTCAGACCAACACGGCTACCTACCTGTAACTAAGTTACTTTAGTTACAAAAAGTATAAATTGTGATATAAAATGTAACATTTTGATGGATCATTACTGACAAAGGAAAACTATTTAGGATTAAAAACAAGCATTTATTCTGGTGTGGCCTTGAGGAATAAGGGAAGGGTAACCAGTTTGGACCTTTATTTTAGCTGATAGAACATTACTTGATGCTTTTACTTGATATGTGTGATGTTCCGATATCTTGATTTGTGCTTTCCCTTCACAATTGCTAAGCAAGTTGTTTTAGAACAGTGTGGGCAATTCCTCAGTTACCGTGACCTGTAACAAAATTTCAGTTGCATGGAGGAAGTAATTTCTGAAACATGCCCAAGTTGACAGGTGCCACCTCTTGGAGAAAACTCATGACAGTATAGTAGCTTCATATATTATTTTCTCTGCATGGTTGCATGGGCCACTGCACACTCAGAGAATTAAGACCTGGCACCTCATAGTGCGTGCATTCTGTTAGCTATGTTTAAAGCTCCTTAAACTTTGTTGCTGCATTCGTGTGGCTGAGCTTAAAATCCTGGAAGCAGAAGTGATGTCATTCAAATATCACTCTAATGGGACAAAATTGATTTTATTTTTGTCAAAATGTATATGAAACACACGGTTTCCGGTTCCAAATTCTGGATATGTTCTGATATACACAAACGGTAGTCCACAGTTGGTTTGGACTTTAATGTTAAGGGCAACCACTGATGCACATTGGGAATATACCGGTATTGCAGAGCTGCTCCCATTGTGGAAGTAAAGCAGGAATCCATTATGCACATCTGCGCACATCTGAATTCCAATATTGTGCATAAGGAGCGCCTTGATCATGCTGCATGTATGTGTAGTAAAAGGCTATGTTACTGATGGCCGCATCATTAAATTGAACTTTGGGCATACGTAGATAGCACCTTGTCACTTAAACAAACACCTTGGTTAACAACTCAGTGAGTGGTTTAATTCTGCATTATTCATAACATTTCACAAAGTGCAAATTATTGCATTCTGTCACAGGCAAACTCAAAAGTAAAATATGAAACTATAGACGTACCGTGTTCAGTCACAAGAGTTTCTAAGTGTTGCTCTTTACTACAAGAAAGTGACTAGTTAACTCAGCTTTGACCAAAGATTGCTAACTATTTATTTAAACATTTATTATCCGTTCCATTCTGAGGGTAAAGAATGAGTTCGAACTATAAAAGCTGAGCCTGCAGGAAGCCCCATCAGTCTCTCCACACTTCTGCTGTCATCCCTATTGTACAGGAAACATTATTCAAACGGCAGGCTCCAAACTCCCAGGTAACTGAGGACAGCAGGATATCAAGTATATTCTTCATCAACCTTTTTGTTGTGATGGGAAGAAATGAACTCACTTCACTTTCATCTTGCTGTGTTCTTGCATCACCCAGTAGGTGAATTGGCCTTGGCCAAACCCTTTGATAGAACACTGCCCTTTGCAGTCATAAATTTTCCATCTCTCAGACAAGGGTGGTGGTGGTTGTTCCTTTCTATATACCGTGTATCTAGCCACTAAAAGATGTGATGCACTTTCTGAAATTACAAACAAAACAGCTGTTTGCTGAAACCCTTGCTCTTCTTTAGATGACATGAAACAACAGCCATGGGAACCCTAGTAGTGGGGTACATTTTACTACCTAAAACTTAGAACTGATGAACGATTTTAAGTGGCAGTTGCCATTGCCATCAACCTCTAGTCTAAAACAAGAACTTTATTTTCTAGGACTAATAACACACATTTAAATAGTATTTTACAGAGCACTTTCAGACCTCCCAAGTGTCCATATTTTCCAGGGACAGTCCCAGACTTTACAGAAGCTGTCCCAGTTTCTGATTTGATCCTGCTTTTCCTTAGGACGTCCCTATTTTCATCAGAGAAATGCTAAAAGGTATGGAGTTATGCGACTCTCAAGTAAATAACTATATAACCTTTAGAAGACATCTGAAGGCAGCCCTGTATAGGGAAGTTTTTTTAATGTTTAAAGTTTCATTATGTTTTTATATATGTTGGAAGCTGATCAGAATAGCTGGGGCAACCCAGTCAGATGGGGTATTATTATTGTTATATTATTATTATTATTATTATTATTATTATTATTATTATTATTATTATTATTGATGTCCCTATTTTCATCAGAGAAATATTGGAGGGTATGTGCTTTATGTTCATTACAACAACCCTGTAAGGCAGAAGTGGGGAACCTCAGTCTTGGGGTCCAAATGCAGGCCTTCATGGTGTTATTTTGGCCCTAGGGACTTGTTCCAGGCCACACCCTCCTTGAATAGATATACCTAGCTAGAATGTGCCCTTTAACTATAATAATGCCTCTCGCTTGTTGGAAGGAAGATGGTGTGTGTGTGTGTCTGTCACTCTATGTTTTGCATGTGTGGAATGTAACCTACTGTACAAACATAAAAGTCACATCCATTGCTCAGCCCACTTTTGCATCTGGTATGGCCCACCACTGGTATGTGGCCCTTAGAAGGTTACCTACTTCGGAATGTGACCCACACAGATGTGTGGTCAGATCACTTTCTCTCCACCCCTAAATTTAACACAACTACACCTTTGTAAAGAAACCAGAAGCCTTCTTACTTGGGATAGTTAGAGAGGAAATACCCAATAAAGATGTTACATTTTTTCTGTATGCCACAACAGCAGCAAGAATATTATTAGCGAAGAATTGGAAGAATGAAGAATTACCAACGATAGACAAATGGCAGAAGAAGATGATAGAATTTATGGAACTGGCAGAGCTAACTGGGAGACTCCAAGACCAGAGGGAAGAAGCAGTGGAAGAAGACTGGAAAAATTTAAAGTGTATTTAAGAAATAAACATATTATTGAAAAGAATTAGTAGAAGTTTAGGAGGTACAGGGAGGTTGTAGAAATAAAATATGTTTAGATAAGTATTGATATGGAGGCGTAGTTATAAATATGTGTGAGATTTTGTGTTATAAGATTAGAAAAAGAATAGTTATAAGGTAAACAAGGTATAAGAATAAGATTTAGAAATTACTACAGAGGATTTACAATGTAACGTAGTTGGAAGGGACATGAGGAAGTCACAGCTATTAGAATTGATACAAGTTGAAGTTTTGAAGTTTTTGTTTTTGTTTTGTTTCTGTCTTATTGTATTTTGTATTTTGGTGTTTTGTATTTTTTGCATTCTGTATTTTTTTCTATTTTGTATTTTACCAATTTTTCTTTGTCTTTCTTTGTTACAAAATAATAAATATATTTGAAAAAATAAATAAATAAATTTAACACAACTTATAGGGTGCCTGTACTGACGCCTACAGCATATATTGGTGGCAGGTCAGATTTGTGCTAAATGAAATGGACCTTAGCACTGATCTGTAGCAAGCATGAATTGCTGAGAAGCTCTTTGAAAGTAGACAATGTCAGATAATGCGACACACCTGACACATAAATTTTACATATCTGGTGTAGGTCAGGGGAGGAAACAGATTGTTGCGCACTTGACCTGGTAAACATGGCTTCAAATACCAACTTAGCCATGGGATTTGCTTGTTGGCCTTTGGAAATTAAGAGCCTAGCCACTCCAACCCCCATCCCCATGACGTTCATCTGTGCAATGGGAGCATAACTTCCCTTGGGAACGCCCCATGAAACAGCTTCAGTGAAGTGAATGGCGTGGCCAAGGTCATTTCCCTCAACTGAATTAACTGATGCACAAGCCAATCAAAATACAAGTCCTTTATACTACCCTGCTGTGTATTCACCTGCTTGGTAGAAAAGACTCTGCTCCTCTCCACTTGTGCACCTGTTAAAGAGCATCTACAGTAGGACTGCATAGAACTTGATGGTGGTTTATGTCTGTTGACATCATACAGTGCATCAAGGTGATTGGTTCTTGTTTATTAGGATGCATAATTTAAGCCAATTCTATTCTAAATCAAATCAGTGACAGACTTTCCACTGATGGCACTAACTTCAGGTTAGTGGTTGGCCATTGTGAAAACAGAATACTGGTCTAGATCGGCCATTGGCCTGATCCAACAGGCTCTTCTTATATTTTTGTGTTACATATTGAATTACCTGGTCTTTCTATTGTTAAAAACATGCCTAACAAGTTCAGTGGTGCCATTTTGCAGTTTAGAGGCAATATCGGATGATTTATGGGGTATACAGCTTTTTTTAAAGTAAACTGCTCTACAGTCCATATTTCAGTCATATTTACTACCAGCTTTCAACTATTTCTATTTTGTAGATGACAAATTGTGGAAGAAAGCTAGCATAATGACTGGCACCAAAGTTCAAAGTTGTTCTAAAGTGTGAAATCTAGACTATGGTTGTACTCATGCTTATTTATAAATTAATGGAACATGCTTCAAATGTATTAATTACTCCAGTTATTTATTAGTTACTTTTCAGGGCCAATCTCTCACAAAGCAACATGCAGAAAGAAATCAAACAATAGAATCTCAGGCATAGCATGAAACACTGAGTGGAAGCAGCCAAATAGATGCATGAAAAGTAATTTGATCACCAAAATTCTCATACAGAATGGCAATGGTAAAAAGTTTTAAAGGCCTTTTTCAAAGCCAGGGGTTGGGTAGTGGCGAAGTCAGAGGTATTTGGGGGGTTTGGGCAAAATGACAAGAGCACTAGATTTAGACACAATGTTGCACCAGCTCTTCTTCATTAGGCTTTATAGCAGCTTCTTGTTATACAGTTGAATTTTATCCTGGATGCAATCATAAAAAATAAGCAGCTTAAGACCCATTGAAATGATGAGCTGTGCATGTAAGTGACTTTTAGGCATACAAACACCTTTCTGTTGTAACCAAATGGTATTAGATATGAGTATTTCATTGGAACTTCACGGATGTAAACTATGTGTGAGACAAGAATCAAGCCCAGTGTTTCAAAATAGGGAAGAGCAAAGAGTAAATTAATGTAATTAGTTCAATATAAACATTTGGATGGGCCAGCTGGCCCATGCCTTCATGCAGTAACTTGTCATTTGTGTGTGACCTGAGTAATATTCCAGGGCTTGATTGACAGGATAACCAGGCTGTTAGTAGTACCTGAGAAAGGTGTCTCAGCCACACTTCTTAAAATCTGAGGATGGTCTTCAAAATGAGACCAACCTTCGACCTGCAGCCATCATTTTGGCCATCAGGTCAACAGTTGTTTCCCAGAACATCAGCAATTGTCTTTCTCCTTATGTCAGGAAGCTCTTGAAACATTATACAAGGATAATTAAGTGGTGAATAAGGGTCAGACTGGACAAATAAATCAATGGAATAGTTTCAACACAGGCTGGTTGAGCAAAAACAAGGAATTCCGCCATGCCTGTTACCGCTGCTCTTGATGTTAACTGACTTTGTTAACATTACATCCAAAGGAGGCAAGTGGGAAAGCTTTGTGAGGAATCAAAAGCTGAGCAAAGAGACATGGGCTTTAATTGTTCAGCTTTATTTCTGAAATAAAGACATGCAGGGCATCAATTTAGCTGACTTTAATGGAGCACAAAACTGGAGCCATTCTTTAGAATGCTAATTGAGTTAGAAGGTTTTTTTTTTTTAAATGCCTCTCAGAGAACAAGGATGCAAAATTGCCCTTACCATAATCAAGTGTAAACTTGTGAGGGTTGTGGGCAATGAAGACGCTATACAGGATATGGTAAACCTAGGACTGGGTTGGAAAATATTGTTTTACAAATTCACCAGATGGTCTGTTTGTCTTAATGCTTTCATGTTCAAACACTATAGAAATCAAGGTCATTAACTTAGGCAAAGAATTCTGTTGTACACAAGGGGCAGCAAAACAACACTTTAATATATGTGTATGCGTTTTTAAAAAACACCGAAGAGGCCAACATTTACTTCAATATCAAAGTCTTCCTAAGAGCAAAAAATGCTTTAGAAATATAGTACTTGTGTTACACACACACCCCTACCTGCATTTTACATAGACATCAGTGAAAGATAAAATATGTTACAGGTGATAAAAGACTGCTTTGCTTAAACTGCCTAGATGCAATTTAGGTCTAGGTATTATTATTTGGTGTCATTTTGTTGAAAGTTCTCATTTTAAAAGACTATCATGTTAAAGTGATTTTTGCACCTCTAGTTTTGGAGGCATCCTCCCTTCTCAGTGGAAACTGGGAAAACTACAATAATTTACTCCTCTGTTCACTGTACTGGAGTTTTTAGTTCCTGTCCATTTCATTTCTCTTTAATGTTCTCTTGTAACTACTATTTGGATTGTTAATAGGCTAAATCAGGGGTGGCTACTTTGTAGTTTTCTAGTCCCAATTTGGCCTAGGAAGCTGTTTTCCCCCTACCAACCATGCCCAGCAGCCCCATACCTGACCTCATATGTAAACATTTAAACTGTCGGTTTTTCTAAAATACTCATTCCATCTCTTCTAGTTTTAAGAACTGATTGTTGCAGAACCATTTCACTCCATTAGCTTGTTGCTTTTCTTCAACCTGTAATATGTCTCAAACTTTTGTTTGACAGGCATTCCCCCCCCCCAGTCTCTTTTTATTATATTTCCTTTCCAAATACTATATACTTTCAGAGTAGTGGAGAACACAAAGGTGGCAAGTCAGTAAGAGAAGTTGGAGATGAATGGTTTCCTCCTTCTATTCCGTCCTCTGCTCAGCCTGCAGTGAATTAACACAGTTCCCCTATGGTTAACATTCAGTTGTTGAACATCTACAACTATAAAAGACTTTCTCTGTGCTAAATCATTCCTCCTCTCAACAAATTACATTTTGGTTAAACAGGTTTTTGTTTTTTTTGTTTTTAAAAAAGCTTTATTATTATTATTGTAACCATTATCAGTATTAGAATTGTATGATGATAATGGCAATAATCATTGTTGTGATATTAATTTACTGTACATTCAGTAATATATAACACTTCTGATCCATTCAGCATAACATAATAATAACAATGTTATTGCAAAGTAAACTGTTTTTCTCTTTTGATCACGCTACATATATTTTCTATACACTGAATAAATGGTAATTTTTAGAAAAGTTTTAGAAAACTCATTAAAGATGTGTGACATATAGTGATTGCAGCAAATGTTTCATTAATCTAGATCAGACAAAATCATACAAAGAGATAAAGTAATAATAACTAATGCTCATGGCTGTTATCTGGCTTGGCATGGTTATTTTTCTGCAGTGGTTAAAGTGTGTTTGGCTATATCTTTTTTCTCCCATTTCTTTTCTTCTTCTTGCCCTTTATAAATGCTTTGTTGGGTCAGTATGCTGCAAATTTATTATTCAAGGGTTGCAACTCGCTGCTTCACATTCCAAGTGAGCTAGAATGCCATCATAAGAATGTGTAAGTATGTGCAAGAAATGAAATGATGTGAATATAAAACATTTAAAATAATTATACGCAAGATATTATATGATACATAGACTTCCCCCTCACTGATGAATGTGTAAAGTATCTATAAGAAACATATCTATGCATCCTCATAAATTACTAGTGTTTGCTAAGATAGGTGTAATGGATTATGTTGAAAGATGAAGAGAGCTTATATACCATAACCAATCAGCTTTTTTCTTAAAGGTCAGGACATTCTGTCTGGGTCCACTTGAGTTTTTGATTCTGCCTTTGCACTATTCATGGGCACAATGTAACTGTCAGTCTCAACAACGGCCTCCAGATCTGCTGGCTCCACTGCTCACAGGGTAACACACAATATTTCACATCCACAAAACAATTCAGCGTCTGCATAGGCAAACCATATGATTGCCATGGGGAGCAATATTGACACACCCTACCGAGCGCTCTTAAGGAGACACTTAAAAGAGCTGGACTTTAAAAAAAGAAAAGAATACGGCCTTGCCATTCTTCTCTATTACTAAGTTACCAAATAGCATTTTAATGTTTGGTCTTCATAGGATGAAGTCTAATGCAAATGTCCCCATCTCCCACGCTCTCCCGCCCCCCCCAACCCACCCTGTTTCTCATTTTACTGGTTGGTGACAGTTTTACTGCTTTACAAAATGTCCCAGGTCAGTAAGAAGGTAGCTTGATAGATATTAAGCAGAGTTCAGCAGCACGACTGATAGCCTGTTTAGATTTCCCCCAGTGAGTGTTTATCATTGTGTATATATTATTCATTTCTGTTTCCAAGATAAATCCAAAGAGTGGCGTGAATTTATATGCATATGAGACTGTACTGCTTGCCTTTAGGGGACTTCAGAACTGAGGGACTGGCTCACTTCTTAAGGCATACCAAGGCAGGTTGAGTTGTACACAATGATAACTTGTGATATGGGAAGCCTGAAAGAATTCAGTGCCAGGTGCTACCCCCAGCCCCACCCAAAATCTGTTTTCAAATATGTAGGACAAGGCAGTGCAGCAGAGTGTTGGGTTGGAAAGATGAGTCTGAGGGCTGGTTTACTCACCCAAGGGCATAGCTTGATGTCTCATCTCTTGGTTACTCAGTATATGGTAACTCTCAACCAAAATATGTGAACTGTCCCCTCTGAAAAGATGACATCGGACGATATGAAAGTTTTCACTGTGGTGATGAATGTGCGATGGGTCTTCCACACATCTAAGAAATCATTTAGTGGGACACCCAGCTTAACAGGTGCAGGGAGCATGTGCAATTCCACCCACACCAACTCGTTGTTGTTGTTTAGTCATTTGGTCATGTCTGACTCTTCGTGACCCCATGGACCAGAGCATGCCAGGCACTCCTGTCTTCCACTGCCTCCCGCAGCTTGGTCAGACTCATGTTGGTGGCTTCGAGAATGCTGTCCAGCCATCTCATCCTCTGTTGTCCCCTTCTCCTTGTGCCCTCCATCTTTCCCAACATCAGGGTCTTTTCCAGGGAGTCTTCTCTTCTCATGAGGTGGCCAAAGTATTGGAGCCTCAGCTTCAGGATCTGTCCTTCCAGTGAGCGCTCAGAGTCTCCTCCAGCACCATAATTCAAAAGCATCAATTCTTCGGCGATCAGCCTTCTTTATGGTCCAGCTCTCACTTCCATACATCTCTAAAGGACTTTAAAAGGGGATTGAACAACATGGACGACGGGACTACACAAAGCTACTAGAGGCGGTGTCTCAAATTTCAATGGCGCCTGTGCAATACCCAAATCTGCCCCCCACTCCCAGTTCTTGCCTTCCATTGGATGCCATAGTTGTGGTGCCCTAGAAGCTCCATGCCCAGTCACGCTCCCCTAGATGCAACTTGGCTAGAGGATTGGAGCAGCAGGCCTTTGAATTACAGATGGTAGGGAGCACCAGTGGGAGTGGGGAGTAGATAGATCTTTTTGTGCTGAAAGGTTTGTTTTAGGATTAATTGCTGGTCGGAGGACACTATCCTTTGCCAGTGTTAAAGTAAGTTTAAGCTGCCAGTCTTATCCGTTTTTGTAAATGGAGTGGGGGAAGGTGCCATCTTGTCCACCTCAGGTGTCAAATTTTTTTGGACCAGTCCTGTGACAGTTGCTGTTGGAGTGAACCAGTCTTCAGTGACAGCTTACCTACCCTGGTAAACTACCCAGGTAAATTCAAGATATATAGTTGCTTTAATGCAGAAATAAAAACACATGTATGCTCCAGTTTTTGCTTCTACACATGTCAGCAGATGTGCAGGCTCACAAATGCCAGCTCAGAAATTAGCAGTATTAGTCATAAGTAGAGCTTGCAGTTTATTTATCTACAAACAGTGATGAATTTCCTTGTGAAATATTGACTAACCCGTGGCAAAAGATTCTGCATAAACACAACTCCAACTGCAAATACATACATTCTCTTAGCAGATCATAAATTTACATGATGGGTTTTTGGTTTTGTTTTGTCAGAAGCAATAGGCTCAAATTTATCCTCCAAGATGGGAAAGCTTATGCGTTCTGCTGTCCATGTCAAGCACATGTTAGGCCACACAACTCTGAAGTGCAGCACTGGTTTGATAGACAAGACATTATAGGCATTTGTGAGGCTAAAGGCTGCCTTTGTCGCATCTGACGAGCAATAAAGAGAGAAAGATTGAGAAGCTCCTAAGATAATTTCATTCCATGCTGACAGTAATATTAAATACACTCTTTTCTTTTTGTTAGCTGTACTAGATGGAGAGCTAAATGTAATATATGTAGATGTTACAGAATATGGAGAGTATATTGGGTCACCTCAGATGGGACCCAGGTGGCACTGTGGGCTAAACCACTGAGCCTAGGGCTTGCTGATCAGAAGGTCAGCGGTTCGAATCCCTGTGACGGGGTGAACTCCCATTGCTCGGTCCCAGCTCCTGCCAACCTAGCAGTTTGAAAGCACGTCAAAATGCAAGTAGATAAATAGGAACCGCTACAGCGGGAAGGTAAACGGCGTTTCCGTGTGCTGCTCTGGTTTGCCAGAAGCGGCTTTGTCATGCTGGCCACATGACCTGGAAGCTATACGCCGGCTCCCTCGGCCAATAATGCGAGATGAGCGCGCAACCCCAGAGTCGGTCACAACTGGACCTAATGGTCAGGGGTCCCTTTACCTTTTTATTGGGTCACCTCAGTATATCTGAAAAAGTAAAATAAAAGGCCACAGTAGAAATGATGGCTGTCATACATGCATGTACACAGTAGGGTTTTTTAATGCATTGAAAAGCAGCTCTGATAAATCAGAGCAGAAGATATGCCTGGCACTTGAGAAACTTGCAGAAGCTGTTTCTGATAAGATATGGCTGAGCAGGGGCGGAGGAAGGGGGTGCGGTGGGTGCGGGCCTCCCCAGGTGTCACCACTGAGAGGGTGACAAAATGCCGGGTGGCACTAACTGCGGGGCCTGCAGCATGCCCGAGCCACGTGTCTCTCCTGGGAGAGACCCAAACAGTCCACAGAAATCAGGCACCATACAGGTACCTGCACCTTAGCCCAGTAGGGCTAAGAGAAACTTCAAATCAGGTAACACAATTTTGTGTGTGTGTGCGTGCGTGTCAGAGCAGAGAGTGGGGAATGCTCTTTCCTTCCTCTGTGTCACTAACACAAATAGTAAGAGAAACCTCAGCAACTGTTTTATAGTTCTAAAAATTTGGGAGACTGAGTCTGGGCTTGAATGCTGAATTGTGTCATGTCTCTTTTGGCCCACCAGAGCTAGTTTTAAAGTGGTATTTTGGGTGATGTGTGATATACTTAGGATTTTTGCATCGTGCTAAAACTTCATGCAGGTGGTTATCCCACTCAAAGTACAACTTTGTAGAAATGCTTTATTAGAATGCTTTGTAGAAATGCTCAATCTTCTCAGTAGAGAGGTTATGTTAAGTACCGTAATAGGTTTCATCACTGAATGTGTAAACTTAATGTCTCAGGTCAATGGATAGAACAAACACCATTAGAGTTCTGCTGTAGTTGTTTGAAAACCAATTAAAAATTGTTTCAAGAAATGTTTTATTAAAAATTGTGCTCTCTCTCTCTCTCTCCTCTAGAAAGCTCCTTGTCTTAACCTTGCATTTCTAAATCCCCTCTTTATTTGATTATTCTGGAAATGTGGATGTTTTAAACACACAACTTAGCTTGTGAATGTGACAGACACACGTGAACTTCACAAACATGGTCATAAGGGAGATTCAGTTGCCGGCAGGTTTCCAATGAGGATATAGAAGGCAGCAGACCTGAATTCTGCATTCATGTATTATGAGGAATACACTTAAGAGCTTTAGGTTTCAGAAGGTACTAACCGTAAAAATCCAGCGAAAAGCATTTGTTATTGTTGTGTGTCAGGCATTATTTAATGTTTCACTGGGTTAAAAAACAAACAGTTCCACCAAGCAAATGGGGTGGGGGAAGGTGCCGTCCGCTATTATCCGATCGCATTGACTCCTCTGTCATATATGAGAGAAAGCAAAAGAGAAGTTAAATTTAGAACACAGAACTGTACACGAAAGAATTTCTCCCTGGGGTATTTCTACAATAGGCTACAGAGTACCATTCTCGTGCTCTAACAGATGCCCAACAGAGAAGTTCCAGGCCCTAAACCTCACTGCAGTCTCTTGTGTTAATGAGGACTCTTGATGCAGTTTAAGGTACACTGGTGAGCAGCTTTAAATCAGAGTGCAGGAAACTTTACAATGGATGCTGAGGCCAGTCTGTTAGCATTCCAGATGTGGCGCCTGTACCTTGCCTATGACCAGCATTCATTTCTGCACTCCACAGCTGGTCCATGTAAATGTGCCATATTGCAGCCCATCTGCTCAGAGAGTGCACAGTGGCACATCTCTCTCTGACAGTGGACCATTTTATTGAACACTATAAATATTGAAATTCATAGGCATGAAGCAGCAGATTTTTAATGTTACTTAGAGAGACATTTGAGCCACAACCTTTGGCAGAAGCATACACTGTTACTATCTCAGTACACTGTGCACCATTTGGTTCAGACTCATGAACAACTTTTCCAGGGATTTCATGGCTCTCCAATCCCAGGTAAAATGGAGTACAGACCCTGCGGGATGATATTTAGTGTGAATGTCACCCTGCATACAATGCGCTTTTGGGATATGGACTTTCCAGCCCTGTGCTGCGTTAAACCATATGTTAATGTTTTTATACTCAGAAAAGATTAGATTGGGGACCAATAAGGTTTCAAAACTACAAATAATAGGCTAACCATTATGAAATGTGAGATATTCCTTTGCCTGCTTCCCCCCCCCCCGTACCCACCCCCCGCCCGCTTGCCGAAGTCTCTGCAGTTTTTCTTTATTTTTAAATGGCAAGTCCGCATTTTGCTACAGGAAAACATCTTATCCATATTTTATAAGTTAATATGTGCACATTTTGTGATAAAGAATAAACATCCCCATTAATTTGAAATTGCTGGCAACTGATCTGGAACAGAAACAAATGCACACTGCTTTGCAAATGGTCTGTCAAGCAGCTTCTGGAAAATGTGCATTTAGATGGCAATGCCTATACTGACATTTACGTTGCTAGATTTCCTCTTTTGCAGTCTCCAAGTAAAGCTGTGATTAGATGCAAATTTACCGAGGAGTAAATGTCACTGGTTTTAATGGGGGTTACTCTGAGTAAACACACCTTTTACCCAATAGTTTTCTTGTTGAACCTAAAGGCAAAGCAAGCTGACCCTTTAAAATGAGAATGTTGCTTTAAATTCAGCTGCAAAAATGCACATTTATATAAAAATGTTGTTTGTGGTGCACAGATTAAGGAGAAGGGAAATGAGGAGGCAGCATGTATCCCTACGAAGAAAATGGGAGGAAGATTACAGATGCACCAAAGTATGTTTATTGAGCCTATTTTCAATATAGTTCCTTCTTTGGGGCCACTCGTTTACCTCCAAGTCTGTTGCAAAATATTATGAGTGACATGCTAGCGAACTTCGGCTTGTACAATGGGATGCCCAGAGATGTCTGCCCAATGGGCTTCCCCTTCCTTTCTGTTCCCTCTGCTGTCCCCTTCCTGCACACCCCAAAATCTGCTCCGGAGGGTTATAGGACATTACTGTATATTGCTGTCTGTGATATATGTGAATCCTATGCATATTTATTCAGGAGAAAGACCAACTGAGTTCAATGAGATTCCCTCCATGTATAGGCTTGCAGCCCCTGCTATTTAGAACCAGAGCATTTGCCAACTTAATTGCATCAAATAGGAAGAACAGTCACTGGGGGTGGAATTAAGTACTAGAATTCTCAGTGTGGTATGTGTTTTGTTCAGGGTTATGTCTAGCAGTTAATACGCCAGCTAGCTTTAAAATGTTTCCCCCCCTGTTTATTTTTGGATGTAGATAACAGAGGGGAGATTTTTTAAAAAAAATAATAATTTAAAAATCAGATTGGAATAACATTCTGGCACATCCATTTCTCAGTGCTGCAGTGATTCAAGTCATTTCTGTCATAATTTTTCAGTTGTCTGTGTGGCCATTTATTTATTTATTTTACCCCCCAAAAATTAAGTGGGGTGTGTGCGTCTTTAACAGCAAAAGTTGTAACATTTAAACAATAAGCTGTGTCATTGTTCAAACCCGTTCCCTGAGTTCCCAATCAGTAGCAGTGTTATGTAAGGTGGCAGGTTAATAAATGCGACACACTGAAATCATTTGCACCAGATTATCTCTCCTTCCAAACTCTGACAGATGCTAAGTCCAGCTGGTAAAGAAAAGTTTATAGGCGAGCTGGATCTGGGGCCTTCACACACTCCACAATGTTGGCTACCAGTGCTGGTTTTAATGAGTCACGAATTGCCTGTTTATCTTCTGCTCCCTGCTGTTTCTGCATTTTCTCTTCCAGAACAATCCTAGAAACACATGCTGCTACAGACGCTGGAGCAATGTGTGTAGACATTTGAGCCAAATTATTATAAAGAACTCTTTCTTCTTTGATATTAAAAAGAGAGGAGGGGGCAGAATAGCACACTGCCTAGCAAATCGCTATCTCAGATGTTCACTCTGACATGCTCAATATGGCCTACCAGAGAAAGTTGGAGACATTTGAAACCTTAACAACTACCGAAAATGACAGTGTAATTGGCGGGTTTTGTTGTTCATGTTCTGGCTCAGATAAAAACTGCTCTAAACACTTTGTTTAATGATGTTACATTATGACAACACATGGCTTCTATACAGCAAGTCATCATGTTTAACATGCGTCTACACAGGAACAGGAGCAAGTAGCCAGGAAACAGTAACAGATACACGAAAACAAAGCCTAACAATTTGATGAAGAGTTGCCACATCTAATCTCTCCCTATCAGGCTGTATAGAGATTATAGGGGGTGACATGTGAGAGATATCATGGTCTGCATATAATTATTCGACTATCACTGCTGGGAAACAGGGTTGGTGTGTGTGTGTTTGTGTGTGCGTGTGTGTGTGTGTGTGTGTGTGTGTGCGCGCGCTTAAAAACCTGAAGACCTGCATGATCAGAGATGACAGCTGGACAAAAGAAATTGATATCCTCCACAGGGAATGATACCTCTATCACACTATTTTCTACTCAGTTAAAAGCTATGGTCTGTCTTCAGCATCATGCAATTGTAACAGACACTCCAATTTGTGTGTGTCTGAAGTGTGTTGCTTTTAGAAGGAACTGTCATAGTTCATTGTTAGCACACAAGCTTTTAATGCAGAAGACTCAAGCTTCAGTCCTCAGCATCTCCAGCTAGGGCAGGGAATGCCCCCTGCTTGGAATCCCAGAGAGTTACTTTCAGACTGTGCAGGCAATGCTGATCTAGACAGATCCATGGACTCAATGTAAGCCAGCTTCCTATGTTCCTGGTTGTTGCCCAAGGATATCTGAGAGTTGGTACACGGGGCTTACAAGGCAGTTTCTATACTGACTTTAACCAAAAGTCTTTGAGCCAAGTTAAAGTCTGTCAATGAAAGCTAAAGAGTTTCTTATGAGCAAGCAAGGGCCTTGTGCTTGCATTACAGAATCTTTATTTGAATTAATTCCGAAAGCCCTGAAGTGAACCAGAATTTTAAAAATACAATAATAAAAATACATAAGCACAATAAAAACACGACCAAAATATAAATATCCAATAGTTGGTGATGCCCAAATACCCATTAAAAAAGAATTTATGGGTGCCAAAATGATGACAAAGTTGGGATCAGATGGGCCTCCATGGAGAGAGCATTCCATAGACTTGTTTCTGGGCTTTGGACCTCCATTGGAGCTCTGGACTTCCCTCTCTGCACCTCCTTCAGAGGTGGCGTTGAGAAAGGGGCTTCCAGGTTCAAGTAGGTTCAAGTGGGTACATAGTTCCCTCCAGCTGTTATTGGACTACAGCATCTATCAGCCATAGACAGCATAGCCAAATGTCAGGGATAGCAGGTTTTGTAGTCCAGCAACATCTGAAGGGTACCACATTGCCCATCCTTCACCGTTGGGATCCTGGTCCATGTTTCCAATATCTTTAACGCAGTAGCCAGCATAGTGCAGTAAATATTCTTTTGGATGTGAGCTGGGGGTGTCTTGAATCAAACAGCTGCTTAGCCATCAAGCTTAAGGGGTGGGTGCCTCGGCTGAGTCAGTATCTCTCAGCCTGACCTGCAAAGCTTGTCTGAGGCCCAGGGCAGGAGTCTTTTTAGAATAAAGTTATAAGCTCAAACAAAAAGGCAGCTGGTCCCTGGCAGGCCCCCCTCAGCTTAGCTTAGCCCTCCAAGGCCTGTGGCAAGTGTACCCTGCTATCCCCTTCCCCTGCACAAGCCTGGCCAGATCTCTGCTCAAGGTTGTTATAAGGATAAAATAGGATAACTCAGTTAGGTCTCTCTTGAGTTTCTTAGAGAAAAGTCACTGGGAAATCGTTCAAAGAAAGCCCCCCCCCCCCATCTCTCTCTTTAATCCAGTCATACTTTATGTATTGAGAATTTTATCAATAAAGCTGTTTTTGCCATACAGGAAGGCTCATTGGGCTACATCGGAGCAGACTGCTGGCTTCATATGAACTAAAGAAGAGCCTAGTGGATCAAACCAATGACCCATCTTGTTTGCACAAGGATCAACCAGATATCTAAGGGAAGCCTAAAACCCTCCTATCTGCATAGCTGCCAAGTTATCCCTTTTTTTTAAGGGAAATTACATTATGCTGAATAGGCTTCCTCGCGAGAAAAGGGAAAACTTGGCAGCTATGTCCTATCTGTTTCATCTGCATTTTCCACTTATTTTTTTGCAATTGGCTTTGCACATTTGGTGGAAGCAGAGTCAGGACAGAATAGTATACCTACCTGACATTGCGACACATTCTGCAAGGCTGAAAAAATGAGGACATCCTTGCACTTGCCTAATTAATCAGGAATATGGCTCTGAGGCCATTCGTGCTTAAGTTTGAAGTACTGTGGCATTATCTCATAAAGCAGAACAAAATTCAGACACTTTAGCAATGCTACCTTGACTTGGTTTCTGAGTTTTATTAGGTTTCCACACACAAACAAACCTTAAAATGTCTCTTGTAATATGGGCTCCCCCACCTCACCCCAAATAGAACAACAATTGCCACAATCTTAGGTTTCCCAAGGTTCTATTTTTTATCCACCTGCTGGCTGAATACAGGTTTTGATGTCCTCATTAAGAAATGGCAAAGAGAACATTTTCCCCAGTGTCCCCAATTATTAACAGAATGTTTTGAATTTGCCTATTCTTTGCACATGGGAAACTGTATGGTCATTAGACAGATGTTGAAACTCACCAATTTTATATCCAGCAGCTGGAGAAGACAATGGATGTCATATGAAATATATGCCAGGGAAAGAGTCCATAATCTGCACTAGTATGCTGAAAATCACCACTTGCAATTATTCACTGTCATTCTCTAAAAGGCAATACCATTGTGCTGTGAAATGGTAGTATTTACAGATTTTGCTAAGGTCAGTGTTACTCTAATGCACGTATGGGTACGGTTATTTACAGAAAGATATGATCTGTTATCTATTGCATTTATCTATTTTAAGTCTATGATGGGAAGAAGGCATACAGATTAAATATTGTCAACATCAAGATGTGGAAGGAGACAGTACGTTTGGCTCCCAACCATGAAATTTTATTCTGCAGTTGCCTTCTTAATGGCATCTCTTGAGGTCAGTGGCTTTGAATTCCCCAATTGTATAGGGTCACTCGGGCAGCATTGGCCAAGGAGAAAAGCTTCAGACAGGGGAAACAATGGTAGAAGTCACCATTTAAATGTTCTGCCTTCTATATCATCCAATTGACTCCATGGCCCCCCACTATGATGTCACTGTTTGACCAGTTTGCTTTAAAACAGCTTAATTGGCTGAAAGGAAAGCTATGTCTGACCATGTTTGTGAGTTTATAAAAAAGAAACAAGCCAAAGCTCTCGCCTTTCAGAAAGCTCATTGTCTGCCTTGTCGGAAATCTTAGATCTGAAATGCAACATCATTCCTTTCATATAGAATTAAGGTCTTGACAGCAATTTTCCCTGGATTGGGGAAATAAGAGATTTTGAACTGTGTTAGTATTGTTATATGCTTTTATTTAGAATCTTACCTTTGGCTCATTATTGGCAAATCAGTGCAAATAATAATACAACTCAATGTACAACTCAATACAAGCAGCATATTTTTATCTAACTGGTGAGGAGCATTTAGTTTAGAAGATTTAGGGATTTTTCATATTTAATCCACCAGTCAGGTTTTTCTTAAATGTATTTATAATGTGAATGTAAATCATACAGTGTTGGGAATTTCAGTTTCTGCTTCAGTGGTTCATCCCATATTAACATGGCACACATGACTACTGTAAGAGAGAGCCTTTAAGGTATTTTTTAATATCTCAGGTGAAAACAACCTTGGATATCTCTATTATTGGCCAGATTAGAGGCTTTACAAAAGAGATGGGGATCTGTGGCCCTCCACAGGAAGGTGAGGCTGACTCCCATAAACCCCAGATGACATGGTGAATTATCAAGGATGATAGTTACTGGAGTCCACCAACATCTGGAGGACCACAGACTCTTCTGCCCCTGCTTTAGATCATTGTGGATCAATATAATTTTGTATTTTGAATACAAAGTCCTACATCAAGTGTGGGGAGGAAAGTGTTGTAGATAATTCAGAAACTTGTCAAAAATTATTCTTATTTAAAATAGCTCCAAACTTCAATCTTTTTGCAGCATACTGCAGCTGAAATGATCCCAGTGAATTCTGCCTGGAAAAAAATAAGAATCTCAGAGGGGTAATCAAATCCAGCACAAGGACCCCATAACCCATGCATAGGCAACCTTGGCTCTCCAGATGTTTTGGAACTACAACTCCCATGATCTCTAGCTAACAGGGCCAGTGGTCAGGGATCATGGGAGTTGTAGTTCCAAAACATCTGGAGAGTCAAGGCTGCCTATGCCTGCCATAACCCTTTCTTTGGGTTTTTATCTGTATATGTTAAATGTTAATTGATTGGTGACCTTGGACCAGTCACCATCTCTTAGCCTAACCTACCTCACAGGGTTGTTGTGGGGATGAGGAGAACCATGTACACCAGTCTGAGATCCTTGGAAGAAAGAATGCAATGTGTGCTTTTACTTGCCTGTTCATGTTTGGGCATGGTATTCAACACTTACTGTTTGCAGCAGTTCCTTCAGGTGTTCCGTTAGAAAGCATACCATATAAATATGGCAAAAGATATTTACTCATCCACATCAAAAATAATCACCATCAAAAATAATAATACCATCACTATTTCAACATTCCAGGCTGCCAGTTCCATACCTCTGGCTTCTCAAGTGTTTAAAGTGGGTATGTCCTCATTCCATATCTTCATTTGTGGAAGGTATCAGGGCATACAACTAACAATTGCTCCTGCAGTGTAGCCATGGCAAAGAGGGAAGAGATGTGGTGACAAGACCTCTACCCAGAGCAGCAGCCTAGGCTTGGAGTCCAACTTGAAGGAGAGACAGCCAGACCTATAGGACCAACAGCAGCAGAAGCAGAGGTTTGGAGGACAACCAGGACCCTAGAATCATGACCAGGCCTGATTCAGAACCTGAGCCAAAGCCATATTGGTGGTCATCAGTCTAGGGATCCATAAAGCAGGACCTTTGGAACTTGTATCCTCAGAGTCTAAACCCTGCAAAATAAATCCTATCCATGCCAGCAACAGCCCCTCCTGTTCACCCATCAGTGCTGGAAATGAACCTGCTGGGAATCCACAGAGAGTAGCAGCACTAGACTCCAGGCCAGAGGCTTGCCACTTTAAGGTCTTCCCCTTCTCAAGGAACAGACAGAAATTGAGAGGGCTGATCTTGACCTCAAGACTTTAGTCAGGCCCCAGCTACTCTTAGAACAAGTTGCTCAGAACAAGTTGCTCACTAGGAGCTCTCCTTGGTACTGGGGCTATCAACTTGTCTCACATCCTTGTCTCATAAGAATGTAAGACCAGACATTCTATTTTTACATACCCCACGGGCTCCTCACTGGAGTCAAGACAGGACATGTAGGGTGCTTCCACACTAACTGTTTACTCTGAGATTATCACTCTTCGGACACTCACTTTTTACCTATCATCCACACAAAATCATTATTGACTTGTTGTTTTGAATTATCTATTATTTTCTTTTATTCCTTTTCAAAGCACATTTTTCCAACTTTATTTTTCCTTGGCAAAAACTGAAAGACTAGTAAAGCCCCAATGGAATGGATCTAGCTTAATGCTGCTGTCCCATCTTTATGCAGAGGTGTTTTCTGGCACATACAGCGATGTTTCTGGAAGGCAATCCCTAGTGCCATGTCTCTTCACTTCTGTACCTGAGCACACTTTGACCACTGGTAACTTTAGGGTACCATTGTAACAGCTTTTCATTCCTTTAAACACATACTTTCATTTGTATCAGATTTCAGTGCAATAATGCTTAATTGATATATCACCAGGATTGCCTTTCTATGGGATTTTCTTCAGGATTGTTTAAGAATGCTAGGACACCTTGGTTTAATCCAGACATAATTATACTTGGGAGGAGAGTAGTCATGGCTAACCTAAGTCCTATTGATTTCAATGGGGTTGCCAAGTCTGGATCCAACCCAATTGCCATTGCTGCTTTAGTCAGTTCTGGCTAAATTTGGACCATGTTCTGCTTATTATTATTATTATTATTAATATTAAAAATCTATATTTATCTTCTAAAGCTCACTTTTATAATTACCTTTTTAAAAAACCCTTCATTTTGAATTGCACGAGCCATTATAAATATCCAATAAAAGCTTTCACTGCTATTTCTAAATACTGTAGTCATTTAAAATGCTCCTCTTTTCTCTTTTCTTTTTAGTAATGATGCAGTTTGCATTACTTTTATCTTAAAGATGAAGGCTTTTCATAATGTGATATTTTTGCAGGAAATTCTCTCTGTTCACATTTTTAGAAAGGTGAAGCAAAGGGTGATTAAATCAGAAACAAAGTCAGTAATTAGCAGTATAAATCTCCGAGTGATTTTAGTAGGTCACGAAATTAACGGGTACAGACTTTGGACACATCTGCTCTTTTGGCAACTACTTCCCTTTCTGCGTGTTCTGATTGGGTTGCTCTCATCATATGACAGATCTCCTGGAACTTATTTTTGTTCCCAAAGCTAAAGACAAGCAAGTGATGAAACCCTGCATGTCTAAAACGCTAAAACACTCTGTATTATGAAAAGTACATAACTCTTAACAACCAAAGCCATGGTTTTCAGAGGACATATGAAGGAGAGAAAACATAGCGCTCTCTAATAAATTGCAGCATGTTGCATTGCAATTTTCTTGTGTTAGGGAAATGCAAATGCAAATATATTTGAGGGAAGAGGAGGTGAAGCAGTACAGCATCTACAAGATAGTTAAATATGTTCTCACTGTTTTTATTCTACCTAATGTTTGATTAGTATAAAAGCTTAGACCCTGTCTTCACTTCAGCTTACATTGTTCCATCTGATGCCATGCAGTTTGCATTCCTTAGAGCATATTGTTATGTGACCATCTGCTTCCCCCATGTTATTTATTTGTTGCAGTTGTATCCTACCCTTCCTCTGAGAAACTCAGAATAGCAGTTTAGCCTCATATAGCAGCAACCTTGTAAGTTAAGCATGGAGATGGTGACTTACCCAGGGCTATCCAATAAAGCTTTACAGCTGCACAGGGATTGGGGTTTTTCTCATCCTATCTCAGCACTCTACCCAGCACACTCCAATGGCTCTCATGTATCATGTGCTGGGAGAACTAAGGCTGCATCCAGATGGCAGATTCCCCCAGCAAATATAGTGCTAAATAGGACACGAGGAAAGGGTACCTGTAGGAACATGGCCAGCTAGCATGGGAGCTTTAGTGTGGCAGTAGCTGAGATGGATCATCTACCCTTGTCCTGCTAGTCCATTTGGAATAGCAGCAATCAGCCCAGAATTCAGGACAGTCCTCATGCAGTGTGTGGATTACGGGTGCACTGGTTCACAGAACCTTCCATTCAACAGCACAAATATATGGTTAGTTGGTCACCAACTAAATAATAATTAAAAAGCCTCAGAAAGAACGGCACACTTTTTCATGGCAGTTATCAGGGTGGCATGGGAGGTGCCAAGAACACATTTCACTTGCAAGTAGTGAGACATATGGAGAGGAAAAAGCAGGTGGTAAAAAAGGAAAGAATTGACAAAGTAGCCTGAATATGGGGGTAGAAGGAAAAGGCAGTAATGGAGAAGATTGGTTGGGTGTGGTGAGGCAGGAGAAGGTACTTATGTAGAGAGATCCATCTTCCCTAGGTTTGTAAGATATGTTGCTATTATTATTATTATTTATTATTATTTATACCCCGCCCATCTGTCTGGGTTTTCCCCGCCACTCTGGGCTGCCAACAAATACCAGAATACATTAAAATATCACAGATTAAAAACTTCCCTAAACAGGGCTGCCTTTAGGTGTTTTCTGAATGTCAGGTAGTTGTTTATCTCCTTGACCTCTGATGGGAGGGTGTTCCACAGGGCGGGCACCACTACCGAGAAGGCCCTCTACCTGGTTCCCTGTAGCTTTGCTTCTCGCTACAAATTCAGACAGTAACTTCAGTAAGTTTTGAGGCTCTTCAACATAATTAATAAAAGCAATCCCAAAGCAGACATACAAGAGTGTTGCATGTTGCAAGGAAGCTCAAAAGAGCCATGTGATATGTGAGTTACGCATGGTCTTTTTACTCTTCTGATTAGGGGGACGGAGACATGAGTTCCCCAGAGGAAAGATACACAAGTTTGCCTGTGTAGCATTTCACAAAGCATGCAAAGAGGTTCTGCAAATCACTCACACATCCTCTATTGCTGCTTCCTTGGAAGCTTCAGGGCACCAGATCAATGGGAGAAACACAAGGGACAAGGTGTGGTATTTTACATCCTACAGATGAGATCCCCTCATTTCCAAGTTCATGGATGTTTTTTGATACCACATGACATTATTGCACTACATTAACTCTGACTGGAAGTGTATGTCTAGAGACAACAGATAAAACACACATCATTAGCTGTACTGCTAGATAAGTGTTTAATGGTTATTGTATTTGTATTTGTTTAAAAACCAATAAATGTTTGTTTAATTCCCCCCCCCCAAGAAGCTTTGGCACTATGTATATTTTGATGATGATGATGATGATGATGATGATGATATATTATTATTATTATTATTATTATTATTATTATTATTATTATTATTATTTATACCCCGCCCATCTGGCTAGGTTTCCCCAGCCAATCTGGACGGCTTTCAACAAAATATTAAAATACAATAGTGCGTCAAACATTAAAAGCTTCCCTAAACAAGGCTGCCTTCAGATGTCTTCTCAAAGTCTGGTAATTGTTTTTTCTCTTTGACATCTGGTGGGAGGGCAGTCCACAGAGCAGGTGCCACTACCGAGAAGGCCCTATGCCTGGTTTCCTGTAACTTGGCTGGTCGTAGTGAGGGAAGCGCCAGAAGGCCCTCAGTGCTGGACCTCAGTGTCCAGGCGGAACGATGGGGGTGGAGACGCTCCTTCAGGTATACTGGACCTTCCTTGATAGACATTTGTCCCATTCCTTGTTTGGACTTGGGACAATATTCTCTTGAAACCAAAGCATGTGAAAGAGAATGGAAGAGATGCTATTTCCTCTCAAAAAGTGATCCTTCAGAAAATATAGGGTTCCTCATGAAAGGTGCCGGCTATCTATCTTTTTGGGTGTACATAATATAATCTACATACAAACAGCATGTTTTGTCCTTGAATGTGTTTTTGATAAACCTCTTCGGTTCATTCATGAGACATACTTCATTTTGCACAACACAAAGCCATGGCAACTGTCCTAACACGTTGGTTATGTACACATTAGCATCTTAAAATGCAGCAGGTCGTTTTCCCCTACCACATTTCAGGTCACATTTGCACAGATCAGAAAGGGGATGCAGATGTCTTCCCCCAATGCACATCATCTGTTTGGTTTCCCTACCTCTGTGACGCCCTGGATTCTTGTTTGTGAAGCTGTGGTCTGTGTGTGCACTGTCACCCACACATGTACAACGGCTGTCTCAGTGTGTAACACCTCGGCGTAACTGCAAAGTGAATGTGGCTTCTGTTCTCAAATCAGATGAAAACTGGTTACAGGGGAAACACAGCAGAAGTATTTCTCACAAAATTACAGGTTAGATATGGATTGTGACTAATGTCATGTGTAGATGGTTTGAAACACCAGCGGTGGGAGCGCACTGGAGCCGGAGCGAACGGCAATGTGTACGCAGCCTTTGTGTGTGAACATCGTGCAGTTCAAAAGAACTCTGTTCAGCATGGAGCTGTGGTTCTTTCTTACAGCGCTATAGTCTTTGTTTAGGTGTCAAGGGAGCATCCCTCTCATCTTTCAGATTGATGGCATCGTCTAGGACTTCCCACATAGACAAGATAAACTAAAGGCTTCTGCAGACAGGTATGTAACTGTGGAGACAGCAACGCTGCAGAAGAGGCCTTCTAATCAGAGCGAATGTTTGTCCCACAGTCAACTTTCTACCATAGCGGTCACCTTTGACATGACTTGCTGAATAGCAGTTTGTTTTTTAATTTCCATGGTTCAGCCATAGGCCATGCAAAGTAAATACACGTAGACAGACAACAGTGGGTTCAAAGAAATGTAAGACAAGAATCTGCCTCCTTTTCTCCCCTCCCCCAGATCCTGGAAGACAGTTTTGGTAATGGTCATGTGTGAATCAATCTATTTTGAGTCTTTGAAGTGATTTTGATGGAAAGGACTGGGATAGAATACTGATAATTGATGGAGTCAACAAGAAATGCCACAAAGTATTCAGGCACATTGATTATGTCCACTGAGTACAGAAGGGACTTCTAACTCTTAGTGTGACAGAAATACATGTTCCTGACAGCCTATTAATTAAGTACTTAGAAAAAAAAGGAGGGCTGGAATTAGGCCTTGAGCAGTCTTGGTCATGTTGACAAGTATTTTTTTTATGCATGTCTGTTTCACAGAATCAGCCATAATCTGGTATCTTACACACTTAGCCTGTGTACACACCATACATCTAAAGCACAGTTAAAGTACGCCCTCAAGAATCTTAGGAATTATTGTTTGTTAAAGGTGTTGAGAACTGTAGCTGGCAGGGGTAAATTGCAGTTCACAGGATTCTCTGGGGTGAAGGGAAGGTGCTTTAAACATATGGTGTGTACACAGTCTTACATCATACGTACATGGTATCTTATCTGTGAGTTTATGGGTAACTGAACATGATTGTTGGAATGGCTATGACTAAGGCTTTCCTTTCATGCTTGAAAGGTACAATCATGGACATATGTTCTAGAGGATCCTAAAAAGAATTACGATCTGGCAAAAGTTAAGCACTGAACCAAGCAACCCTATCATTACATAATGCAGAGTCTAGAGATATGCTGCCACTATACTGACAGAATGACCACAGAATCAAATGCACGCTTATCCCAGGACAGGAGAAGAAACACACGCATAAAAATTCAAAAAAAAAATGGTGCAGAAGAGTTTGACTCTTTGTGACCCCATGGACCAGAGCACGCCAGGCACTCCTGTCTTCCACTGCCTCCCGCAGTTTGGTCAGACTCATGTTGGTGGCTTCAAGAACACTGTCCATCCATCTCGTCCTCTGTTGTCCCCTTCTCCTTGTGCCCTCCATCTTTCCCAGCATCAGGGTCTTTTCCAGGGAGTCTTCTCTTCTCATGAGGTGGCCAAAATTTTGGAGCCTCAGCTTCAGGATCTGTCCTTCCAGTGAGTACTCAGGGCGGATTTCCTCCAGAATGGATAGGTTTGATCTTCTTGCAGTCCTCTCAAAAGTCTCCTCCAGCACCATAATTCAAAAGCTTACCTGCACCTAAAGATGAGTCACCAAATTGTTCCAAGTGGCAAGAACAAAAAGTAATTGTGAGGAGCTCCAAAAGGAATATGAAAACAGGGAGAATGGGCAGTAAAATGGCAAATGCAATTCAATATAAGTGCACAATGATGCATATTGGGGACCCAACAACCCCCCCCCATCCCATACCAATTTTACAAATATGTTTATGAAGTCTGAACTGGTGGTGATAACCAGAAAAGAGGTCTTGGAGTCATGGTGGAGAGCTTGATTCAAATGAGTGTCCAATGTGAAGAAGGTGAATTGCAGTCATCATTAGGAAAGGGTTTGGAAATACCATTATAATGCCACTATGCAAATGTATGGTGTGGCAGCGCTTGGAGTGCTATGTTCAGTTCAGGTTGCTGTACCACAAAAATGATATAATAGAGTGGAAAAGAGCTGAGAAAAAGGCAACCAAAATTATATGTGGTAAGAGCAACTGCCCTGTGAGGAAAGGTTGCAGCGTTTGGATCTTTTTAGTTTAGGAATAAGGCGAGTAAATGGGAACATGATAGAGGTGTACAGGATTATGCATGGTGGGGAGAAAGTGGGTAGAAGTTTTTCTCCCTGCCTCATAGTACCAGAACCCAATGAGGATAAATGTTGGAAGTTTCAGGACATACAAAAGGAAGTATTTTTTCATTCAGCTCATAGTTAAGCTCTGGAACTGACCTTAGCCATCAGGCAGGTCTATAATGAAGGAGGCATTTCCTTAGATTACTTGGTCCCAAGTTGCATAGGGCTTTGTAGGGATGTGGGTGGCGCTGTGTTTGAACCACTGAGCCTTGGACTTGCCATTCGGAAGGTTGGCAGTTCGAATCTGCGCGACAGGGTGAGCTCCTGTTGCTCTGTCCCAGCTTCTGCCAACCTAGCAGTTCAAAAGCACACCAGTGCAAGTAGATAAATAAGTACCACTGTGGCAAGAAGGTAAATGGCATTTTCATGTGCTCTGGCTTCCATCACGGTGTTCTGCTGTGCCAGAAGCAGTTTAGTCCTGCTGGCCACATGACCCGGAAAGCTGTCTGTGGACAAACGGCAGCTCTCTTGGCCAGAAGCGAGATGAGCACTGCACCCCATAGTCGCCTTTGACTGGACTTAACTGTCCAGAAGTCCTTTACCTTTACCTTTGTAGGTCAATATCAAAAACTTAAACTTGTCAGTCAGTGCAATTCTTTTAATTGTGGTGTCATGTCCACTCAGTAACAAACCCACTGCATCTTCAGCAATAGCTACACTTTCTGGGTCAATCTTAAGGGCAGTCCGGCATAGAGCGCATTATAGTAATCTAGTCTTGGGCGATACCAAATTTACAATTCACACATATTTATTATCTTTACCCAATATGTGTTTTGTTTGAAATGATTGTGGGAGGAGTTGGAAGGAACCACGAGGATCATCTAGTCCAGGCCTCCCCAAACTTCGGCCCTCCAGATGTTTTGGACTACAATTCCCATCTTCCCTGACCATTGGTCCTGCTAGCTAGGGATCATGGGAGTTGTAGGCCAAAACATCTGGAGGGCCGCAGTTTGGGGATGCCTGATCTAGTCCTACCCCCTTCAGTGCAGGAAACTTTCAGCCAACATGGGGCTTGAACCCACGACCCTGGAATTAAGAGTCTCGTGCTCTACCAACTGAGCTATCCCTGTGCATTTATTTAAGTGCACAAATATCGTAAAAGCTTATCATCGCAGAAATCTCAAAAATGGCAACAATGCCACACAACAATGTAGACAAGAGACTTTAACTCACCTTAACTCTGCTAAGACTTCTCTTTCCACGCTTGACCACCTGCCAGGAAATCTGTGGCAAGCTGGCTTGACCTCATCCTTAAATCACTTTTGAGAGGTAGAACTTCATATAAACTTGGATGGTCTGGCTAAAGAAAGGCCAAAGATTTACAGCTCTACAATATTTCTCGCTTTTGAAAATTAAACGGCACGAAGGAGACACTAAAAAGGGGGTTCACAGAAAGGGGCAATCCCATGCATGACCAGTTCAATATTCAGGACCTTGCTGGAGAAATGGCATCAGTATATAAATTAAAAAAGGAGTTATTGTTTTGTAAGGTGATGTCTATAGAGATGAAGGGCATTCTGGGCTTCCATGGGTATTCAATAGAGCATATATCCATAAAAAGAAACTCTTTAATGCTCCCATGCAAAGGAGTGGGGTTGGTATTTTAACAGGCCTTTTTAAGAAGCTGCAGCTACACAATGGGAGGATGGGGGGAAAAGAGACTCATGATGTGTCCATCAAACTGTCATAAAAACAGGCTCGTTAGGTTCCACTTCTTTGCAAATTAAACAACTCCCCAAAGCGGAGTTTTGATTTACATACTGAGCCTGCAAAGTGGTATAGAAAAAAATGGGAACTTTCAGGAAAGGATGCTGTGCACTTTCTGCATTTTGTTTCATGTTCAGATTTTAATATGAATACTATGCATACTTAAAGAAGAATGTATTATTATCCATATTGTGTTATGAAATTATATTGCTATTCTCTCCCAGCCTTAGAATCTCACTGAACATATACAGTTCGATCGTCAGCTAACATAAACTGTTATTTTCCTCCTGACATTAGTGGAGGCAGACTACTTTAGTCCATTTTGCATTCTAGAATATTATTGGTAGAATTATGGTGTGGGGTGATCTGGTGTAAATTAGTGAAGCCCTGCTTTGAAAAGCCCAACAAGTTAGCTCTTTATTATTTATCAGTAAAGTTGGCACACAATGAAAACATGGACAAGGGAAATTTGCACAGTGTTTAACTTAGGTCAAAAAAACAAGTAATTTGTTAAGTGGCAAGGGCACCAACACGTGCCAGGTCACGCTGGATTTTCTTTAAAAATAAAAAAAATAACTAAGTTAAACTTTCAGTCAACCTGAAAATATCTGCTTTTTATGGGGGCAGTGCGGAACGAATGGGACAGCAAATCTTTTTTCATTGGGCCATTTTCAGAAAGTGAAAAGCTCTATGGAAGAGAGTGGGAAGAAAAAGAAGGGGAGGGGAGGGAGGGAGGGAGAACGAAAACGAAAGGTGACAAAATCTGAGGTAAAAATGTTTAATTAAAAAATGAAAAACGTGTATAGAGGTGTGCAGAGAATGAGAGCTGAGAAAATCTGAGGTAAAAGAATGTTTAAAATGAGAAATATGGAGGGGTGTATGGGAGGAATGAGAGGCAAGAAAATCTGAGGTAATACAATTTAAAATAAAAATGTGAAACAAACAAGAATTAAAGAAATTGGTAGTGAATCTGTTGTACTTCATGATAAAGAGGTGTTTCAGCACTAAGAGAAAAGGAGGCTCAGAACATAGAATCTCTAAAACTTATTTTTAAAATTGAATGAGCAAATCTGAAGAAATTCCTCATATTATCAAGAAAAGTAGCAGGAATCAACTGAACCTTTTAAAAAAGGCAAAGGCACACTTTCTTTGGAGAAAATTCTATACAACTCATGAGACTTGCCTTTGAGTAATACCGGTAATGCATAGGCTTAGGCTCCAAACCTCCTTTCTCTGCTACTTTGAACATGCCAATTTCATTAGTAAATAGACTTTACCAGTTAATCATAAGTTAATTAGTTGAATAGTTGCTTCTATAAAATGCTGTATGATCCTTGAAACAACAGTAAAGTGGCAGCTTCATTAACAGGGAACTAGACCACTGCAAGCTTATTGTCTTAACTGAAGAACTGAAACAGAAAATGTGCTACATTTATTTTTGTGTGTGTGTCTGTGTGTGCTGAAATCTTATTACAGCTGACACATGCAGGCTACCACTGTTTATGTTTGTTGAATATTTTCTTCTAAGTTCTTCAAGAACCACACTAGGTGTCACCCTATCCATCTCTTTTCCACCTACCACTTTCAAAAGATATGTGCTGTTTCTGTGGTTGAAGTTTAATTTTTACCATTTCAAATAAGTTTTCTTTTAGTGCACCTTGGTGTCCGTCCTCAGCCAGTGCAGCATATTTTGTTTCTAGCAATCTCTAGAAATCTCGCAGAAAAATGTTTTCTCCATATGCCGCCTAAAATTACCGTACATATTCTTCTTATACCTATGTTTTGATTACATCCTTTTAGAACAGTTTCCATGTAATATAAGTTGCATCTTACGTAAACTGTATCTTACAGTATATTTTATATATATTTACTTAATTTCACCCATATAAAGTACAACAAGAATCTCTCTCTCTCTCTCTCTCTCTCTCTCTCTCTCTCTCTCTCTCTCTCTCTCTCTCTCACACACACACACACACACACACACACACGTATCTTGTGAAAGCAAGAATGCTGGATAGTTTTGACCTCCAGTGTCCATACAATGAGCTACGGACAATACAGAAGTTTGGCTGTTTTTCTATACAGACCTGCTTTTGTATTCTTGTCCGGGGCTTGATCCTTGGAGCCCTGTGAGCTCAGTAGATGCCCGGGAGATAGATGTGATCTGTTAGCCTCATCCAGAGCCGACAGCTGAACCACTTTCACACAGGCAAGCAGGTATGGCTGTGCCTGGGTAACAGATGAGAACCCATGGGGAGCCCTTGACTATGGAGAATGAACAATCAAAAGAAACCATATTGGACACAGATACAAAAGGACTCCTCTGTTTCCCCCCTCTCTGCCTGATTTTTTGTTGTTGTTCCCTTCCCCCACCCTGCTCTTTCTTGCTAAGCTGCAGTGAGTGTGGAAAATGCTTCCCCTTGGAAGTATATGAACCACGTACATAGGGTCCAGATGCTGTTCTGTTCTTTCACCTCTTCCCTGTCTGGCAAGCTCACTTGATTTGATTTGCTGCCATTCTGTATGTGTAAAGAGAAAGAGTTCCTTAAAATTTGCCTCTTGTTGGCACAACACAGGTGACACCACACTTGATAGATTTCTGGCATTAAATATAGTCTTATGGCATTTTAAAAAATAGTCTGGGGCATTAGCAAATATTGTCTTGTAAAATGCATGTTTATTTATAAGTCAGAGCTTAACCAGATGAAGAATATATAGTGCACCATACTAGGCATGTTTACTTGGAAGTCAGGCTGCATTGCACACCATGAATTTAAAGCATACCCCCCCATGCCAATAATCCTGGGAACAGGAATTTGTGAAGGTGCTAGAAATTGTAGCTCTGCTAGAAGAGAATAAAAAATTATTGGTTATATCCAACACTAGCTGCATTCACAGGGCAGTTTATTCTATTTTTTAAAATGTTTCCCTAACTGTTAATTTCCACATTACATTTGAGGTTTCATGTGATGTAAAAACCATTTCTGGAACTATAGGGGGATATAGCTCAGACTTAGTGGCTTTTACATCGTGTGAAAGCTCAAATAAAATTCAGAACTTAACAGGCAAAGAACATGTGTGAAAATGGAATAAACTGCCATGTGAACACAGCCGTTGTTTGTGAGCAAGGGGAATGAACTTCTGCTCATGTAATGAGACTTCACCTTCCTTCCCTCTGTAGCCCTCAATCCACCCTCAAAATCTGCTCTGGATGGCCACTAGGGTTGCATGGGAGAGAAGAGATGAAGTCCTATTGCAGATGCAGATGTACACCACCACAACATTGGATTGTGTCCTCCTTAAATAAACATAAGAATAATAATTGCAAATCCTGACTTGAGCAGGGCGGGGAGTTGGACCAGATGACATCCCAGGCCATTCTGACCCCATGACTGCCAAAGGAAAGTTTGAATAGAATATATGTTAGGTATCATTCAATGTCAAAGTACACCTCAAATACTATGCAGTATTTCCAAGTGGGCTCCTAATAGCCATGAATTCTGCAAGATTCCTTTGTTTAATTGCTTTTTCTAGGAATTTCTCTTACAAATTGTTGCAAAGGCTTACTTTTTCATTGCACTTTACCTTCATACATTCATACCAGTTTGTTGTTTTATCTCCCCTAGCCCTTGCAGGCCAGTTTTGACAGCTAGACAAAGCTGTCCACTTGTCAATCACTTGATGTAAATATGAATATCTGACAATCAGCTGATTAACCACAAATCAGCTGATTGAAAGTGCCTGTTTTGAGCAGTTTGGGGGTTCTGGAAGACCTGATAATTGACCATTTGTTGGATCTTCAGAACTCACCCCCCTTTTCAAAACTGTTTTGTGCAGTACTTCAAAGGGGACTTTACATATACCACCAATCAGCTAATAGGTGGTGCCTGTAAACACGCTGTCAGCCGAGCCAGGTTTTCCCCTGACTCATATATGACTTCAGGTGTAGGGCCAAAGTGGCCTGGAGAGCCAAATGAAGAGGCCTGGGAGGCCTAATTAGGCCTGCAGATGGGATGTTTGCCACCCCTGATAGAGAAGGTTATTCCTTGGCTAACATAAAGCCGTTATTACGATTCAAGACACTAGAGCTATGGAGTGCATACTCCTTCAAGCAAACCAAAGAGCATTGCTATTTCCAACAAAGAATCACGTGGAGCCACCCTTAGAGTTGTATCTTGTTCAACTCTGCACATAATGGAGCAATCTTGTTGAAACTAAGCTGCTGTGGGTCAGGTCTTGGCCCAGATTGGACACTACCTGGGAACCCTAGGTATGTCGCCTTGAGTTTGATGAAACAAAGGTGTAGTATAAATGAAATGAGAAAGCAAACTAGTCTTTTTCAAGATCTGTTCTAGGGAACTCCAGGCACTTATCAGGGGGAGGGTTAATTACAAGGACAATGGCAGACAAACTTCTCTGGAAGACAGCTTGCCCACCACCACTGTTCTTCCCCTGCAATGGGTAGATGTGGGGAAGTATTTGATGCATTTCAGTGCGCACACTCTCACTGAGATCTAGCAGCTGTTCTTCAGCAGACAAATTCATATGGAATTGGATATTTGAAAAGCACTGTTCTAAACTCATCTTTGGGAACGGTGATTCTCACAATTCATTGAATCCTTAACTTTTGTTTCCAGCTTCATTGAGTCACAAATACCGTACAGCTACAGCACAAAGGGGGAAAAAGTTTCAGAATCTGAAACTATAGACATATTCTGGGCACTCTCAGCAATGTTGTAAAGGGGTTAATTTAGCATTGACCAATGTTGAAACACATTTGCCATCTTTATTTAGATACCGGTAATATGGAGCTGTCTCTCCCTGCTAGTCTATTAAGATTAAGTAAACTGTTTCTCATCATTAGTGTGTCTAATGACAAGAGAGACAGAGCTGAACAGGCAACACCTTCTCTTACTGTGCAATCCAGCGAGGTCATTTTCTCATGTTTCAGATCCTCACCTGCAACAGAAAACCCCTAATTCCCCTACCTTTGCTGAGTGGACATCATCTTTTGAGCCCTCAACTGACTCATCGGAAGGGGGGGGGGAGTGAGCTGGGTGATGTATGTTGCCACAAAAAGGGCTTATGTTTTACTAGCTGATGTCAAACTGTTGGTTCCTAGTCCCAGAAGTGCCATGCCCAGTTTAGTTAATAACAGATTGTCAAATAAAGCAATAAATCTTCTTGCTCAATGACTTCTGTGCAGCTTCCTCACATCCCCATTAATTCTTCATGATGAGTGAAGCTTTCTGAACCCATGCTACCTCCAGGGACCACCAGAGGCATGCCAGCACCATGGAGACATATGTGAATACACTGAAGCAGCATTACTTTCACAGCACTTTGTGTCAATGATGAAAATCCTGACAACACAGAAGTGTATAATATAGTTCCAGAGAAATTTTAGGTCCATTACCACCAGTTTGGACTTGTATTACCTTCACGACAGCCCTGCAATGGTTTAACAATTTCAATTATTTTTTTAATGATGTTGTTGTTGTTTAGTCGTTTAGTCGTGTCCGACTCTTCGTGACCCCATGGACCAGCGCACGCCAGGCACTCCTGTCTTGCACTGCCTCCCGCAGTTTGGTCAAACTCATGTTCGTAGCTTCGAGAACACTGTCCAACCATCTCGTCCTCTGTCGTCCCCTTCTCCTAGTGCTCTCAATCTTTCCCAACATCAGGGTCTTTTCCAAGGATTCTTCTCTTCTCATGAGGTGGCCAAAGTATTGGAGCCTCAGCTTCACGATCTGTCCTTCCAGGGAGCACTCAGGGCTGATTTCCTTAATTTTTTAATGATGAATTTAATGATTTTTTAATGATGAATTTAATGATGAATTTAATTTTTAATGATGAATTTAATGATGAATTTAATGATGAATTTTTAATGATGAGGAGTGGATAATTTGTGTATTCGTATAATTTGACTTCCAGTACTAAATCCACTGGGCCACATTGTCCTTTCAAAGTGGCACACTATCCTTTGCACATATTGCAATTTTATATTCTGCATGAAGATCTTGTAATAGGCAAGTGGGAAAGGAAGATGGACGAAGAAAGTAATACAAAATATATTTGCTTGCACATATCTTTGGTAATACTGCCGCACAGAGCTAGCAAAACCTCCACTGAAAGAAGCAAAGCCTAATTACAGCCCCCAGCATCATATTAGGCTGGTGAGGGTCAACATCTACTGAGAAACAGTCTGAGCCCACCTTCTTAGAGAAGACCCTGTCCAAGGATGCCATATCAAGGGACTCAATGATCCTCCAAAAGGATCCTCCAGCACCTTTACCTTTTACACTGGCTTCTGATCCTCCAGCCCAAGACCACAGTAGCAGTGGTGACAATGGACCTACGCTTTTTTGATTGGGTGGGTGGACAAGTTAAATAGATTTTCTCAACTATGAAGATACAGAATGTTCATTCTGTTTATCAGGTGAATTGGGATGGAGATGCTAAAATTATGCATGGCTCAATTTCACGTCAAAGTGCAAGTAGATCAATTTGCACGTCAAAGTGCAAGTAGATAAATAGGTACCACTACAGCGGGAAGGTAAACAGCCTTTCCGTGTGCTGCTCTGGTTCGCCAGAAGCAGCTTTGTCGTGCTGGCCACATGACCCGGAAGCTGTATGCCGGCTCCCTCGGCCAATAAAGCGAGATGAGCGCCGCAACCCCAGAATCGGTCACAACTGGACCTAATGGTCAGGGGTCCCTTTACCCTTTTACAATTTCATGCAGCCCTTGGTCTAATCTCATGTTGGTGACACAAGGAATTGGGACATGGGAGAAAGAGGGGGAGAGAAAGGAGTGGCAGGGAGGAAGAGAGGGGAGGCTTCCCCCACTTTTGCCTCCACTCCTGCCTACGTTTGACTCCAAAGCTTCCCATTGCCAGTATGCAACCCCTGACAGATTGCCTCCAAGGGAATGAGGCTCTTGACAGAAGATAGCTCTTAGCAAAATGTGGCCCTTGATTTAAATGAATAAACAAACAGCTATTCCCAGGATGGAACAGGCCAATTCCATGCCTCTTACTCTCCAACCTTCTGAACGGTGAAGCCGTCTTCTTAGAGTGGGTTGGAAGAGAAGACCAGCAAAATAGTCTCAGGTGTTCTCAGGAGCAGCCTGATCTAATAGTCAACTCTCATCTCTCAATTAAGATATTTTGGCTGCTTTGCTGAATATGAAATCATAGTTTCCAAGGTCTGCATCTTCTTTAGAGGCTCCTGTGCTCACAGTGTTGGAATATTCCGCTCACCAGATTCCAGTTAAAATGCTGGGGTTATACACAACATTTCAATTCCTGCAAATGTTAGCTGCAACCCTAGAATTGGTTAGAAATTATCCTGAATACATATGTTGCCAAAGTTAAGCACTTTATAGTACAAAATGCAATTGTAAGGAAGCAGGTCCTATAGTTTGTTTGTTTGTTTGTTTGTTTGTCTGTCTAACCTACCTTTTTATAATGTAACCGTGGTGGTTGAACTGAGTCGAAGGTACTTCAAAGGAAACATGCTTAGGATGACACATTGCAGTTCTTCATTTCAGTGAAAGTGTTCAACATAAGCAATTATCTCTTCCACTTAATTAATGGGACTTAAATGTGTTTATTTTGCAGGGCTTAGGAACACAAACACAGGAACAAAATAATTCCCAAACAGTGGGGGGGGGAGGGAACCCCCAACTTTTACTATCTCTCCTTGTTAATTCATAGTATGTCTCTTCTTCGAGGCACCTTCTGTTTCTTGCATTTGGAATGTATCATAATAATTTTATTCCTATCAAATCTTATTATATTTGCATAAAATAAGAATGATGTAGGTCTGCCAAACATTTGTGTTGCTGGATTACGGGTCCCCCCCCCCCATTGCTATCCAAGCTTTCGAATCACTGTGGAACATAAAGGGTGGAAAGGAGGAAGTGTAGCAAAGGCTTATGGCTGTCTGTGGCATAAAAGTGGATTATAATGTCATTCGCTAACTGACAGATCATTTAGTGTCCTGGAAGAGTCTGTTTTCACACTGCTGACATTTTCACAAGGGAATTTCAGGAAGGCTTCTTATTGTCAGAGCTATTTTTCACCCAATTTGTTTCCAAATGATGTCTAACCTGAGGTCTCCCCCTTGAGAAGGATTTAAGCAATGATTAATGAGAAGTGTTTGGCCAGGCCCACCTGGGGAATGGCCCATCTGCAAACTCAGGTAAGATGGAGCTGCCTACAAGGCGTCAGCTTGCGAATGGCAGGCTGTTTCCCATGGCTTTAGGCATTGTTCACAGCAAATGCAAGATGTTCACTGTTAGCATTGCTGTGATTCATAAAAAGGAACCAGAGATAAATGCCATTCATTCTGTCTTGAAGTTTTGTAGGTGCAGTTCCTATGTATTTCTCATAGGATTGTTCAATGTGTATTGATAGAGAGCATTTATAACTGCTTGTGGGTTAAATAGATGGTAACCTCTCATTGCTATCCACTTATTCAAAGTGTTATTCACCCACTGTTACTATTACTATCACACAAACTTTAATAACAGTAAACGTGGGTCATTCTCAGAGGCCCATGGGAGCTCAGATACAGAAGTTGTCCTGACTTGTTCCTTACTTTGAAACATAAGCCAAGATCATTCTAAAGGAACATAGGACTCTGCCTTATGCCAGGTCAGGTTCTTTGTCTACCTAGGCTAGTAAAGTTGTTAGCACCTCTACGGAGGTCTTGAAGGCTCAAGTATCGTGTTTTGCTAATCAGAATCAGACTGGATCTTAGCAGGTCAATGAATATAGTCTAAACACAGCCTTTCTCAATCTTGGGTCCCCAGACTACAACTCCTATCAACCCTAGCTAGCAGGACCAGTGATCAGGGATGATGTGAGTTATAGTCCAGCAACTTCTGCACTATAGGCTAGTAACAAGTTGGAAAAGGCTAGTAACAGGAGAGGACACCGATTCCCACTGTATCTAGGTCATGAGAGTAAGCAGGGTAGAGCAACTGCTCCCCATTGCCCAGTTTCCAGGAGCTGCCTGGCATTTGCCTATCTGTTCAGGGTTCTTGCAAATTCAGGATCACTGACCAATGGGTAGACCAAACCAGCCATTGAGTGGATGAAGCAAAGACGGTTCCATAATTTTAAAACAAAATCCAGGAAAGGCATTAAAGTGCAGACCACCTAGGGTAGAAAAGCTAATTTTGTACAAGTCATAATAACAAAAGAAGAGGCCTGCTGGATCAGACTAAAGGTTAATCTGGAGCAATTTCCTTCTTTTAACAGGGACCAACTGTTTAAGCAATGGTGGGAAATGGAATCTGCAACATCTTACAGCCCCATACATGCATGTATGTATGTACAGTATGTGTGAATGTGGGCTAACATTTTCAGGTTTAAGGGCAGCATTCACCATTGGCCAATTCCGGGGGTCTGCATGCCACTGGAAGGTATGGTCACCCCACATTCACACATACTGTACATACATGCACACACACACACACACACACACACACACACACACAACTACTCTCTTATCAAAGGATTGATCTGATGACAGGGAAGGAGAGATTTGCATCCAAGTGCTTGGCTGCATCAAGAGCTTTGAACATCTCCATCCGCCTCAGAGCCATGTCAGTGGGGTATTGAGAGGGTAGAAAAAAATGCTGGTTGGGAGGGGGGGTGCTGAATCAGGCCCATGGGCCAGGGAATTAGCTACCCTTGTTATACAGCAAAACAAAACGAATCCAACTGCCTACAAATATAACAGTTTCTTTGTAGAGAATACTTTGGATAGATAAAGAGCAAGTATCTAGAAGAGGAAGTATTTTAGACTGAGAGAACTTTTTTCCCTTGGAAATTTCCAGCAGCAGCCCACCCCCATGCCAAGTTTGCAGCATTGACTATGGATCCAAATGTTTTCCCTTGCAGTATTCGGCTTATCACAGGGTGTATATGATGGCAATTGTGTTTTTGGTTTTTTTAACCAACTGTTGTGAAAAAGAAATGCCTTCACTTTGTGTACGAAACACATCACGCAAAGCAATCTCACACTTTCTTTAACTACTTCTGTTGCCAGCAACATGTTTACCATGATTTAGATGTCTATTATACGCATGAATGGCTTGTCTACTTAATTTCATCAAAAAAATGAACCCTCATAAGAGGCACAGATGCTGGTATGATGGTAATCAAATTAGTTTTTGGACAGGTTTATGGCCACTTGCTGTCAGTTAAGCTCTTTTTGGCTATCTTCACTCTTAATACAGTTTTGATGGTGATTAATGGCTCCATTAATACACTGTTTTTGCTGTGATAGACACAACATTATGGTGTTGTTGACCGCAGATGATCATAACATTCTGTAAAATCTAGTTCTCAAACACATTAGTCATATCTAATGTGGAGATGTCAGAAGGTATGCTGCAAGCTCAATATATGTGGGAATTGTCCAGGTGGCCTAAAAAATATAGGCATAGAGCCCTAGACCCTTAAATTATGGCCATGACTGCAACAAAAGCAGGAATGATCCCATATACCTCAGTCCTCACAAAAAGCAAGGCTTCAGCAGAACTTACTTGCAAGTAAGTGGATGTAAGGATTATATTCCTAGTCATATTTACTTGGAAGCCAGTATATAATGACTAGGACTGGGCTGTAAGGATGAAATCCTTATGCTGTTTGGGGAGTTATTGTGTCAGGTGCCCAAGTACGGTAATCTCCAAATTCTATAGCGTGAATAGAGATTCAACAGGACCACTTGGAAACGTCCTGAGAATTAGGAATCTCTCTAATTCCACCAGCCTCTAGGAGTAAACCATCTTAACAAACTCCCCGCCCTTGAAGATCAGGTGCTGCAAGCATAAGCCACACCAGGAAATGGTTTGTCCATGACATATACAGGGAAATTCATACTGGGAAAGTCCCATGGTTGTCATGACAGCCATGAAGTCCTGAGCTAACCTAAAAGGAGTTTCTAAAACCCAGGTCCAAGATCACCTCTGACATACCAAGTAAAGAGATGGCTGGACTGCAAGGCTAGGCAGTATACCAGCAGAATCACCCATCTGTCCCTAGATTGCAACATAAGAGACAAGACCTGACTTCTTGAGTCTCCTGGTGGCCAATCCCTTTGATGCTAGAGCCTACGTTCGAGTTGTATTGAAAACATAGGCAGAACGTGTGGAAGAAATCCACTCCTCCCATCTCATACATAAAGGTCTCCATAATGCATACCGTAATTAAAATCATGTTTAACATTACATGTAGTTTGGCCCTTAGGTGCTGCTATTAAAATATGTGTGTCTTCTGTGCAAATAGTGTCTGTGCAAATAGTATTGCAACTCAGTGTAATATACCATGAGAGGAGTCAGAGAAGGAGGAAATGCAAAGTACAGTATCAGCATTCAGAGAGGATGTGCATATAAACAGAAGTGTGTGAGAATGCAAGAATGCTTGGTGGTGGTGGTTCAGAGTAGTGAATTGCCCACAAAACCAGGAAACACTATGACAGAGAGAGAAAAGAGGGCAATATTCCAAGTGCTTGAAATAAACTTTGTTTCGGACTTGATACGTTTTGGAACAATTCCTTCCTTAGGTGCATATTTTTAGCAGGGACTTGTCCTGTGCATTTGATGGCAATTGCTAAAAACATGCCCTCAAGAAAGGATTTGTTCCAAAATGCTTCAAACCTAGAATCAATTTAATTTAAATACTTGGAATTTCCCCCTCTTTCTCCCTGCCCCTTTTAAAGGAAGTTCAAGCATTTTAATAAATTCAGACAAGTCTTTACTTTAAATCCCTTGTCCAAATGTAAATATTGGTGGTGATTAAAGTTATTAGCATAACATTAATAATGAATTTATTCATTCACATTTCACTGAAACCCCCCTCCCACTCGCTGCTTTAGAAACATTATGTAAATGTTTAGTTTAGATTTCAGCAAATGCCTATTTCTACCTGGGTGGTCATCAAGAAAGCTGCATAACTATCTGATAACATACTTTCTGACTACAGTAGTTCAATAGTTATCCCAAGCTCTGAGTTTCTTTTCTTTCTTTTTTGTTTCTAATACTGATTTTACTAATCTGGCTAATAAAAGAGCCAAATATTGAACTATAATCTGTCAACTGAAGATCAACAGAAACTTCAAAGTATCATGGCATGTGTCCAATACAATGGAGGATTGTGGTGGGTCTACCCATTTTCTCTAAACCTATTAATTTATTATAATTCCTTTCAAATATTTAAGTATGATCCCATCTGCCTACTATATCCTGGCAACTTCCCTGACAGATCTTACCTCATCATTAGAGGAAAGCTCGTTATGAGAACAATTACCAAAGCGTTCTATGCCCTACATATACAAGACATAAGGTGAGGGCAGAGAACGTGTTTCATTTTCTATTTTTATCTGGGTGTGTGTGTGTAATCTTTAATCAATTTTAGGGCTGTGAACAAAGAAGAATGAAAGATAGGATAAAACAGAGAAAAGGAATCGGGGAAAACAATGACAAATTTTAGCCAGTGTGCCAAAAACAACCCTGCATGGAAATAAGATCATATGTGCATATATGTGCACGTCATAGCTGCCAAGTTTTCCCTTTTCTCGCGAGGAAGCCTATTCAGCATAAGGGAAAATCCCTTTAAAAAAGGGATAACTTGGCAGCTATGGTGCACGTACACACACACACACACTTCACCATAAAAAGGTAAAGGGACCCCTGACCATTAGGTCCAGTCGCGAATAACTCTGGGGTTGCGGCGCTCATCTCGCTTTATTGGCCAAGGGAGCCAGCATGACTAAGCCACTTCTGGTGAACCAGAGCAGTGCACGGAAACGCCATTTACCTTCCCGCTGGAGTGGTACCTATTTATCTACTTGCACTTTGATGTGCTTTCGAACTGCAGGAGCAGGGAGTGAGCAATGGGAGCTCACCCCATCGCGGGGATTCGAACCCTGGGCTCTGTGCTTTAGACCACAGCGTCACCCGCGTCCCTACACTTCACCATACTTGATGTTACAATAATCTCTCCCAGCTGCTCAGTTCAAGCTGCAATATACTTTAGATTGCTTCTGTATGCAGTTTCAGGTGATCTATAAGACCACATGGAAAACAATATAATTAAAAACAAGTAACATGTCACAAGGCAGCGGCTGTTGTTATTTCCAATATATATTCTGAGGTTGGAATCTACTTTTCAGTATAAATGTTATCATTTAAGTAGCAAGGAATGTAAATTTGCCTCTTCAGCACTGTAAGTAGCTGTGGTGGAAACATCAAAGCCCCCCCCCAAAGAAAAAAACACACACACACATACAATTCTGTATTTGTGAGCACATGCAGAAAGTTCTCTCTCTGCATATAATTTTGTTGACTCACAGCCACAGGTAAATTGATGCACCTTAGAAGAAGCTCCTCCCATCTTGTTACCATAAGAAAGTGTGGTGCTTCACAGTGAATGAACAACCCATAACACTTGCTGTCTGAAACAATGTTTAAGAATCACTGTTTTAAAACCAAATTCTATTGCATATGAAATGAACCTGGTCAATGTGAACATTTGCAGTCAGCTGCAACATACATATGTACATATATCACATCCAGATATATGTCATTTGCATTTGCAGTCAGCTGCAACATACATATGTACATATATCATATCCAGATGTTTTGGACTACAATTCCCATCATCCCTGACCACTGGTTCTCTTAGCTGGGATCATGGGAGTTGTAGGCCAAAACATCTGGAGGGCCGCAGTTTGGGATGCCTGTCATATACCATGTTATGATAAAGTCTTACCAGGGCCAGCTCGCCCATTGGCTCTAGTGGTGCGGGGCGCCAGGGCGCCTGAGCGCTGAGGAGCGCCCCAGCAAGTGGAGGAGCTGCACGGCGGCCTCCCTTTTTCCTCCTCTGAGTCTTGCACGCCCGCCACTAGGACCCTGTTCCACTCTGCAGCGCCAGGGTCACCCCGGCGCTGCGTTTCATTGGTAGAGGCGACGCCACATGGCAGCAGCTCTACCAATGAAATGAAATGCCCTGTTGGTGCAAGGAAACGGCCGGGAGGCCTCCTGGCACTGCCCAGACCCACCCGGGCCCTGCGGCCCACCCATGGACCCAGAAAGCGCTGGAGTCGCAGGAGACGGCCGGGAAGGCCCCGGCGCAGCCCGGGCCCACCCAGGCACCCCGCGCAGAACAGCGGTGCCCCCTCCCCCACTCAATCTGGCATCTCCGCCCCCACGGGAGACAGACAGGGCCATGAGAAGCCGTCGGGCGGCCTCCGGCACAGCGTAGCCCTGCTGTGAGGTGCTCTCCCCGCTGGCTCCATGGCGCGCCCATCTGGCCTCCGCTGCCGGCAGGAGGGCTCCGGGAAGCCCCAAGGCCTTCCGGTGCAAGCGCCTCCAGGGAAGGAAAGAGCTTTCCTTGTTCCTTTTTTTTTAAAAAAAAGGGGTGGGGGTGGGGGGGGTGGGCGCCTGAGGGATCCCTGCACCAGGGCGCCCGATGAGCTTAAGATGGCCCTGAGTCCTACAATTAAAACTAGGTGTGTGCATTGGATTCGTCTGAATCCCAAGTCAAAGTGGGGTGACTTGAAGGGATTTGGGCTTGTCAGAGGTGAAGGAAGATCTGTATGTGGTGGCCAGAGTCAAACGGGGAAACCCCTCAAGTGCTTTGTGGATTCAGATGCCAAAGAAAAGCTGCAGACAAGCATCTACTGAAAGCAAAACTAAATGTCTCTCAGCTTACCATATAAGGAAAATGCCAGGATGGGCAGCCACCAGCCTAGCAAGAGGGTAGAGGGAGAGCTCTGCTGTAACTGACAGTCACAGATGATGTAATTAAAGGGAACGGCTTTATCTGAAAAGTTATCCCTTTTAGTTCTCTCCCCGAAAAGAAATTCATTTAAAATGAGCCCAGCCCCCAAGCCCCCAAAACAATCTGTATTTTATTTACCTTTTTAAAAGTCTTACTTTTTGCTGTATTCGTATGTTTTTATAATTATTTTTCCCCTGGCTACAACTTACATTAGCATCTTAGGTTCCCCCCTATACATGTATGTATTAAGCGGTATATAAATTTAGCAAGTAAGTAAACAAAGTATAAATCTTAGCAGGATCTGGGCAACCAGGGCCCAGTATGCTAATTCAGGATTGCTCCCTCTAGCCCCCTTTCTTTGCTGTTTGAAGATTGTTTAAAAATATCTAGTATGTTCTCCATGATGTCTAGCCCTCCTCGGATGTAATGCCCCTCACATGATGAGGAGGAGAATGGCAATGAGCCCAATGGTCCCACGCTCGTCACTTCCTAGTTTCCTTCCCTTCTGTCTTCCATATAGGGGGTTGAATGTCTGCAGCGAATGACTTTCTCTACCTGTGTGATTTAGAACCTTGGTTATGCATGGTTCTCAATTGTGCGGGAACTGTATTTATTTATTTATACATTTATAGAATCATAGAGTTGGAAGAGACCACAAGGGCCATCCAGTCCAACCCCCTGCCAAGCAGGAAACACCATCAAAGCATTCTTGACATATGCCTGTCAAGCCTCTGCTTAAAGACCTCCAAAGAAGGAGACTCCACCGCACTCCTTGGTAGCAAATTCCACTGCCGAACAGCTCTTACTATCAGGAAGTTCTTCCTAATGTTTAGGTGGAATCTTATTTCTTGTAGTTTGAATCCATTGCTCTGTGTCCGCTTCTCTGGAGCAGCAGAAAACAACCTTTCTCCCTCCTCTATATGACATCCTTTTATATATTTGAACATGGCTATCATATCACCCCTTAACCTTCTCTTCTCCAGGCTAAACATACCCAGCTCCCTAAGCCGTTCCTCATAAGGCATCATTTCCAGGCCTTTGACCATTTTGGTTGCCCTCTTCTGGACACGTTCTAGCTTGTCAGTATCCTTCTTGAACTGTGGTGCCCAGAACTGACACAGTACTCCAGGTGAGGTCTGACTAGAGCAGAATACAGTGGTGCTATTACTTCCCTTGATCTAGATGCTATACTCCTATTGATGCAGCCCAGAATTGCATTGGCTTTTTTAGCTGCTGCATCACACTGTTGACTCACTGTTGGCTCTCAAGCCAGGTGTCCCCCATCCTGTATTTGTGCCTTTCATTTTTTTTGCCCAAGTGTAGTAGTCCTTTACATTTATATCCCACCTTTCCCCCAAGGAGCTCAAGCAGGTGACCTCCATAGTTCTCCTCCTTCCCATTTTATCTTCACAACAAGTAGCTACTGGAAGAGCAGAAATCAGAAAGGAGGAAGAAGAGGTTGCCGGTGTCTCTCTATCTACTACCCTGCAGTGGTTCAGGTAGCTTACTGCAAGCATTTGTTGCTTTACTTCCAACACTCTGAACACTATTTTGGACTTTGTTAGTTGGGGAGAGAGTATGCAAAAGAGATCTGGTTACAAAATCACACGAGCTTCAACCAAGTAAAGGGGTTTCTTTTAATGAGAAATAAAACCAATAGGAAGGAGCCTCCTATATTTTGTATCGGGATTCATTTCCAACACAAACTGCCATCAACTATGCATCAAGTGTAATGTGTGATTAAATCTGTGTATTTTGGAAAGTGCATTTGATTTGGGTCAAACCCTGTAAAATAATACTAGATTTTTACGCAAAAGCGCACAAGTTCCAAGCATGCACCTTTATGATGTTTCCCTTAGGGAAACCTTGCTGTGTCCTAGGGTCAAAAAGTTGCCCAGAATTGCTCTGTAGGTCATTGGGATTTTCTTCCAAGAAAACACATTTAGGATTGGGCCACAAATTGCTGTCCTTCGTAACCAACCATGTAAATGTATTGTGTATGTTGCAGAAGCAGTAGGGGGAGAGGGATCAAATTGCCTGTGAATACAAAAGATTTCACTTCTGGCACCTCAGTGATTAGTTTTTGCATCTTCTATTGTTACTCCTGTTCATCTGTAATATGTATAGTGATTGTTTGCAGCCTGGCAACAGAATGAAGAAGTGAGGAGGGTGGGAAAACCATAGCCCCTTGTTAGCTGCAACCCAAACTTCAAAGGCTTTGGGGGCACCGAGCAGACAGGTTTAAAGCAGGCATGAAAACAAAAGGGGCCACTTCCATCCAGACTGAAGCCAGGGTGAGTTCTTGGTTTACTTTGTTTGTTTGTTTTAAAGCAAAACTTCTGGCAATGGGTAAGATATATTCTGTCCATGGTTGTATGCCCTCTCAGTTCTGCATCAGATGGAAATATGGGCATTTACAGCACCATAAATCAAGGATTAAACCATACATGAGCAGCTGGCCCATGTGCTAATAACTATAATTATTAATCATGTCAATTTCACACCCTTCAAATTTACGCTATGTGCTTTCTGCAGGAAAGCCATCCTTGGCACCGTGAGCTGTTTATGGTATGAAAATATGATGTGCTGATGTTCTTGGATAATTGCTCCATCACCCTGAAATTGGGTGGTGGGGTACCCAGTGCCCAACAATAGAGGGAGGGGTTTCCCCCTTGCTATCCAGTATGCATCATTGTCACACATGTGCCATTGTTGCCAAAGTCAGTGAAATACTTTCGATGTTTGTCCCAGGCTTTTTACCACTTAGTCATCCTTATTTTACTCTTATCCCTTTTGGAGATCTACTTTGATGTTGCTGTGGCATCATTTGGAAAGTGCCAGGCATAAAAGTAGTATTAAGTCATTGTTGTTGTTGCTGCTGGCAGCGGTGTTTTAAGTTGAGGGGTCTGAAAAATATGTCTGAAAACAACAACAGCCCCACTATCTTTCTGTCTGAAAGACAATGTGCCAAACAGAGCCATTAGCCATACACAAACACACACACACACATTATATTGCACAGTTGAATTCAGAAGAAAAATAACTTGACAGTGATGCTTCTTCCTACATAAGGGTTTTTATCTTTCTTTTTTACAATGACATTGGCAAACACTATTTGGCGATAAAGCAAACAACTTCTAGAGGGAATGATCCAATTATTAATTTTTAACCATAGCTTTCCTTAACAACAGAAGGCTTTTGGAAACTAACCATGATGTTAACTTGACACTGCAATGCCTGCTCACCACCTACCATCCTGAAAAAGTGCACAGGACACTTCCCACTTATTTTCTGAAGCTGGCACGGCCCCCATCGGGCAGTATCTAAATTACTCCTGCTGACTTTACAGCTGCTCCATTCCAATGACCCCCAGAAGGATGTGGGAATTGTTAGATGAAATTTCTATTAATCAACCACAAACAGACTATTACCATTTCACACTTTGCTTCCATCATTTCACACATTTAATGAATATGAAGGTCTGTTCTTCGATCCAAAGAAACATTTACAATGGGAGAGGGAGGGGGAATTAGGAAGAATATAAGTTAGAAAACAATAGAGATCAGATGGCAACAAGTGTCACTGCTAAAGTATTCCTGAAACTGCCCAGTCAGTATCAAAGGATGAAATCTGGTGTCCTGATGGCAAGCGGGCAGATGGAGCAGAGTATAAATGCCCACGTACTACGTTTTCAATTTTTTTTATATAAAAAAAATTCTCCTCTTGTTTGTACTTCTCTGGCACAATGAGCTAGAGGTTGCTCCACACACTGTCTGAAACATGGGGGTCCAGCTAGAGAAAGTATGAATAAAAGTAATGATACTTCCATACTAGGGTCTCTTGGTCCAATTTATTTTCCCCAGAGGATTAAATATGCCCCCATAACAAGGAGAGCCAGTGTGGTGTAGTGGTTAAGAGCGGTGGACTCGTAATCTGGGGAACCAGGTTCGCGTCTCCACTCCTCCACATGCAGCTGCTGGGTGACCTTGGGCTAGTCACACTTCTCTGAAGTCTCTCAGAGTGTTTGTTGTTGGGGAGGAAGGGAAAGGAGAATGTTAGCCGCTTTGAGACTCCTTCGGGTAGTGATAAAACGGGATATCAAATCCAAACTACTCTTCTTCTTCTTCTTCTTCTTCTTCTTCTTCTTCTTCTTCTTCTTCTTCTTCTTCTTCTTCTTCTTCTTCTTCTTCTCCTCCTCCTCCTCCTCCTCCTCCTCCTCCTCCTCCTCCTTTTTCTTCTTCTTCTTCTTCTTCTTCTTCTTCTTCTTCTTCTTCTTCTTCTTCTTCTTCTTCTTCTTCTTCTTCTTCTTCTTCTTCTTCTTCTTCTTCTTCTTCCCATTGCTGGATCCCTGAAGTTACTCAATAAAAGTCACACACTTATTATTTATTAAATCTGTGACTCTCCCTTCCTCCCAACCTGGAAATTACTGGTAATATAAGGCTGCCATCCTAAGCACACTTTATAGAAAGTTCACTCCTTCAAGTGGCCTATGCCCAGTAAGGCAGCCTCTAAGTAATTTTACTTTTAATAATAATAATAATAATAAAACTCATTCAAACCATGAACATGTTTAGAATGGGAGTGTTAATGCGAAACAGGCTGCATTCCAAAAACTGTTTTTTGACTAATAGTATAGCTGAGTCCCAGATGTCTCTGAAAAGCCCGTAGCAGGATACTTGAGCATTTGGGTATAGTATAGCACATGGGTAGGCAAACTAAGGCTTAGGGGCTGGATCCGGCCCAATCGCCTTCTAAATCCGGCCTGTGGATGATCCGGGAATCAGCGTGTTTTTACATGAGTAGAATGTGCCCTTTTATTTAAAATGAAATAAAAATGCTGAAAAAGTTTGCTGACCCCTGGTATAGCATCATTTGAGCCTGAAACTTCTGTGGTTTTGTTCCTCTTCCTGGAACTCTTTTCATCTTGTTTGCATCATTTTGAAATATTACACAGCCCCTGGATACCTGCTAACAGCAAAGCTCCTTGAATGACTTCACACTTTGATAAGGAAATGCTTTCTCTTCTGTTGCAACGATTTACTATGACATTTCAGCATACTGTACTTTGTTTCAGGCTTCTCGTGGCTGGCTTGTCAGTTGGCAATTATAGGTCCTCACCTGAGGTACAAACTAGATGGCAAAGCAGAACTCCCAATCTCTTTAAATTCTGATAAAAAATCCGTTGACAGGCTGTACCATTTTTTGGGGGGGGGGGGAGTGGGAACAGAAGTGGATGAAATACGCAAGCAAGTTCACATCTTCTGGGTGCACGAAACCTGGCAAATCTCCAAAGAATAATTGCATTGGTTTCCCAATAATGACAGTTTGGTTCTTTGAGGATGCTACATTCTGCAACTCTTGCACAACATTGATCTAAGGAAGTGGGGAATAAATATTGAGGACCGCCTTCATTCCAGGAGAAGAAAAGAGGTAGTGTGGAGTGACTGGAGAGATTAGGTGATGAGGTAGGGTCTGGTGTAAACTGTTCTGAAGACACACAGTACGTAGATACCGGTAAGAGAGTGAAGCTGTTGCTAAGATCCAAGGCAGTTAAGAGTAAAATGGGATTCTGTGGGACTTGGAGAGTGAGGGATTTTGAAGCTTTCCTGTTAAATTACGAACATTGCCATATTATGGTGCTACTTCCTCATTTCTGCAAGCGTATCTTCCATGACATGTAGGGTTGACTCTTATACTCCCAAAACTCCAGTTCCTTTTAACAGCTGCACAACGTGGGGGGGGGGGGTTAGAGGAGTCAACGGGTGATGTTTTCCGATTACTACATCTCAGAAACCTTTACCTGTTGATTTTCTGATTACTGTGTAGATAAATGCTGCTCCTTCCAAAGCTGACAACCAAATCAGCCCTACTTCTGCAAGCAGCAGGAAATCATCCCTCAGAAAACAATCAATTTTAGCAGCATATAGAAAATATAATTAATGCAGTCACTAAGCAAAAAGTACAAACAATCTCAAGGGGTTCATTCCTAAATGCAACCCACTTTGGTATTCATTTTTTGAAAAAGAAAGCAGGTGTATTAATTATTTTAATAATTAAAGTAAGATACCTATGTTGAAGTCATTCCCACTGAAATCAACATGGTTTCCCAGTAACACCACATGCTCACCATACATTTAAAGCACCTGTATGCCACTTTAAGAGTCATACTTTCCTCCAAAGAATCCTAGGAGCTGTAGTTTGTGCTGGGAATTGTAGCTGTTTGAGAGGTTTTGTAATCCAAGGTTTATCTACTCAGATCTAAGTTCTCTTGAGTTCAGTGGGGCTTACTCGCAGGTGAGTGGGTAAGATATTTCATGTATGAAAATGTCCACAATGTTTGGGAAGGGCACTGAATACCACAATTGTAATAGATGCTGACTTACAACTTTTGTCAAATTACGAGACTCAATTTAGAGTAATTTTGACACATAACCATTTGTATTAATTGACAGCACGGCTCTGATGCATACATTGTCATTTCATGTGTCCTATAGACTTTTCAGCCATTCCCCCCACTCTTTCATTGAAAAGATTAATGCATTATGCACTACTTAATATATGAGATCCCTGGCATTTAAACATCCCTCGGGTGCATAAGCAATTACTATTGTAATCAAAGCTTCCCTCTGCTTTACACTTCTCCTTTGATTTAAGATCAGTCGCATCCTTTATTGTGCTGCCCCTCCTGTCAGATCAACCTGGACGGCAGGAAGCCTGTTTGAAAAAACTCCCAAATTATGGTCTTAGGCTTTGTAAACTGCAGCTGAAGTCCAGAAAAACCAAACTTGGATACCAGTGGTCCAGAATCATGAAGTCCATTGCTGGCTACCTGTGCTCTAATTCATTTAAGGTATTTCAACCCATAAGAGAGGCCTTCCTTAAGAGGCCTTCTCATGCTGGTGTGTTTGTTTATTTTTATTTACTTCTTGCTTCTTATTTCTTATTGTATTTTGTGTTCTCACTTTGTCCTCATATGTTGTGAACCGCCCTGTAATCTTTGGATGAAGGGTATTATTATTATTATTATTATTATTATTATTATTATTATTCAGTTTGCTGGGTTTGCATGATGGACCATGGGTTTCAGACTCAGTACAGCAATTTTATGGATGTGCATTTTAAAGGATGAAGTACTGTCTCTCTCTTCAAAGTAGTAAACAAAACCCACAATCCCCAAGGAAGGAGAATGATCCAAGGTTAAGAGCTGTGTTCTTTCTACTACCAACAATGGAGAAACTCAAAACAAAATTTGTTTGCATAGTTGTTGTTATTCTAAATGCTGGTCTCTATTTGTGTCCCCCCCCCCAAAAAAGTCAATTTCTAAGCTTTCAACAACAACAACAAAAATTGCTGGCCCCACTGATTTCATAATAATCAAGTGATGTGTAAGATGCTTCTAGAGAGTCTGAAATGTATTGGACATAGCAGATCAAGCCATTTTCCACCTATTGGATGTTGTGTACAATTTCTGGGGCAGGAAAGAAACCATGAGAGAGCAATTCTACAGTCAGATGACTTTCCTCCAAAGAAGCAGGCTCGCTGCAATAGGTGTATATAATGCAATTCAGTAAATTCAGCCTCTGAGGAGTAGGGGGACGGGGGAGGGGGTGGAACAAAGCTGCTTCTTTTGAAGATGATTCTATCAGACTAAAAAAAATACAGGAGAAAAGCACAGCTTCTTTCAGCTGTCCCCTTTTGTGCATTTTCCCATACGAAACTATGTTACCACCGCTGCTCTGCACTTTGTTATTATGACAGGAAAAAATGAATTTCTAATGAGGTATCTGTACCAGCTGCAAGCACCTTGTGGATCTCCATGGACCATAAGCACAGTCAGATGTATTTTCTGAATGCAAAAAAAGGCCTCAAGGAGGAAGGTCAATTGTACACACACATTTCCTGCGAGAAGCTCTTTTGTGCTCTGAGTCAAACTCTTAAGATTTTCCACCCCTCCCCTTCTCCTCAAATATGGAAATTCTTTACTTTATTCCCAGAGCGAAACACCCCAAAACAGATTGGGGCATGAGAGAGTGTTGCTAGGATCCCGGGGGCAGCACTTCAATAATAGGCCTGAAAAGTAAAAGGCATATTCCGGGCTTTCAAGTAGATTTGTGCTTAGGGCTGGTTTTGACGTGATGTGAGAGGAGAAATGGGGCTGGAGAAATGGTCTCTCGCAATATCAAAGCCATCAGATGCCAGCATCTCCACCTGAGCCTTCAAAGCTCAGCTCAGATCTAATAGTACTTCCACAGTGTGATTCTACTTTTTTCAGAGTGGACACAACCCTATCCAGAATAGCCTGACCTATCCAGGTAAGAGGAACTGGCCTGGATGATGGGTAGTCTTGTAGTACCCACAGCTTTTTGAGTTTTGTAATGAACAAAAGTTTCTGGAAATGCCTGAACAAGTAAACCACAACAATCCTTGGTTCCTCCATACAATTACAATGTGGTGCATTTTCCTTCCTCTCTTATAGAGATTTTACGGTACTGTTTACAGCAAAGTTGGGGAGCCTTTTGCAGCCTGAGGGCCGTATATCCTCATGGGCAACCATACAGGGCCACATGACAATGGTAGCCAAGGCCAAAGGCCAAAGTGGGTGGAGCAACAAATGTAAAATTTGCCTTTCTGCAGTAGGTTAGTTCCTGCAGACATTCACACACACTTCTCTAAGCAGCATCCAGGCAAGCAAGAGTCATTATCTGAATTCAAATGCACATTTCAGCCAGGCAAAATCAAATTGAGTGTGAATCAGGGCCAGTGAGAAATGTGGCCTGGGGAGAGAGGTGTGGTCCTGATAGAGACTCAAGCTCTAGAAACTGCCCCCTGGTCCCGAGGTTCCCCACCCCTGGTTTACGGTGACAGCCAGTTTGGTTTAGTAATTGTAGTTCAGAACTAGGACTTGGGAGACTCAGGCTCTTCATATCTGGACTCAGTCATGAAGCTCACTGGGTAACATTGAACTAATCACTAGCACTCAGCCTACTTTACATCATAGCTGCCAAGTTCTCCCTTTTTTTAAGGGAAATTCCCTTATGCTGAATAAGCTTCCTCGCGAGAAAAGGGAAAACTTGGCAGCTATGCTTCACATGGTTGCTGTAAGGATAAGAAGTGAGGGCTTTCCTACATGGGAAGATGGCTGGGACATAAATGTAGTGTGGTATTCAACTAAGTAGGTCCATTGAAATTAATCAACATAACTAAGTTAAGTTTATTTATTTCAATAGGCCCACTCTGCATAAAATTTAATTGAATACCTCCCATAGTAAATAAATAAATTACACTGTAATGATAGCCGGATACTGCATAATATTTTTTCCATTAGCAGGGTAGAAAATGTCTTGCTAATGCAGGGATAGCTAACCTGTGATCCCCCAAACACTGTTTGGACTATAAATCCCGTCATCCCTGACAATCTGCCATGCTGGCTGGGGCTGATGGGAGTTGTAGTCCAACAATATCTGGAAGGGCCGTTGGTTAGCCACTCATCTGCTAAGGGCTCCTTTGCATAATTTAGCCTAGGTTTTGCAATTTGTGGGTCTCAAACCTAACAGTCATTAGGCAGCTGAAGCAAAATCGTGAGTGTTGAGAATGTGAGTGTGATTCACTACTGATGTATAACAAGAGGCTGGTTTATGTTCCTCCAAAATTCCCCTGAGTCTCCATGAGCTAAAACCAGAGAGCTTTCAGGTCAAAGGCTAGACCAGTGAGATAGTCTCTGCAACTAGTCAAGAACTGAGGGGGGGGCATTGGTGAGGGAGAGGGTTCAACAGCATTCCTGCTAAAACAGTTTTGAATATCCATTCCCTCCTTCACATGCACCAGCATGATGCAAAATCTCTACATGCTCACCTGCCAAACATATTTTTTAAAAAACTATTTTGTTTCTTTCTCAGCAGACTAAAGAACAGCTATATATTACCACAAGTATCAAAGATGACATGCATCTGAATATCAGCTGCTAGAGAGTACAAGCAAGGAGTGTGCTCTTGTGTCCTGCTTGCAAGCTTCCAATAGGCATTGTGAGAACAAGATGCTGGACTTGATGGGCCTTTGGCCTGAGCTAGCAGTTCCTCCTGCCAACCTAGCAGTTCGAAAGCACGTCAAAGTGCAAGTAGATAAATAGGTACCGCTACAGCAGGAAGGTAAACGGCGTTTCCGTGTGCTGCTCTGGTTTTGGCAGAAGCGGCTTAGTCTTGCTGGCCACATGACCTGGAAGCTGTACGCCGGCTCCCTCGGCCAATAACGCGAGATGAGCGCGCAACCCCAGAGTCGGTCACGACTGGACCTAATGGTCAGGGGTCCCCTTTACCTTTTAGTAGGGGGTCTTCCTATGCTCTTATGTAGCTTTGTTAGGATGCAACCCTAGTTGTACTTTGTTGTGGTCTGTTGTCTAAACCGATCTGCTTTATCTTCATTCAGACCAACATTGGAAACACAGTGAGAAAACCTAAGATGAAGTGCCAATCCCACTAGCCTGGGAGTAAGCCTCATTCAATTCGATAGGACTTGCTTCTGCGTATGCATGGCTAGATTAGACTCTAAATCTGCTGCAGCAAAAGCCACAGAGTCCTGCAGCACTGACCTTAAAGATTAGCAAATACATTAACGACTGAATTACTGTGAAAAAAGTGGGCTAGCTTCGAAACTTGTTAGTTACAAGAGACTTTGGGGATGAAACAAGGTTTCTGTGTGAATATTGGCATGAAGGCCAAAGAAGGACATGAAATGTGTTCCTCAAAAGTATAGATCCTCAAAATGCAAAGAGCTCCTCACCAGCTGCCCTGCTTACTCCTTGAGTAAAAGAGTCATGTCTACTAAACACACCCTCTCCCTCCCTGATCTAAGGCCAGGACTCACTGATGGATTGACTGAGGAGCTATCTGTCAGCCATCTCTCTGTTGGTGGTGGTGACAGTGATGGATAGTGATGGATAGCTGTGACACAGCTCCACCTTCCCCACTTAACGGTGTGCATGACAGAAGGTCCCCTCAGGCCAGAGCTGCCTATTCCAACAATGCCCCCAAACAGGCATTTAGAAGTGTAAAAAACAATGCCTTTGGCTCCAGCAGTGATTGGGCCTACAAATTTGGGGCCCTTTAATGAGTTGCTAATGTGAAAATAATTTTCTTTTCTGACTTTAGAATTGCTGGGATAAAGACAGATGGAGCAGGGCCATAGAATTGATAATGACTTGGCCAAAGGCTAAAAGACAGCTCTTCAGGAAGTGCTTTAAAGGAGGAGGGAATTCTGTCACTGTCAAGAGCTGACAAACAGACACTTACATTTCTGCATGTTCTCACAGACAAGGCAAAAAAAACAAAATTCTTTCTGGAGTTTTTCTACTGTATTTGTGTTACAGGAGGCAAACTGATTTAAGATGACTGAATAAGTGGTTACTCATACATCCCTTATACAGTGGTACCTCAGGTTGAGAACTTAATTCATTCTGGATGTCTGTTCTTAACCTGAAACTGTGCTTAACCTGAGGTACCACTTTAGCTAATGGGGTCTCCTGCTGCAGACGCGTGATTTCTGTTCTCATCCTCAAGCAAAATTCTTAACCCGAGGTACTATTTTTGGGGTAGCAGAGTCTGTAACCTGAAGCGTCTGTAACCTGAAGTGTCTGTAACCCGAGGTACCACTGTAATACCTTTTTTTCCCCTAGAGACACTATATGAAGATATATCAAAGAGAATAGAAGTAGTTTGAAAGAAACGGAATAATGATCTTCTCAATATATAAATACAGTAAGTAAGTAACCCTGGCTTAAAAAACATACTTGCCAACAAATTGCCTCTAAGAAATAAAAAATAAAATCTACTTTTAAAAATGCTATTTGATTAAATTAGCCATTTTATTTTGTAAAAATTATGTCATTATATTCACGCACGGACAGCTTCTCTTGGTTAGATGGAGGATTTTGGAAGATCTATGGGAAGCTTGTAGGAGAAGAAGATGCACCTTCTAACTTCTTCCTTCCAGTAGCACCTTAGAGACCAACTAAGTTTGTCACTGGTATGAGCTTTCGTGTGCATGCACACTTCTTCAGAAGAAAGCTCATACCAACGACAAACTTAGTTGGTCTCTAAGGTGCTACTGGAAGGAATTATTTTTATTTTGTTTCGACTACGGCAGACCAACACGGCTACCTACCTGTAACTTCAAACTTCTGTTATGTCTTTACTATGAGCTAGAGCAGGGGTACCCAACATGGTGCCCTCAAGACCCAGATGGACTATCACTCTCATTATCTCTGGCCATTCTCCATGCTGGCTGGGACTGGTGGGCATTGGAGTCCAACCACTTTGGGAGAGCAACATTTTGATTCCCCCTGAACTGGAGCAGCTATTACCAGAAACACATGGAGATGACTGGAAATGGTTTCTATGTAATTATCTATTCCCCACCACCACCATGGCTATCATGTATTGTCCCAGCCATCACACCATTGTGGAGTCACTGTGTGGCCAGTTTCTATACCATCATCATCATTCTTTATTCGACCATCAGTCAGAAAAGATACATTTCTCAGTACAAAGTTAAAACATCTAAGACATCTAAAATATAAAATAAAACATGGGCAGCACTAATAAAGGCTATACAGATAAACCTGCATCAATGCAGTCGATTTTACTCTTACGACGCTTGAGAGCTAGGAAGGGAAATTTGGCCACCAAGAAAGCTGTTTTCCCAGTGGGATTATTCAACAAATGTACAACCTGACTTATTTCTATACCAGGACTACTCTTGAGAAGACAGGCAGTGGCTACTTTCCAAGCCAGTCTTCACAAAACTGTAAATTGGGTTACCCATGCTTTACATTGCAGCCACAGGCATCATGTAGAAGTCTCCCTGTGCTGGTTCTCCAACTCTCAGTGTTGTTGTTGTTGTTGTTGTTGTTGTTGTTTAGGGTGGGTTTTAGCCATTTTAAAAGTCCATAGTAAATGGTGGCCTAACATGGGCCAGAAGATTCACCTTGCTCTCTCCTCCAATATTTTGCCTAACAATCATAAGCTGCATTTGTTTGAATGTAATAATAATAATAAAGGGTAAAGGGACCCATGACCATTAGGTCCAGTCGTGATAGACTCTGGGGTTGTGGTGCTCATCTCGCTTTATTGGCCAAGGGAGCCGGCGTACAGCTTCTGGGTCATGTGTCCAGCATGACTAAGCCGCTTCTGGCGAACCAGAGCAGCGCACGGAAATGCCGTTTACCTTCCCGCTGTAGCGGTACCTATTTATCTACTTGCACTTTGACATGCTTTCGAACTGCTAGGTTGGCAGGGCTGGGACCGAGCAACGGGAGCTCACCCCGCCGCGGGGATTTGAACCACCAACCTTCTGATCGGCAAGCCCTAGGCTCTGTGGTTTAACCCACAGTGCCACCCGTGTCCTAAATAATAATAATACTTAGCATTTAAAAAGTATGGTTTGAGTGTTGAAGAGCACTACATACATTTCCTGTCTAATCTGCACAATGGCCCTGTAAGGTACGTCGTCGTTACCACGGCATTGAGATACTGAACTGTGGCTAATAGAAACTAGCTTGTGCAGGGACTTCTAGCCAGCCTGGAGCTGTTGTGAGATATGATATATTCTGTCCAATGCTGCACTAGCAGAAACCCTCTGGGGCTTCCATTTTCTCTCTCCTCCCACCAGGCACCCCAAAACATGTTCCAGAGTGTCCCCCAACAAGAGAGGAAGATGTTTAATTACATGCCTGCCAGAAGAGATGCATCCTTGCACCAAAGGAGTGGCAGGAATGGATAGGGACTATGGATGTTGTTTTTGAGGGATGGGTCTGTGAGAGGTTATACATGCAAGTCAGGACTTCAGGACATTACTATTCCTCCTTCTCCATTCAAAAACAATTTTGGATCAAATATTTATCTTATTGGCTTCAGTATCTAGCAGTGGCATATACCTGTAACAATGGAAAAAGAAATGGCATTGATTCCCTCCTGTGGCATGTTGCTTAAACCCACAGTTTAGGGTGGGTTGTGTGCATGTGTGTAGTTTTGCAGCAGTTAACACAGATAAGAAAACCATACAAAATTGCTTCAGAGAATCTTCCCTCAGGGAAAAAACCTGTGCAGTAGCCCTCACTCCATAACTAACAAGTAAAGGGCTCTGAGCATATGGGTGGGGGAGAAGAAACCAAATTGCTTAGTCAGACCTGCACAACATGAGACTCAACAAACAAAATATACAAACCGTCAGCCCTATATAACAAGCCATCAGGGCTCCATACACCGCCTTGATTTTTCTACTGCAGTTTTGTGGGCTGTGTTCCATTTGGTAGCTCCCAATGATTGGTCAAAATGTATTGCTATTCTGCCATAATGTGGTGCTCCTCCAAAATGTGATTAGCAGCCCTAATCCCCTCCCAGAAAGACTTTAACAAAATAAGTTAGTAATCCTCTTTCACTTGCTACATTTTCACATATTCCAGCGCTGGTGTGCCTATAAAAAGGAACATACTTTGCTTGCATTTTGACATATTGCTTTTTTATTTACACACTGCCTAGCTTTCCACCGTGCCCTGGCAGAGAAACTACATTGAAACAAATTGAGAACATGGGATAGGCACTCTCCACCAGAATCCCTGCTAACCCTGTTTTATTAATATATATGACAGAATCATGCTCTTGCTTTCCTTTTGTCGCAAATCCCTCGAGAGGGACCGTGTACAAAGCGATAACATCTGGTGTCCATTATTTCGCCAGATCTGTTGTGATTAGTCCATATGATCAGTCTGGCCAATTGGTGTGGGATTGTGGAGCCCCCCCCCACCAGTCCACTTGAGCTGTCACTTCTGCTTTGGGAGCCCTGCTAATTTGCCAGTGCAATTTCCAATATTTGCTAGATTTCCACAAGGAAATCTCAGAGCCTTTCGGGGCAATAGCTTCAAACAGAAGGCAAACCCTTGGCAATAAAAGGGAAGCTTTATCAATTAACTCAAACAGCTCTGTCGAAACAGTAGCAGGACTCCCTCCCATTTCAATTAGGGGCAACTTATTAAATGCTCCGGTTAAAAAAACTATTCAAGCAAGCGTCTGGAAGGGCAACCAGGCTGAATATGCTGACTCACGCTGGAAAAGAAGAAGAAAAAACTAAAGCAAGGCTGCCCTGTTTTACAAAAGAAATCCTGCTTGCCAATTGTTCTTTCCCTTCCCTTCTGTTCTTTCTGGTAGCTGGATTACATCCAACTGAAAGAATGAATGGCCAGTTATTTGAGAGGTACAAAAAGGGTTAAATCATTAAGAGGGGCAGTTTCATACAACTCTTATTCTCTTTTCATGCTGTTTCACATCTTGTTTAACTTATCTGTATGCAGCTTGGCAACAACAATATCAATACTCCTGGCATGCCTGCTTATGAGACCAGGATTTTAGAATCTTTTCACTGCAATGTCCTGCTAGAATTCCACTTGCTTCTGATTTCCAGTTGCTAGAAAGCACAGGAAATGAGTGATATTGCACTCAAAGCCTGCTGCAGGGTTTCTTGCAAGTAGCCTGACCCAACAGGACTCTTCATATATTCTTAAGGGAAATGCTGCTTACAAATAAAGCACATTCCCCAACCCCCAACCCGCGCAAGAATTCTGGGCACAGTACTTTTGTTTAGGGTTGCTGGGAACTGCATCTCAGTGATGGGTAAACTAAAGTGTCCATAATTCTTTGGGGGGGAGTGTTCCCAATATGCTTTAATGATAATAGTATGTATGCAGCTGAACATGCCGAAATAGGCTCCCCTTATTCCTGTAGCACCTTCCACCCTTTCCTGCTGAAACTTACCTGGCAGGAGGGCAAGGCCATAACAGGGAAGGAGACACAAAAAGGTTGGAGGTGAGGTCTCCAGAGTTCATTGCTTTTCTAATGAGATCACTGGAAGCATGACAAGATCTGGAGATCGTGAAGAAGCTAATCTGAGCCCAATCCTAATCAAGTCGCACTCAAAGCCCATTTTAGGTGAGCCTGTTCCTAATGGAGCTCAAAGGAGGTCACCCACTAACAGTGCAAAGTATTGCACAGTTACAGGCCACCCCCCAATCTTTGCCAAGCAGTAGCAAGAGGTTCCTTGGTAATCAAGCAGCAAAGATTCTTGTGGCACCTGAAAGGCTAAAACATTCATTATTGCAAAAAGTTTTTATGGGTTAACTACTTCATCAGAAAGCTTATGCCATCACACGTATGTGCCAGCAAGACACATTGTTGCTTTTCTCTCTCTTTCCAATAGACCAAAAACAGTTGTTTTGGAAATTAAAGTGTTTCTGGATATATCCAACAGAATATGAGTCACTGCAAGGCTGACACTGAGCTAATGCCCTTTCTCTACTTTAGTGCTGCTTTATACTGTTAGTCATGTGAGAGAGGCAAAGATCAATCTGTATTAGATGGCCAATTGACGTTCCAAAATGAAGAGTGAAGGTCACTCACTTAACTGTGTTATGGGAGCAGAAAATATACATAGAGACTGTTTTATCTGTTTTGAATATAACCAGTGATGAAGAAAAAAATGTGTGTTTTGCAGCTAGCTATGATGAAAAAGCTTTTAAATAATGGTGTTTAGCTTCATGGAAGCTTTGGCCTTCCAGATGTTGCTGAAGTGCAACTCCCATCAGCCCCAGCAAGCATGGTCAATGGCCAGGGATGATGGGAGGTGTAGTTCAGCAATATGTGGTGGACCAAAGCTTCATTACACCTGCCCTCTATGGATGGCTGGATTATGGAGAAAGCTAGAGAGTTCTAGAAAAACATCTACTTCTGCTTCATTGACTATGCAAAAACCTTTGATTGTGTCGACCACAGCAAACTATGGCAAGTTCTTAGTGCCTGATCACCTCATCTGTCTCCTGAAAAATCTCTATGTGGGACAAGAAGCTACAGTTAGAACTGGATATGGAACAACCGATTGGCTCAAAATTGGGAAAGGAGTACGACAAGGCTGTATATTGTCTCCCTGCTTATTTAACTTATACAGTATGCAGAATTCATCATGTGAAAGGCTGGACTGGATGAATCCCAAACTGGAATTAAGCTTGCCGGAAGAAATACCAACAACCTCAGATATGCTGATGACACAACCTTGATGGCAGAAAGTGAGGAGGAATTAAAGAACCTTTTAATGAGGATGAAAGAGGAGAGTGCAAAATATGGTCTGAAGCTCAACATCAAAAAAACCAAGATCATGGCCACTGGTCCCATCATCTCCTGGCAAGTAGAAGGGGAAGAAATGGAGGTAGTGAGAGATTTTACTTTCTTGGGCTCCATGATCACTGCAGATGGTGACAGCAGTCACAAAATTAAAAGATGCCTGCTTCTTGGGAGAAAAGCAATGACAAACCTAGACAGCATCTTAAAAAGCAGAGACATCACCTTGCCGACAAAGGTCCGTATAGTTAAAGCTATGGTTTCCCCAGAAGTGATGTATGGAAGTGAGAGCTGGACCATAAAGAAGGCTGATCGCCAAAGAATTGATGCTTTTGAATTATGGTGCTGGAGGAGACTCTTGAGAGTCCCATGGACTGCAAGGAGATCAAACCTATCCATTCTTAAGGAAATCAACCCTGAGTGCTCACTGGAAGGACAGATCCTGAAGCTGAGGCTCCAATACTTTGGCCACCTCATGAGAAGAGAAGACTCCCTGGAAAAGACCCTGATGTTGGGAAAGATGGAGGGCACAAGGAGAAGGGGATGACAGAGGATGAGATGGTTGGACAGTGTTCTCGAAGCTACGAACATGAGTTTGAGCAAGCTGTGGGAGGCAGTGGAAGACAGGAGTGCCTGGCATGCTCTGGTCCATGGGGTCACGAAGAGTTGGACACGACTAAACGACTAAACAACATTAATAAGCAAATGGGGCCTGCATCAAAATGTTGCTGAGTGCTCCCATTCAGGGTTCCAGCCAGCCATGTCCCTTTTGAAGGTATTTCTTTCCACTCCTCTGGTTTTCTCTCCTCTCTACTCCCACAGCCAGCCCACATTCCATGGCCACTGAGCATGCCCAGTCTTCACTGGGTTGTCTCCCTTCCTCCCACCCCCCGCCTTCAGGATATATTCCCTAAAGATTTTTCATACTTCTGAAAACCTGAGGCTACTTATCCTTTCTGCTTCTGCACGGATGGTGCTCGTCTTCTCCCCACATAGATAATGAGTTTGCTATTCATATAATGGGATGGTGAGTCCTCCTTAGGAATAATGCTCTGAAATAGTGAGGGGAAATATACCCTTTTTAAAAATTGACGAAAAGGTCCATTTTGCTATAGTGTGGTCAGACCTTACCTACTTGGAGCTCAGCTGCACTAGGCTAATTTCCATAAGCATCATGTGGTGTTACAGAAACCACATTTTGCCAAGCTGTCAACTGTACAGCCTTCTCTTTGCTAAACAGACTCCCATTAAAACTGTCTGCACAATTTGTCAGTTAAATGAGGTACAAGAGGGACGCTCTATTTGCCCCTAATTAGCTGTGCAGACTACCTTTGTCTGTTTGATTAAGTATTCACATTATCAATTTTGTTTAATCTGATTCATTTCACATACCTCCCCTGGGACTCAGCCCATACGGTTAACTAATCTCTGATATCATCTCTTGTATCAAGATGCAATGAACTCCCACAGATCACATTTTCTAACTATATCCCCCACCTCTCCCGAAATCTTCAGAGAAGAGGGATCTTGCATGATGAACCAAAATTAAACGGCCTGATTGGAACTGAGCACTGACATATTTCCCCTAAACCATAACAAAGTAGCTCTATCCCCGGTGTAATTCCTAGCCATCCTTTTAATGCTTTCCTCAGAGGGGTTAAATAAAAACACACAACTAGTGGAGAGACATCTGTAATTGGAGTCATTTAGTATTCCGTCTTCTCACAGTTATGGTTAATCATGGGTTGCAGTACCGTTACTTAGGGCCTCCTGGTTTTAGGCAATGAAAAAACATTTTTTTAAAGATATAAAGACCAAGCAAGGGGCTATGGTTACCAGGAATGTGTGTTTCCTAGCCATGGGCCCAAAAAGACCTGCTTCTGTTTTATTACAGATCCAGTTAAAGGACCTCTTGTGACCTTTAAATCCCTATATAGTTTGGGATCAGGATTCCTGAAGTACCACCTTCTCCCACATGAGCCTGTCCACTCATTAAGATCACCAACAAAGTCCTCTTGTGTGTTCTACCAAGGTCTGGTGCATGTTTGGTTAAAGGACCTTCCCTGCGGTTGTGCCTAGGGTCTGGACTTGCCTACTGAGGAGGACTGCTTTGTTTCTTTCTCTGATGACAATGCAAAGCTAAGGTTTTTCCTTTCACAAAGGTGCTTGGGCTACCTGGAAGCCAGGAGTGTTGTTAGGGGTGAGTTCCAGTGGCATAGCAACCTGGGGCAAAGCGGCGTGGCCTGGGGTGGAGCTCTTTTTAGAAGATGACCCAAAGTTGTCGAGCTTTCTCTTAGGAAATCACCCAAAGTTGTTGTGCTTTTTTGGTAAATTGCTCAAAGTTGTTGAGTTTTTTGGGGGGAACATCGCCCAAACTTGCCCCTCCCCCACTCCTGCCTTCCTACACTACACCTTTTAGAACACATCTGAAGGCAGCCCTGTATAGGGAAGTTTTTTATGTCTGATGTTTTAGTATGCTAATATATTTCTTGGAAGCTGCCCAGAGTGGCTGGGCGACCCAGTCAGATGAGTGGGGTAGAAATAAAATAATAATAGCAATAATAATAGTAGTGGTAAATAAATAAATAAAATAAAATAAAAAACAGTCAAACCTCAGGACTCAAACAGCTCCATTGCCGAATGTTTCAGTTCCTGAACACTGAAAACCTGGAAGTTAGTATTCAGGTTTTCGAACGTTGCTCAGAACTGAAACATCCGGCGTGTCTTCCACTATGCAAAAGACTAGCTTCAGCCAATCAGAAGCCATGCCTCGGAACTCAAACGTTTTGGAAGTCAAATGAGGTTTGACTGTGCAAGGCAGTACAGTACTGTATAGTTATTGTCATTGGTTTCCCGGCAGATTTCTCTTGGTATGGGTCTGTGTCTCAGATCTGACAAAAGAGTGTTGATGGCCTATGATGTCCCCATAGGAACTAAGAAGCCTATAGGATCGTCAGAAGATATTAATCTGGATCTAACTCCCAGATAGCCAAGAGCAAGGGAAAAGGTATCTGAGGGAGGGCAATCATTTGTTTGAGCCAGAGACTGAGGAAGGCACAGATACAGTGAAAGCTAAGTTTGGAACTGTGAATGCTAAGAGCATCCTGGGGTGCTTGCTGTCACCTTAGGCAGTGTTTCTCAAACTTGGATCCCCAGTTGCTGTTGGTTATGACTCCCATCAACCATAACCACTGGTCCTTCTAGCTAGGGATGATGGGAGTTATAGTCCAACAACAGCTGGGGTTTCAAGTTTGAGAAACACTGCTTAGAAGCAGCCTTTGGCTTCCTATTTGCAGAGCTTTAGCTGTACCCCCACTTACACTCAATATTTGTAAATAAGCACAAATATTACAAAATGGAATTAGCTTCCAGCAGCCACCTTCCACATGAAACAAAATACTGTATGAGCAAACACTGCACCCTTAGAGCGTCTCACTGCTTGGAGAAGTGAGGTGAATGAAACAATACGAAAGGGAAGTAACTGAGTAGGGACTGGGGCATAAGTTGCAATTGGGAAAGAAATAGACTTTCCACACTATCTGGCATCTTGCACTTTTTCTGCATGTTCAGCCTGCTATGTTCCACCCACACTTTGTCAAAAAGTGAAGTGTTTATAGTGTTTGTTTGGGATTCAAAGCATAGATTGGAAATGTTTAATTAGGAGAAGAGAGGATTGCTTAAAATGGTGATAGCCCGAAAGCTTTTCTTTTTTCTTAATTAAAAAATAGTGCTATCGTGTTATAGTGCTATAATACTTTTTCATTTAAGCAGTGTTTTACTTTTTAAAAAATGATTACCAGAAAAGCATTTTACTGCTAATAAAAATATTGACTCTAAATACAGTGGAACCTCGGTTTATGAACACCTCGGTTTACGAATTTTCGGTTTACGAACGCCGCGGGCCCATCTGGAACGGATTAATTCACTTTCCATTACTTTCAATGGGAAAGTTCGCTTCAGTTTATGAACGCTTCCGTTTTTGAACAGACTTCCGGAACCAATTACACCCATGCTTCGGGTTAAGTTCGCTTCAGGTTGAGTAATCTGCAGACCCATCTGGAACGGATTAATCCACTTTCCATTACTTTCAATGGGAAAGTTCGCTTCAGTTTATGAACACTTCAGTTCATGAACAGACTTCCGTAACCAATTGTGTTCATAAATCGAGGTACCACTGTAGTTTAATGGGTTTGCAAAATAAAGATAACAGAGAATGTTATTTTAAAAGATGGGAAAGAAATGCGAAGGGCATCTACACCTGTGGAGATTTCCCCATCCACGTGTTTAAAAGTTGGACCGGAGATGGAAGAAATGCTGAGAAGAAAACACAATAAATGTTAACCACCCACCTGCCCACCTAGTAAATAAGTGAATGAGCCATAGTGATTCCAGACTAGTGTGGAAGAAACTGGGAACTACAGTTTTGAGCTGCAGAACTTTTAAGATAATTTTAGCCAGTTTTCATTGGCCTCATTTACACATAACACTATACCATTGTTTGTTTAACAAATCATGAGTTATTCCGCTGATCAAACTGTGGGGTAAACAGTCTCGTATAACCAACATGCTTAAGTGTAATCAATGCATGAAGGGGTTAAGACCACAGAGAAAGCTGTCCTGCCAGGTTTACCTCACTTTTGGATGAACTAGGCCAGGCATCCCCAAACTGTGGCCCTCCAGATGTTTTGGCCTACAACTCCCATGATCCCTAGCTAACAGGACCAGTGATGAGGGATGATGGGAATTGTAGTCCAAAACATCTGGAGGGCTGAAGTTTGGGGATGCCTGAACTAGGCCTATTTTTCTTCCCTCGGTCTACCTCAGAAGTTCAGCATGTGAAGAGGTTTTAAACTGGTTGCTGTAGCTCAGACCATATGGTTCTACCAAGCCTTTCTTGTGTTCCTATACCAATAATTTAGGAATATTCACCACTATAATTAAGCCAAGTTTTAGTCCCTTTGTTTTCTGACTGATGTATGGACAAGCACATGAACCTGACCTTTGTAAGTTTTACTTACCAAACATATGGTCTTTTCTATGATAAGGGAAGAGGGAAGTTTTGGAACTCACAATGGCATATTTTAAAGGTCTAATGCCCTATATTTCCACACTTTACTTTGCTGCATACTTTGTGATTTTAAATCTTTGCTGAGGTTATCAAATGCTTGCCTGTTTAAGGCAGTTCACCCATTTGCATTCCAAATCATTTTGCTAATAAGCAGGGCTCAGTAGCTACTACTGTTAAAACTACTGTCGAAAGACGTTTCTACTTATTAATGTGCAGATATATTCCATTGATAGGAAAAAGATATGTAATCAATAAAGTGCAACAAAATTAAATTCCATGTTTCTTTTTTTCCAACAGAAAATAAAATATAGGTAACAATTATTTTATGATGCAATTTTTAAATTCCATTTGGGTATATTTTAAAATTGCCCCAAATTACAGCATAACACTATGCACAGAGATAAATCCATCTCTATTCAGTGAGGGTTTCCCCCAAGTAAAGGCTTTGTTTGGAGGGGGTTTCATTTTTTGCCTTTTTTCATGATTAGATGGTTGCTCTGCATTATCCTTTTCTCCTCCCTCCCTTCCACTCAAAGCTGCTGGTAAACAGCCGATCACAGAGGAAAGAAGGTTTGGCTGGTTGCCTTCTAGTTGTGGATCTGAAGCCAAAGTGAAAATGATGGGAGCAATGGGACATTTGCTGGCTCTAGATTTCTTCCCCCTTTTGCAGAACAATGTCACCAAAGGTTATTGCAGGCGGTGTAGACTAAATAGGTCTGGGGTGGTGGGGGGAATTAACCCAATATAAAAGAGGTAGTCTCAATTGGCAAAAAAATACTGAAATAAATGTAAGGCAAAAATGCTAGCTCCAAAAGCAAGGTTGATCTTTTTTATATAAAAAATAGATGCCTTTACATTCATTGCAACCTTGACACCCCAATGGCTGCTTTTAATGCAAACTGTCAGACAATGAGAGCTCAAAAACCATCAGCTAGTTTGGCAGTGTCCTTTTTTCTTTCATATCCCCCTGGCCAACAGTTTGAAAGTGAGATGGCTAATTTTGTGCCTGACAAGAAAGGGTGGATCATTTTTTTTTGGATGCTGCTATCAGCAGACTCAGTGCTGGTACACTCTCCAAGGGAGTCCCCAAACTACAGGTTACTGGCAGGCAGACAAACTCACTGACAGCCATTTGTGACCAACTATGAAACACCATCTGCTCAAGTTGAAGGGAGGTGGGGGAGGAACATATCCAGCAAGTGATACCACTGTGAGAAATGATTTTTCTGTGTTGACAGACACACAGTGGTCTTCAGATAGCCCTAAAGAACAAACTGATGTTATTTTCCAAGGAGTGTGTGTGGTGGTGGTGCTGGTGTGGGGGACATAACCGGGCACCTTTGCTCTGATTCTGTAGGTGACACATTCTGACTCACTCACAGATCGAAGAGGGAGAAGCTGAATTCAGAAATCCTAGATGAGCTGCATGTATTTGTGTGTGTGTGTGTGTGTGTGTGTGTGTGTGTGTGTGTGTGTGTGTGTGTGTGTGTCTCAGGCACCATTGTTTTATTTTCTGCAATGCCTTTCCCCTCATAATGATATTCATCCACGTGACCATAAATGCAGGTTATAATGATGTGTTGGAAGTTAAGCCACTCCTCTTTTGTCATGGTAAAATGAATGCTGACCCAGATACAGGGTCAACATGCAGCGGATAACAAAGTAGTAGCTTTCACACGACACCTTGAGAAATGCAATTATTGTAAAGAAAAATCTGTCTGTGTTCTGAAAATTGTGTGCTTCATAATTTTTAAAGAATCAGTATTTGTGAGTACACAAGACTTCTCTTGTAGCTTATTCAATGCAGGGAATTGATCGTTAAGGTAGGGAAATGTTTGAAATCTTCAGTTTTCTAAATGAGATAGCCATTTGGAATTTGACAGTCAATTTGTGTGCAATCAATTTGATTTTTCTGTGACACTTCTAACCATGTCTATTGAGAAGTAAGTCCTATTGAAGTCAATGGTACTCCAGTACCGAAAAGTATTAGATGTTATTGATAGAACTGTGACTTTTATAACACAATCTTAGGCACCTCGATGAGGATGTAAGTTCCACCATGTTTAATGAAGCTTACTCCCAGGTATGTGTGCACAGGATAGGACTGTGGCCTTAGTTGATTACTCATTTAGATTAATGAATTCAGAATCTTTTGTACATCCAAAAAATACTGTAGCTTCCTGCCAACAATTGTCAATTGTTTTAATGCAAAAATTTACAAAAACTGCAGACACCATCTTCCCTCTTCCAACAAAGGCTTCTTCTAAGATGGTGCCTTCTATTACAATGTGTTTAAATTATCTAAAACCAAGCAAATTATTCTATTTAAAGAAGTAATATTTTATTGATATGCACATTTAGGCCAATTTTAACACCTAATGAATTGATTAATAGTTATGTCATAAATTGATTAACATTTATTTAATCAGGTGTTGGCCCAAATTCAATATTATATCAGGAATGTTTTAATGTTTAAATATGGTGAATCATTTAAAGTCCTGTTGATTTTGATGGAAGACTTTAAGCACATGTGCAACTCTCCCACTGAATTCAACCAGCATTAAAAATGCTTTGCTGTGGATGGATCATGCACAAACTTTCTAACATAAGTCAAACACTGAGTCTTGAAGTCATTTTGACTGCTGCTGCTGCTATTTAGGGCAAAGGGTATGAGGAGGAATTGTATGTGTTACCATTGGAATTATTATCAAGAGTAAAATAACTTTTATATAACTACTACTTTGTATGTGAATTTGCAAGTTTTAGATTCCATAAAGAGCATCTCTTGTGCCAGGCAGAAGGCGTAACTTTCTTGCTCATTAACTTAAATACGGCACGCAGCCAATGACATATGCCAGGTCTCCTCTCTCTCTGGCCAGAAAAGTAGCTTTCTCTCTCTTTTTAAGAGTCTTAATAGCTCTCTCTTTTTCAAAGAGTCTTAATAGTCCTGAGTCTTATGATTAAGTAATGAGAGTTGGCATGCAAAGTGTCTGAAGTTCAGCTGATCTTGCATTATTTTTGTAGGTCCTGGCAGGCTATTAAGAAGAGTGTTAGAAGGTAAAATATGCAGACAAAAGGCTAAATAACATAAAATGAATGCAAACCTTGTTGTAGCCATGTATAGATATGGAAAGGACCTTCCAAGCCCAGTATATGATTATGGTTAATGCATCCCACCCTGTGTGACAGCTTGTCTGACTTCCAGCTTCAGCCAGTCAGTCAAATTCATTTGTTAAAAAACATCGGTTTGAGGCTCCACAGTGAACCCCTTGTCTATGGCCCTGCTACATGGCGAAAAAGTGCCTTCATGGCTGCATCATCGGTGTGAAAACCCACCCTGGCTAAAAAGTTTATTCAGTTCTCAGGTGGCTTTTCTGAGGGTTATCCTACGTTATCTACATGAATACAACAGTACAGAGGTATGTTAAGATCTCAGGAAACAGCCATGTTGAATGTACCACTTACACATACATTTCTTGTGCTGTCAGTTGAATGTCTAAAGATCATCTATCTAGGCAAGTGGGGTCTGCTGGAGTATGATGACTGCAGATATTACTGTAGATTGAATTCTTGGCTGTGGTGATTGTCCCTTCCATTCAGGACTGGTTTGCAGCCAGGTGTTGCGCACAATTTGAGCCTGTTGCAGAAAAACACTATGTTTTGTTCAGAAGTACAGTTTCCTTTTGTGATCAAACTCTGGGCAAATCTGTTTGTAACCAATGCAGATTGTCTGGCTCTCTGTTACATCACAAGAGCAGTCCTCCTCCCCCTTCTGAGCGGGGCATCAGCTTTTATAAACTTGATTTTTTTTTTAAGGAGACTAGAAGAGGAACATGAGTTTGACCAAACTACGGGAGGCAGTGTAAGACAGGAGTGCCTGGTGTGTTCTGGTCCATGGGGTCACGAAGAGTCGGACACGACTAAATGAGTAAACAACAACAACAACAACAACAACAACAACAACAACAGAAGAGGAACAAATGTTGAATGATAATATATTCTGTGCTTTAAAGGATTAAAAGGAGGTCAAAAATATTGCATTTGTTAAGCACTCTGGAAGTTGATGCTGAATGGTAGCATAGACATTTATTAATATACAAAATTAACAAAATGAGTTGGTACACTTGACATATGGGGAAGTAGGTTGAGAATCAAGAAAATCTTCTGAATTGATATTTGATTCACTGATGCTTTTCAATAGCCTCTGCAATTTGCAAGCATCCTGGGAAAAATGAGTCACAATTAGTATTTTTGGTACATCTGTACAAATCCCAATAATGCCATAGTGGAGCTTGGAGCCACATGTGTACCCACTTCCAGGCATACAATCTTTCACATAGCATGCATGTCCAAGCATAAATTATATTTTTATTAAATTTATATCCCACCCTTCCTTCCAAAGGAGCCCAGGGCAGCAAGAAGCAAGTGACAAAAATAATTAATGCATCTTAAAAATAATTTCGCTAAAGATGCAGTTGGGGAAAGATCTCAACTTAGAAGTCTTGCTGGAAGAACTTTATCTTCAAGTATATCCAGTTCCAGCTCTCCTTTTCTGTCTCCCTTTCGGGGAAGTGTGTTACTGGCACTACCATGGCTACTGGGTAATGGAGGACCATAAAACTCATGCAGCCACATTGCACATGGCAATTCATATTTGCAATGGACATTTCGGGTCTGGGGAAGCCCACATTTTTTAAGTAACAAAAAACTGATATGTAGAGAAAATTCATTTCCCACACATATGAGTTTAGCTTGGGGAAAAGGATTTTGTTTCTTGGATGCGTATATGCTGTTGGGTGTAGGGCAGGTGGGTATGACTTGGATGAAATGGCCAAATAAAGCCCACATATCAGAGGTTCTCCACCCCTTCCCTACTGAATGAGGGTTGTGCATAGATTACATGATAAAATGACCAGCCCCTTTGAGAACTGATGTTTGAAGCATGTTATATCACAGGGAAGAGCATGGGACTTCAACAGGGACCTTTGATGAAAGGGTCACAAATGCTCATGCTTTTTCAGGAATAGACAGCAGGCACACACTGTTTTAAAACATGCCCAAATAATGCATAAAATTGTCTACTGTAGTATACCTGTGAATGAACACATTCAAGGAACAGTTCTGGAGGAGATGAGTTTGGAACAAGCTGCCTTCGCTCCCTTCCCATTATGAGTATTGTCCATGCAAGAGAGGGACCTGGAAATCTAATGGATTTCATAGGAACAGTATTCAGCATGTGCTTGTTTCTGCTTTTGAAACCATTAGGACTTAAATGTGAAAGCCTAGTTGTGCCCAGTGTGTATTCTCATTTATCAGGATGCAAGACTTGTCATTTAGTACATTCATATGCCCCCTTTTTCTTCAAGGAGCTAAAGGGGATGTGCATGGTTCTCCCCTCCCCATTTCATCCTCAAAACAACCCTGTGAGGTAGGTTTAGCTGAGAGCTCCATGGATGAATGGGGATTTGAACCCTGGTCTCCCAGGTCATAGTCTGACACTCTAACTATTGCACCACACTGGCTATCATAATTTCTAGGTGTTAGCATGTATGTGAAAAAGAAAAAAAATATTAGGGAACACTCTTAATATGAAACTATGCCACCTTCAATTGCTGGAAGGTGTACAAGAATTTCTCCTTTTAATCTCCTTGGGATTCTGTGCAAGTCCATCTTCCTAAATATCTTTCTTTAGAAAGTGCCTGTGTTCCTATAGCTCAAAAGAAGAACAAAAATGAAGGGGGTGGATTTTGTTCCCCTGGGGTCTCCCATTGCCTTGAACCAAAGTGGGCGCTTGAAGCTGGAAATCGGCAACCTCAAGTGATGCACAATAGAGACAAATCAGCAGCATCATTGTCCTCTGTGCTCCGAGGAGGAGGAGGAGAAGCACACACATCCCATTACGCCAGAGGGCCTGTGCGATTTGCCTGTGGGAACATTACAGGCCCATGACAGGCAAAATGGGATGGGGGAAACAGGGAAGCCTTATGATTTAAATATGCTTTCACTTATGGCCACACAGCCTGGAAAAAAAACACCAAATCTAAACATTTGTCTGCAGAATCAGGTGATGATTGGCTCTCTGCTGTCTCAAGGGGGGCAGGAAAATGGTTCCTGCACCTGCCACCTAATTCAGTTTAAAACCTGACACATTTACCAAGAGTGGGCTGGCATAATGAAGTCCATTCAGGCTGTCAGTGGAGTCAATAACTTATCCCCAACTGCTTTTGTTTCCGTGGCGGCAGAGCCTCTGATCAGGCTGAGGTACTTATTCAAGTAAAATTTATTTTCAATTGGAGGCCATAATACCACTGGCACAAGCCTGGCTTTGATGGAGGCTTTTGCTGGAGGCAAAACTATTGTTAAAGTTTGTGTCCATTGTCCAGGCTCTTTGATGTGTCAAAGCTGGCTTAACAAGCTGGTTAAAAACTGTTTCATATAACAGGTGTGTCCTTTGAGGACACAGGGACATTTTTCAACTGCTTTGGAAAGACTAGTTCAGCAGAAGACGACTAAAGATTTATGTGCCGATTGGTGGTGATCCATTTGAGCCAACTTTCACGCAAGAAAACAAGTCACAGCGGCTTACTTCCTCACATTGCAGTGTTCCTCTTTCTGGGAGACAATTTAGAATACATTTACCCTTGTTCAAATGAGATGGGCAATTATTTGGAAGCAGCACAGTGTTAGCATGTATTTATTGATGCAATGAAATGCCCATTTAGGGTACGGAACCACAGAAACTGCTTGAAACTGATGTAAGATTGCAGCGCAGGCATAAGCAGAGTGGTAATGCTAAAAAGGAATAATGAAGGGAAGGTAAACTATAAGGCAAATAGTTACATGAGCATCAAAAAGCAGCTAAGGCTGGAATCCTGGGAGGAAGCTCTAGTTTGGCTCAATAGGACTTACTTGGAAGTAGACATACCTAGGGTTGCACACCACTCCCGATACAGTTTGTTGGTTTAAAATGATATATTTTTGGCCATAGGACAACCAGTGCTGAAAGTGGGAGCTGTTGGATTTAGGTCCACTTGCTGGGCTGAACCACTTAAAAATGCAGGTGTGGGGAATGTCACAGATTTGAATGCTCCCCAAAAGGAAGAATTCACTATAGATACAGAATTAGCATGTTATGAAGACATATCTTCATCCCTATCATGCTAACTCTAGATGATCAAGAAATCTTCTCCCTGGGAAGCATTCAAAAATGCTACCCCCCCCCCCCCCGTCCCATCATGTGCAGTCTGAAGTGGCACATTCCAACAATATATATACCATGGCAATTATCTTGCAGCATGGCTCTTTAGAGTCCAGATCCGCAGATCAAATGAGGGCCAACTCAGACTTCAGTCTTAGTAAAATAGCTCCTGGCAATTTGTCCAGCTCAGCACAAAGCATCTCTGAGTGGTGTACAGCAAAATAATTATCATTTAAAAACAGATTAAAAAACAACATTTAAGTGTCCAGATATGCTTCCTGAAATAAAAATGGGTTTGCAAGCGGCTTCAACTGTACAAATGATGGTGCCTACCTAATGTTAAAAGGCAGGTTTGAGTTGAATTAACTGAGGCACCTACTGGGCATTTCTGGATTTCTGCTATTTTGTGGGGAGGGTCCAGTTACATGCCGGCAATTGAAGCTGATTTGGAGCTCTTGCACAACAAACCTATTCCCAACCAAACCCAGGCTATTTGTGATAAGGAAAGTGATGGGAAAAGGCACTGGAAATTGTAGGGTAGCATTTGATTGACACAACACCATGTAACCTCCCCACAAACAATAAATAAATAGCTGGCATTGTCTAACCTTTCCGCAAACTTTGGGGAAATGCATCAGAATTTATGCTCATTAAACAGATAACCTAGAAGCGGCTACTAATTCTATTCCCCCATTTATTTAAATGTTCTGAATGGAACTTGTTTACAAGTGAGAAAACCCATGGCTTCTGTGACTGGCTTCTTCTAGGCAACATATTAAGAGACGAAGTAAGCACATGCTTAAATCTTTCCCACTGAAGTGAATGGTTCTTAAAAGTACTTAATTTTGGCTGGATTATTTGGGATTTCAGGAGATGTTGATTACACTATTTTCCCCACCCGAGCTCTATAAGGATGTCAAAAAGCCCTCATTTAAGCAAGAGGCCAAATATGCAAGATGTGTGTTGTGTGCAGGTGCAACTTACGCAATGTAGGGCACTTCCCCAATTCGGTGCGCACACACTATTCGGAGCCCCTCAGTTAGCACTGGCTGCAGTCTGAAGCAAGGTCAGCACCATGGAAAGAACATCTTTATTTTAAAAAAATAAAAAAAACCTAACCTATATTCAGGAGCTAGCCTGCTCTTCACGCTCCTTGTTTTCCATGCAAACCTAGATCCTTAACAGAACCAGCCGCATTTTCTATCTTTCAAAAAGAAAAGAAAAGTTTTTTAAAAATGCATCTGCCTATTGAAAAAGTTTGCAAAACAACAATTCAGCAACACCCAAATAATCGACCACGTAGGATAAGCTCTAGCTTCATCTATGCCCGATAATACAGAAAAGATATTCGTTTGCTTATAGATAAGGTTCCTTATCCACCCTTCACCGTAAGGTCCCAGGGCGGCTTACGGCAATGCAAACAAGACAATTAAAAACAAATGACAGAATTTTAACCGTTTTTATACAATAAAAAACCCTCAAGTGAAATAAGTTCCAAGAAAAAACAGCTCAGTATAGGTTAACCAAAAGAAGTGGTTGACCTATGGCAAAATGAGGGGCCAGTGCCTCTTAAGCTGCTGTGATCTCGGAGGCAGAGTTGGGTTTAGTTAGATCCCATTTCTCTCCCCTCGCTTCTCCCCACAGATAAAAAGGGCATTAAGAGCCCACCGTGGCTGAGAGATCTGATTGGATCTCACTTTGCAGGCTAACAAACATTTAAAGTAACATCATGAATTATGACAAGTAGAGAAGGGGAAACAGAAGCTCGTTTGTTTTCTTTTCTTTTGCCTCCTCCCAAAAGAAATGAATACTGTATAGATTTCTAATTTAAAATTTAAAATATTTTGCGATTACGCTACGAAACCTGGAGCATTTAGGCAGCGTTTTAATTCGTAGTCTCTCATGTCAAGGGATGTTTTGCAGCAGGCGGCCGGGGGGGGGGGCTTTTTGCGAGGAGGAAACCATGTTGAACAAAGCGGAATTTACTTCCCAGTAAATACGCATAAACAGACTGTTGGGAGAATGTTACTTTGAAGCGTTCCAAAACTTTCAAAGGGGCTTGCACCAATTGGTGGCTCAGGGAAATTGTTGAATTACACGCACACCTTCCCCATTTTGAGTCCACGTTTATTTATCGTCCGGGACTGGGGGTTTTCTTCAATAAATGTTTAGCATTTCAGGTTCAGACGCGAATTTCTAGCGCTTCAGTTTAACCGGGTGGGCGCTGAGCAGCCTCTGCGCAGCGCGCTCGGCTCTGCCTCCTGGATAGTTTCAGCTTTTCGATAGGAGTCAATGCCAGACGGATGGATTCTGTAGCTACTTCGGGGTTGAGAACGCTTTGCCATCTGGTGGGACGAACTGCCACCCTGCCTAGTGCAAGAGGGTAGTTTCTGCGTGGAAGAAAGAGATTCACAAAAGGAGTGATGCGCCCGCGCTTGCGTATGGAGGGGGGGGGGGCTATCGATTTCGTAGCAGAATCGGTATCCGACGGCATTTCTTATACAGCCAATTGCAAGAAGCGGAGAGCAGATCAGCCCATTTTTAGAATGGAAAACACGGGCGACGTCTCCAATGTTGGTGCCAACGTGTACTGGCGGGGGGGGGGCGCACGGAGGGGTCTTCAACTTCTAAAAATACCCCATACAAAGGAAGGGCTCTCCCTAAGGAAGCAGCAGTATCCCTTACTAGCACGAGTGCAATTATATTGGTGAACAAGCGATGTAGAAGTTCAAACCAACCGAGCAAAGCGTCCTTGCAAGACTGGGGAACCAAAGGACTCCAGCTCCCATCACCCCTGTCCGTTGGCCAGGCAGGCTGGGGCTGGAGAAGAGTCGGGGTTGGACAAATACCCGCCTCGCCCTCTCTAGATGGAAATACGCTGCCATCTACGGTACATGCCCAGATTCACGGCCGTCTGCTTATTTTTGGCTTTAGCTGCGTGTCTTCAACGAGATTCTGTGTTTTTGTAGGGAAGGTGGAGAAGACTCAAAAAGTTATTCGAAACAACGGTCTATTTTCGTGTCATCCCGCATAGGATATTTTTTTCCCCTGTCTCTTGCATTCTAGCTGCGTGACCCTATATCAGTGCAGAAAAGAAGATTGCACGGAGGTCGGGAGGGGGAGGGGAAAATGTGGCAGAACCATAAGAAAGCTGCTAAGTGACGGGTAAGGATCCTCTCTTTGGCTGTGACGCAGGGATCTCCCAATATAAAAGTATTTTCTGAGTTCCTAGGGATTGAGTGGAACCTCGAAAGCAGCTTCCGGGTTAAGCCCTGGCTGGCTGAGAGGCATTTACTCCCAATCACTTTCCTCCAGTCCTGCAGTCGAGCCCTCGAGGGCAGAGAACGGAGATCGTGACAGGTCCCTGCCTTGCTTCTTGAAGGGCCTCTTGCAAAGAGTGCTGAGCTCGGTGGACTTTGGTCTTCAAACCAAGGTCATTTGCTCCTTTGATCCAACCAGGCACTGCTGCGGGCCGGGGGCCTGGCCCTGAGATGTAAACGGGCTCGCTTAACACACACACGCTCTGCTTTGGAGGCGAACTTGTTTTGTAAATCGATAGGCCAGCGCTATTCCAGATCAATAACAGATCACTCAAGATTGGTCAGCCAGCACACGCTCCCTGCGTTACAGTTTCGGATAGAAAAACGAGAGAAAGAGACGTAGCGGCTCCTTTTATTTGGGAAGAGGGGCGAAAGTGTGGCCTTTTTAAGGTTGAAGAGCAGATTCCAAAGGAATCCAAAGTTGGGTATTAGCAGCGGCTCGCTCAAAAATCGAGAGCAGGATTCGTGCGCAGTGTCAAAACTGAACTCAACCCAAAAAGGGGAGTCCATTCCCAAAGGGCGCCGGCCGGAAAGTGGTTCATCATGGCCAGCAAACGTCGCAGAGTGCTGACCTGCTTGATCCTTTGGAACTTGACTGAAAGGCCTTGCGATCTCTCCGTCCCTCCCCCACCACCACCTCAGACTTAGTAGCGTGAACCCGGAGCGGATCCCCCGCCAGGCCCTGCTGCGCGCAGCGTTGTTTCTGAGCGAAGGCAAGCGGCGACTCAAAGGGCCGAGGGAGGCTTCCCAGCTGGCGCCTCCTCCGCAGCCCGCTCTGTCCCGGACCGCTCGGATTTGCGCGGCCGCCTGTTTTGCATATGCGTTCCGATTGGAGGAAGGGATCAAAAGGCGCGCGGGAGGCGCTCGTTTGCTCCCCAGGCGCTGACTCCGTTCCGTTGGCCCGAGAGGCAGGCCGCGAATGCAAAAGAGGCGAGGAGGAGCCCCGCGGGTTTGGGGGTTTTAGGGCGCGGGGAGGGGTAGAAATCGCACTCCCATGGAAACTAGGTTCGAAACTCGCGCAAACATTCATGACCGCCTTAACCACAGCTCTTAGCAATAAAAATATAAAACTAGGCAGTAGGCGCGATCGAACCAGGACATTCATAAGGGAGGCCTTTTGTTCGAGGTCAAAGGCCTCGAAGACATAGCTGCAAAATGGTTTTGGGGGAGTAAAAAAATTGCTGCAGCATTGCTCACAAGCTCTCCTCATAAAGGAGAAACGCAAAGGGAGCGAGGTCTCATTTCCCGTTCATTATTTCCAGAGGCTAAGTTTGGGCAGAACTTTGGTACTGTTCGCTGTTGTTTTCTATCCGCCATCAGGTATGAGGATGGCGCGCCCCTTGGTCACCTGAACCTGGTGCAAAAGGCGAAGTGAGGCAGCACCAATTGGTCTTTGGAAAGTGCGGAAGGCTGCCTTTCTAAACAGCTCGCGCAAGTCAAAGAAAGGGGTACGAGTAGGAACGGAGGACTGTCGGTCCCTTAGATCTCTTCTCACCTTCCCCCCTTTCTTTAGCTGTCCAATTGCTCATCTGCGGTAGCAGAAGGCGTGAGGTTTTGTACGCTGAGAAGAAAAAGTGTGCAAGTGCCACTAGAGGATAAGGGAGTTCGTTGGAACTCACCAGTTAACCTCACCAGTTAACCTTAGCTATTAGTTAGCCTTCACTGCCGAGATCGGTCTGGGATCTTCCCTAGATCCAGCTACTTTTACGCATGCCTATGCTCAGCAGTGAGTCCCATTGAGCTCAAGGCAACAAGTTACATTGCGCTCAATGGGACTTAACTCCCTAACAAAAGCGTGTAGGGCTTTGTAAGCTTGACGACTTTCCTACGGTTCAGTTCCGAACAAAGCACAGCTGATCAACTGCGAGCATCCCACTTTGGCTTCTTTATTGCATTTGATTTCCGAAGAAGAAGAAGAAGAAGAAGAAGAAGAAGAAGAAGAAGAAGAAGAAGAAGAAGAAGAAGAAGAAGAAGAAGAAGAAGAAGAAGAAGAAGAAGAAGAAGAAGAAGAAGAAGAAGAAGAAGAAGAGGAAGACACAAAGGAGCCAGAATCGAGCCTTTGCCTTAAAATCTTAGAAATTAGCAGGCACAGCGATGGTGGTCGATGGGGGGAAGTAAGATGAAAGGAAAGGCACTCAAACCACCAGAAGGATATTTTTTATTTTTCGTCGCATATTCCAAAACTCAAACAAGTTGTGTGTGTGTGGTGCAAGTCAATGTGGAGGGACATTCTGGAGCTGAGCCCCTCGTCCACCTCAGGCCAATCGCCCTCAGCTCCCGGATCCGGTCATCTCCAGGCTTGGCTGCGGGCAGGAGGCTTCTCTCTGTCAGACTCCATCCTGATTTGCAGGATTGTCACACACATTTCCAGCACGCACGTATACACTGTCCACACGTCCACGCAGGTGGCGCTCACGCCTGAGCATTTGGGCTGGGCACTCTTCCACCATCACCAAACCAATAGTCCCTTTGGGTCACTGGAGAGAGTCCACACGGCATCCAATTCAGAGGCAGAAAAGGTCTGGGACTTGTGTGTGTGCGCGTGTGTGTGTGTCAGAGACAGACGCGGGTGGGGGTGGGCTTTGGTATTTTCACCTCTACCTAACAGTTATTGGAAGCGAGAGAGCGGAAGAAGAGCCCTCATTCACACTTTTCCGCCTTGTGCTAACCTTATTTAGTTATTTAATAAATTTACATCCTGCCTTGGAGACTTGGGTGGGAGCCCACTCCCTTCACAAGAAAGCTTATCCATAGAAAAACTTACAAATCGACGCGATTCTAAGGAAGTCTAATCCAGTCCTGCATATTTTTTGGCTAAGGAAAATGTGCTTTTTTTACATGGAGCGTGGGGGAGGAAAAGACCAGAACATAATGTTTTTATACTATGCAAAGTTGACTCAACAACATCCTCGTTTTGAGAGGGGGAGCCTTGAGATGAGGAGGAGGATAATATTATTTGAACACACCGCAGCCCAAGTTAAGCACTTTCCTTTCACTGATTGCAGCGGGAAATTGTTTTTTTCAATGCCTAAATCTCTATTTAGGCAATAAACTCCATACTTTCAGGTCAATTGGGTATCAGGAGTGCCAACTTGGTCCCACGACCATAGCTGCCCGAGGTCGTGGGTGCCATGCAGCGTGCATGGCCCTGGCACCGAACTTCGTGGGTGCCCGGCCCCTTCATGGGGAATTTTGTGGGTGCTCAGGGCCCCAGGGACTTGGCACCTATGGTAGGTATAAAACGTTTGCCTTTTAAGAAACAAATGGATTTCCCTTGGAAAGCTGCAAATGATGGGTGAAGATAACGTTTTATTTCTCCGAATGATAGTCGTTATCAAATTATTTAATCCTACTCATTTCTCCCCTATTCATTCCCCTCATTTATTTCTCTCTTTTCAAAAAAACAACCCTTTCACTCACTTCTCCTCCCTTGTTATTTATACAGTAATTGTTATTTCTAAAGCGATGAATTTGGAACATCGTATCTCGCTGAATTATGTCTCTCGCCTTCGTTGTCGTTGAGGGCAATGCATCAACGGGGAAATGACCACCAGCCCCCTAACATGCTCCCCCTTCCCTTTGAAGGTAGTAAAAAAAAAACCAAACCGACCGATTTTACCAACTGCAGCCTAGCTTTGAAAACTTCGAAAGGGTTCTCCTATTGCAGTACTTTGAATTATAGCATTAATATATATATATTTCTAGGTATCAACCTGGCACCACTTACTCTGGAATATAACCCCACCAACAACAACAACGGCTTTTAAACTATTCCAGAGAGGAAGAGATGTCTGAATTGCACGTCACTCTCAAGTGTTGGACGTTAACCACAGCAAAAGCAGACGGTGAATTCGAAGTAAAAAAAAATAAAACAACCCCCCACGCACCCACCGCAAAACACAAGCAGAAGCCCAGACGAAGTTCTCCGCAGAATGACGCAAGGCAAATCAAAGGAGAGTTTTGGTCCAGTAGCAAGACGTCCAGGCGCAGGACAGATGGGCATTGGCTGGTGACGGGAACCAATCAAGTGAATTAAGTTCAGAGGCCATTCCCAATGTCTTCATTCTCAGCCTTTTGTGGCCAGCGGAATAAACTTCATCTCGTATAAATAAACGTATAAATAAATAAATAATCAGTGTGACAATGAGAAATGTGAAGGCACCCACTGAATCGTATTGCATTTAGAGTTACTTGAATCGAACGGATTCATTTCTCTCGTTTGATCTTCTGAGAACAGCTCCTTAAGACTCCAGGGAGGACTAACTAACATCTCGCTTGGTTTCATTTAAGAAGAAAGAACTAGTTTTAAGAATTTTTTATTATCATTTTATTTTAAGGATGCTGTGGGAGTCGGGAGGAAATCGAGTTCGACTTTTCAGTTTGGCAAACGATTGCTTTGAATCAACGAGCCCCTCACTTCGGGGTTTCGTCGCCACACTTTCTTTGGGGCACAAAGAGCCCTGATTTATTCTTCCCCTTTGCTTGCTGGCATTTGTTTTTACCAAGTCTGGCTATTGTTGTGAGTGTTGCAGTCATTTTATGCGTATTAGGAATTCATGGAGATTTCAGTCCTGTTTCAAAAGAAAAACCAGCCTATGTTCCGTGTCATTTGGTGCACAAAATAGGGTAGGTTAGAGTGGGACGTTGGACCTAATAAACCGGAAGTTAAATCGGGGAATTCTCCTGGATGTACTTGTAAATCCAAAATTCTATCTGGAGGGTTTAGTGTATTTATTTATTTATTTATTTTGGATGCTCCTCACACCTATTTGCAAATATCCCACTGATTTCACCATGTATACTGTCCTGAATTTGTTGGAGGAAAGATGAGATAGAAATGTAGTAGTAATAGTAGTAGTACCGGTAGTAATAATAATAATAGTAATAGTAATAATAATAATAATAATAATAATAATAATAATAATACAATGGGACTTGCTTCTAAGTAAGTACGTCAGGCATCCTAGGCATAAAGCACATTCGCAATCGGATTCTATCCCCGCTTTCTCCGATTTAATACCCACCAAGTTACTGCGGCAGGCTCCCAAATAGTTTGCAAAAAATACACGAATACAGTTTTACTCAGATTTCGATTCCGTACAGCGCAAGCCTTTTCCCATTCAAAGCAGCTTTTCATTGGTTTTGAAACAAATCCCACTCTAAACCAACTCTCGTTTACCTCCCCTCCTCCCCTTAGATGATGAAGGAGGTAGAACCAAAAAGAAGAAACCCAAATCTTTTTTGAATTATTTCACCGTTTTTAATTTGAAATTTTCATCCAGAAACACTGGTCCATAATAATAAATATATCGATAGTTCTCAAGAATATATAAAAAATAAAGACACGTCATCGTCTGTGAGGCCCTTCACAAAATAGTGTCAAGCAAGCGCCCAGAAAGGGGGAACGGGAGAGAGGGAGAGACAGAGAGAGCGCAGGGGAAGTTCCGAGGGAGAGTCAGGGGGACGCCGAGCCCGCATGCAGGATGAGACTGACTAGAGGAAGGGAGGCCGGGGCAGCGCGCACCGTCTTGGACGCGGCGGATCCGGCATGGAAGGGTTGTCTCTAAGCTAGTGCAGGCAGGCTGGACGGCTCCAGGGCAAAGCGGGGAGGCAGCAAGGTGTCTCGTCTAGAGGGAAAAACATCCTGGGCTAGCACGTGGAGACTGCACTCCTAAATCCTTGTTACAAGGAAAACAGCCTTGGTGCCGTCCGAACAGCCATGGTCTGGATACTAATAATAGCAACGTAGGCTCGAAGCACGCATGCAGTCGCTTGAGAGGAACGGACGCCCCGTCGGAAAATTAAAAGGGTTCCTATACCTGCCCCAGCGTAACTTAAAAAAAGAAAAAGTCACGTTCAGTCCGATTCAAAAGCCGAACACAAGCCAGTTTGCTGAGTTTAGCCAATTAGTGTCCCTGGGTTATTCTTATTTTCAAAGGGTTTATGTTACCAGCATAAAAGGCCTTGGTTTATGGATCGGACCGTTCGTCGTCTAAACTCCCCTAGCCCAGAAGACATTGGAAATAAGCGTCAGTGGATATAAACCCTATTCAGCCTCCGCTAAGCAGCTCCAGTTACTGCAGATTCTACGCGCTCGCACCCCCACCCTTAAATAAACGAAACACCCCTCTTTTTTCGGGAGAAAGCCCCGCTGGTTTGAACGGGACTTAATCCAAAGTAAGTCCTTTTACTTTGTCTAACTCTTGTCGTTGCACTGACTTGCAGTGCTTGACTCAGAAGTCCTGATGAAGTGTGCACAGGATTGCAAACTTCACTAGGGCTGGATCCTGGCCACTGGTTTTTAAAACGAGCTTACTTCCAAATCAGCCCCACGCACCCTTCAGCTCCGGGAATGACCCTTCCACGCTTTCCTAGACAGCGAAATCGTTGCGAACCTCAATCCAACCAAGCAAGCGACCGCTTCTGCGGCTGTGTACTTACAATGGAGAGAGAGAGAGAGATCTCCCCCCCCCCCCGCCCCATCCGTTTTAAAGCACTTATTTACATTCTCGTTCCCTCCCCTCTCCCTATTTCCTGAACTGACAAGAAAGAAAAAGAAATCACAGGAAAAACAAAACACCCAGAATCCAACCCAAAAGGTTACCTTGCAAGGTCCTTTGCTTTGCCCCTAACACACACACACACGTCCCCCTGGGTACAGCAAATGAAGTTTGGAGACAGCATCAGACGGGACGGAGGGAGGGAGAGAGAAAGAGAGCGAGAGAGAAGGGAAAACAGGAGTTGGAGGAGGAGAATCAAGCATGCGACGACACCGCGGGACCTCTGGGCTGCTTCACCTTCTCGAGTCCTTCCGGCTTGCCCCCCCTCCCCGGCGGCTTCCCGGGCAGCGAGAGGTTTTTTCCCGAGGGGGCGGGCGGTGGTCTTCGCTAGACCCTCCCGCGGGCGGGCGAGAGACTTGGCCAAGGCTCCCTCTGAGAGGCGGCGGGGAGTTCACTTCAGCAGGTCCTTGGCTTCTGTGGAGATCCGGGCCAGGCTGGCCGTCGTGGTGAGAGCCGAGAGGTGCGGCGGCGGGGGCATCTGGCAGATGCTGCAGGGACAAGGCAAGCCGGCCCAGTGCTGGAAGCCCCCTCCGAGCTGCAGTGCCGGCGGCGCCGGGGGGGTCTTGAGCAGCGAGTGCGGCGGCCGGATGGCGCCGATGGCCGGCAGGGAAGCCGAGAGCGGCGACGGGTTGCCCCCCGAGGACAAGGCGCCGCCCAGGATCGGGTGCACAGGATGCACGGCGCCCGGCGGGTGGGCCGGGTGCCCGGCGGTGTGCGCCACCGTCCCGCAGTGGAAGGCCGAGTGGTGGCCGCCGTAGATCTCGCCTACCAGCCGCTTCATCTCCTCCAGGGAGCTGGTTAGCATCAGGATGTAGTTGCGCGCCAGCAGCAGCGTGGCGATCTTGGAGAGCTTGCGCACCGACGGCCCGTGCGCGTAAGGCATCACCTCGCGGAGCCCGTCCATGGCCAGGTTGAGGTCGTGCATCCGCTTGCGCTCGCGCCCGTTGATCTTCAGCCGCAGCTGCTGCAGGTCTTGCTCGGAGAGCTGCTTCTTGATCTTGTACTTGCTGCTTTCGCTCGACGAGCCCTTGGAGCCGGCCCTAGAGAGGCCCTCGCCCGGCCCGCGCTGGCCCACCTCGCTCTGCGTCGACGAGACCGAGTGGTGGTGGTGATGGTGGTGGTGATGATGGTCCCGCAGGTACATCTCCTCCATGTCTGGCGAGGAGGCTCTGCTAGAGAGAGAGCTGGAGTCAGAATTCATGGTCTGGTTGCAGTGGCCGGGAAGGTGCAAGAAAGGGCTTCCCCGCTCGAGGGGAAGGAGGAACAGGAGGAGGAATGGCAAGCAGGCAGGCAGGAGGGCCACCAAGCTCTTCTGCCAACGAGAAAGAAAGTGGTCGAGACAGAGGAGGAGATCCCACTTCCCCGCCTCTCTCTCTCCCCCCTCCCTCTCCAGGAGAGCTGCTGGCTTGGTGTGCGTGCGGCTGCGCGCCTGAGCTCGCTCTAAGGCTGCCTCGCCAGCCGAGGGGCTTTTTATAGAGCCGCGGGCGAGCCACAGAGACAAAAGGCGCCCTCCTGCCTCGAAGGGGCTTGTTCGGGATGACGCGCCATTCTTCAGCGGGGCGCGCTTGGACGGCCCCGTTTAGCAAGAACCCCGCTTCGCAGGCATTGTGCGCCGGAGCCTCCCGCGGACCTCTCAGCCGAGGGACCCGCGGGAGTCCCGGAGATGGCAGCCCCGCCCCGCCGGGGACGGACAGCGCGCACAGCCTGCGCTCGCTTTGGCCTCTCTTCCTCGACGGGCCGGGAGGAGGCTGGAACCCTCGTCCGGGGTTAAGGGCGGGGGCATTTTGATCCTCCCTCTTGGTAATAAATAGGGGGTGGGTGAGTTAGGCAGTGGGGGAGGGGAGAGAGACACGATCCAACCTGCCGGGAGCTAGGGTTTCCAAATCCCCGGAGCTCCGAACTTAGGGAGGCGCTCGTGCTCCTTTAAGCAACGTCGGGTTTTGTACGTCCTCTGCATGTTTACTCAGAAGCAAGTCCCGTTAGAAGTACTTTTCAGTAAACGACGTGTAGAGAAGAGGAGGGGAAATCTTACTCCGAAGTAGCCTCCGAGGGGTTTGGGGGAACACTCTGAGGCTACTCAGAAGAAAGTGGGCTTTATGATGCCACTCCTTGGCCTCGGTTCGCTGCCCGGCAGAATCAGTGGCTGTCGATCGGGTTAGCTATCCCTGCGCGAGAACAAACGAATATCGTTTGCAGTTTAATCCTATGCGTACCTACTCATAAGTAATTCCTTGTGAGTTCAGGGCGGCTTGCTCCCAGGTACCGGTAAGTGGAGCTAGGACTGCAGTCTTAATTGAAATGTGCATCAGACTGCTGTCCCCGAAGCTCATCCCCTCCTCCCAGTGCATTTAAAGGGGCTGTTTTTATTTTGACTGGGTTGTGGTTTACCCCTACTGTCGGTTTAAAGGCAAGCGTGCCTCGGGACTGTCCAATCGACGTGTGGATGCTTTGGTTTACTCTATAAAAATGTAGGCCATGTTCCTGAATAACTCACTTTTCGAAATAATTTATCCCGCCCCGACGTCTCATAATGTCTCTGGCCTGTCCAGAGACGGTAGACAATGGCTTTATTGATTTATAAATTTATTTTATCATTATTATTATTATGAACTATAAATGCGGCGGTTCACAAACTATATTTTTGTTGTTTTTCAGTTAAAAATATTGGAGCTTTGCCCGACATCTCCATGGACTTACCAATTCTTTTATCATTTCTTGAAGTTATGTTGAGCATGTTTATTTGGTTGGACGGGAAAAAAACAGGGATAACTTGCTTCCCAAGTGAGCGCGTTTGGAATCCTACTGGTATGCAGATACATATATATAGAAATCTCCCCAATATTTCTGAAAACTTTCAATCTTGAAATATGATGGAGACTGCGTAGATTCCATGGAGAGTATAGTTTCGAGTAGTGCGCTTAGCTTAGGCCATTTACTGGGAAGCAAATTCTATTGATTCTCTGGGATTTAACTTTCAAATAAATCTGTTTTTTTCAGATCAGTTTATGAGTCTGCTGGAAATGGCTCACAGATGAAACTGGACTCCGTTCCGTTCGCGTTCCTTTGGCTCACACTGTGTTCATTTCTTTCTATCCTTCGGAAATATGCATAAGGAATCCTAAACGGCGCAACAACTCCCTGTGTGTCTGTGCGCGCGCGTGTGCATGTGAACAAATGACCCCCCCCCCAAGTAAGCAAAAAAGAAGCCGCCTCTGCCACACGTCACCAAGGGGGACAACATTTTGCAAAGGGGAGCCAGCACAGATACGACTACTGTACACCCAATATAATGTGCACCCAAATTAGTTTCAAATTTCTCTTGGTCACGCAGGGTAAGGTAAAGCAGCGTAGTTCTCCTAAAACTATTGACCACCCCGACCCCTAAATATGTTAACTTGGAAGTAAATGCCACTGAGTTCAAAATGCCTGAATCCAAACTAGAATTTTTACCATGACCCCAGTTCTCCCCTGCGCACTTACTGGGACCAAACCAAATTGAGGGGCAACTGCGGCGGTTATTTCCCATTTGCCTATTATTGAGCGACTAGGGCACCCGTTTCTAAAACTCTTCGCTCAAAGGGAAGTCCCATTTTGTTCTGGGTAACTGACCTGTGAGCGTAACCAGGATTTTTGTTGCGGGGGGCGGGGGCGGGCAGCCAATGTTGTTGAGCTTTTTTTAGGAAAACAAAGTAAAAATACCCCGTGAATAAGATATTGCGGGAGGAAGACTTCTGCTGGGGGCGGGGACCTCAGATAACTGAGTACTTTCAATGCTCTCCAATACTATTTGTGGATCTAACCCCCCAGGTTAAAGCTCACAGTGACGTTTACTATGCTCGTTTACTGGAAAATCTGGCCCGCTGAGATTGAGAGCGCATCTCCTGCTCCACGGAATGAGGACTTTATTAGCATGGAGTCTGAAGCAGCCCCCACTTGGCGCTCAGGGCCACTGCGTGGGTGCCCTCCTGCAGGCAGAAGTGGGGTTCAGTCTTGGCCTTCGGCTTGGAATTCCCGGGACTAAGTGAGGGCACATTGTGCCTTTGCAACACATCCTTTCTCTCAAAGAATTCTGGGCACTGTGGTTTAAAACTCACAGTTACCATTCCCAGCAGCTCTTCAGGGAAACTTCAGTGCCCAGAATTCTTTGAGGGGGGCGGGAAATGTGCTTCGACTGTGCTTCAAAGGTATGGTGTATAGGATGCCCAGATCTCCTCGTTCAATGTGAATTGGATCACCGCGCCAGAAAAGCCAGGAACTTTGGCAACTGCTCCGGTGGTGAGACCGTGCAAGAATTTGTTGGGCAGAGGGCCTAGCCCTAGGAGGAAGCATGCGGGAGCCGGCGGGTGCAAGGCTTGGGAAATGGTTGAGGGCAGGGCAAAGGGATGCGCCTTTGACTGTTGGGGCGACTAGCTGACAATCTCGATTGTCATGGGAATGGCTTGAATGACAGAGGGTCAGCGACGGGAAAAGGAAGGCGCACGCGCGCCTCAGCTTCTGGAGATCTGTCAAGAGAAGTTTGCTCCAGAGCGAAGACACGCGATAGCTGCTCCTGTTCTTGGAGACGGTGCTGAACACAGCGAAGGTCGGAGAGCAAACCTCGCAGGCGACTTGCAGTCTGTTTGCCAGCTGATTTGCGTATGAGTAAATCCCTCAAGCATACGCCCAGCCCAGATGTTTGCTAGGCCTTGATTGGTGGGTTTTCTTCGATCCAGGCGCGCGCACTCCTCGATCGTGTGAACTCAGGAAGCCAACACGCACAGAAAGTAGTTGCGCGCCTGAGCCTTCCCACCTTCCGGCACTCGAACGGCCTCAGAGCGCGTGGTCACTCTCTAAAACAAGAGGCACCTGCGCTTCCAGGAAAGTCTGCATGGGGAAGAGGGGGTGCCACCTTCGCAGCACCTGCTCCCCCCAAAGCACTTGCAGGCATAAAGGATCCTTCTCCAGCGGAGCTCTACCAGGGAAGGGGGGGAAAGTACGGTAGATATTTTTAAATACTTTATATAGAGAGAGAAAGGAAGGAAGGAAGGTAGGTTTTTGGAAATAACCAGACTCAGAAATAATATCGATCTTCCGCATTTCCTCCCTTAAATCCCTGAGATGGAGAAAATCCCCAAACCAAGTGACGGAACTGGAAGCGAGGCTGCCTGGAGCAATGGAAGCTTTTAAAATAGTGAAGCCAAACCAATATTTAGAGGCTCCTTAATCCCAGAGCATTTGCTCCAGGCAGATCTACTTCATTTTAGTATCATGACCGATGATGTTAAGAGATCTGTGCTGCCGTCCTCCTCACATTTACTTGGGAGTAAGCGCCGCGAGATGAGCGCCGCAACCCGAGAGTCGGTCACGACTGGACCTAATCGTCAAGGGTCCCTTTACCTTTACCTAAGCGCCACTAAACTCAGGGGAACTTACTTCTGAATAGATATGCAGAGACTAAAGCGATACCTTCACCCTTTCCCACCCCGACACGGAGCCCAGTCTTACCCCATCTCGGTGAAGATGTGGTTCGAAGCCAAAGGCTCGACCTGGAAGCGACGTCACGTTTCCAAAGCCTCTGAGTTGACAGCACTTCGGTCCTTTCCTGGGCGCGATTCCTTGCATGAGAACCCCAGAAGAACTGGATCGAAACCGGTGGCGAGGTCTCCTCGCTATACTCTGGAGAATGCATTTTTGAAATATATGAATAGTATTATTATTAATAGCTTAATTGTTATTTTTTCTAAATCGTAACTATTTTAAAAGGAAAGAAAGGGAGACTGACCATCCTGATGTACACCGGCAGCTATCCAGAGAGCTCCTCCGACGGAATGAACGATATCACTGCCAAGGCGACTTAAGGACGATGTTTGGAGGTGGTGAGTGAAGCCTTCCTCCGGTCCCGTGACGAGTAAGCGGGACTGCCCATCGCCTTCAAGTCGCCTCCCGGGTCGGAGCCCTCTGCTGGATCCTCTGCGAACCGAGCAGTCCCGGACCACCCGAGCACGACTTTCCTACGGATTTCTCTCTAAGAGGCAACCGCTTTATCGGGGAGCAAACGCCTCTCCCAACCCGCCCCACTCCTGCATCGCTTGACTGCTGACCCCGATGGGAAACTGAGAGACCCTGAATGGAGGTCTTCATAGAATCTTAGTGTTGGAAGGGACCCCGAGGGTCATCTAGTCCAACCCCCTGCAATGCAGGAATCTTTTGTCCAACGTGGGGCTCGAACCTACAACCATGAGATTAAGAGTCTCCTGCTCAGTCAGTTGAGCTGCTAGAGGGAAAAGCTCTAGTAAAGCACGCCGTGTGGAAAGCTCCCCTCTCCCCGCTCAAAAGGAACGGCCCAGTTGGGGGTGAGGAGGAAAGGGAGATCAGGCATTCGTTCAAAACACTTTTTGCATGTTATGGGGCACTCCCCCCCCCCCCCAAAAATGCGTCCGATGGCTGAGCTGTAATTCCGAAACCAAGTCCCGCTCACTGAGCCGCAACTGTTCACAAGAACATGACCTGAAACGCTCGGCAACATTTTGCAACATTTACAACCTATTCCAGCTCTGAAGCCTTGTCACCAACGCAGCAGCGTCCCGATGAAGCTGGGTCCTCCCCGCTGTCCTTAACTGGCGGAGAGCCACGTTTCGTCCACACGGAATGTTTTTTTTTAAATGTTTAACTTTTCACAGCAGGTTTCCTCAACCTCGGCCCTCCAGATGTTTTTGGCCTACAACTCCCGTGATCCATAGTTAGCAGGACCAGTGGTCAGGGATGATGGGAACTGTAGACTAAAAACATCTGGAGGGCCGAGTTTGAGGAAGCCAGATTTACAGGATTGTCTATACTGTATTGCCATGTCACTCTATGCGGAGCTATTTTAAAATGTCTGATCGTGTGTGTGTGTGAGATGTGTGTGTGTGTGAGAGAGAGAGTGAATGTGCATGCGTGCGCGCACACACATTTTTTGGGACTCCAAAATATCCACTGCATCATTCCTTACACAAGGTAACACAATCTCCAGTGAATGTGCATGCGTGCGTGCACACACATTTTTTGGGACTCCAAAATATCCACTGCATCATTCCTTACACAAGGTAACATAATCTCGATTTATAAGGCTACAAAATGGCGAGGACCCAACCATCTTACCAGGAAAGTTTAAAAAGTGACCAGAACATTTGGTAATGGAGACACCCCTTTCCTTCTTAACTGGTGACTAAAGCATGCTTTGGTGCTGGAGGAGACTCTTGAGAGTCCCATGGACTGCAAGAAGATCAAACCTATCAATTCTGAAGGAAATCAGCCCCAAGTGCTCACTGGAAGGACAGACCCTGAAGCTGAGGCTAAAATACTTTGGCCACCTCATGAGAAGAGAAGACTCCCTGGAAAAGACCCTGATGTTGGGAAAGATGGAGGGCACAAGGAGAAAGGGACGACAGAGGACGAGATGGCTGGACAGTGTTCTCGAAGCTACGAACATGAGTTTGACCAAACTGCGGGAGGCAGTGGAAGACAGCAGTGCCTGGCGTGCTATGGTCCATGGGGTCACGAAGAGTCGGACACGACTAAACGACTATAAACAACAACAAAGCATGCTAGTCATCGGGTATAGCGCGCAGTTCTTCCTACATTTAAAAGGAGCCCCTTCATTTTCGTCCTTAGACAGCTGTCCCCTCTGCGCCCCCACCTGGGAGCGAGCCCCACTTAACCCTTGCAGCCTCATTCCTCTTTCCTCTGCCACTCAGTCTCAGCCTAACCTACCTCACAAGGTTGCTGGGTGGTTAAATCAGGAGGAGAACTACGTATACTACATTGAGCTTATGGGAGAAATAAAGGTGGGCTATAAATGCAATCAATAAATCCATTTCCTAAAGAAGCTCGTTCCAAAGCAGACCAGCGCTTTGCCGCTGGAGAGGTTCGGTCTCTGTCCTAATCCCCTTGACTTCCGTGCACAAGCGCCGGGGCCCCTTCCTTGGTGGAACCCCCTAGACCCGACAGCCTAGGGTCAGGGAAGGAGCAGTCCTTTATTTTCTCCCGTTGCTAACAAGGCAGCAGCAATCCCGAGACTTAAAGCCTTCCTCAAGGCGATCATAGGACGCTGCATTATGCAATTGCTCCATCTCTTATTATCATTATTTATTAAATTTGCATAACCACCCTTCATCCGTAGATCTCAGGACGGTTCACAACATAAAAATACAAGAGGAAAAAACCCACCGCAAAATGCATAATAAAAACAAGAAAAACAAAACAATTGCCCCACCACAAACACTGGCGCAGCTGCTTACCCCCGAGCAAATTCCCATGTATTCCGCAAGGTTTTACTTGCATGCAAATGGACACACCCACAAGAGATCGGGATTCAGTCATTGCGCTATGGAGAAGTGAGCCTTGTGGCAGGCAGGCGGACTCTGTGGGACCCCATGTCTTCACAGGAGCATAGGGATCTGCCTAAATACTGAGTCAGGCCACGGTCTGCCCGGCTCAGTATTGTCTCCAATGAGTGGCAGCGGATCTCCAGGGTTCAGGAGGCCAGGAGGTCCCCCTCCTGCCCTACCTGGAGAGATGGAGGCTGAACCTGGGACATCATGTGCGCAACGTTTTACGCTGCGATCTTAGACGTATTTATTAGGAAGTAAGTCCCGCTGTGTTCAAGGGGATTCACTCCCAGGTCTGTGTGCACGGGACTGAAGATTTCGGGTCTCTCCATTCCCCACCCTCCCACTCCGGATCAACGCGATGAGCGTTGAGACGTTGCATTTAGATTTTAAGAAGAAACCGCTGGTGGAGAGGGGCTGGATGTGGACCTGATGCTCTCTGTTGGGTTTGTGATGCTCATATAAAGCAAACTCAATGCCTCAGGTGTCACTAAGGCAGACCGTTTCCCAACTGCAACACGAAAGAAACTACTTTGAGGTTCTCCTTGTTTGTGCCATGTGTGAGATGTTGTTAAGGCGGAGGATAAATCAAATACCACTTGCTACTCAAAGTAGAATTTATATTTCCCTGACAGACAGCCGCCACTGGCCTATGCATGACTACTAAGTGGTTAATCCCCTGTCTGTTGGTTTGCCGGTGGTGATGATGATGATATCTCACCTTTCCTCTTTTCTCCTCCATACAACCCTGCGAGGTAGGTTAGCCCAAGACAGGGGGCTGGCAACAAGGTAAAAACGCTCATGTTAGAGTGGGAATATGAACCCTAGTCTACCAGATCCCAAGTCCTAAGTCAAACACTCTAACCACTACCCCACGCTGTCTCTCAAGTACATGTGCACTGCAGGCAGCCCCATATAAGAACAAGCAGATTCAAGCCAAATAAACAGTATAAATGTATTATAGTCTGATGCAGGTTGCAATGGAATAGATATCAAAGGAAGGGTGTTTTGGATTTATGTTATATATGATTTAAACTCGTGGAAAAAACCTAACTTTTTTGGGGGGGGAGGGAGTGATGCTAAGACTGAAGGTGCCTTTAGCAGGTCACTTCATACATTACAATTTCCAAGGCATATATCAAGTGGGGGCAAGAATCCCATCTCCATAGCCTATATACCTGTTTGAAGGGTTTGGTAAGAAACACAAAATGTTGACCAGACACATTCGTTTTACAGGTGTGTGTCATGTGCTCTATTCAGCTCAGCACTTTTATTTCCTATTGAAAACCAAAGGACCTGATTTAAGCATGTCCCTGTCTCTCTTACTAAAATTATGGCACTTGCATGTGGGACTTCAGCTGGATCGTGCCCCATACATTTTGTGTGTATCCTTACAAATGTAATATGGTAAATGGGTGAAAAAAAGAAAATTTAGAATGGACGCCTATTATTTAATACAAATTATTATGGCCCTTGCTAACATAAACTGTTAACAAGGTGCAGAATTTATTCAGAATCCCAGAAAGTTGATTAAGTCTCCTGTCATTAAAAGAACAACAACAGAGTACATACAATCTGTTCAAGCAATTTAACAATGAGAAGTTTCCTCCGTATTTGTTCCACATGCTGGAAATGCATTTCTTAAACAAAAGTCACATTGATTTGAGGGTAGACCTTTCACGTGCGTAGGCTGAGGATTAACCTAAATAGCCCAGAATCATCTATATAAGATTATCTTAAACTGCAATACTTTTTCCTAATGGGACAAGTCTTGTTAATTAACAATATACGAGTGCTATTTGTTAGAGCCGGTAAGTCAGGAACATTTATGAGTGAGTAACAAGGAGTGGGACAGAAGCCTACATTTGCACACAATTAATTTTATTATTATTTTATTATTACAATTTATTTCTATACCACATTTTAGCCCAAATGTCTGCAAACTGGCAGGCAGCATATTAAAATAAAATATGCAATGGAGTACAATAAAATGCCATAAATCCGTCAGCAAGCAAAACAGCAAAATCATTACGGTGGAGGGCCAAAAGGAAGCCTCCCAATGGTAGAGGACGAAAGGGTATTCTCATCCCTCACACATGACATCCATTCAGGCTGCAATCCACATTGATGCCCCATTTAATTTAATGGGATTTACTTCTGAGTAGACATGATTAGTGTGGGATGGAATACTGGGAGCAGACAAGTCACAACATTTCCTAGAGTGTCCACTTGGAGGAACACCTGGAGAAACACCTGACCAGGTCAGTTTCCTGTTCCTCCAGACATGCAGATGAGATGGATTAGCTGGCAGATAAAAGCCCCTAGCCAGCAGCCATTCTCTCTCTTAGCCATCTCTTCTTCAATGGGAACACATCTCCAGAGAATCTACAGTTAGGATGGTTCTCTCTCTCGGCCTGTTGCCAAGAGAAAGACCAGATGGAGCCTTACTCTACTAAGTAAACTCCAGATGTATTTATTTGTAACTTTTCTACGTAAGCCTGCCTTTCTGAGATTATGCTGTTAACTCAGGATGTCATGTGAGTAAACTCTATCTTATTTTAAGACTATTGTGTCGTGTATTTCTTTTAAGAGGGATAAAGGGGATTTGCCAGGAAGTATAATATTGTTGTAGAGGTTTTAACAAACCTAAACGCACACGTCTTGCTGCGCACAAAAGGGGAATGTCACTCTGCTGATATTGGAAGCTTGATAACACAAGCTTGGATAGAATCTCTATCCAATAATATATCCTAATCCACATCCCTAACAATCCCACAATTAGGATTGCAGCTTACCCTAGTCTCCTAAAGCTGATGTAGCAAGTATTTTTTTACCCATCTTAGTATCTTTAAAGACTGGCTGCAAAGAAACAAATGGATCAGGTATCAATGACCTGTGTTCACCTGATGTCTGGTTGGAATGGGAAATCAAGGTTTATGAAGTTCCAAATGAACTGGGAAACTGGTAAGATTTCCCACCAAGTGATCTGAAAGCTCCAACCGCAAAGGAAAACTCTCTCAAAATTCTTACTCTTTCAACAGAATTATAATTTAGAGGGGAAGTAAACATTGCATTTGAATCAACCCCCAGTAGTTTGAAGACAGAGAGCTTCAGATTCAAGAAAAACGAGATCCCTGGCAAGGGTGGGTTGAAGGGACAGGGGGCCATGCAGCATTAGGAAAACAGAAGTTGCTCTTTTCCAAACCACAGCTGGTTCGCTCACCCCTTTGGAACCATATTTTCCATCAAAGGAGAATGCCTGTTTGATGAAGAGCAGAAATCATGTCTGACGAGGACAGAACTGCTCGAAACATTTTCAAACAGCCTTGAATGCAAGGATGCAAGAGCGTCTCTGAATAGCAGAAGCCGCTGAAGTGCTAATTATGAGAATATATAGGAAATGTAATTTGTTGGCAGAAGTGGAAGTTTAATTTTAATGATGCATAAACAGCATGGCTGGTTAGGACCAGCAAGATTCATTATATAGTTCCATTTTGGCAAAGTCTTTGAGAGTGAAACATGTGAACGTCTATAGGCAGCAATTGCTGACTTGATTTTTACTAAGGGATTGTGTTCCAGCTGGAAAACACGTCTCTAATATCAGACTCCTGGTTCTTAGTTTTTGATATGTTTGATATCGTTCACCTTCTGTCCTTAATAGGGAGGTACAATTTTGCAGTAGCAAGGGGTCTGGCTCTAGCTGAAAACTCAGAATGTTATCCTTGCACTGAGCATATAAAAAGACTTTGTCAGTATTATGATATATATCCACAGTCTTCAGTCTTTTTCAGAATCTAGGTAGACATTATGGGAGAAATGAGCTGCCCTTGCTCTCCTTCTCCCTCTCCTTCTGGTAGGTAGTCAAACACAGCGTGTGACATGACATCATCTTACCATATGTTGCACTCCCCAAATGATAACAGTCAATTATGTAAGGCAGGGATAGGGCAGTGCACTCTGATATGATGTCACACCACTCTCTGCTTTCATGTGACACAACTCAGCTGAATATTTCTTAAATGCCTTCCCCAAACTGGTGGCTTCCAGATGTTCTAGACCACAACTCTTATCAGCCCAAGTTAACATGGCCATTGGTTAGGGAAGTTACAACTGGACATTATATGGCTAGTATACTTAGAACCCCATGGTCCATGTTTAGAAGCAACATATAAAATAAAAAATAAAAAAAATCCTTCCAGTAGCACCTTAGAGACCAACTAAGTTTGTCATAGGTATGAGCTTTCGTGTGCATGCACACTTCTTCAGATACAGATTTTTTGTTTCGACTACGTCAGACCAACACAGCTAACTACCTGTAACTAGTACATATGAAATGAAACCAACATGGCAGTTATAAATCAAGAGTTAATCTAAACATATCACGAATAAATCCCACTGAGATCAATGGTAGTAAATTTTGCCTAGGTTGAATCTTCAAGTTCCACTGTTTCCAACTTAACTGAACATTGGATTGTGTCACCGAAAGTGACTTCTTCAGAAAGAAGGCATTTTGCAAGGCTGATGCCACAAGTTTTATGTGGGACTGTGTTAGTGTCTGAAATACCAGCGGTGCTAACTTGCCCCACATAACTGATCACATGATGTGGTGCACGAACACCATTTGAATGGCAATGCCCATCAACTTTGGGGGGTGGCAGCCCTCCAAAATATTTTATTGGGAGTTGACTCCAATAGTTAATACAATTCTGAGATTCTTAGGTTCAATTGATTTTGCACTCCTATCCAAAATATTAATCCAACAAATTATCACTGGTGGTGCAATGAGCCTCTCACTGAAATTAATGGTACAACTCCCAAGGATTTAATGGTTTTGGAGTATCAGACCCAGAATATTTAGTGAGCCATGTGAGTAGATGCACAGCAATAATGTACTCAGCTGATTCCTAGAACAAGATGAGTCAAACGCCATTCTCTTCTGGACTGAATGCAAAAATTTAAGAAATAAAAAGGAAAGCTCCCTCCCCCCCAATGACTAATCATAAAGCTTGGCGAGTTGGACTGATAGCGTTGGAAGTCAGCTTGCAAAGTGTAATTAGTTTTATTTACTGTTCATGAATTGCTAATCCTCGGTGGCATTTGCTACTAATAGCATGAAATTAGTTTGTGTAAACAAACAGAATCACTTATTCAGCGGTGTGCATTTGATTCGCTGTACTAAAGGCAAGGCAGTACCTGAATACTAAGTTTAACTTTTAATGAACAGATTACAATAAGTGAGTCCATGAGCCTTTTCAGGCTGTTAAATACACAGATGTATTAATTAGCAGTGGGGTAGGTGATCCTTTTTAGGATTGGGTGGAAATGCAAGTTGTTTATATCCATTGATTAGAGAGTTTATTTCTGAAGGGCTTGTAGCTGCATGCTGTCATTGGTAATGCGCTTCCGCTGTTTGTTTTTGTCATGTGAACTTTAAAAGACTGACACACAATCAGTGTGGAGAAAGGGTGAAGGCAGAGATTCTGATCCCAGGAAAGATTTGATTTCCCTTGACACCTGGAACAGTTTGCATAACAAGCTTAGGAAGATTTCTGCACTCCTTCATCCCCTCCCCACCCTTTTACATATGTTTAATGCACTATGCCATGCAATGTATTTAATGTCAAGCATCATTGTACTTTTTGGGGAATAGCTGTGCAACAGGCCTTGGATAAAGAATGGCATCTCATCCCCCTCATCGTGCTATTGAGTTTCCCAGGCTGAGACCAGCCCACAGGAACTGATGCACAGCGAGAGATTCCTCTTGCAATGTGTGGCCACGTCATAGGTATGGGCTGCAAAGCCTATATAGCAATAAAGGACTCAGGTTTGAACCTGTCAGGTTATAGGCTTCCAAAGAGAAACCAGCCCTGAGCCTGAGAATGCCATATAACATAGGTGGGAAAGTTTCACCAACGTGATTGGTCAGTTAGTTAATTATTTCTATTGTTTTACTTGATCGGTGGGGCAGGTGCTCCCTTGATCCCCCTTGGCTATGCCCATGCTTCCATGGGTCCCAAACATTGTTACAAGGCTCCTGTTTTAAGCTGCCCCCCTCTTAGGAGCCGGGGAATACTGTCACCTTTTGTTGCAACTCTCCAATTGATCTAATAGCACTGTCAGTGGAGCAGGAAGCTCTTAATATCAGGGTCTTGGGTTCAAGACCCAAGTGGAGTGAAAATTTCCTGCATTGCAGGGGGATGGACTAGATGGCCCTTGTGGTCCCTTCCAATTCTACAATTCTTTGATTCATATATATTCCAAGGTCAATACGCTGGCATCCTGAACTGAGATGGAGGGTTGGCCTTGGCGAGCCTTGACCCAAACGAATCCCTGATCACTTGCCACTAATTAAAAACCTGTCATTTTCTTTTTGCCAACGAAAGTCTACACAGCCATAACAAACCACAGCAGAATCACATTTCCCATGTGCAAAATAGTGTAGATTGTGTGCTAGGATTTCATTTTTATTTTTTAAAAAAAACTTATTTATTGGTTAAATTTATGTCCCACCCTTCCTCTTGAAGGACGTGTGAGCCATCCCAAAAATCCACAGGCTGGCGGTGTGTCTGTGTTAGCAAGCTGACTGTGCCTTTTGAGTCAGCCATCTGGCACTAGAATGGCAAGAAAGCTATTTAACACCCTGTCCCTGCCTTTACCTGGTTTACTATTGGCCTTGTCTTAATTCAGATGTATAGCACTTTAAGACCATGCATACAGTACTTTAACTTGCTCTCTATTAATTTGAATGCATTTAGGCAAATGGAAGATAATGCACTTGGGAGAAATAATGTCTAGGCCAAGTACTCAATGGGATAATGACATTCATAAAGAAGTGAAACAGGGGTAGGTTATGCTGATTGGGAACTGATAGAATTTTGGTATAGAGATTTTATTTTTTCAACCCCTAAGGGACCGTTAATGGTCTCAAAGGGAATTCTGCATATCCCAAAGGCAATACCCACACCCCATATATAAAGACCTTTAGCCACTTATCTGCTTATTCCTTGTATGGATCTCCCATCCCTGGTCTTGTGCTGTGGGCTTTAGCTTTGAAGCTTGTATTTCTATTCTAACAGAGCAATGGTGTCTCCCACTAAATGAGTAACTAGATATTTATTAAGAAGCAGAGGCACTATAAAGGACGGAGCAGTAAAAGCAGCACTGGGAAGCTTAGAAGTAATGATAGTAGCTGTATTCTGTTCTGCCACCATTACTGCGGAAATAATCCAATTCAAGACTCTGGAGGGAAAGGCAGGGAGGGGAAAACGACACAAGGCCACTGCTAGAGTGAGTTTTGATCTTCAAGCAATTTGGAGGCAGGTGTCTTTTATTTGTCTTATAAATAACCAACCCACAAAGTCAGCACTTAAATAAATAATAGTGGTGGCTAATTAGTAGCAAAGGAAGCCACTACCAATTAATAAAACATCTATGCTGCTTCTGTATCAACTGCACTGGAAAAGAATGTTTATAACATGTTACATCTTGATGTCGGTGAAAGTATCTTTCCTTTAATACACTTTGGTGTGGGAGTTTTCCAGCTTCTCGTGATATTTCAGTTGCCCTGTTGCTGCTGGGTCGGAGGGATACATTCTGGGCTCGGCAGGAAATGAAATAGTCACGCCGTGCTCTTCAGTGAACTCCAGCCTCACTCAATCAACTCTAATGCATGCTGAATGAAGCAAGGGTGTTTGCTTGGCAGAAGTATGTACACATCTGCTAAAGGGCACTTAATGTATGAGTGGGCAGCATTGCACAAGCTGTAGGGCAGCATTCTCAGGGACTGAAAGAAACCTCTTCAGCTGGGGTTGGCAAACGGCAATCCTTTCCCTCCCGGCATGTACGTACAAGGATGGATATTATGCCCCACATCCCAGTGGCGTACCGTGGGGGAGGGGGCAACAGGGGCAGTTGGCCTGGGCACAGAATTGTTAGGGGTGCAAAATTTCAACACCCAGTGCTGCCTCAATACAGCTGCATGCTTCCGTTGCTGGGGTCAGTTGAAAATGCGAACCAGGAAGTGACCTCTCCAGACAATGGAATGACTCTTATTTTCTTATCTCTGTGGCTATGATCTCCTGGGTGACATGGACCCATTAGGCAGTTGAATGCACATGCGTACTCCATCCGTTTCCCTCCCTTCCACCCCCTCCCCCACGGCCCCGGGCATTGACAACCCATGCTATGCCACTGCCACATCCTGCTTGTCTTTCTTCACTTAAAAGCGCAATGCTGTGCCTACCGATACGAGCAACAACCTAGCCCTACAGCATACAAGTGTTGGACCAGATGGGTTTAACAGAGTTTGAAAAGTTAGCAGCACTTGTCCTTGTATCTGGAGTTTTAATAGGTGGTTAGAGGGATGTTGGGCAACAAGGAGATGAAGTATTGAAGAAGGATGCCACAAGAGAGTAAAGCTTCATCAGGGCCTATGGCACTCATAAGATACTGCTCGCTTAAGCCCAGTGGGATGGATTCTGACTCTTGGTATTTCTCAGTGCTTCTGTGTTTCCTTGGACCACCCTCCTTCTTGGATTCTGGCAGCACCAGGTCACCCATCCGTTCTCTTCCTACTTGCCACACCAAAATACTCTCCTTTGTAGTGTTTATGATGTTGTGCTGGTATATAAAGAACTGGGGTCCAAGCTACTACTAGATAAAAGCAAGCGATCCAGCTCCTTTTCTGGAAAGTAATACAAATATATTACTTGCACAGACAGAAATAGACATTGGATTTATTTCAGATATTAACTGAACATTTTCTAAATAATTTCTGGCTTGTGCCATGTTTCCATATTATTAGCATTATATACTCTATATGGGGTGCCCATCTATAAGACGTTCATAAATGAGGAATAGAAATTATAAACCATTATAGCAACCAAATCAAGATTGTATGCAGTTTTTAGATACTTTGAACTGGGTAATTACTAACTTAACTGTGCCTGTGAACTTGTCCTCATTAACTTAATAATTAGCAAGATCTTATTTGATCTTGGAGTTCATTAGCCACTGCAGCTGGAAAATTGTTTCAGTTCTAACACATCAAAATAGACAATTAAAGTGATAATAAAGAATCAATATCATTACCTGCTTTTTAGATTTCCTGGGGTCGCCATGTGCCTAATTAAACAGCAATGCATTTTTTAAAAAAGTTATTTGGTCCACTTTGTTTTTGGATTAACACAAGGAAACCTTGGCATTATCAAAAGACTTTTTGAAATGAAGCTCTGGGTGCACAATGAACCTCACCAGGATGTAATTGGGTGCGGTGTCTGAAATGATGGAGCTGAAATTAGCTGTGGGAAAGATGGAGCTGAAGATGTGGTCCAAAAATAGTTTTAGTTGACACCCTTGCATTTATTTTGAACTAATGGAACTAAACCTTCCAGACTTAGCACTAAATCTAGACTAAGGACTCACCCACACTGCTTGTTCTTATTGATTCCTCCCAGAGAAACCCACTCTTTACCTGAATCAAATGGCAGTTGGGTTTTCCATGGATTGATGCTTGCTCCGATTCAATGTTAAAGAGCAGGTTTTCCTGGAGAAAGTGGCAGAGCAAATGGAAAACTGCTCAGACTCGTGCCTTCTAGGCACAGGGCAAGCAAAGCATGGACGAGATCTAAGCTAGTCATGCTTTAGCCCCATTGCAATCAATCCAATAGCTTAGTCATAACTAACGTTAAGTCCTACGGATTTCAATGGGACTAAAGCAAGACTTTGGCCCAGATACAACTCTTCAAGGTTCCAAGCACAAGACTTCAATACACTGGACTACATGTGAACAACTTGTAGGCATGAGCAATAATACGTGCAACTGGTTCCTTGACAAACTCACATACTGCTGCCCTGGTTTTAGTGTCTTGTATTTCATGGTTATGTCTGGGGTCCCCATGTGTCTCATGTATTAAGAACATAGGAATGTCAGAAGGTTCCAAGCACAAGACTTCAATACACTGGACTACATGTGAACATCTTGTAGGCATGAGCAATAATACGTGCAACTGGTTCCTTGACAAACTCACATACTGCTGCCCTGGTTTTAGTGTCTTGTATTTCATGGGTATGTCTGGGGTCCCCATGTGTCTCATGTATTAAGAACATAGGAATGTCAGAAGAGCCTGTTAGATCAGGTCAATGGCCCATCTAGTCCAACATTCTGTTCTCACAGTGGCAACCAGATTATTGATTAATATTTATTTTATTTATTAAATTTGTCCATCATGGAGCAACCCAGAGCAACTTATGACCAAACCAATAGGCAATAAACCCTACATAGATACATTAACTCCAAAAAGCAAGAGAGCTACATTACAATCATCTCACTCCCCGTGGAATGCCTGTGGGAAACCTGCAAGCATGGCTTGAGCAAAAGAGCCCCCTCCTCTCCTGTGTTTTCCAACTGGCAATCAGTGGAATGCAGCCTCCAACCAGGGAGGCTGAGCATAGCCGTCATGGCCAGTAGCCTTCAATAGCTTTCTTGAATTTGTCTACTCCTCTTTTAAAACCATCCAAGTTGTTGGCTATCATTGCCTTCTGCAGGAGGAAGTTCCATAGTTTACCTATGTGGGATGTGAGGAAGTAACTTCCTTTCATCTGTCCTGAATATTCCAACATTCGGCTTCATTGGATGTCCATGAGGTCTAACGCTAAGAGAGATGGAGGAAAAGCTTTTCTTTATTCGGTGTCTCTGTGTCATGCACAGTTTTACAAACTTCTGTCATGTCACCTCTTACTCGGCTTTCTGTCTAAACTAAAAAGTGCCAAACACTGTAACTTTTCTTTATAGGGAAGTTACTCCATTCCCTTGATCATTTTGGTTGCCCTTTTCTGAACCTTTTCCAACTGTACAATATCCTTTTGGAGGTGAGGCAACCAGAACTGTACATACTGAACGAGGTCTCAAGCCATACATTTGTATAATGGCATTATCCTATCAGGAGCTTTAAATTCTGTTCCTTTTCTAATGATTCCCTAGCATGGAATTTGCCTTTTTCACAGCTGCCACACACTCTGTTGATATCTTCATTGAGCTATCTACTATGACCCCTAGGTTTGTTGGCAGGTCTGTCACCACCAGTTCAGTCCCCATGAGCATATATTAGGAATACAATATATTTGGAGGCCTCACCCATGACAATTGACTGGAAATACTTTCCTCAAGTCAATGTGCATAATATCCAAGGCCTATCAAGTTATTTCAACACCTGAGGTGAAGCAAAACCACCCACAACTGCCTCTTGCACTCCTTGGCATTAAAAACAAACAACAAAACGAAACTGGAAAAACTGGTTGGATAACTACCCTGTTTTCCCGAAAATAAGACATACCCATAAAATAAGCCTTAGCACGATTTCTAAGCATTTGTGCAATATAAGCCATACCCCAAAAATAAGACATAGTGATAGGCACAGTTCTGGAGGGTGTCAAGGAAGAGGCGAGGTTGGACGCGTAATAAAAAATAAGACATCCCCTGAAAATAAGCCATAGTGTGTATTCTTGAGGGAAAATAAATATAACACAGTGTCTTATTTTTGGGAAAACACAGAAACCATGAGTTGCCTGTTCTTGACACCAAAATCAGCTGCCTGAGGCAACCCCCTCACTCTGCTCACTGGTAGGAAAGCCCCTCGTCATTTGTGATATATGGAGGCACAGGAATGTCATACCAGGGAAATCATCCCATGTCTGTAAAAGGGAATAGGAGGGAAAACATTTATTTTTTGCAGTCGCTAAAAAATCACTCAGTTGGGGCATAAGCTGTGTGAAGTGCTGCTTCTAACTTGACTGTGCATGTTTGACTGGGGGGGGAGAGAGAGCAGAACACTAGGGAAGAACTCCATGGCTCTGCTGCCATTCAGAAATGGAGAGGTTGTGTGTGTGTGTGTGTGTTGAAATATAATGAAAGCAGCACATTAGCGCCTGGCCTGCTGGGCTCACACAGCTGAAAGCAGCCAGTGGGTGAATTTCCCAGCATCCAGGAACTTTGTCTCAGTTCTGTGGGTTTGCTCAAGTGTGCAATGGCTGTTTGCAAGGGAGCTTTCCCGCTGGGTGGGTTTGCTTTTCTCCCAGCAGCTCAGAAAAGGTGAGAGCGCTCCTTCATGTCATCCCTGGCTCCCCCTCCCATTTCCACACATCTCTTCCCCCCAACCCCTTGGCCAAGACAATAGTTTCTCCAACAGGTCCCCTCTGTTAGGGAGCCATTCCCTCTCCTAGCTCTCACACTGGGACATTTTTCCACATTTCCAGGATTATGGCCACTTTAACTTAGATCTATGTGTGTTGCCTCCACATACAAAGAAGCACTTGGGGACAGGATTAGTAGGATTAGAAGAGATTCACATATGTCCAGTTCAAGCAATTGGTATTCAAAGCTTTACACTTTCAAATGCCACCAAGAGAGAGAAAAGGAGCTGAGAGCTTGCTTTGCCTTTCAGCACCTTCATGAGGAGGACAGTGCTTTATTTCTCTCTTTCCTCCCCCCCTCCCCCACACTTTGTTAAGTCTTTAAAGCTGCAGTAACTAAGGGGAAGCCATCCCCCTCCCTGTCTCTTTAATTAGATGCAGCAGCACAGATCTTAAGTGTGTCTCCAGTGCTGCAAAAGCAAGCTTGTGCTGCCCAGAGGACACAAAAATCCACTATATTCTGGAATCAGCTTCTTCTTTGGTGATCACTTGTAGCCGAATAAGATTGCCTTCCATAAACACGGTTTTAACAACGGGTCCGTAAGTGACTGTGGAGGCCAATTCTGTGGGTTTGCCAAGCGTGCCTTCCTCTTAGCACGTTTCTGCCTTGCGTCCTGAGATCGAGTTTCTTCAAAGCCCATGACACCTTTGGTAAAGGCTGTTCTCCAATTGGAGTGTTCGCAGGCCATTGTTTCCCAGTTGTCGGTGTTTATACTACATTTTTAAAGATTTGCCTTGAGACAGCCTTTAAACCTCTTTTATTGACCACCAGCATTACACTTTCCATTTTTAAGTTTGGAATAGGGTAGTTGCTTTGGAAGACGATCATCAGGCATCCACACAACATGACCAGTCCAACAAAGTTGATGTTGAAGAATCATTGCTTCAACACTGGTGATCTTTGCTTCTTCCAGTACACTGATATTAGTTCGCCTGTCTTCCCAAGTGATGTGTAAAAATTTTCGGAGACACCGTTGATGGAATCTTTCGAGGAGTTGGAGATGGCGTTTATAAGTGGTCCATGTTTCACAAGCATATAGTAAGGTTGGTAGTAAAATAGCTTTGTAAACAAGCATTTTGGTTTCCCTGCAAATGTCCCTGTCCTCAAACACTCTGCACTTCAATCGGGAGAAAGCTGCACTCGCAGAGCTCAGGGGATGAGGATTTCGGCATCAATGTTGGCCCTTGTGGAAAGGTAACTGCCTAGGTAGAAGAAATGATCAACATTTTCCAACGTTACACCACTGAGTTGGATTTGTGGCGCTGCAGAGGGGTCATTTTGTACTTGTTGGTGCAGCACTTTGGGTTTTTTGTGGAAGCCACAGAACCACCAGGACTCTTCAGGGCCAAGTCGGAAACATGCAAAGATAATTTTTGCTTCACTGATGCTGGAATGTAAAGTGTAACAAAATAGACACCTGAAAAGTTTAGAGACAGTGGTGTAATGCCTGCAAAATGAACTGGGAACTCTCCTACCAACATCTAAGGGGAATATTTCCATGAAGAAAGGATTGAGAAGCAAGGTCCAAAGTTATTAATATGAATGCTCCAGAACTGAAAGACTTTTCTGGAATATTTTTTGTTTCTTTCCCAAATCAGCTTACCTTCTGCTTCTGAAGTTGCTGCCCATTTTTGCTAGGATCATTCATACTTTTTTTTTTTGGAAGGGGGGAATTGACAGAAAGGATTTTATCCCTTCTTGATTTTTATTTAGTCCATTTCTAGATTGCTTACTATCCATAGATCCCAAAGCAGCACACAGTAAGGAAAATAAAAATACAGAATCAAAACACACAGATATAAACTTAGCACCATTTTGGATGGATTAAGAAAAATGCATACATAAATATGCAATATCCATATCCAGAATAGGCACATCTACTGTATATAACAAAAATCAGAAACAAACACACAAGGTATCATGACCTAAACAATGTAAAATACAGTAGTCATGCTCCCAGCCAACATAAAACACAACCCCTATCCACACAACTACTCGCACGCCATTACTATCAAGTTCCATTTACACAACCCCTGCAACCATTCATCACTTCATATAAATAAAATAATGAATAAATGCTGTAACAAGAACTCACATATATTCACATACCACCCTCTCCTAAAATATCAAGGCAGTGTACAGCAAAATCTCTACAAACCAAGCACCCAAACCACTCACTCTCAACATTACTAAACCCACTACACACTCAGACGTTCCTTACAAGTGATTACTACGGTACCAAGCACACAGAGACAACAGACTCCTCATCTCTGCAGCACCAATGGGCTCCTGCCCCACACACTAAGAACTATCAAATACTTTCACCTGTGAGAGGGCCAGCTCTATAGTACTGTTGGCTTCTCACCCTGGGTGGCATAAAACAACTTTGCTCCAAGAACTCACAACAGTACTACCCACAATACACACAGAATGCACAACGGGACAAACTGTGACATGCTTTCTCAGCAGAGAGCTGTGAATTTAAGTAAATGAGAGATGAGATTTGGTCAAAGAAATGTTGTTTTGTTTTGTTTTTTGCTTAACTGAAATAGAATTTGTCTCACACCCACCCCTGTGCCTGTTACTCCCCAAAGAAATCCTATGGAACAGGACAGGACTCACTCCTCAATTAGGTAACACATTCTGGTAAATCTTGGGGTAGCAGTTGTCCTATGGTCCTATGCATGTTTACTCAGAAGTAAGTCCTGCTGAGTTCAATGGGATTTATCCCCCTCCCCACTGTACCTACTTGTTTGTGAGGATGCCCTCCTGAGCTCTGAGAGATCAACTAAGCAAGATTGCAGTATTCATGTCATAATCTATTTTTTGGGGGGGGGGGCTATCCTTAAAGAACAGTGACTATTTTTTCCTTTCCCCAGTAAATGAAGTCCTTAATCTCTTACTGTGCTTGAAGTTAGATTTGTTTCATTTGCTTTGAGTAGAAACAAACAGGATTCTATGTGGCTTTGTGAGTATTTTGAGCACTCTCCAGACACCCACAAACCTCCTGGCAAATGATTATGGAACTTTCATTATAATCTATCCATGGCCTTTGTATAGGGCTGAGTTTTGTTGGGTATCTGATTGGGGAGAAGGCTTGTGCTAAGGCCCTGGGCTTCAGTTATCTTTTGCTTTTATTGCACCTTGAGACTGTGTCACACACACACACACACACACACACACTATTGAGGCCTGGAATTCAGTTCAGCTACAGAGATGCAGAACAGTTTCTGCTGTATTCCAGCAATTTTCAATGTGCTCATATATAACAAACACAGTAGGGGGCTAATCCCCAGGACAAACATTATATCCTTTTCCTGACTCACTTATACTTTTGAATTAAATGCAGGGGTGGGTGGGGGAATCCAGGGCTCTCTTTGAAGTTTCCTTTTCCTCCCTCCACTAAGGATATGTTGGCAAGCTAGTTTGAGCTTTCCATTTTGAGCCAGACTTCACAATAAATTAAATGCAATTGAGCCACCACAGCCTTCATGTGATGTAAGGTAAAGGTAAAGGGACCCCTGACCATTAGGTCTTGTAAGGGGGAGGGCTTATAGGGAAGAGCTCCCCCCCCCCTCATCAGGAGCAGCCCATCTCCCAGCAGTAATGAAAGCGAAGGGTCGGAAGGGGAAGGTCAGGAGACGGAGAGGGAGTGCCAGAGCTCTTGCAACATCCAAGAGCCACTGCTCCTCATGCAGAAAGAGAGGGAGGAGGAAAGAGAGGATGGGACTCAGACGGGCCACAGAACTCTCCCCCCCCCGACGCCGGAATTAAGGAGGAGGAGAAAGGGGAGGAGGTTCGCAGTCCCGCGACTCTTATGTTGGTCCAGATCACGAAAGGGGGCAGTGCCGGATTCTGATTCGGACTGATGAGACATGAAACCAGCAGCTCATTTCACTGTAAATAATGTGCACTAATAAAAACTTCTGGAAGACAAGCATGTGGAGGGTCGTTACTCAAGAGTAGTCGCAAGAAATCCTGACAGGTCCAGTCGTGACCGACTCTGGGGTTGCGGCGCTCATCTAGCATTATTGGCCGAGGGAGCCGTCGTACAGCTTCCAGGTCATGTGGCTAGCATGACAAAGCCGCTTCTGGCAAACCAGAGCAGCACACGGAAATGCCGTTTACCTTCCCGCTGTAGTGGTACCTATTTATCCACTTGCACTTTGACGTGCTTTTGAACTGCTAGGTTGGCAGGAGCTGGGACCGAGCAATGGACGCCAACCTTCTGATCGGCAAGCCCTAGGCTCTGTGGCCCACAGCACCACCCGCGTCCTACATCATGTGATGTAGGCAGTGTTTAATTTGTATTTTATGTATTTTAATTTTTATTTTAAAAAAGAGGCACTGGGATTGGAGCCTGAACAGAAGCTTCTTCCTGAATCCCAGGCATTCAAGAGATTACTGCTTTCTCAGCAATAAAGGGGAAAACACTCTGCACATGTGTAGAGGCTGCAGCGGGTACTCCAGATGACATGTTTATTGAGCATTCATCTTGATTTGCATGCACAAAGTTTATACAGAAGTTGGATTAAATCTGGTATTTATTGAGTATGCTTTTTTGTGGAGGGGGATGGTATAAAAAAAATGAACATTTGTCCTGATTTGCTTGTGGGGTGTTTATACATCTTCCCAATTATCATTTCTCCATTCCACACTTTTCAATGCACCCAACTTCCTATGACTTTCCAAACTGCAAATTTTTAAATTGAATTATTGCACCAAGCTGACAGAGCCCTCTAAACCACTTTAACTGCACAAACCTAAAGTTCTGGTATGTACTTGAATCCCTCCTGCAAAATAGTGAGTCTGAAGGAACCCTGATTACAACCAGCCTCTGGGCACAGAAAAACACACAAACAAACAAAATCTAGCTCAAGAAACAACACTGTTCTTTCAGTTTCTTATTTCCCCAATCTTTAATTCAGTTCTCCACATTTCTGCAGCTATTAAAAAAAAAACTTTTAAATTTTCAATATTTTTGTGCAAATTTCTCCTAATGAGCAGTTTTGACTAATGGACATATTTTCGTGAGTAGTTTCTCCTCATATAAATGCAATAAATACATGCAATAACAATAAACATTTTGCATGTTATTTTCTCTAACATTTCTGTGCACTTACCCTTGTCATACATTCATTTTTGTAAATACTGATTGGTTGGAGAACTGCACCACAAGCTTCAGGTAAGTGTGGTTTTCAAAGGATGACAATGTTTTGCGTCCCATGTTCTTTTGGGAAAGTGTGCATTTGATAAATTCACCTTTAAGTGAAAACTAAATAAAATTTATCCTCCTCTGCTCCTCAAGAGATCTGCATTCTCTTCCTCCTCTTCATTTGATCCCTTTGAAGATAGTACACATGATCTGGAAATGGAAAGTGAGCTTGGAAAGGAAAAAAATAACACACACATGCCTGAGTTTCTTTTTATGTATGTATTGCATGCATTTTTTGCATTGATATCTTACTTTTATTGCCTCCCTATTTTCTCACACAACCCTATAGGTAGAATAGGCTGAAAGACAGTGACTGGGCAAGGTGGATGAGTGGGGATTTGAAGCACCATCTCCCACGTTCTATTCCAGCACTTCTAGAAGAACCAAGTCTCACAGATCCAACGGGAATGGCCTGTTTCCCCACCACTTTTGTGCTACTGTCTCACCTATCAGACATTAGTTAAGTCTCTCTTTTTCACCCATGTAGATGGACCCATACAGTAGCAAAGCGTTTTGTAAAAACAAACACACACATCAGAAAATGTTTGCCCCCCCCTTTAGAAAAATTGCACATAGCTTTCTCAAACATCTGCTAAGCTCAGTCCCCAGAGACAGAACCTTTGTCCCTAGAGGAGAGACCTGCCCATACCAGTAATTAAGTATTACTGTCCACAATCTGAAATGCACTGAAAAACTGTTTACTGAGAGCAAATGTGAATTCTTTCACTTTTGCAATATTCCTACCATCCTATTTCCTAAACTAGGCTTGGCTATGACACTGCAGTTTCAACTACTCCTGCAAGGCATTCCCAACTCTAGCCTAAATCATCATCTTTGGCGATCACTCGTAGCCAAGTACGAGTGTCTTCCATGCAGGGGCATAGCCAGGATCAAAACTAGGGGGGGGGGGCAAGCCATGGTCGTTCAGGGGCGGGGCCACAAAGTGGGAATGTGGGCGGGGCTACAGGGCCAGCTGGCCTGATGACATCGTGGCGGCAGCGGCAGCGGCCACCTTGTGCTTCTGCTGCTGGCAGCGGCGGCGGCTACCCTGCTTGGCTGGAGAGGACGGGAGGGTCGGGCAGGCGAGAGGGGGTGACAGGGTGGGCGAGGGCGAGGCAAGGCACGGCCGCAGTCACAACGGCTCCGAGGCGTTGCTGCATATCAGCATAATATTTCAACCATGTCGTGGGTTCAAGCCCCACCTTAGGAAAAAATTCTTGCATTGCAGGGGGTTGGACTAGATGACCCTTGTGGTCCCTTCCGACTACAATTCTATGATTCTATTGATATATTGCCATAGCATATGCATCATTCTGCTTTCTTGAATTGTCCTGCTCCCAGGCATAGCAGCCAACTCCTAGAGGCCTAGGTGCCTCTCCCCCACCCCCAATTACTAGTAAATACCGTATTTGAAAGAGTCATCCCCCCATGTTGATGGGCTTTCTATGTGGGGCTTATCTGCCCCCCCCCGTATTTTATTAAGGATGGAAGAGGGAGGGAAGGAAGGAAGAAATAGAGAGAGGGATAACTCATATTTGTGGGTGCCTCTGGGTGACGCTGTGATGCTGGAACCCTGCAGCAAGAGGAAGATACCGGTACGCCTGTACAGGAGCCTTGTAAGTAGCTTTCTCTCTGCTTGATTTACAGCAGACACGTCCAACAGGTAGATTGTGATCTACCAGTAGATCACTGGATGTCTGTGGTAGATCACTGCTAGATCACTGGCACCCCTAAAAAAAGCTCACCCAAAATTTTCCTCCTCCCTAAAAAAAGCTGAACTATGACCTGAAGCCCTAAACAAAAATGGGCCTCCCTCCCTCCTAAAAGAAGCTCAACAAGTTTGACCTAAACCCCCCCAAACAGGGCTTCCCTTCCTTAAAAAAACTCAACAGCTTTGACCTGAACCCCCCAAAAGGGGGTAGATCACTCCCAGTTTTTAACTCTGTGAGTAGATCAGAGTCTCTTGGGAGGTGGCCACCCCTGATTTACAGTATACAGATGCAGGAGGAGGGGCAGACTGGAACACCACTGCTTTTTATAAACATCACTGTGTCTATCAAAGCTACAGCCCCCCCCTTTCTTATTCACTTCCTTTTAGCCTTGCAGGGCCAGCTTAGTCAAATTGAATCCTCTGCACCCTCATTAAATCACCAATAGAACTGTTAATGCGATCCCTGAATGCTCATTAACAGCTCCCACTGAAGAACAATAGGGTGAATAGGATGAACCTTGCCTGAAGGGATATTCTGCTCCATTGTCTTAACTGCTTAAGTACCGGTAGCCACTTTGCTTTATTTATTTGATGTGTTTTTGTTACAGCTGTGTTCCTGCCCCCCCACCCCTCGCCCCCAGCAAGTGGAGAGCTGCTCTTGCTAAAGCAAAGCCCTTTCCACTTCAGTTTTTGGAGGGGGAAAGTGCTGGTTATGGTCTGTAAAATACAATAATTTTTTGCTTCTGGGGGGGCAGCTGCCCCCTCCTGCCCCCCTGTCTACGCCCATGCTTCCATGAACCCGGTTTTAACAGTGAGTCACTCTGGATCCACACATCCTTCCACAGTGGGGACATAGGTTTCCAGGCGAGAGTTGATCATGGTGAGGGTTTGCCAAGTGTGCCTTCCTCTTAGCACATTTCCCCCTTTCGTCCTGAGTTCAAGCATCTTCAAAGTCCATGACACCTTTGGTAAAGGCTGTTCTCCAATTGGAGTGTTCGCAGGCCATTGTTTCCCAGTTGTCGGTGTTTATACTACATTTTTAAAGATTTGCCTTGAGAGAGTCTTTAAACCTCTTTTGTTGACCACCAGCATTATGCTTTCCATTTTTAAGTTCGTAATAGTGTAGTTGTTTTGGAAGACGATAACCAGGCATCTGAACAACACGACCAATCTAAACTGAATGTGTGGGAATTGTCAATTGACACTAGTCAATGTCAACGTGCCTTGGGGACTCTGCTGACCACCTGTAAGCAGAGATCACTCAGGTTTGAAACCGTGAAACCTTGAAATTTTTGGTTCAAGACCTGATACTTTAAAACCTATTTGTAGTGCTTCTGAATATAGGCCTTTCCAGATAATGCGGGTGAATGCATAGGATTACTAATGCACAGAGCACAATGTTCTTTTGTAGGGGAATCACAGTTTTCTGAAACTATCCTATCAAGCTGTTAGACTGAGCAAAGTGGAATATTGTTTTGATACATGGGTCCTCATCCTGGAATTAGTACTGCTCATGAATGCAAGTTTTTCACAGTGCCTGCAAAACATTGCTGGTACATCTTATTTGCATAAATTTGCAGCTCCACTCTTGAGTGTGTCACATTTTAAACCAATGTGCATATAAGGCAAGAGGTGAAATTTATCAAATTTTTTTTTTAAAAAAAACAAACCACCCACAAGTGTCTAAATTTGAGGCCCACTTCGAGCTTAAGGCACCAGGCCAAATGGCCTGCACAGTCTTTCTTCTGATTGGACCAGAACAGAAACAGGCAGTGGAGTATAGAGAGGAGAGACACAACCACACCCCCATACAGCCAGTCAGGTGCCATTCACTGGTGTGGATGGAAAGTGGCAGAATAACAATAATGATCCATGACAAAAAATGGTTGGGGCTGATGGGAGTTGGAGTCCACCAACATCTTGGGGTGGGGGCACAGTTTCCCTACCCCTGTGCCATATTAACAGATAGTAGGGTTTCATGTGCATCCAATTAGGAAGCTCAAAGTGTTAGTGTGCTCTTTAATACATTAAACTACATGCCGTGAAAACTCTAATGTCTTTTCATCTTGCCAGATGAGATCTCTGTTTCAAACTATAGACCTCTCCTTAGACCTTTTTCAACCCTGTCATCTCTATTCTGCTTTGAATATCACTGTGCATTGGGTTTACCCATTTCCAATGTGCTTGAATAAGGCTAGAGAAATTGAAAAGGTTTTTTTTTTATCCTCCACCACCCCCATTTTTTTTTGAGGAGAAAGAAGAGTGAGGATGGAAAAAAGATTAAGATGTAAGCTGGCTTGATAAGCTTGGAGCTCGGTTTATTGCTATCACTGAATGAGGGTACAAGGATATAAAAGCAGACCTGCTTTATTGGAGCTGAAGCGAGGTTGGTGGGAGACCCATGGCAATTGTGTGCCACTCCATGAAGGGATGTTTCATTAATTACACATTAACTATGTGCACTGAGTAGGAGGTAGAGGATAGAAAATGCAGATGTTTCTGCCGCCCAGCTGAATGAAAACCACTCTTGATCCTGTCAAAAGAACATTTTGAATCAAAGGGACTTCATGGGAGCAAAAGAATGAGTTCTGTGGCAGAGTGCAATGATGCGGCCTTTTAATCATTAAGCCCTTTTATAGCGGTAAAATGAACATCCATTGTCATGGCCACTCCATTGGGGCCATCAGGCCAGGTTAACAGAGGGAGATGGTTTACGAAGGGCACTAAAACAGGACACAAGCAGCCCAACTGCTGGAATTCAAAAGGTAACAAGCCCAGTGAATGACAAAAGCATGAGGAGCAGTCCAGATTCGTTTGCTCAAATTACTTTCCTCTTCACTCCCTCCACACAAGATGGATGCAGACCATCTGTAATGAGTATTAGCATTTATAAGCCAAGTCGGTCCCTTTTTTGTTTTTTGTATGAGTGTCTTAATGTGTCTTTAATGTTTACTGTTCTTTCAATGAAGGTTCCTTAGGGAAACAGAGAAAACACTGCATTATTTTTTATCACCTACAGTATTATGGTGAAAAGAGCCTCTGTCTCCTACCCCTTACCCCTGCTATCACACATGAAACTGTAAAAGCCATAAAAATGCTCATTTTAGGAGCAATTTCAAATACATACTTTTTCACAAGGCAGATGGGCATCGCATTTGTATTCTCAATATTTGTGGTGAGATGAATTATTGTATTCTCAATATTTGTGGTGAGATGAATTATTACTGTTCCTGCTAATTAATATTATTACTGTTGTAGAAGTACCTAATAAGACATTCACCCATTGCAAGCAGACCTTCAAGTCTCAGAAGTTGCCTAGAAAAGGGGACAATTAAAGTTCACTGAAACAGAAAGTAATGAAAAGTTTTGTCAACGAACGGATTTGTGCCCTTAGCATTTAGAACTAGAACCTAAGCAAATGCCGTTGTTAATAACATTTGTTATCTGTGAATTAGTGAGACAAATGCTAGTCATGGGTGATCTGAAACCGACAATATGAAAGCGACAGTAGCTGGCTTGGGGGAAGACCTTCTAAATTAATTTCCCTGGTGGTGCATGCAGTGTTTGAAAGCCCCTCTTTTTGGAGGCTGTCCCATTGGAGAATCCACATTGAAATTGGCTAGCAGACGCTAGCATTTTTTTTCCTGGGGAGCTTCTCAATTGCCCATGTATGGAGGACTAGTGGGTGGGGATTTGTCTGCTTGGGTGAGAGATGAATTAGAAGGAATTTGTTCCTTTCAACTCAATGTATATCATTGCCCTGCTGTGGAGCTATAGAATATATTTCTACACACAGAAAACTTGGGAAAGAATACTCTTTCTTTCCTCTCCTTCCTCAGTGCAAATTTTTAGCCTTCTCCATTACACTAAATATGCAGCATCAGCTAAGTCTGAGTTAATTCATTATCAGGTAGACCACCATTATGATTCAATGGTCACATTTGATTTCTAAATGGTGCTCCCTCATATTCCTGCTTTGCTTTAATTGCTTTAATCTGCACCAGTCCTTTACTATTTACATGTTTCTGCAAGGCTGACTTAATGGGCGTCATCAATGTAGAAAGCATTAGCCCACCATACCAGATGCTTCTGAGCACATGTTTTGATGCAAAAGGTTTGAGGTTCAATCCCTGGCATCTCCAGGCAGGACTGGGAAAGACACTTGTATTAGGAAATAATTTGTGAAGGGGCCCCTCCGAGATTTCGACTGTCTAGGGGCCTCCACAAGGTTTAATCCAGCACAGGTTAAATGGACCAATGGTATAAGGTATAAAGGACCTGTGGATGCAAGCATGTGGCAACCATTTGAGAAGCTTGGCATGTGTACAAACAACCTGTTACAGAGTCACCTTGTAAGGAGCCAGATCAAGTATTCATCCGTCTTGAAGTAGTGGAATTATTTGGAAAACAGGAAAACAAACTGCCTTCCATTTCTAGGGAAAGCTGGCTTTCTCATGTAAACTGCAAAGTTAGATGTATCGAAAGGCTTTATAACTGAATATTGACATGAAAGCATCAACATACTTAGGAGAAATGAATGTAAGCCAATATGAAAGCCAAAGCTCTTGATTCAATATTTTGCCACCAGCTTAATGCATTTGCATTAGGTAACTGGCCATCTTAAGCTAAAGTGAGACAAAGTCTGTTCCATGAGCAAATTGACTTAAGATTGGAATTTATATTTTCCATCAAAAAACCTTATCTAACAAAAGCCACATATCAGAAGCAGTATTTATGGAGGGAGGGAGAAGAGCAAGGAATTCAGTTGCATGCTTATACTATGTTGACCATTTTCTTGTAATTTTTATATGATCAGCTACTTAGAATGTGGAACTTCATCACAACTAACATGCCTAAGCTAAATAGCTTTCCATATTTTAAACATAAATAGTTCCAAATGCTGTGCTTTGGAACTTCTCCAAAGATTGCTTCCTATAGATTAAGTAATTCCAAATTCATGAATATTGAATTATGATTTTTCTCCATTTTCTTCATGGTAAATTCATTAAGGACAAATGGGGAAGGTAAAATACATGAACTGGGATGCACGAATTTAAATTTTACCAGAAGGATGTTGAGTCGCGACTCACAAATTCACACATAAGGACACAAAAAGAAAAAATTGAATGCAAAGTTCTTGAATGGGTAAACATCCATTGGAATTTGAGTTCATGCCCTGTGAATTTTGTAAAAATCCCTACGAATGCAAAGCTTGCTGAGAATATTCATTTGGACTCTGTTGAAAACTAGTAATCTACAATTCTAGATAGACATGACAAGTGAGACTGTGTCACATAAAGTTTCTCTGGGGTCTGTAACAACAGCCGCACACAAAACAAAGTCACTTCATTCCCTGCACTTCATTCTGTTGTCATGTTAAAAGCAATGAATTAATTTCCCCCTCTCTTGCTCTCCCCTCCCTCTGCTACTACAGCCCTGTAGTAAATCAAAAAAGTAAACGCTCACTCTCATTGTGCAGGGCTTACTTCCAGGCCCCTACAGTTTCCACAGTAACTAATTAGAAATTTGCATATCTAAGAGAGAATTATTTAATACTGATGTAAACCCTTTTATTCTTCCAAGCTTGTCCTTTTTCTACTCAACTTCTGGTAGATGTTGGGCCTTAAGGTCATACTGTACAAACTCTGAATGTAGGTGGCCCTGGTCTCGCTGTTTTTTGAGTCGGGGTGATTCATATCCTGTGAAGAAAATGTCTTGCCAGGGTTTTGTTGAAAGGCAACAGTCTGAAAAGCAGCACCGATTCATTTAGTTGCCATTTGTTTCAATCTGTAACATCTTCCTCATTCCTCATTAGCTAACTCTTGTGTAATTGAGTCATGCATTTTTAGATGTGTGAAACCAGCAGAGCTGGGTCACCTCAATACGCCTTCCTTCCTAGCTCCATTTGCTTATCCTGTATATGCCTTTCAAGACTTTTCTACAAGGCAGAACAGGATGGATCTCTAACGTTGAGCAGAAATTGCTTTGTGCCCATCAAAAACCTAGTGATGGGAGAAGGGAACAGATTATTAGACTTTTTTATTTTACTTTAATGCATTAAATCAAACTCAGGCAGCAGTCATGTAGTGGCATATTAATTGTATAAACTTATTTTGATTTTTAACTCCTGGTAAATTCCTGTCCCCATTTTGGATTTGGAGTGGTCTTTAAAAAAATAAATAGTATGCATATGTGCCCCAGGGAGCACATTAGCTATCATTCCACTCCAGACTACTCCAATAACTTCCTTTCCAGAAAGTAAACGTTGATTTGTTGAAACAAAATAAAAAAAAATTCCTTCCAGTAGCACCTTAGAGACCAACCAAGTTTGTCATTGGTATGAGCTTTCGTGTGCATGCACACTTCTTCAGTGTTGGTTTGAATTGCAGCTCTTCTATCCGTTCAGCTTCACAATCCAAATAATCTATTCAACATTCTTATGTTTTGGTCTATTTATTCACACACTTGTTTCAGAAGCCAGAGCAGACCCTAGGCTACTGCATACAAGATGCAGAAAGTGTATGGGAGGCAGAAAAGAGCCTTCAGCCATGTGTAATTCTGGTTGGGGAGACTACGCCAGGCAAGAACCCCTGGCCTGAAGAAAAGTGATATGTGTACATGGAGGCCCCTCTTTTCACAAATGAAACACTCACACAGTTATGTATAGCAATCGCTTTACTCCTATAGCATAATGAATGGTAGGGCTTGCGATGGTCCAGAACCACTCTCCCCAGCCTGTCATTGTTTTTGCTTACTGGATGAGGCAGCAATGAGGTCAGGGCTGCACACAGTGACATCAGTGCAACCACCAGATTGACCAGATGCAGTCCCATTGGTAAATCTCCGGGGGTCCTGATCTTGCTCCCACCATGCCCCAGCACCATACAGGTAAGCAACTGTGGCACCAGTGCTGGTTGTGGGGGGGGGGGAAGGCTCCACCCCACCACTCCACCTAATGTGAGTATTTCACGTTGCAAGTGTGTGAAGTGTGTGTTGTGGGCAAAAGGAGAATACAGTGGTACCTTGGGTTACAAACGCTTTTGGTTACAAACACTTCAGGCTACAGACTCCACTAACCCGGAAGTAGTACCTTGGGTTGAGAACTTTGCCCCAGGATGAGAACAGAAATCTCGCAGTGGCGGCACGGCAGCAGCGGGAGGCCCCATTAGTGAAAGCGTGCCTCAGGTTAAGAATGGTTTCGGGTTAAGAATGGATCTCCGGAACAAATTAAGTTTGTAACCCGAGGTATATCACTGTACAGTGGTACCTCTACTTACGAATTTAATGCGTTCCGAACGCACATTTGTAAGTCAAAAAAAATTGTAAGTCGAATCCCATAGGAATGCATTGGGAGAAAAAATTCGAAAGTCGAAGCAACCCTATCTAAAAATTCGTAAGTAGAAAAAATCCTATCTGAACCGCATCCAAGATGGCGGATGGAGCTCCATTCGTAAGTAGAAACATTCGTAAGTAGAGTTATTCATAAGTAGAGGTACCACTGTAGTTAAATCTCAGTGAAAGAGTTGTAAGGGCAGTTCATAAATGCTGCTCCTGCTACTTCGATGCTTTTTCTTTTTTTCAAAGAAGTAAATACATTCTCATCCTGCCAGAGGTATTAGGATGGCTAATATTGTGTGGATAGAAGTAGAGTCAAAAGGGGGCTTAATTTCCCCCTTCCCTCCATAGATTTACGGCTTGCAAATAAACCTAAGCCAGTAGGGGGAAAGAGAACACAGTGCCCCACATAGAAACAAGGCTTGTTGTGAACTCTCCTCACCACACATCTGCCACCTCACTTCTTTATATTCTCTACAATGAACTCTTGCACAACAAAGACAAAGCAGACAATTTATCCAGGTACTGGTACTTCATGCCATATTACCAAGAAGCCACACAATGAGAGGAGAGTTCCTATAGTGAAAGCGACTCCTAGTGACCCATTCAGAATTAACTGTGGAAATAGTTTTATGGCCTGATGGCCTCTGGGCTGTGAAAAGAGGAGGTCTGTAGTAAAATCCGGGTCAATATTCTCCTTAGCCCAACCCTAGAATTAACTACGTTCGCTTTTTGGCATATTCTTCTTGAGGGCCTTTGCTTATGGTAGGTTGCTAAAGTCTGGCATTTAAAGCCCGGGCAATTAAGTTTTGTTATATTTAAATTTAAATACATCTCCAGCCTTAATGCTTAAGGGAGTTACATTTATTGATGATGATGATGATGATGATGATACTACAACAACCATATCGTCAGTTCATCTCTCCCATACTGATAGCATCACAATAAAAAAAGAAAAAGAGCTTGTTCTTTCACATATATGCTGGTCTATAATTAGGGGTCAGCAATATGTTTTGTTCTACACTTCCATCATCAGTAAATGTTCAGCTGGGAAGGGAGAAGAGTTTTGCCTCTTTGAAGGGGAAATTCTTTACATCTGAAATTAGTGTACAGTCGTATGTTGGTTCTTGAACGGCTCAGTTGCTGAACAAATTGGTTCCCACACACCGCAAACCCGGCAGTAAGTGTTCCAGTTTGCGAACATTTTTTGGGAAGCTGAACGTCCGACGTTCCTGCAGCCAATCAGAAGCCGCACCTTGGTTTTTGAACAGTTTCAGGAGTTGAACGGACTCCTGGAATGGACTACGTTCAAGAACCAAGGTACCACTGTACCTCGGGTTACGAACACTTCAGGTTACAAATGCTTCAGGTTACACACTCCGCTAACCCAGAAATAGTACCTCAGGTTAAGAACTTTACTTCAGGATGAGAACAAAAATCGTGCTCTGGCAGCACGGCGGCAGTGGGAGGCCCCATTAGCTAAAGTGGTGCTTTCAGGTTAAGAACGGACCTCCAGAACGAATTAAGTTCTTAACCAGAGGTGCCACTGTATTAGCATGTGCCTTAGTGTCTTGTATATATTATTGTGAATGTGATAGGAACATAGGAAGCTGCCTTGTGCTGAATCAGACCAATGGTCCATCTACCTCAGTATTGTCTACACCAGTGATGGCCAAACCTGGCCCTTCAGCGGTTTTGGGACTACAACTCCCATCATCATCTCTAGCTATCAGAACCAGTGGTCAGGGATGATGGGAATTGTAGTCCCCAAACAGCTGGAGGGCCAAGTTTGTCCATCACTGGTCTGCACTGTCTGGTAGCAGTTTTCCAGGCTTTCTTTCCACAAGCCTACTACTGGTGAGTGAAAAGCAGATGCTCTACCACCCAGCTGCTGCTCTTCCCAGGTACAGATAGGTAACAACAATAACCCAAGGACACGAAATGCAGATTAGGTTAATTCAGGGGTGGGGTGTGGGCAGAATGTGGATCAGGATCTAGTGGAAGGGGGAGGAGAAACTCTCCTCTGAGGATACGGTACAACACTTGGGGCTTTTTAGCTTAGAAAAATGTAATGGAAAGGAGGGAAGGAACAAGTATGGGGAAGATTCATTTCTACTGGCCTGGCACTATAAAAGCAAGCCCTGGCCATTAAAGATCAACATAATATATTCAGAACATGTTTCCAGAAGGAAAAGTGTAACTTTAAACATTTAAAAATAAAGCTAGAAAGACAAACTGCTTGCAGGATGATCACTAAGGAAAATATACCGTCATCTTCTGAAGGAAATCAACGGCCCTACAAATCCTCATTTGCAAGCTAGCAAGGTTATGCTTAAAATTCTACAAGGCAGGCTTAGGCAGTATGTGGACCGAGAACTCCCAGAAGTGCAAGCTGGATTTCGAAAGGGCAGAGGAACCAGAGACCAAATAGCAAACATGCGCTGGATTATGGAGAAAGCTAGAGAGTTCCAGAAAAACGTCTACTTCTGCTTCATTGACTATGCAAAAGCCTTTGACTGTGTCGACCACAGCAAACTATGGCAAGTTCTTAAAGAAATGGGAGTGCCTGATCACCTCATCTGTCTCCTGAGAAATCTCTATGTGGGACAAGAAGCTACAGTTAGAACTGGATATGGAACAACTGATTGGTTCAAAATTGGGAAAGGAGTACGACAAGGTTGTATATTGTCTCCCTGCTTATTTAACTTATATGCAGAATTCATCATGCGAAAGGCTGGACTAGATGAATCCCAAGCCGGAATTAAGATTGCCGGAAAAAATATCAACAACCTCAGATATGCAGATGACACAACCTTGATGGCAGAAAGCGAGGAGGAATTAAAGAACCTTTTAATGAGGGTGAAAGAGGAGAGCGCAAAATATGGTCTGAAGCTCAACATCAAAAAAACCAAGATCATGGCCACTGGTCCCATCACCTCCTGGCAAATAGAAGGGGAAGAAATGGAGGCAGTGAGAGATTTTACTTTCTTGGGCTCCTTGATCACTGCAGATGGTGACAGCAGTCACGAAATTAAAAGATGCCTGCTTCTTGGGAGAAAAGCAATGACAAACCTAGACAGCATCTTAAAAAGCAGAGACATCACCTTGCCAACAAAGGTCCGTGTAGTTAAAGCTATGGTTTTCCCAGTAGTGATGTATGGAAGTGAGAGCTGGACCATAAAGAAGGCTGATCGCCGAAGAATTGATGCTTTTGAATTATGGTGCTGGAGGAGACTCTTGAGAGTCCCATGGACTGCTAGAAGATCAAACCTATCCATTCTTAAGGAAATCAGCCCTGAATGCTCCCTGGAAGGACAGATCGTGAAGCTGAGGCTCCAATACTTTGGCCACCTCATGAGAAGTGAAGAATCCTTGGAAAAGACCCTGATGTTGGGAAAGATTGAGGGCACTAGGAGAAGGGGACGACAGAGGACAAGATGGTAGGACAGTGTTCTCGAAGCTACGAACATGAGTTTGACCAAACTGCGGGAGGCAGTGCAAGACAGGAGTGCCTGGTGTGCTCTGGTCCATGGGGTCACGAAGAGTCGGACACGACTAAACGACTAAACAACAACAACAACAAATCCTCATTAAACAACTTAGGCAAGGCTGGTTTATCGCAGATGTGGATAATCAGACATATTTTGCCAAGATAAAAATAAAATACCCCATGCCATATGGGCCTCTTTCCTGAATCAACAAGGATTATTAATGTTGCCTCATAAATGTGGATGGTACTTTTATTAGATTAAATGAAAACCTTTTGATTGAATAATGAATGCATAGACTTCATCTGATTTGCCTTTCATCTTCTCCTTTCAGATTCTTTCTTCTTTGTTTCTGGCAGCGTTAGCTGCCTCATTTCTCAAACCCTTTTAAGGCTGCATTCCTCTGCACACTTGCACGAGAGTAAGCTGAATATAGTGGGGCTTACTTCTGATGAAGCATGTGTGGGATTGCATGGTAAGGGAGCAAGCCTAATACCCAGGATCGGAACAGTGGGGCTAAATGGAATGGCCACATTCAAAGTCCTGCAGTTCACACCGTTCAAGGCAGGAGACAGGGGTTTGGGCCATATTTTGCTTCACTAGCTCCAGGCTGCCTCAGCAGAGAGACCTGGGCACATCACAGGTAGCTGGCCTGGCTTAGGGTCAAGTGAATCCATGGCCAGTCTACCTCCACCCATCCTTGTGGCAGAAATATCCCATGTAGGGGGTTTCTTCTGGCTTCCACTGGTTGAAGAATTCACTACAGTGGTACCTCGGTTTATGAACACAATTGGTTCCGGAAGTCTGTTCATAAACTGAAGCGTTCATAAACTGAAGCGAATTTTCCCATTGAAAGTAATGGAAAGTGGATTAATCTGTTCCAGACGGGTCCGCGGAGTACTCAACCTGAAGCGTACTTAACCCGAAGCATGGGTGTAATTGGTTCCGGAAGTCTGTTCATAAACTGAAGCATTCATAAACTGAAGCGAACTTTCCCATTGAAAGTAATGGAAAGTGAATTAATTCGTTCCAGATGGGTCCGCGGGGTTTGTAAACCGAAAATTCGTAAACCGAGGTGTTCATAAACCGAGGTTCCACTGTACAATAAGGGTCCCTAAATGACAGTGCATAAACAACATGATCCCCCAAATGAAAATAGTACTATATGGTACTCTTAGAAAATATTGCTGCATGTCACCCCAATCTTTGAGTGGTGCCGGCGGCGGAACAAGCCGATCGGGCGCCTGGGCAGCCCAGGGGCGGGGCCAGCCTACTGTGGGGCAGGGGGAGGCAAGCTGGGACAATACGGTCCGCAGGGCCTCTGAGGAGTCTGCTTGCCTCCTCCCACTCAGCCACCCTACGGCTGGAGGGTGGAGGGAGCGGGTGGAGCGCGGAGCCTGTGGGCATCCAAGCCACCGGGTCACTCCCAGGAGAGACACGTGGCTTGGGCGCACTGCAGGCCTTGTGGTAAGTGCTGCCCGGCATTTTGTCACCCCGCTCAGTGGTGACACCTGGGGCGCACTGCTCCCACTGAAACCCCCCTCCTCTGCCCCTGAGTGGTGCAAGATTCTGGGGGTTCCAGGCACTCAACCAGAGTTCATGTTTCCTTCTGGAATGAGGCACAACAGAGATTGTGGTGTCTTTATAATAAATGGTTTATTTACACACATATACAATCTGAGCCTATGATAGAAGGGTTCACAGCATTAACACCCCAAAAGTGGTTCTTCCCTAGCCACAGCCTTAGAGATTCAAACAGAGATCAAACATTGCTCTCAAATATTGATCTGACTCTCCAGCATGTAGCTTTACCTCTAGGTCATATCAGTGCCAAAATCTACTCCAAACTCCAGCTTTATCTTCTAACTAACCATAAGCCATTTACCATTGCACACAGAGCCCCTTTGTTTCCTTTAATGGCCCATCACCTAGGCATCACCTCAACACAGGAAGCTAGCCTGGCTTATATTTTAAGGGATAGAAGGGTCTCACATATAGCCTACTTACTCCACCGCAAACACATAACAATATATACCCCAAAATAACAAATGATACAATTAAATAAAGAAGTGTAAAGTGCAAAGTTTCCATTCCAAGAATTGTGAAAGTAATTTTAATTTTTTTAATTAACTGAAAGTGGGTGTGCACAATGGTTTATTAAACATTATTAAAGGTGGGGGGAAAGTTATACTTATTTTATCAGCTCACTATGTTGAGAAAGAGAATGTACTTCAACCCTATGCATCAGAAGTAAGTCTCACTGAGCTCAATGGAAGCTGCTACCATGTAAGTGTGAATAGGATTGTGATCTTAAAAGTGGTAAGGCCTTCCAAGAAACTTGAAGAAAAGCAAGCCTGCGATTATCTGGCTACTGGGACACAGGCACCTTTGATAATATCTGGATTGGGTTACAGTCACGTGCATTACATGAGGTTGCCTCTGAAAAGTATTCAGCAGTTTCAGCCAGTTGAAATTATGGCAGCCAAATCACTTGTAATTTACTGGTGAGGTTTTTATTTTTATGGAAATGTTTTAAATAAAGTTTTTTTAATTAAAAAAATAATCACTGACTGACACTGACCACAGTGTGCATGTATCAATTAGATTCTCGGTAAAATTAAAAGTATTGGTTTTGTCTTTTACAGACCAAAAGGCTCTGGGACCAGGGAAGCCTAAGAAAAGCAGGGTTTTTGTTGCAGATAACCCAAAGTTAATCAGTTTTAATGCAAGAATAATACAAGATCATGCATTGTAGCATTTCTTGATGCTTGAGATGTTATATACCACCCTAAGGCAGTAAAACTACAGCCAAACCTCGGAATTCAAATGGCTCAGTTGCCGAACATTTCAGTTCCCAAACGCCGAAACCCTGGAAGTAAATATAAATAACACACAGGCCAATATTGGGAACCGTGATCCCTTTGGGTGAGTCCCAACAGTTTTAATATAACATGTGGTTCACCTTGAGAAGATGCCAAGGGATCCTCAAGCAAAGTTTAGCCCTTCCTCTTTTTTCCCTACAGACTAATTTAATGCATGTAATTTGCTGCCCATGGGACTAAAATCCTCTAATCAAACACAACAGACATACAATGCAGAAGCTGGTGGAAAACGCTTCTTAGACTATCCCATTAAATCTGCCTCTCAAGCGGAGATATTCCCCTCAAGAGGCATGTGAAAGCCACAGCTGTCATGCCCTCCAAGTCCTTGGCATCCCTGTTAACAACAAGGGTGCCAAATGTGGCCGACAAATTATATGAGACCAACCCAGGAGTGTATTTTACACAGGCCAGCGAACAACTATGATGTGGTAATATCTGTGCTTAGAATTTTATATTCAAGCTCTCTTTTAAGTGGCATGCCAGACACCTCTGTGAAGCCCTCTGTGAAGCATGTGAATTCTATTTTGAGATGCAGAAAGATATTACAACCTATAGGCACAACTAGACTAACATTGACGGGTGGCACCAGGCTTTCCGCCTATGCACAATTCTAATCCCAACTGAAGGTTGCTTTCTCAGTGTTGGGCTACCCGGGGTAAAACTTGGAGTCATGGGGAGAGCTTGGGGATGTTCAGGAAAGCTGGCAATATAGAATTAATACCAGAGAAGCGCATGATGTGCTTTAAAAAGTGGGCCAAAGATACATCCGGAACACCAGAACCCTGCCTCTTTTGTTGTATCAGCAAGTGCATCCAAGAAACGCAGATTCTCAAATGTTCACACCCCTTCCAATTTGTCATTTACCATAATCCAATCTTTCTACTAGGAGTTGCATAACTATAACCATGTGTGATGTTATTATTATATTCAATTTCTGTAATCTGACAACCATAGATGCTTCTGTCCATAAGCCAGAAAGACAATACATTCTTCATGGCTCTTTCCACACACACACAAGAGCACAAAGACCCAGTCCAAACAACTGTGCAACCTGAGATGTTATAGGAAACCAAGCTTTGCAGATGGTACCGGATTTTCAGACGGCCTCAAAAGATGGTAGTCTCTTCTTCATTACAGGTTGTTAAGCAGAGGCTGGAAGGCCCCCTGCCAAGGATGCTGTAGGAGCAGAGTCCCTACACTGATGGACATTGGACTAGATGGCCGCTCAAGTCTCAACTCTATTATGCTATGAGTCAGCTGGCACATGCAAAGTAGGGGAAGGAACATAGTTCAGTGGCAGAGCAGATGCTTTGCATGTAGAAGATCCAAAGTTGCATCCTTAGTATCTCCAGTGAAAAAAAGGTCAGGCCCTGGAGAGCTGGAGGTCATTTACGAGTAGTAGATCATGTTATAGTACTGTAGTTTGTTTATTTACTCCCATCCAGACGTCGGTACAGGACTCTATATACAAAAACGTCTAGGCACAGGAATAGCTTTTTTCCTTGTGCCATCAAATTGTTGAATCTGTAGTTGTGGGCGAAAGGGAGGTCAGTTGATGGTATGTGTTTTTTTCGCTGTGCTGTTGTATTGTGAGAGGAATAGTGTTTGTATGAGGTACGTTTTTCTTACATTGCAATGTAGTCGAAGCAAAATTCCAAGTATGGTTGATACTTGGCCAATAAATTATTCTATTCTATTCTATTCTATTCTATTCTATTCTATTCTATTCTATTCTATTCTATTCTAATATCATCATTACACTTATAGCGTGCCTTTCCTCCAAGGAACTCAAGATGGCATACAAGAGGCAGTCTCTCTCTCTCTCTCTCTCTCTCTCTCTCTCTCTCTCTCTCTCTCTCTCTCTCTCTCTCTCTCCATTTTATCCTCACAACAACCCTGTTAGGTTGGTTAGATTGAGAGGTAGTGACTGACCCAAGGTCACACCATGAGCTTTATGGCTAACTGGGGACTTGAACCTAGTCCAACTCCAACCCTCTAACCACTGCACCACCATAGGCTGGACTAGTAGATTAGTGATCCTGTGTTCAGATTTTCTGGCAAACGGTTCATGTGCTTATGTGAGGGCTTATGTGAGGGCAGTAGCTGCACTGCAGACTGATACCAGTTTGCACAAGCAGAGCAAAACCAAACGGTCTGATCTTAAAAACGCATCAATATATTTTCATTCTCTGGCAGCCGAGGCAAACCTTATTTTATTGCATCATTACCATTAATATATGGTAAACCTACCCCCCTTCCCCCCAAAAAACCCACCCATTAAGTAATGTGCACTGGCTGTTACTTCTTATAAATAATAGGGATGTACAAAATGTCATTCCTATTCAATGCTTGCGAGGCTCTCTCTCCCTCTCTCTCTTTTTGTGGTGCTTATTGATGCTGCATCTGTTTTGTCGGTGCGTCAGCTAATGGAGAAAGTTAATTGTGTTGGTTGTAAGGCCACCTGTCACACGCATGCCTCATTTCCATACTAATGGTCCAACCGTGGCAGGCAGCATACTTACTCTGCAGTAACAGCTCCTGCCTCTTTGGAAGCCTGGGCCAAATCTGCCTAGGCAGCAACTGTGGGCCCCCGCCATGAATGCCTCCAGTATTGTGTCAAGCCGGGCTTGCATTAACCCCCTACTGGTGCCCCTAAAAGTAGATTAAAAAAAAACAGAAAGGAAGGAAAAAGAAACTGGAAACAAAAATGTTATGCTCAAACTAAGCTTGCATACGTAGCTGGAGGACTAGGCAATGCAGCCCGTGGGCTTTTAATTCCTCAGCAGGCTTGACATTTCCTTTCAGAGCTGCTGCTCCTTCCTTCAGGCACGCAGGTGGAGAAGACAAACTGCCTTGTCCAGAGGCAGCATCACCTTAGGCAGTAGATTGGGGGCGTCAGAGTGGGATGTAAAAGAAAAGGAGTGCCCTGGATCAGATCAGAAAGGGGCGCCTAATCCAGTAGCTCACCTTCTTTCAGTGCTCGGCAAGATGCTTCCAGGAAGGGCCATGAGGAGAATCTCAAGGCAATAGTCTGCTTGCTTTGCAGCATCTGGTGATCAATGGTACACTGCCTTTTAACCTGTGCCATCATCCAGCTTTTTTTTTTAAAAAAACTTACATAGGGTTATAAAATATGTGATGGAAAAGATAAGAAAGATAAATGAATCAAGAGGTCCCCTTGCAATGCTGGTTTTGGCCCTAAAAATCAAATGGCAAATACTCCATTATGTAGGCTTCTCTAAATTCCCTCATGAAGTGCAAAGTGTTGTTGTTGTTGTTGTTGTTGTTGTTTGTGTTTTAACTTGAAGCATATGTGCTGGGCAGATTGTGGGGAAATTGTGAAGCAGGTGGTATGGCAAATGAGTTTTTACCTGAGATATTCTCCTTTTCACTTCCCAGCATTGTTTGAAATAGATAAAGGTGGTGTAGGAACAACCTCCATGTGAGGAAGAGGATCAGCTGCTATATTTGAGTTGGGCTACTGTGAAAGGCAAAGGAGTGGGGTCATCTATAATGTACAATTGAGTTGCTGTTCCATGCACTTACTACAATTTGGTATCACAGACCACTGTTAAAGGTACAGGATCTTGACCAGGACAAGGAAATTAATTGGCGACAAGGGCTGGGGGGGGGGATTCATTTCAGTTCATATTTAAAGGTGAACTCACACAACCTGCAGTTTCTGGAACAAGATGAGAACTGAAGCACAACCATCCTTCAAAATTCACATTTCTGTGAATTTTGCAATGCAGTTCTCCAGCCATGTAACGTGCACCAAAATGCACACACTGAGTTAAAATGTGCAAAAAAATGCACGTATTAGTGAAAATAACATACGAACTTCATATTATAGGGAAATTGCTTTGCAAAAAAATGTGTATATTGGGAGAAATTCACATTAAAATGCTAATGGATTTTCATGAGAATCCCCCTCCCCTTTTTATTACAAAAAAATTAAAAATTAACAGATGTAGAAATGTAGAGACTGGAAAAAATAAAAACTGAGAGAAGCCAAAATGGACAGATTCACCCATCCCCTGTGGCAACCCTTGTGGCTTGCCTCAGAGAGGCACTTACTGAGCAATCAATGGAAAGTGGCAACAAGTCTTTTATTAGGGTAAAAAGTTGGACTGTACTATTGACTCTGTCAAGACCCTTCAGAGCAAATTTGGGAGGGTTGTGTGGCTGCATCAGGAAGGAGAAATTACATGGAATTGCTGGTGGACGTATTCCATCAAGAGAGCATCAGCCATTGGATACCACTCAGAGTTAACATAAGAGCCCTGATGAAGTAGACCAAAGGCGTACTTAGTCTAGCATCAAATTTCCCACTGTGGCTATAGCTCTCTGCTGCTGCTGTTCCTTTAACCTTTGCTAGTTGTGTTCTGTGCCGTTTTTCTAAACCCTGTGAAATCACAACCTGCACCTGTCAAAGGGAAGAAGCACCCCACACATTTAAAGCACATGACACTCCTCAAAGAATCCAGGGAACTGTAGGTTGTTAAGGGTGCAGGGAACTGTACCTCTGTAAGGGGGAACTACAGTTCCCATGATTCTTGGGGAGGGCATGTGCTTTAAATGTGTGTTGAATTTGCTTTAAATACCATATTTTTCCGTGCATAAGACTAGGTTTTTTCCTAATAAATAATGTGAAAAATTAGGGGATGTCTTATACACAGATAGGGACGCGGGTGGTGCTGTGGGTTAAACCACAGAGCCTAGGGCTTGCCGATCAGAAGGTTGGCGGTTTGAATCCCTGCGACGGGGTGAGCTCCCGTTGCTCTGTCCCAGCTCCTGCCAACCTAGCAGTTCGAAAGCACATCAAAGTGCAAGTAGATAAATAAGGAACGCTCCGGCAGGAAGGTAAACGGCGTTTCCATGTGCTGCTCTGGTTTGCCAGAAGCGGCTTTGTCATGCTGGCCACATGACCTGGAAGCTATACGCTGGCTCCCTCGGCCAATAATGCGAGATGAATGCCGCAACTCCAGAATCGGTCACGACTGGACCTAATGGTCAGGGGTCCCTTTACCTTTACTTTATACACAGATACATATCCCCCCATTTTCTTTAATCTGAGTCCTCCAAAATCTACATGGGGGCATCTTATAGATGGGAAAATACGGTATATAGTGTGGATCTGCCACAAATTCCTTCTTCCAAACACTCTTAATGCAACAGGAGTCCTTTCATTTGCATCTGGTTGTCTTATTTTACAGCAAAGGAACTGAGACCAAAAGATAAGAGACCATATACATCAAGGTTGTATTGTGAGGCCAGATATAAGCTAAGGTTTGCACCTTAGCTATCACAGGCACAAGTTCTATCTTTAAAGACTCTCTGGACATTTGTAAGGTTACATCTTTAATTACATAGAGTAGGGGTCACCATCATGACACATGTGCTCAAAGGCCTTCTCTGGTACCCACAGAGCCCTCTCCCCACCAATATTAGGCTTGAAAGAATTATTCTGTTGGCAGCAATAGGAGAGGTTGTGGTGTGTGTGTGTGTGTGTGGTTGCCCATGACAGTTTCCTCAATTTCAGATTTGCCCATGGACCCCAAAAGGTTGGCGACCCCTAACATGGTATATGACCCTTCTCTGTTCAGATGTCTATGTGTGCAGGGGGCCTCACAGGGCAAAGCCCTGTTCCTCTGCTCCATCTCCCAGCATGCATGCTTACAGGCAGAAGGGCAGGGCACCATGGGGAATGGGATGTTTGGGCACATCTCCTGAATCCCCCTCTACCGCTTGGCCTGGAGTTCATATAACTTGTCCAAGCAGAAGGTACAGATCGTAAGGAAATATGTGACTCACGCACACATCTCCAAACAGTCACATATGGTTCTGGCTTGAAATTCTTAGCATTTGGGAGGGAGGAATATGACACAGTACCAATACTGTTCATTATTCTTCTTCTTTTTAAAAAGAAATGGAAAAAACCCTGTCATTTTATGCAAAGCATATCTTGGCTGCATAAATCCTTCCAAAACAATACAGTATTCTAATTGAACTACACTCGGTACATGTTTATGCTGTTGCCAGCAATGTTAAGTAGACCAAAATGGATTAAAAAGAGGAACTGTTTTGCCATATGTATGCAATTGTGTTTAAATCATTGTCAGGCTTTGGCACAGCTGAATCCAATACTGAGAGGTAACATGTGTGCAATGTAATAGTCTAAACATGGGAATTCCAAGTAGTGAGAGGATCAGAATCAAATGGCATAAAACACTTCTCATTTCTAAGCAAATTATGCTACAACCACCTCATGGGTGTGTTGTAATAAGATTTGCACTGACACATTTCTCCCATGCCTGCTTTCTCCATGTGCATGGGTTGCATAGTATATGACTACAGAATCTATCAAACAGGTGAATTAGAACACCATCCAGGTACGACAACACAATTTTAGGGAAACCAGGAATTCTAGAGCCAGCACAGGCTGTTCTTCACCTGTCGCCACCACGGGTGGTGCTGTAGTCTAAACCATCAAGCTTCTTGGGCTGGCCGATCAGAAGGTCACCGGTTCAAATCCCCACGACGGGGTGAGCTCCTGTTGCTCTGTCCCAGCTCCTGCCAACTTAGCAGTTTGAAAGCACACCAGTGCAAGTAGATAAATTGGTACCACTGCAGTGGGAAAGTAAACGGCATTTCCATGCTTCTCTTGCTTCTGTCATGGTGTTCCGTTGTGCCAGAAGCGGTTTACTCATGCTGGCAACATGACCTGGAAAGCTGTCTGTGGACAAACGTCGGCTCCCTCAGCCTGAAAGCGAGATGAGCGCCGCACTCCCTAGTCGCCTTGGACTGGACTTAACCGTCCAGGGGTCCTTTACCTTTACCTTTTTTACTCAGTAGCTAGAGTCAGGAGCATGTTAACAGTAAAAACAACAACAACCGATGTCAGTGAAGTTAACTCTTTATTCAAAGAAAGCCAAACAGCTTGGCTCATCAATGAAAATGACACCCAAATAAACTGTTGCAGTTGAACTGTTGCTGTCTCCTGCAAAAGAAAAAGAAAAAGAAAACTAACCAACGAATGCTACTGCAAATGTCAGGGCTGTGTTCAATGGGAAACATTAAACAAATTACCCTAAGGGTTTACCAACCAGTTAGGAAGCTTTCCAGCAACACTAGCCAAGGGCTTCCACATATGAAAGCTCATAGAAGAGGCTTTGAGTCCATCCCTTCTTCGGAGTCTTTTACTTTTTATCCAATTTGCTCTTGGCAGCCTGCCTAACCAAATGAAGCATCCCTGGGCCCTGATGCTTATGTTGACTATGTTTGCTCAGCATGCAAAAAGAAGTGATACAAGTATCTCTCTCTCTTTACATCTGCATGATATTTATTGTTGTTAAAACACAAAAAACCTCTAGTGTTGCTGCTGAATACATCCTCCCATGACTTGGCCAGATTTATGCTACCTTTTAAAAAAAGACACAATCACAATGGTGTTTAAACAAAATAAAAAAATCCCTTCCAGTAGCACCTTAGAGACCAACTAAGTTTGTCATTGGTATGAGCTTTCGTGTGCATGCACACTTCTTCAGATACAATGGTGTTTATTACTTCAGGAAGCACTTATGCCATTCTTATGAGGTTAATTCATTCTGTGATTCATTGCAGCCGAATTACAAATGCACAAGTATCAATCAGTTTAATCTCATTCATTTGCTCGGATCTTATGACGGTTCTAAAATTGTGACATTGGCCTTCCTTAAGAAGTAAGGAAACTTGCTCAAGGAGGTGAAGAATAAAGGCAGAAAGAGCTGGGAGAGGGCAGTAGCGGAGCTTCATGCTCCGGCACCAGGGGGCGGAGAGCAGGTGGGGGTGGGGCTGGCACACTTCCCGGGGGCGTGGCATGCCACCCGCAGGAGTGTGGTGCATGTCCTGGGGGCGTGGTGCCCAGTGCGGGCGGGGGGCCTCGGTGGCACCCCACTGGGATTGCGCTGCCAGGGGCGGTGTGCTCCCCACACACTCCTCTTCCTCCGCCAGTGAGGGGGGAGGGAGGATTCTTTTTCAAAGCTCTAGAGTGTCACTTAAAATTCCTACTGAACATTAGAAGCTTCCTTATATTGAGTTGGATCATTTGTTGATATAGATCAGTATTGTCTACACTGACCACCAACAACTCTCCAGGGTTTAAATCAAGGAAACATTTTAGCCCTTCCTGGAGTTGCCAGGGTTGAACCTGAGACCATCTGCATGCAGAACAGATGTTCTACCACTGAGCTACAGCCCTTCCACTGACTGTGATTCACGCATTACCCTTTTAATAGGAAGGTTTTTGCCTATTGAGGGACCCTCACTCAGCGGCAAATGACACTTTACCATGCAAAACAATCCCAGGTTCAATTCCTGGTATCTCTAGGTTATAAATGGTAAGATGGAAGGAAAGACCTCTCTGCTCAAGACCCTAGAACAGGCATGTCAAACCTGCGGCCCTCCAGATGTTTTGGCCTACAACTCCCATGATCCCTAGCTAGCAGGACCAGTGGTTGGGGATGATGGGAATTGTAGTCCAAAACATCTGGAGGGCCGCAGGTTTGACATGCCTGCCCTAGAACAAACATAGGCAAACTCAGCCCTCCAGCTGTTTTGGGACTACAACTCCCATCATCCCTAGCTAACAGGACCAGTGGTCGGGGATGATGGAAATTGTAGTCTCAAAACATCTGGAGGGCCAAGTTTGCCTATGCCTGCCCTAGAAAATCATTGCTAGTCAGAGTACATAATACAGGGCTAGACGAACAATGAGAGATAATCTGATTTTGTATTAAGGCAGGTTTTTGTAGGTATGGATGCCGCCCAGTCTTGGAATGCAGCCCAGTCTTTGACTTATGTTCAGCCAATCTTCTCTTACAAAAGTTTGGGGGTAACTGCATTTTGAAGCCATCTCTAAATAAGCAGCAGTTAAATAGTAGGTAGGTCATACAAACATTTTTTCCTAATAGGAATGATATAGTTTAGTGATAGAACACCTGCTTTGCAGTTCCATCCCAGCACTTCTAGGTCGGGCTTGGAATACTTCTGCCTGTAACTCTGGAGGGCTACTGTTAGCACGCCAAAAACAGTGAGCTAGTATAAGGCAGCTTTATCTTCAGGCAACCTCACCAACTAGGCCCAGCATCACCCAGCAATGCTGACATCTGTCCTGGGCAGCTGGGTTAATGGGCAGCCCATTTTAATTTCCTAGACTGTCCCCAATGCAACATTTCCCCCAAGGCACTGTGGGAAATTAATAAGTGAAGCCCCAGCTCATAGCCACATGGAAAGCTCATGACCACCAGCCTGCCAAAAGAGGAGACGGGCTGCACCAGAAGTAACTTTGCCACAGGCCCCCTCAAACTGGCCTTGGCACCAACTATGAACAAAGCATGCAATTTGAAATCCACATTTCTAGAATCGAGACCTTCCTCCACTGGAAGACTTGACTGGTGTTCTTGTGGGTTTATTTTCTGAGATGTTACTTCCAGCTAGAAATAAATACAACCCTAGCCTGATGCCCTCAGGTGCAGTGGAGGATGTTTTCATGTTGCTGGTGCCAAAGTAAGATTCAGTTGCCAATCTAGCTAGTTTATGTACATGGAATGGGGTTAGGCGCCATCTTGCCCTTTACCCAAGGCAGCAAAATGCCTTTTCCAGACAAGGAACCCTTTATCCACACTCAATGGACTAGTGAATTCAATTCAATTCAACACCTTTATTGGCATACATAAAACAATAAAAATCATATAGACTTTCCATATGTGTTATAATTCTGAAACATACAGTAAAGAGGGAATCCTGGGCAATCACTATCATACAGGCCAAACTACCCCAGATTTAACTTCAAAGATCCTGGTCAAAAATTGTACCATAACTCTAGTGAGAACAGGAGAGTCATCTCTCAGTAAAGACTGCACCACATGTTGTTTATTGGCGGGGGGCCCAAAGCCACAGAGAGGACATCGAAGGATCATCACGGAAGATGTTAAAAAGGGGGCAGTCCAAAATTATGTGGTCCAAAGAGTCAGGTACATTTGGCCACAGGTGCAGAGTCTGCTCTGGTAAGAGATGCCTCTGAGCCACAGCTGCCAAGTTATCCCTTTTTTACAGGGATTTCCCCTTATGCTGAATAGGCTTCCTCGCGAGAAAAGCGAAAACTTGGCAGCTATGCTCTGAGCCTTCCAGATAACACGGAGGACGGAAAGGCATTCAAGCGGGCAAGCATAAATACTTATTTTGCTCGTAGGAAGCTATATAATGAATTTATTGCCAAGAAAAAGAATGCATATCATCTGGAAAAATGGTCACGTTTAATAAATGCTATAAATATGAATGACCATAAAACATTTTGGCAAATAAACTCTGGTCATCTAAACAATAACCTCCCTTCTACTGCACCTAAAATCTCCTCCCAATCCTGGGTTGATTATTACAGTAAAATATTCAACGATTCATTCTCCTCTCCACTTAATGATGATGAGCCTGCCCCTGCAAATATCCCAAATTGGCCTCCTGTAGATACCAATAAATCATGAAATTGATTGAAGAATTGAAACCTGGTAAGGCCCCTGGTCCTGATGGGATATAGACCAAAAGGGAATCTTACGCTTATAGACCAAAAGGGAATATTACCAAAATCATGGCTGACTTCTATAATAATACTAATCTACAAAAAAGGTGATCCAGAGCAGCCATGCAACTACTGTCCTATTAGTCTCCTATCTACTATAAGCAAACTTTATTCAAAACACCTAGTGAATTCAAACAGGTTTAATCCCTTTAAGTTGAAAGCTGTGACAATTAAGCAGAGATGAAACTAATTTACAGACATGCAATTTAAATAGTATGCATGATAAAGCATCAGGCGTTTCATTTCATAGAACTCCAGGGAGCTTCTCTAGATTTTGTTTCCAGAACATCATTTTGCTATCTTTGCTATCTCGAGCCATTAAAGAAGCATGCTTAAAGTATTAATTTGTACCTTCTGATCTTCAGCTTTAGCCTGTGACACAGCATCATTTTCCTAGACCAGTGGTTCCCAATTAGGGGTCTGAGACGGGGACCCCTGGTGGTCCACAAAACACACCCAGGGGGGTCTGTGGCCCCATCCCTTGCCTCCCGCCCATTGCCATTTTTGCATGGAAATATCACAAATTTTATGGTCTGGTGTTTTTTTTAGTATACCTGAAATCCTTTGCTTATTAGGGGCTACCCCACTTTTTGTTTGCAGAGGTAACTACCATAGAGTTATCAAAATTTTCAAAAGTAGGGGGTCATAGCTTGGCTTTTGAAAAATAGGGGCTCCTCAGTAATTAGCTAATTGGGAACCACTGTCCTAGACCAAGGTCACATCCCCAAATGTTGAAAGAACAAAGGGTTGGGTGAATTTCTGCAGTATTTATTCTTGAGACTCCCTCCCCCCCCCATTGCATCATTTTGCGACACCCCCCCCCCCCGAAGGCAAAATGACATCTGCATCCTCACGGCTATGGAAAGAAAACACAATGCTTTAAAGCCTCTCAGAAAATCTACAGCACAGTTAATATGATTTAAGCCTATATTTAAATTTTATGAGACTCATTTTCAAAGCTAATAACCCAGTTTACTGTGCACAATATCAAATGCAAATTTTATTACTGACTTGGTAAAAACAAAGACATATTCATTAGCATATCTCAGCGCTTCAACCTTTTTAGCCAAAAGGTGTACCTGGAGTAACAGTGGGAGTTTTTATATGTGTTGTAAATTACGGTTACTATCTCATTAGATAAACACATTTAAAATCAGGTTATCATTCACTTATATATCAGAAAGTTGTTTGTTCAATTGCAGCTAGTCTCGTATTACAACATATGGCGCATGAAATTCTTAGCCTAATAAAATTTTGAGGTAGAGGGAACTGGTGTCTTGGAAAAAACTGTTTCTGCTCAAGGAATGGCTCGATATAATCTGTAATTGCTGGCAAACAATTATGCAGCAGCCTGTTTTGTACTTAATAGTATTTACATCCTTGATTTTATTAGCAACAAAATCTGAGTGGAACTAGTGAAACAGAAATTAATTTTTGCACGGAAAGATGTAAACTTGTAAGTTAAGGGTCCAGCAGATTGTGGAAATGTAAAAATAAATAAAGTATACTGCAATTAAAGAACTTTCCTTACTTTCTCTTCCTGGGGATTATTTAGCAACTGCATAATGACTACAGTTGCAGCTGCACTAGTGTAAATTTGGAGACACTCCAGTGAACTTGTTGATGGGACATCTGACACAGTACACAGTGGTTAGTTAGTTTGTAGGCTTGTATTAAAATGTGTGTCCTAACTTGCAGTAATATACAGTAAATAAAATAATAAAATAACACGGGCTTGACAATCAGAAGGTCAGCGATTCGAATGCCCGCGACGGGGTGAGCTCCTGTTGCTCGGTCCCTACTCCTGCCAACCTAGCAGTTTGAAAGGATGACAAAATGCAAGTAGATAAATAGGTACCACTCCGGTGGGAAGATAAACGGCATTTCTATGCGCTGCTCTGGTTTGCCAGAAGCGGCTTAGTCATGCTGGCCACATGACCCGGAAGCTGTACGCTGGCTTCCTCGGCCAATAAAGTGAGATGAGCACCGCAACCCCAGAGTCGTCCGCAACTGGACCTAACGGTCAGGGGTCCCTTTACCTTTAAAATAACACAACAGCACCGACATAATTAATCAAGATATGCACAAGGACCACAAAAGTAGAGCAAATCCAGATCTGACTAGCATTTTTAAAAGTTATGGGGAAAGGACTTTACCTGGTACCAAATGTAGGACACGACAACAAAAGTGGCTCTCACACAAGTTTTCTAACCTCCCAAAGTGGGAAGAATTGTAGAAAGGCCACCAATAATTATCTCAGTGCACAGACAGACACTTATGGGGAAAAGTGGTCAATATGAGCCTCAGACCATATAAAGTGTTTTAGAGGTGAGCACTGCACCTTAAAAATAGACCTGTAACCAGTGTAACTGGCAGAATGTATTCCTTGAGCTAGTTCCAGTTAGTAGTTTATCAGCTGTATTCTGAACTGAAGTTTCTAACAAGCCTTCAAGGCCTTAGTAATCAAATCTAGAGATGACAAGTGCATAGTTGTGGAGATCTGTGGCCAAGACAGGCTGCCGTTGGTATACCACCATTAGCTGGTAGAAGGTGTTACATGCTGTAGAGCAGGCTTCCTCAAACTCGGCCCTCCAGATGTTTTGAGACTACAGTTCCCATCATCCCTGTCCACTGGTCCTGCTGGCTAGGGATCATGGGAGTTGTAGGCCAAAATCTTCCGCAGGGCCGAGTTTGAGGAAGCCTGCTGTAGAGCTAACTTGGGCTTCCAGTGACAGAACTTCATCAATCAGAAACCCCAATCTGTGAGACTGAACCTTTAGGGCAAGGGCAGTCATTGTAGTGCTCTCTAGATGTTGTTGGACTCCAACACCCATTAGCCCTGGCTAGCATGGAGAATGGTCAGGCATGATGGGAGGTGTAGTCCAACAACATATGGAAAGCACCACGTTGGCCACCCCTTGTTTTAGGGGCAGGGCAACCTTGTGTGTAGTCAGTTAAACTCCACCTGCTCACTCAGCCAAACCATTCAGCAACAGCACTTCCATCTTGTTAATAATAATAATAATAATAATAATAATAATAATAATATATTATTTATACCCCGCCCATCTAGCCGGGTCTCCCCAGCCACTCTGGGCGGCTTCCAACAGAAGAATAAAACACAATAATCTATTAAACATTAAAAGCCTCCCTGAACAGGGCTGCCTTCAGATGTCTTCTAAAAGTCTGGTAGTTGTTTTCCTTTTTGACATCTGTTGGGAGGGCGTTCCACAGGGTAGGCGCCACCACCGAGAAGGCCCTCTGCCTAGTTCCCTGCAACTTGGCTTCTCACAACGAGGGAACTGCCAGAAGGCCCTCGGTGCTGGACCTCAGTACTGAACTTTGCTGGCCCTCATCCAGCTCCTTTTCATCCCATATGTCAATGTAGCCTCACTGATGTAAGATGTAGAAGAGAAGCAGTATATCATCAACATACTGTTGGCACCTCACTCCAAACCTCTGGAGTAACTCACATCATGTTGCTGCTAAATAGCATGGGAGATAGGAACATAACATAAAGCTATGGATCCAGGCAGTAGCCTGAACATGAAACTGTTACTACCCCATCACAGGAAATTTGGATCATGTGGCATTTGGATCATTGGTGGCATTTACAATGCTCCTTTCATGGACTGGAGTTAGCTCTTTACAGACTCAGGACAGCAGCCTATCCCAACCCTGTCTGGAGATGTTGCACAATGAACCTAGGATAAGGTTACCAGACATCCCCGTTTCCTGGGAACAGTCCCCAGATTTACAAATCAGTCCCCATACAAAATTAATTGAAGTTGAAAAGTGTCCCCGGATTCATTGAAAAAAATCTGGTAACCCTAACCTAGGACCTCTTGCAGAATGCAAGTGCTCTACCATTGAAGTACCACCCTTCACAAGAGCACAGGCCCGGAGTCATAGAGAAACATCCACATTGCAGTCTTGTCCGATACAAATTTTGCATATATTAAAAAGCGGGGCAGTGCTGGCTAGGGCTGATGGGAGTTGTAGTGCAAAACAAGTGGAGGGCACCCAATTGGGGGAGGTTAGGCTACTGCATGTTTTACTATTGGAACACATCCCAGTACAAATGCTTTCAGAAGCCATCATGAGTTTGTTATCACATTGTGGTTACTTTATTTAATTAGATAGCTTCAGTAATACGTGGTCCAAAAATCATGGGCCAGAAGACGAATTATAGCAAGTGTTCAAAATGTTTGCCAATCCCTATGATGCAGGTGTGTGTGTGTGTGTGTGTGTGTGTGTGTGTGTGTGTAACATTCAGGGTTCCAAATGGCTGTAGTATTAAATACCTCAGTTTAATTGATGCTTTCTATGCAGTTTTACAGGGTGATAAACAACTGGTAAATCACTGGCTTTTAAGGAAAACTTGGAAGATAAATGTATGGCAGATTAATAAACTGTGTATGCTGCAAGAACCACTAGTGATAAAACCAAGCCAGTCTGAAAGGAAGCATCATGTGAGGTTATGCAGGGATCTGCCTTATGCCCGGTGCTACTGATCATATACACAGTATATGATCAGTAGCACATCCGGAGACAGAGATTTGCATTAGGCAAAGTGAGACAACCACCTCAGGTAGCAGATATTGAGAGCACCCAGGGCAGTGCCCTTGCTGTTCCTCCTAAGCCCCCTTGGTCATTCTCCTCTGATAGAGGACAGAAGTGTATTTTCTACACAGCATGTTCTGTACCCTTCATTCCTAAACTAACCCGCTGCCTCAGGTGTGGTGACGAATGCTCCCCCATTATGGTTGAATTTTTATTTGTGGAATAGGGAGGGGCACTCTCTTGCCCTTCACCTCAGGCAACAAAATGTCTCAGACTTTCCCTAGATCCTGTTTATGGAACCAACACATCTTGTCTTTGTCATCTGTGCATCACATAAAACCAGACCGCTGTCTCTTCTGAACTCTTCCCAGAGTCGTCTCTCCAGGATAACTACACACACAGACAGACTTTCTGGTTTTCCTCAACCTTCTACAAACACACACACACTCACATCTGTCTTTAGAGATGCATAACACAACACATATTACTGCACACAGACACACACAAAACCAGGAAATATACACAGGAAGATAAACAAAGTAGTAATAGGTATAGATAAACAGTGGTGTTCAGTTCATAAGAAAATGCACCAGTGAGTAACTGTTACCTCATTAATGAGGTGTGAATTACTGGAAAATATAGAACAATTAACCTCAAGCAGCTGAGCACATTTCAGCTGAGTCTAGAAGGCAAATCTTGTGCTAGGGTTTTAATCTGCGATTGAGCCCTAAAAAGAACATCTCTTGGATACAAGTGTCTCATTTTTGAACAAGCAGTGTTGCTTCCTCTTGGCATCTTTTCATTGGGCAGGATGCCACACTGTCCCAAATCCCAGGACTTTTGAGGTTCTACGCAAGTCCCAGCAACCTGTGCTTGGATTTTGCCTACAACTGTGACTAAAGTTTCCAATAGTTCATTGAGTGCTGCAACCCTGGGGTGCATTGATTTAGGAGGAAGTCTGGTTAAACTGAGTGGGATATGCTGCCAACTGAACAACATGCATTGGAATGAGCTGCATGAAGTTGCAACGCAGCAAGATGCTGCTGGGATGAGCTCCTAGCGAACTAAATGGGACTTACAGTTCTGCGTAGTTATTCATAGGATTGCACTGTGAATTTGTGTTTTACATGTTATATTCAAGCAAATGTAAAGCTTCTCTCGGAAGTTGTTTTTTATTGGAATAGACATGACAACTCAATTTGCCTTGTCTTTTTTGATGTTAAAAAAAAACAAAATTAAAATACTGCTAATGAATTAAACGCGTTAATGAAATTTAGCATTCCTGAAGTGCTATGTGTATAATATCTGCTTACCTGGGACTCCAGGTGGGCGTCCGTAGCTGCATGGTGCAGCCATGGTGGGTTCAGGGAGGCTGCCATCTTCCGGTGTGGCTGGGGGAGGCGATAGCTGGCACTGCCCATCTCCGGCCACGTCAGGACCCCAGGTAAGGGCAGCCAATTGGAGGCTGGGGCTTGGGGCTTGCAAGCAGCCCACCCTCAGACTATTTAAGGGAGCAGCCAGGTGTCAGCTGCCCTCAGCTGAGTATCATGGGATTTTTCCACCCAGTCTTTAGGGGCCTGCCCGGGAGTGGGGGGAGGGTGTTGCCTACGAACCTTGATATGGTTTATTTGGTTGCCATATCTGGGGCCAGGGAGGAATTTTCTCCTGCAAGAAAATGGGCCGGCTTGTACATTTCCACCTACCTCATAGCAACCACCACAAATTTGGCAGTTAAGGCATTGGGTACCCCTGTGCTGGCAAATAATTGCATTTGTCACCTGAAAATAAAAATATAACTTTGATTTTAGATTTGATTAGTATTTTATCCATCATAGTTGCCCAATTTGAGTTGAATTGTGCTAATTCATTGTGCTGTCAATTAAGCTTGTGAAAATACTGAAATACTCTTTCAAGAAAGACCCCGAAATATTTCTGCTAGTGATGAAATTGAGGAAAAGGATAGATGTCCAACAATGTATGCAACCACATCCGCCAGACTTCTTATCGCTAAAAATGGGGAAAGTGATTCAATACCGAATGTAGAAGATTGGCAAATTAAATTGATATCAAAATATGGCGAGGAAAATAGGGGAAATTAAATTAAGGGGATATCAGAACAGAAAATTGATAAAGATTGGAAAATGTTTAATGAATATTTAGCAAATTTTGTTGAAAACGCTGATCTCTTAGCAGACAGGTAAAGGACTCATGCAATGTAAATAAAAATAAAATGAAACATGTAAACAGATATACAAGGGAATTTGGATACAGAAACTGAAATAGAGAAAAGGCTGGAAGTCATCATAGGGTGGAGGGGGTGGAGGGTTGGTAGGGTTTTTATTGTTTGTAATTATTCTTTTTTCTTATATAAATTTTCATATGAAAGTATAGTATAATGGATGTATAGTATAATGGATGTATAGATTGATATATTCTTATTTTTACTTTTTTATTTTTGTGTATGTCTGTATTCTCTTATTTTTGTAATATATGGAAGGAAGATTAATAAAGAATTTTTTAAGAAAGCTTGTGAAAAAGTGCATTTCTAAAAGGGGACTTTTTAATGGGAAGTTATAGACATAGAAATTTTTCCACCCCACATCACTGGACTGATCTGGCTCTTGTACTGAACTTGTACCAGGCGGAAGCCCCCACTTCCCATCTTGTGGAGTCCTCCTCTGTTTCAGTGGTTCTCACACAAGAGAACTTCTCAGTGCATTTTCCCTTTTATGTACTTGGTATTAAACAAACACCCTTAACAAGCATTCTCCTGTCCCAGCTGATGCACATTCCTGTTGGCCCTTTGCCAATGTTTGACAGCCAAAACAGTACTTTTTAAAAAAAGCATAAAATTGAATTGTTTTGTTTTGGTACTTAAAGCAGTGAGCAAACAGCCCAAAATAATGAAAAGCAAACCAAATACTTTAATATTATTGTAGTACAGTCTGTTTTATGAGTTAACAGACGGAAGGATTCTTTGCTGAAATGTACAGTCTGCTTCTTTGATAAATGAAAGTACAGTTCCCTCACACTGGTTGCCTGCTGTGGCATTTTAAAAGGCGGCCAAACATCCTTGGGATTTAAGCACCATTTTCTGTCGGGTCTCTGGTGAAATTGCATAAACTGAAGTTGTCTACACTGACACCACACGAACACTCACTCTCTCACACACTCTAGACAGGGGGGGGGGCAGACTGCTTGAATTTGGTTTATATCATTTGCCAAAGATGGGAGGAAGCACTTGCAGTATGAAAAATATCCTTATGATATTTAACAGAATATTTACCCATTCAGAAACTTAAAAAAACCCCACACCAATAAAACCCCCCATTTACTCAAGACAAAAATATGAGGGGGAAAGTGGAACATATGTTATTACTTGTTCCCCTTCCCCCTCACCCCCACCTGTCATCCTTTGCAAGTCTGACAGTGGAGTAAATAAAGGTATATAAATGTGCAAACTTGATCCAACGTGTGTGTGTGTGTGTGTGTGTGTGTGTGTGTGTGTGTGTGTGTGTTTGTGTTCGTTCAGTGGAACGAACTGGCTCTATAGAAACTTTTCCACCCTTCTCATTCTGGCAGCTCCTTAGGGAAAGATGGGAAAGGGAGCTTCTCTTCCTTATGTAGTTTCTTGCAGTATTGAAAAGAGAGAGAGTAAGCCGCAGTTTGCTGAATCAGAGAGAACTGGGGGGGGAGGGAAGGAGGGGGGAAAGCACACACTTGAGGGAGTCTCACCCACATAGGCACAAATCCAAAGTTTCTTTTAAAAAAAGAAAGAAGATATGGTTTAAGGTGTCTAATTAAGGCTGCTGCTAGGTAAACAAAACTGCTTAAAACATGTTCGTCATTAAAGTGTCCCCTGACAGAAGGACGAGGCAGCAGACTTGGTGACAGAAGGGAGGAGAAGAGAGGCATATGGACCCCAGTTCTGTCCCCTGCTGACAGGCTGCCTAGCTGCAAGCCCCCTTTTCATTGCCTCTTCTTGTGAGCAGCAGATTGCCATGCCCCAACTTCTCCATCTGTATCCAAGGCTCGTGCCCCCAACAATGTGGCAGCCATGTCGTTTTCATCCGTAGACTATAGCAAGAGGAGGAAGGGGGAAAGGTTATGAGGAGACGAGAGACGGGGGTGCGGGCGGAGGGGAGGGAGATTAACAACCAATAATCACAATGCTATCCATAATGCATTGTCTCTGCGAGATTACATGGTATATTTCCAGTGGGGATTGGCCCATCCATCACAGGCCTTTATTGGCCCCCTTTTTTGTTGTTGTATAGAGCCCAAACACTGTCGTAAAAACCTAAACTGCTTAATTGCTGTGCTGTAAAAATTTGCATATCAGAGATATGTCATTCCATCGTTAAATGGCATTAGGCATTTGTTACAAGGCCCTGGCAATCATGCCGCAGCACCTCGGGAAAAGGGTCACCTATTGGCATTGTACACAGTCCCTGGCAGAATTCTAATCAACAGCAATTATGGGCTTTAAATACTATTGCAATTCACTGTTGGCTGATTTCGTATGATTTACTGCCCACAAGCACACTGATCCCCTCAGGGATTTTTTTGCAGAGGGACAGAATGTTGTTTTATCTCCCTCCTTATTCAGTTTATGCCGGACAGCAAGCCTGTTACCATTGTAATCGAAGACTAGAACAAATACTAAGTCTGGTACCATATTTTCATAGTCTCCCTTTGCTTTGTCTATTAAAATCTTACTTTTCTCATTACTGACAGACACTGAATAGATTATATATTTTAATGGACTATATTTTAATTCAACTTTTCTAGCCATTCCAAAATTTACTCAGGACTCCCCACCTACCAACACCATACACTTAAAGCACGATTACACCACTTCAACAGTCATGCTTCCCTGCAAAGAATTCTGGGAACTGTAGTTTGTTCAGGGTCTCCTAACAACTCAGAATGCCCAGAGTTTATGGGATTCTTTGGGAGAAGCCATGACTGTTAAGGTGCTATAAAGGTGCTTTAAATGTATGGTGTGGATAAAGTCAGCTGTCAGCTCTACGAAAGACTCACCTTTTCCTGTTGATATTTATTTATTAAAATTATATACCACCATATACCCGCAAGTCTCAGGGCAGTTCACAGGATAAAGTTATAATATAAAAACACAGAATACACAATCAAAATAAAAACATTTGGGTTATGCTGTATTTTTGTGACCCACTTTGATTTCAGAATGAAGTCTAAGGTATCTTTACTCCTGGCCTTACACCCAGAGGATGAGAGAGAACAGGAGATACAGTGCAAAATCAAAGCTAATCCGTAGAATCATAAAACTGTTGAGTTGGAAGGGACCTCGAGGGTTATCTAGTTCAACCCCCTGCAATACAGGAATCTCAACTAAAGCATCCATGGCAGATGGCCATCTAATCTCTGCTTAAAAACCTCCAAGGAAGGAGAGTCCACCACCTCCCAAGGGAGTCTGTTCCACTATCAAACAGCTCTTACTGTCAGAAAGTTCAGCCAGAATCTCCTTTCTTGTAACTTGAATTCATTGGTTCAGGACCTAGCCTCTAGAGCAGGAAAAAACAAGGTTGCTCCATCTTCCATGTGACAGCCCTTTAGATATTTGAAGATGACTATCATATCGCCTCTCACTTTCCTGTTTTCCAAGCTAAACCTGCCTAACTCCTTCAGCTGTTCCTCATAAGGCTTGGTTTCTAGAGCCTTGATCATCTTAGTCACCCTCCTCTGCACATGTTCCAGCTTGTCAATATCCTTCTTAAATTGTGGTGCCCAGAACTGGACACAGTGCTCCAGGTGTGGTCTGACCAAGAAAGAATAAACTGGGACTATTACTTCCCTTGATATGGACACTATACTTCTGTTGATGCAGCCCAGAATAGCATTTGTTTTCTTTGCTGCTGCATCAAGCTTGTGGTCCACTAAGACCCCTAGATCCTTTTTGCATGTACTGCTGGCAAGCCACGTGTGTCCCCCATCTTATTTTTGTCCAGTTGGTTATTCCTGCTTAAGTGTAGAACCTTACATGTGTGTGTGTGTGTTTTAAATGATACTGTTTTACTGTGTATGGATATTTATATTTTAACAGTGTGCTGTGGTCTAAACCGCTGTTCCTCTTGGGCTTGCTGATCAGAAGGTCGGCGGTTCGAATCCCCGTGATGGGGTGAGCTCCCGTTGCTCTTCCCCAGCTCCTGCCAACCTAACAGTTCAAAAGCATGCCAGTGCAAGTAGATAAATAGGAACCACTGCGGCATGAAGGTAAATGGCGTTTCCATGTGCTCTGGCACTCGTCACATGACCCGGAAAACTGTCTGTGGACAAACGCTGGCTCCCTCGGCCTGAAAATGAGATGAGCACTGCAACCACATAGTTGCCTTTGACTGGACTTAACCGTCCAGGGGCCCTTTACCGCCCCTCCCCTATACTTTGTAAACCACCTAGAAGCCTTTTTTGGTATAGTAATAATAATATTTGTGACACCATTATCACACACCAGGTTTACTTGAGCCCTGCCCCACACTACTCATTGAGTAAGGCTTTGCTTTTACTACTGCACATAGTGTTAATTTACTTCCCAACAGTTTGCCTTGCATTGGCTTCTTAAGCCTTGTTTATGCATTGAAATCCTGGGATGTGAAACATGTGGAAGAAATGGGAAATCTCACCTCCTGCCCCAACTGACAACTTCCATATTTTCGTGGCTCATTTGTGAACATGTTTACTAACTTGAATGTGGGTGTGAGATACGTTTCAGGGTAGGTACACTAGAAGGCAGCTTCAAATCTGCCATACATAATGTAAGTAACAAACCACTGCAATAGATAGAAATGAGACAAAATGCCAGGCAGCCACGCTGAATGATGTGCAAGAAGCTTCAACCAAAGACCTTCTCCCTGTTCTCAAATAGTACAGTGCCAACCAGTGAAATGGAGTGGAGTGTTCTGAAAGCAGGGATGGCTGGCTGGGTGAAACACTGAACAGGAGCCAATTTTGTTGCAGATCCCATTATGAATGGTAGTTTGTTTGTTTTTTAATTGTGTCAAGGGGGAGAAAATTCAGGACAGCAAGAGAGTCGCGCATATTTTAGCCTCATAGCAAAGACACGGACATACCCAAAGGATGAAGCAAAAATAAATAAAAATTTGTCATTAGAAAGCAGATACCTTTGCAAATACAATCCTAAATATGGTAGACTAGAAAGTTCAGTTGACTTCCATGTGACTTTTCCAGTGGTTTGAATTGCTGCTCAATTACTGTTAAGCTTAATGCTTGGGAGTAAGCTCTTTCCAAGTAAAATTTAAGGTGAAAGCAACCCAAGAAATGCATCTCAGACTGGGGTGTGAATACTACTGGTGCCCCAATCTCCATTAGGCCCCCCCTACCCCACCCCTCCCTTAGGTCATCCAGTTAAAAGGTCATATTCCAGGAACCTAGGTTACTTCCACCAATAATTAACTGAGGACCGAGTTCATTAGTTAAAACTGGGCTAGCACACATGTGAAAATCACCAGAGCCTTTGATATGGGAAGAAAAGGGAAAGCAATCTGTAACCCATCAAAGCCTTTGCCACAATAAATGGCTTGTCTATTCCAGCGTACACAAAGGTGCAAAATAACAGGAATAGTAAAGTTCTGCAACTGCCCTATTAACATACTGCATTCAGTTTGACTCCTTTATATTTCATCAAACAGTTTAGAAGGCACCCAGCATAAAACATCTTCATAATTGTAATCATATATTTGACCATTTAACGTGTGCACCATAATGTACCATTAGTTACACAAATAACTAATAATTTGCTAATGACAATATTATGTTAAGTCAGTTTAGGGGCAATTAAAGTGAATGATATTTACATATGCCTAATGAATCACCGTCGATGGCAGATTAAGAGATTCTAATGAATATTCATCCAGACATTCACAACCAGCTCCACAGTTTATAAACTGAATTATGGTTGATTTGCCCTTTTAAAAATGAATATGTGAGTATCTTCTGCATGGGAAGAATGAACAATTGGGGCTGATTGTAAAAATTTTTAAAGCGATGTACTGGTCAGGACACAAAACATTTTTATGCACTCTCATACCCCTGAGCTTCTAAGCTCTTTTTATACCACATATCAGCGTTGATGAACTATCTCCATTTTCATTCGAGCCCAAGACATGAAATATAGAAATTGTTTTGTGTTGAATTAAATGCAATTGGAAAGTTTTATGCATCCTCACTAAAAGAAATAATTACAGGTAGGAACCCATCAGCTCACAGGGCCTGCAAACGATGCCCCGGCCATCAACATTAAACAAAGCGAGAGGGAAATCTTTAGGAGCAGATTCACAGGGATGATCCAACACTTGCTGAAACAGATATAAATAATTTTCCTTTTTTTAAAAAACAACAACAACAACTTGCACTGGAATCAGCAAAGCTGGAAAGAACTCAGAAAGGGCAGAAGGATAGGATCAATGCAGGAAGCTGCCTTAGACTGAGAGCATGGTCCATCTAGGTCAGTATTGTCTACTTAGAGCGCAGCAGCTCTCTAAGGCTTAACACAGGAGCCATTGCCACCCTACCTGGAGTTAGATGCCAGGATTGGGACTTGGGACCTCCCCCACACAAGGTGGATTCAGTCCTTCCTCATTCTGGAGGCCTCTGGATGTTGTTGGTTTCCACCATTCCATCATGGTCAATGCTCAGGAATGATTGTGGGTGAGGGAGGGTCAGCTTCCTGCATCATTATTTGTTTATTGTAAAAAGGGTGTATCCCAGTCCTTTTCAAAAAGGGAGCCAAGGTGGCTAGTTGGGTAAGCATGAGGCTGTGGGATTTCAGAAGGTATGAAGGCTTTGCTTGGACCAAGTGTCACACTCACATCTCTGTAAGCTATTAGGATGGAGATAGGAAGCAGGGGAAGGGGAGAGTAGATGAGAGGGAGCTGTTGAGGGTGCACAGAAAACATCCCACTCCACAGAGAAGGGAGAGGATAGCTTTCTCCCAGCCTTAAACCCTTAACTGCAGCACTGATCCAAGATCTTTTGCTGTGTTAAATGGGGCCCAAGTGAGGCTTCACGTCGCATGGGGCAGCACTTTAAACAGTCTTGCATCATTTTCTGCCTTCATCTGTCTCCCCTCCCTGATGGCCCCAGTGCTAACTGAAGCAGGCAGGTTCATTCTGCCCCATGGCACTCAGAGGGCATTGATAGGTACTTAGAAAAACTCAGAGCACAATACCGTGCACTGGGCATAGCTGTCAAGTTTTTTCCCCTTTCTCGCGAGGAAGCCTATTCAGCATAAGGGAATTTCCCTTTTAAAAAAGGGAGAACTTGACAGCTATGGCACTGGGGCGGTTTTAGGATGGCATGACTGGTGCTGTCGGACTGGGCTCCACACTTCAGGGAGGGTCAAAACAATGCTTTAGAACGGAGTGAGAGAAGCGGGGAGCCAAATTTTTGTATCGTACAGGGTGCTGCTGAAATTTGAGAGCCCAAAGTTTGCGACTGCCATGAAACAAATTTGCCTCTGGGCAAATTAAGATGCATAGCTCACTGGGAATGTGTTTTGCAAAGTTTTAAATATAACTGGCAGACCTCCAGCCTCACTTGAGGTTAGTTTTATAACTACCCCTTTACCCATAAGGTATGCACTGTGATGGTTCTCAAAGAAAACCTTCAGTCACATTCTCTGCATATTCATACTCCCCACTCTTCTACTGGATGCTGCTCAGGACAAACTTCCTAAGACCCACGCTTGACATTAGCAAAATACAACCATCAGTGGCAGCCAGTTTGGGCATGCCAGCCCCCAGGCAGTGTGGTAACATAGGGATGCTCACCTCCCAGCAGCTGAGTTGCTGCTGCTTACCAGGAAGGAGTGGGAGAGGTTGTTGTGGTAGAACACAGCCAATCTGGTGCTTCTGCCAGTACATTTGCACTGCACCAACCTTCCCCACCACCTTGCCCTTTCCACTCGCCTTCCCAGTAAGCAGCAGCAACGCAACTGTCAGGAGGTCAGGTGAGCAATGCAGCCTCACCATGGTGTTCACTACTGGGGCAAGTGGAGAATGTACTGGTTATTCCAGAAATGAGACGAGGGCTCTTTTCCATACTGAATTTTATTCCCATTGACTCTGCCTGATCCATTTTTCTATCCCTGCAGCATGGTAGGAATTTTATTCTTTCTTTATTGCTCTTTAACTAGCAGGTTGTTGAGCTCTTTTAAGTCTGATGACCTGCCTGCAACAATATGCTTTCACTTGCAAGTGTTACCCTCACAAAAGAAACTATTTTCCTTCTAACTTCTAGGACTTAGAAGAACTCCTGTCCTTTTTAAATTGCCCTGATCCCTCTTGTCCTGCAGCAGAATCCTTTCTTGGTTGTATAACTTCAACACTCTCCATTGCTTTATGACACTGTGACTTCTCTTGGGTAATTCGTATGGAAAGAAGATAGAAACATACTTTGCATCTCTTTCCAGCTAGTCAATCTGAACTCCTCTCCCCATAGCTAGTGCAGATTATTAAAGCTATGCACAGCATTTCTGAAACCACCACCTCATATTTAGCACATGAACCCAAACACGAATTCTGTTGGCATACTTGGAAGAAAGTTCTCTGAACTGTGTTTGGTGTAGCTTATTCTCAAACAAGTACATAAAATTGATTTACAAACAGGAGAAAAAGAGTCTGAGAGAAAGCTCCCAATTATAAGTCTATTATAATTATTGTTACACTTGCATATCTGTCAACAAGATTCTGTTGCTTTCGTTGTTGGGAATATTCAACCTGGATTTCTACGTGGCCCTAAGTTTGATTCAATTTAAGCACAGAAAAGATCGATTTTCTCCACCACCACTGGCCTTCTTGGTTCTTACAATAGTATCTAAGCCTTATTTGGGGTACTTAAATTTTATGTTTATGTCACAGATGAAACTGCTATGGATTCCATGTAGAAATGATTGATTCACAAATTTGCTATCACAAGGCAAAGCAGTAGGGAAGTTGTTGCCTTATAGTTCAGTTGGTAGAGCATGAGACTTTTAATCCCAGTGTTGTAGGTTCGAGTCCCATGTTGGCCAAAAGATTACTGCATTGCAAGGGGTTGGACTAGATGACAAGTGTGATCCCTTCTAAATCTAAAATTCTATGATTTTATTATTCTAAACTGGTGGGAAAGAGTGACAACCGCATTCAATGACCTCTTAGTCTTGTCTAAGTAGAGAAAGTGATAAAAGGGCAAAACAGGAGCAACGTACAGTAAAAGCACTAACATTATGAGTCATTTTACTGCCTGTAAACAGATTTCTAATTCTGCTTTACTGCATTTACACTAAAACAAGCTAGCTTTAGCCCAGAATAGTGAGACTCTGCTCTAATATAACAATCTCCTTTCAAATAATATCTGGTAATGCATAGTAAATGTGATTACTACCGTTCTGCAGATAGGAAACTAGTGACTTGCCTGCAGAGTGTAATGACTTTCTGGCTGACCTACGTGCCTGAGTGATGCTAGCTAGACAGTTATTCCAAAAACAAAGGAGTTAATACCCAGTCCAACATAATCATTGCAATCATCTGGTGAAGAATAAAAAACAAACAAACAAACTTTAACATGATATCGAAAATGATTTATCCTGATGTGTTTTGAGCCAGAGTATATTTTCTAAGAGATACTCTAAAATGCCATTTTTAAACCAAGCATGTGATCCACAAACCTGATTTTAAATATGATGCTACTGGAGGTAATAATGACAAAGACTATTTCAACAGTTCTATTTCAACAAGTCGTAAAAAGAAAATCAATTCATTGACAATACTGAGCTAGACTTGTAGCTGATTTAAGATAATGCAGTGCTCACATGACCTCCTACAGACGGGTCGCTGCTGCTTGCCAGAAATGATGCAGAAGAGCCAGGGAGGTTTGTGTGTATAAACACACTGATGGAGCCAATCCAGTGTCCCGCCATTGTGTTTGCACCATGCCAGTCTCTCCCCTTCTCCTCTCCTTCCCAGTAAGCAGCAGGGACTCCGCTGCTGGGAGGCCAGGTGAGTGCCACCACCCCACCTTGCCATCTGCTGCTGCCTGTATTCTTCATCCCCATTGTGGAGGGCAAATGGCAGAGGAGAGCTTTTCTCCTTCGTGACCCATTTGTGGTCTTCCCAATGGCATCTGGTCACCCACTGTGGGCAATGGGTTGCTGGCCAAATGGGCCGTTGGCCTGATCCACCAGGGCCCCTCTCATCTCCTTAATGTCCCCTTCCACCTGCATTTGCCCAAAGAGCCCCAAGCTGCCTGCCAGCAAAGCCACAAAAAATGGTGGCAGTGACATTTGTTAAGAGACAGGCTCCTTTCCAAGGGTCCAATTCTGCCTTCCTCCATGTTGGTTGCATGGGAAGACTGATAGGCATTTAATGAACCACCATCTAACCTGTGTGGAATAATCTTCCCGCTAATCTCCAAACTTGCTTCCTATCTGTCCAAGCAGCAGCAGGACTTAAATCTCTTGTTTACACTTTACTAGCTGCAGATTGTAAATGTTTTATGAGACGCTGAGCTTGCAGCATTACTATTTTATTAGAACGTTGAATATCTTGGTTCATTGCTGTCTTGCTCGCAAGTTCTGTGAGGGGAAAAAATTACCTTCTTACTTCACATGAATGACAATTTGGGAACCTGAAAGATGTGGTTTGCTGTCTTAATTGCTTTATGCCTCTTTGGATGGATGTGGGAATAGAGACTTGGAAACATTCCCACTGTTTGTCTTGTTGAAATGGTGCATATCTCCTGAATTAAAAGAAAGTTTAATATTTGCCATTAGCCATATGAACATTCTGTTAATATCAGTTTCGGAGCTGAGGCAGACTGAAGGATGAGATTCTCACATCCAGACATTTGGGCTGCATACACACAATTTATTTAAAGCACATTTTAAACATTTCAAAAAGAATCCTGGGAATTGTAGCTCTGTGAGGGGATTCTTGGGTGGTGCTTTCAATGGGCTTTAAATGCACACAACCGTGCTTTAAACACAACTGTGTGCTTGCTAAAGAAATGTACACTGACTCAGGAGTGTCCACTTTTTCTCACAGTGTGGTGGCCGAAAACCAAGTTTCAAATTACCACTGTCCCATTTCTTATTGCATGCCTACAAAAAGGGTTCAAGCAGTTGTAGGTTCCCACCAACTGCCTCGTGCTTACTTAGCAGCTGGTGATTATCCTCCAGAATCAACAACCCATTTAGATAAGTGGAGGTGTGCTCTGCCAGCCACAGTGGGGAGATGGCAATCTGGAGACCCCTTAAACCAGAGATAGGGACCCTTTTTCAGTCCAAAGGCTACATTTCTTTCTGCGTACCCTCCGATGGTCACATACCAGTGGTGGGTGGGGGCAGAGGCAAAAGTGAGCAGAGCAATGAATGTAAAAGATACCTTTGTACTGAAGCAAGTTTCTACCCTCACTCACACAGTTCTCCCTATCCCCCAGACAAGGCATTGAAAGGACATAATCCAGGCTGTTATGTACTGAACTGAATCCTAGAACAATAGGATCCAGAATGCAGCAGTCTGAATGGTCTGCAGGAGCCACCCAATCCAGCTCCAGGTGGAAGTGAATCAGCAACCTGATTGGTCTGCAGGAGCAGCCAATCAGGCTTCTGGAGGAAGTGAATCCGCAACCTGATTGGCCTACAGGAGCAACCCGGAATTAGCCAATCACGCGGGGCCCATTGTGTAAATAATGTATATATAGCAGACGTTTTGGGGAAAGTTTCATTCACTGTTTTGCAAGCTGCAATAAAGAGCATGAAATCACTACAGGACTCTGAGTATATTTCACAGACCAAACAAAGTAGGACCAGTAAAGGGTGTGGCCTGGGGAGAGGGGGGGTGACCTGGGAAAATTTCCGAGGGCTGGAGGACTGCCTTTGGCCCCCAGGCCTGAAGTCCCCCACCATAGGAATGGTGCAGAAGGGCTTAAACAGGCAAAATGAAGAGAGTCAAGTTCAAATGGATTTAGATTTCTGCCTTGTCAGAGTGAGGCTATCTAAGGGACCTTTAGCGAAGGACTGAAAATGGAACCTTATGGGTATGCAAAGCCCTGGTTCCTTTCTTTGAGCACTCCCAAATGAGACAGCGTGCCCAAAAGCTCAGGGGTCCTTTCAGTGTCCTGAAGAGTTGGAGACCAGGAGAAGTGGCATATCTATGGCCAAGTGCACAGGAAACCAACAGCATGTGATGTTGTGATGCATTGACTGAGTGCAGTTGCTGCCAGGCAAGGAAGAGGAGAAGCAGAGTACAGAGGAGGCATGCCAGTGGGGAGGGGCCCCAGAGGGATGAGCAGGCCATCCTGCTGGCTCCCCATCATGCTCCATCCATGGAGCAGAGGGATGCCCCAGCTGGAGGAGGAGGAGCCAGAGGGATGGACCTCTGTCCTGTTGCCAATAACTTGGTGCTGCCCCCACCACTGGAAACAAACCAACAGCCACATCAGAAGAAACACTACCCTCCAAGTGTGCCAGTCTCACACTTGTAGGGCTGCATTTGGTCCTGGGTCCCACCCCTACCCTGGAACAACTGCCAGTCCCTTGATCTCTCAGCCTGAATCTCCCACTTTAATCGCCGCTGTGTTGCTTTAATGGGATGGCTTTATGGCATACTTTTGTTTATGGGCATTTACATTTATACACTTGTCAGCTGCTTAGAAGCCTATTTTGGCATCGAGCGGTATATGTGATTTTAGTCTGGTATTACACTTTTCATAGCATTTTAAAATAATTCCAAATACCTGTATACAATTTTAACTTTTATTGATAGAACGCATGCAATTTATGTTGTCGTTCGGTCACTTCAGTGGCAATGCTGAAAGTATAGAATAATGATGGCGATAACTGTAGCATATCCCTTTTGCACCCAGGACTGTTTTTAGTTTAAAGGTGTTAATGCTCAGTTTGTAAACACCCACAATGTAAAATGATGCTTCTGTGATAGAAGTGGAATGCCATGGAATGTTAGGGGGGGGGAACCTGGTGTGTTCCCTGGCCTTGTGGGAGGCAAGTCTGAGAGCCTATTCAAATGTGATTTACCATGTTTGCAGCCTAGTTTGACTTCTACCCAGTGCATGGTGCCACCTTCCCAGCCGGTATTAATGTTTGTTGAATCACCTCCAGTTGCTTGTATTGTTTTATCAATACCTTTCTCTTTCATGAAATTCAGTAAATTGTCAGCAATTATTTCAGCTGGTTTTTCATTCTTTGAGCTTTTCTCTGGTGTAAAGGGATAAAGGTATCTCCCACCTGGCTCACTACAAATTGAATAATGTTGTTCTTTCATAGTACACTGGGAAACTGCTGCTCTGAATTTTCAGCCTTCAGCATAACTTTAGTTGAATCTTCACGACCATCGAAAAATACGCAATCAATTTGACCCTTCTTACAAATTTCTTCAAGTTCATTGTCTAATGATGACATCAGTTTCTCCTGCGCTCTCTTTACTTTATTGTGGTCAACAACAAGTTTCGTATTTTCTTCAGTGATCAAGCCGATATCAATAAATGCAGCGGTGGTAATTGCAGCTGTGGCATGAAGACCAACACCGTATCTGATGCTCAGCATAGCGACATTAGGTATACCTAATGTATTGTACTGTTTCTCTCCATTAGAAGTTGAAGGAGCTTCTAAATCATAATTTAATTCACTTCCATCTTCTGTATCAGATTCTTTTTCCTCATTTCCAACCCCGGAGGAACTTTCTTCATGTGATGGAAGTGAAGAAGTCCGCAAGCATTCCTTTTTATATTCAGCTTCGGCAAGTCTTGTTCTCTCAACTTCTCCTCACTTTTGCTTCTTTATCAGTCTGTTATGTTCTGGAAAATCTGGCAAACCAATTTGGTGTGGTCCAATAGAAAACAATCTTGTTCCTCTGGTCTCTAAAGAAAGCAAGTTCTTTCACTGGGGTCTTCTTGTCTTTAGAGCATGAGCTTCTTTTGTGCAATTTGTAGCACAGCCAAATTCAGAGCACATAATGACTTCACATTTGCAATTGAGAATGTCAAAGAGCTTGTCAAGTTTTGAAGCAAAGGCTTCTTTAATATCTAACTTGCCCCTTCCAAGAGATATGTTTTTTGCTTGCTCCCAACTTTCTTGAATCTTTGCTAATACTGTAACTCTTGAATTCACAACAGGGAAAACAAAAGAACAGTTTGCTCGTTCCCATTTTTCAAATACTTTAAGGATATATGTCTTTTGCAACACTGGCAGCTGGATAGTTTCTCATATCCTCACTACTTTGTTCTCTCAGCAACAGTCCATATCTTAACACGTCTCGCAAAGTTGGTAATTCAGAAGGCAACATGTCTCTTCCACTTCCAATAAAGTTGCTCATATGTGTGAAGTTTCCCTGTCTTGTTCTCTTCTTTGTATTGATAGTGAAGCAGTTATCACTGGTTGTAGAAAGCAAAAAAGATATCACATACCACTGTATAATATTAATATTAATAGTAAAGATAACTACAATACATATATAAGAGAACTACAATCTCTTGTAATCGATTTTAGGCACTTATCAACATCTGTTTTCATGAAAATTTGGGAATAACCTATACATTTAAATGACAGGAAAATTTAAAAAATGTTTAAAAGTAGGAACTTTTCACATAGATATTTTACCAAGCAAGATCTAAATATTTACAAGTAACCAAAATATATTTCAAATTACCTAATCATACCACAACTTTTTAACACCCCTCAAATCAGGATTTTTAAAGATGAAAAATTCAACACGCCCTAAGTACAGTCTTCTCACAAAACTTTAGCACATAATGTACACGTGTGGGCTGTTTGCTTGCAAAGATTCTTTTCTCCAGACTTCAAAATATGCTTGGGATATTTTGTGTAAAGCTTATACATTTTCCACATGCCTGGCATGTGAACAATCCCTGAGATGCATCTCAAGGAGATACGTCCCAGGAGAGGACTGCCCCACACTGCATGATGGAATTGGCTTTTGCAATAGGGGCTATGGTCCAATGGATGCTACAATCAAAGCCTCTCTCCCAGAAGCCCCAAATCAGTTGCAGACATATGCAAACCATTATTTAGTGATGAAGAAATGCTACTATGCAGATGCATTGTTATCATTGCTGTTCGTGTTGCAGAGAGAACTTTGACACTATGAAATTCTCAAATGAAATCCTGGTGGGAAACAGTTTGCTCCCATTCCATATGAAAGCCACATGCTATTTTTAAGATTTTTGAGTTAAAAAGCCATAAACAACTCCACATTTTAACATCCCATAAGAGCCCATTGTAGACAATGTCATCTCACAGGGATGAATCGATGGCACCGCAGCGTCCTCTGGTGCAGTAATCACAAAAATAAATGTAGCAGGTTTAGCTATCCTACAGTGCCCTCTTCTGGTCATTGCCTATTTTAACAGCATAGTAATTTTAGGGAATCAGTGCAGTAAGAGCTGACTTTAGTTCATGCACTGATTTCTCAATCAGTGCATTCACCAATGCAAACTTCTACATTTTGGTTACATTATTTTAAAAGGGTCATACAACCATTCCCAACTTTTTGTTTACAGAAACAGGCTTCTCTTAATTAACCACATGTGATGTCAAAACTGCTGCAAAGAAGGTGATGAGAATTCAGAGCTCTAGACATCTGTTCATCCCCATCAAATTCTATTGGTATTTTATATAAAACTTTTGGCATGCAAAGGGCTAATCCTATTCATGTGGGGTAGGGGAAAAACTGACAGGTATATTTGTCCAAGTGTACCCATTTTACAGACAGGAAATGGCTTCCAGAAGGAGGGTTCTCTGGCACTTTGAGGCCTTTTCTGCACCACAGATTCCTTTATTTATCCCTCATTTTTTTCCTGCTATGTCAAGTCAAAATACACTCTGTGCAGGGATTTTGCATTTTCCAAGCATACAAAGTGAAATAGTTTCTTCCTGGGGGCAATTGTGATTCTCTCCGCCCCACCCCCCAATAAATTAATTCATTGCATGTCTGATTTTTGTGTGGAATGTGACTGAATGCCTCATGGGTTCCTATTGACCCCTGTTTTGGTGATAGAATCCATGGCACATAATGTGCCCTGTCTTGTGGGATCTTGCCCTTAATATTCAGCATGTGGCGGATTTGCTGTTGCAAGTCCACTCATTTCAGCTTTTGAAACATTAACCAACCTGTGGCTTGCCAAACCATTTCCAGCATATGACCTTAAATGCATTTCTTCTTTCAATAATGTTGCTTTTTAAAGCTGCAATTCCCCCGATCAGCCACGTGATGGCGGCCCTTCTAAATGCAACGAGTGAAGGCCAAAGCAATGTTTAATTAGAAATCTGCCAGTGACCAAAGCCAGATTGTGTATTCTACTATTTATTTCTTTTAATTACGATTTACTTTGCTTATTAGAATAGTTACACTTTTCCAATTTGAAGTAAAGCACTTTCAAAATAAATAGCCTGGCCGAGTATAAAGCAGCTTCCTATGTTCCTAGTCCTGGGTCAGGGTGGAGCCCTGCTGAATCTGGATCAGAATCCTGTTCTACAGTGGTCGGCCAAATGCCTATGGGAACATCAGAAGCAGCACACAAGGACAACATTCTCCTGCTCATGATCCCCAACAACTGGTCTTCAGAGGCAAGCTGCCTCTGTCCTGGAGGTGGTGTGTAGCCATTATGACTTCTTGTTGCCATTGGTAGCCTTATGCGTCATGGATTTGCCTAATCTCCTTTTAAAGCCATTCAAGCTGTCGCCACACAGGGCCGTCTCTAGGCCCAGGTCCAGTGTCGTGGGGCACCAGGGCGCCAGGCCACCAGGGGCGCCGCTGCGCCCGCTGAGAGGCATGGCGGATGCAGCCCTAGGCGTGCCTCTCAGCTGTTCGGGCTGCTCTCCGGAGGCGCACGGGCCTGGGGCCGCCTCTGCCGCGCACAGGGGCATCGCAACAGGGGGCGGCCAGGCTGGATGGCGCAGGGCACCGGCCCTCCAGGCAGTAGCTGCGCCCGCCCGCCCGCCGGGAAACGGGGCGGGGGGCGGCGGAGGGATACGTCGTGCCAGGGCGCCAGACGGCCCTGTCGCCACATATTGTGGCAGCAAATGTCAAAGTTTCACTGTGTGCTCTACAAAGAAACACTTCCTTATGTCTGCATCAAGGGTGCCGGCTTCTGGGGGCCGAGGCACTGTGCCTCCTCCCAATCCTGTTTTTTTGAATTGGCCCCCTTCTGTGTTCAGAGGGGCCCCCACATGACATCAGGACATCACACGCAAGGCACCAGGACCCCCCTCAATCCTTCAGAAAAGGAGGCACTTCTGGTCTGGGTCATTGGGTATCTCCAGGACCTAGTATTATGAGAACAGCCTCTCTCTATCCGCCTTCACCTCTGTTGTGCATCATTTTATTTACCTCTCTGGTGTCCCCCTTACTCATCTTCCCCTCCCCAACTATAAAGCTGCCCCCAAACATTGTAGCCTTTCATATCGGGGAGTTGCTCCAGTCCCCTGGTCATTTTAGTTGGTCTTTTCTGCAAGTTTTCCAGCTGTACAGTAAATAGCCTTTTGGAGATGCAGAGACCTGAACTGCGCACAGTATTTCAAATGCAGTTGCACCACAGATTTGTAAATAGGCGCTATGATAGTGGCAATTTCATTTTCAAAATCTTGATCCCTTTCCTAATGATCCCTAGCACAGATTTTTGCCTTTTCAATAGCCACTGCATGCTGAATCAGCCTTTACACTGAGCTTTTTGTTGTTTAGTCGTTTAGTCGTGTCCAACTCTTTGTGACCTCATGGACCAGAGCATGCCAGGCACTCCTGTCTTCCACTGCCTCCCGCAGTTTGGTCAAACTCATGTTTGTAGCTTTGAGAACACTGTCCAACCATCTCATCCTCTGTCATCCCCTTCTCCTAGTGCCCTCACTCTTTCCCAACATCAGGGTCTTTTCCAGGGAGTCTTCTCTTCTCATGAGATGGCCCAAGTATTGGAGCCTCAGCTTCAGGATCTATCTTTCCAGTGAGCACTCAGGGCTGATTTCCTTAGAATTGATAGGTTTGATTTTCTTGCAGTCCATGGGACCATGAAAATTCCTTTTCGGGCCAGTCACTGTCAGCACAAATCCTTGTCGGGATGTTTTGCCCAAACGTGCATCAGTTACATTGAACTGTGTTTGCCATTCTAATGCCCATTCTGGAGAAATTCTTTCAGTGCTTCTTGGAATCTTGTCTTCTTCATACCACCAGGCCCGGCTCTAGGTGCAGTCCCGGTGGCACGGGGCGCCGGGCTGGCAGGGGGTGCGCTGCGCGACAAAGCCGCGCGGAAGCTGTGCTGCGCGCTGTGAGGGCGGGGGTGCCGGAGTGATCTCCGCACCTCAGCGCCAGGGCTCCCGACCTGCTAGAGACGGCCCTGCGTACCACCGTAAATAATGTGGTGCCATCATGTTACTGGCCAACCTTACTTCAGACCAGCTTCCTTTAGTTGCCCAAGCCCAAGTGCCTGTGCTATTTTCACTGGTGTCAGTGTTAGATATCACAGATGTGAGTTGCCCACACTAAACTAGCAGTGCCTGGGAATCAGTGTTAGTGCAGGGGAAACAATGCTTCAAATGGGAGCATTCATACCCAGGTATGGACCACCCAACCATTTCCACACACAAACACCATGAACAAGGGCAGATCTATGACAAAACTAATCAAGCTTCAGCTTCAAGGCACCTAATCCCAGAGGGGCCCCAGAAGGGACTTTAGTCCACATTGCTTTTAAAAAATGGGTCTAGACGACCCAATTTGAGCTGCACAACTCAAATCGATTACTGTATTCTTTTGTTGTATATCCTTTAACAACCCCAAAGTTTGAGATTCAGTAGCACACATGCTGTAAGAGTAACAGATAGAAAAAATTTATTCACACCAGTGACTGACATGGGAGATAGTCCAGAACAGCAATTGTAATCAAAATTTGAGATGTAGTAGTTAAATTTTTAAGAGAATTGTAGTGATCTGTCATGGAACAGCCCTATTGTCAGAGATAACAGTGGTTACCCAGACCTCATTGCTGGTTGCGAAGGAGCCCCTAAGACAGTTCAAGCTTCAGAGCCCCAAAATGTAGGTCTGCCACTGACCATGAACTACCATCAGAGAGTCAAGAGAAGAGCAGGCAGAGGTGCAGGCGGAGAACAAGACACCCTCAGGGACCAGGAAGGGTTGAAGCAAGCCACTTTCCCCCTCCTATCTGAACTCCCTGACCTTCTGCCCTGAGGGAAGCCCTTTCTTCTTACTGGGACATTTGGTTGATGGCCAGCCTCACTTTGGTTGTGGCCAGCTATGGGTAAGGAGCCGGAGGGAAACAGGAACTGGCCATAGGAGTGATAAGGAGAAGGCTCACTTCCGTAATGAGCGCATCTGAGTGCCTGATACTTTTAGATTAGGCTAAGACTGTGCTTAAGTCATTGCCCTTCCCATGTGAATTTACAACCTTTCCCCCACTTCAATAATAGACTCATTAATGTCCCACCTAGTTTGTCGTTTTCCTCGCTCACTGCCTAGGGTTGCCAGACTCAATAGAGGACAGGACTTCTGTGCCTTTAATTGCCCTGCTCTCTTTTGAGTCTGGAAACCTTAAAGAGAAACCAGCAGACCCTTTGCTTGGAAATTAGACATAGGGTCTGCTGGTTTCTCTTTAAGGTTTCCAGACTCAAAAGAGAGCAGGGCAATTAAAGGCACAGAAGTCCTGTCCTCTATTGAGTCTGGCAACCCTATCACTGCTATTTCCTCCCCTCTCCTGCCACATTGAACAGAGTCACTGCTTTGCGAGGCTAAATCCATGTTTAATACTTCTCGATTGGGGAATGGCTGGAGCATACACAAGGTCTCAGGTTCAACCCAGGTGTATTCAGGTAGGGCTGGGAGAGACCGGGTTCTGAAACCCTGGAAAGCTAATGCCAGTCATTGTTGGGCTAGACCGGCCAGTAATCTGACTCAGTATGAGACATTTCCCTAAATTCTCATTGCACTAGGGAAGCTGTAGCTCCTCCCTGTGGCCTTTGGACTGGAGGGATATGTCTGCCTTTTCTCCCACGTTTTTAAGAGCATCATGTAACTACTGGGAGTCTTTCTCTGGAAATTTGGTGTCTCTGTTTCCTCCCGCACACTAGAGCACTTCAGTATTGCTGAGGAAATTTCCGTGCCCACACCAGGCATCTAAAACACACAGCTTCCCCCAAAGAATCCCAGGAGCTGCAGTTTATCTCACAAGACTACAACTCCCAGTGCTCTCAACAAATTTCAGTTCCCAGGATTCTTTGGGGGAAGGCATGTGCTTTAAAAGTATGGTAAGGATGTGGCCAATGCTTTTTTCCTGTAATTAGTTGCAAGTGGAATTTCAGTGTTGCTCCACACAGCACTTAAAATAGCATTATAACACCTAGCAATGCCATTCCCCAAAGGCCAAGGTCCTTCTAAAGTGTTTCCTCCTGAGAAAATCTTGATCAAGCAAAGGGTATTTTTGCTGCCTTAAGTAAAGCAGGAAGTGGCAGCCCCATCCCTATCCCAGTCAAGCTGCAGAGAACCTGAGGCTGATTTTGGTATTTTGACACAAAAACATAACATCCCTAAAGCACCTCTCCCGCTCCCTGGCAAAGAAAATTAAATAATACTGTAGTTGAATATTCAACTAGCAAGTAGTTTCATTTTAGGACACCCACAACCAGCTGCCTGAAGCAACTGCATCATCCTGCCTAGGGAGAGGGCCAGCCCTGAATGTTATCTAAAAGTAACTTCTTTCCAGGTCATGCCTATTTTGTGGCATGTTGCTGACTACAGTATAGCTGGAGAATTAGTTATAGATCACCCCTCAATTGCCCCTTGAACAGCCTCCCTTAATTGTCCCAGTATCAGTTTCTATTCCTGCAGAGGAATAATGCTAGTTCGACAACAACAAACAGAGGTTATTTGTGTGTACATTTATAAGATAGATTACCATGGTACACAGAGAAAACATTTGCATGGCTTGAGATCATTCTATAGGCGTATACAGCAAATAGGAGTGGTTTGTTGTTTACTCTGCTTGACTTCTCGTGTTAGCTTTTGATGTTAACTAAAGGGCATATCTTAGTGATAGAGAATTTTCTTTACAAAGAGAATATTCCAGGTCCAATCTCCAACATTTCCAGATATAGTGAGAACTGCTAGCAGGTAAAGGGGAAAACCTTTGCTGGAAACCCTGGATAGCTGCTGCACAGACAATATTGTCTAGATGAGCTTTGTCTAGATGAGCTTTGTCTAGATGTCTAGATAAGATTTGCTGAAAGTTGTTTCTTCTCCACAGGGTTCTTTTAAAAAATAGTAATGAGATTTTATTAGGTCTTTCTCCATAGGGTATTTTTGTGTGCTTGGTGACCTTTTCTTCTGGAGTGATTTAATATTTATCACATCCTGGAGATACACTGATCTAGTATGTGGTAAATACCATGTTTCACTGCTCAGCTCCACATTCCGCAGGAAAGGTCCTTTTGTAATACATTAATCAGTCCTTTGAACCTCGGCCGGAAGTTTTTATCTTATGCCACAAATTTGTATATTTTGCCATTCTGCTCTAGCATGGGCATAGCCGGGGGGCAGGGGGGCAGCTTCCCCCATAAATCAATACAAATCAATACAAATATGAGATTCTGTCCCCCCACAACAAAAGCTTGCCTCCGCTAACAGAAATCCTGGCTGCACCCATGTGCTCTAGTACAGAATCTAGCACTGGCTGAAGAATGCACTATTCTGAGAAATTTTGTGAGAAATTTAGATACCACTATCACAGCAGACCTGCTTGAGGTATGCAATGCTATGTTGTGTGATTTCCGGTTGATACAACCTGATGCTGTGGACTGTGTACTTACAGTGATGCATCCACCCACATGACCTCTGGATCCCTTCCCTTCCTGGTTGGTTAAAGCCAGCTGGAGTGGGAGTGGCCAGGTGTGCCCAAGGTGCTCTGAACTTTCCCATGCCCCCACTTGGATGTGAAAATCTCTTGAGCAATGTTTCCTGAAAATTCTTCTGGTTTTTTAAACCATGAATGCAGTGGTCCTTATCCCAGGCCTTCCTCCTAGAGTAGCCTTTCCCAACCTAGCGTTGCTGGAGTACAATTCCCATCATCCCTTACAATTGGCTGTGCTGACAAGGGCTGGTGAGAGTTGGAGCCAACAACTTCTGGAAGACACAAGGTTCAAAGGAAACATGTCTGTCCTAGGGACAGACTTCTGGCGAACTTCCTTCAAGAGAGCACCTAACACTTTTCTTTGTAGAAAATATGAATTCATAAATAACCAGTGCTGTTTTTCTAGAAAAAGAGGTGCCCAAACTCACTGTGAACACCTCCCCCGTTCTCTTAGAATGGCAATAGCGCCCTCCTCAGCTAATTAATAACAATAATAATAGTTTATTATTTATATGCCGCCCAACTGGGTTGTTCCAGGGTGGCTTCCAACTCTGGGCGGCTTCCAACAAATTAAAACAGAGTAAGACATCAAACATTAAAAACATTCACGAGAGATGCTGGAACTGAGCACCAGCTGGAAAAAAAGAGAGCACTGACTATAACTATAATAATGTTATAGCATTCCAATGTTGGGGACACGGCCAGCCACGGTGACCTTGCTTTTCAGCTCATTCCTTCAATGAACACACAAGTGGCCTTGTCTGAAGATGCCTTTAGTCCCACTGAGTTCAACAGAACATAAAGGTAAAGGTAAAGGGACCCCCGACCGTTAAGTCCAGTTGCAGACGACTCTGGGGTTGTGCACTCATCTCGCTTTACTGGCTGAGGGGGCCAGCGTTTGTCCACAGACAGCTTCCGGGTCATGTGGCCAGCATGACTAAGCCGCTTCTGGCAAACCAGAGCAGTGCATAGAAACGCCATTTACCTTCCCGCCAGAGCAGTACCTACTTATCTACTTGCACTTTGACGTGCTTTCAAACTGCTAGGTTGGCAAGAGCAGGGACCAAGCAATGGGAGCTCACCCCGTTGGGGGGATTTGAACCACTGACCTTCTGATCGGCAAACCCTAGGTTCTGTGGTTTAGACCACAGAGCCACCTGTGTCCCTCAACAGAATATACTCCCTAGTAAACACATCGAGGGTTGTAGACGAAGTCTGGTGCTGATTCGACATATCTATGACGCACCTGCTTTTACACTACCAAGTTACTGTGTGTGTTGCTCTTATGTGGAGGTTGCCGGTAGCAGTGACTACAATGTGTGAGCTGCACAGGAGTGCAGCAAGTGCACCTGGCCACAAACCCATTTGGCCATCTTAAATCTTCCCGACTTCCCTTTGGAAGAGGCTGACTAAGCCCTGTCTCGCTGTAAGGTTTCTTTACTTTCACAAGACTAGCTAAACTAGTTTCAAAACCAAGTTGGAATTTACCCCGTTTAGACATGCTCCTGTATGTGGCGTAGTCAAGCAAAAAGCTAAAACAAACAGAGATAAAACTTATTTTCCTGGGTTATGACTGGCCCATCAGCTATGAAGCCCACTGTGTAAATGAAGGGTGCAATAGAGCTGGGATTTATTACTCTCGCAATACAACTGAACATGATCTAGCCAGATGTATTTTCTTTTCCCTTTTGATATTGCATCCTTGGAAGGATTTGAGCTGAAGACAGCAAAAAAGTAAATACTGGTATACAGGGCATGGTCATTAGAATAATAAATACTAGAGGCGACTGTCATCTGGCAAGCACAGCTAAAACAAGATATGCCAGAAACACTGGGCCAGCACCTCTGCAATTATTATGAGGGGTTGAGTATACATTTGTCAGAGGAAGCTCGAGCTGCCAGAGCATTTGTTTTGAAAACGGGCAACTTCAAATCCTTCCAGACAATGTCACGCTCCACTCCAGCCTCAGCTTATGGTTAAGAAAGCACCTTTTGCACTGATGTCCTGGACCTCTATCTTAGGGGGCTTTAAAAATAAATATTGTAGGTGGCGGGCTGCAGAGGATGTATAAGCGGTAATGCAGGGAAGAGAAATACTTTTCTTCTTCGGGCTTCCGCTTGGATCACTGTAGAAGATGGCTGAAAATTCCATCTCTCTGAACCCCACGGGCTGATTTACAAGGCTGCCGCACCGCTGCTGATCCCTTATTTTCCAATCTGGAAGTTGACAGCTATGTCACAGAGTTGTAATTCCCAGCAACCCTTAACAAACTACAGTGCCTAGAATTTGTTTTTGAGAGAAAGAATGTGCCTCTAATGTGCTTTAAAGGTATAGTGTGTGTACACAGCCTGAATTCTCTCAGCACATTTAATGTGCCAGCAAGGAAGGGCTAGGAGTAGGAAGTTAAATACTCTGAGGCCCTGAGCCAAGATGAGGTATAATGCTCTGTGGCTCAGATTTATAGGATCCCACACTGCTGAGAATTGGTTTATATAGCAGCTGCTACCTATTTGCAGGTCCTCTGAGGGTATTCAATAAAATTTGCTGCTCGTTTATAATGTTTATAATCCAGGAACTGTTGTGTTCCAAGTACAGTGAGGGAGTTTCCCAGCAATTCAGATGAAATGTAAATACAGCAAATCCTGGCTTTTGTGTTGACACATAAATATTTCCTATGGTGACAAAAGCAAAATAAGGCTGTGTACACACCATATGCTTAAAGCAAGCCAAAAAAAAGAATCATGGGAACTGTAGTTTGTTAGCGGTGCTGGGAACTGTAGCTCTGCGAGAGATAAACTACAGCTCCCAATATTCTAAAGTGATGTGCTTTAAATGTGTGTTCTGTATGCACCCTCAGATTCATATAACATAAACACGGCTGGACTGGGAAACCTGAAGCCCTCTAGATGTTGTTGGACTCCAATTCTAATCAGCCCCGACAACATAACTAGCAGGCAGAGTTCGTGGGAGTTGTGGTTCAACAAATTCTTTATCCCTGATTTATCTATTTATTTATAGCGTTTGTACCCCGCTTCAGCCAAAAAGGCTCCTAGAGTGGTTTACATAAAATCAAAACACCACCACATGCTGACGTGCAGTCCAGCTAAGGGATTCGAAAGGCATGCTGCTCTCATAGCTGCCAAGTTATCCCTTTTTTAAAGGGATTTTCCCTTATGCTGAATAGGCTTCCTCGCGAGAAAAGGGAAAACTTGGCAGCTATGGCTGCTTTTATCTTCGGCTAGTGTCCCCAGCAGGAATTAAGATTGCCGGAAGAAATATCAACAACCTCAGATATGCAGATGACACAACCTTGATGGCAGAAAGTGAGGAGGAATTAAAGAACCTTTTAATGAGGGTGAAAGAGGAGAGCGCAAAATATGGTCTGAAGCTCAACATCAAAAAAACCAAGATCATGGCCACTGGTCCCATCACCTCCTGGCAAATAGAAGGGGAAGAAATGGAGGCAGTGAGAGATTTTACTTTCTTGGGCTCCTTGATCACTGCAGATGGTGACAGCAGTCACGAAATTAAAAGACGCCTGCTTCTTGGGAGAAAAGCAATGACAAACCTAGACAGCATCTTAAAAAGCAGAGACATCACCTTGCCGACAAAGGTCCGTATAGTTAAAGCTATGGTTTTCCCAGTAGTGATGTATGGAAGTGAGAGCTGGACCATAAAGAAGGCTGATCGCCGAAGAATTGATGCTTTTGAATTATGGTGCTGGAGGAGACTCTTGAGAGTCCCATGGACTGCTAGAAGATCAAACCTATCCATTCTTAAGGAAATCAGCCCTGAGTGCTCCCTGGAAGGACAGATCGTGAAGCTGAGGCTCCAATACTTTGGCCACCTCATGAGAAGAGAAGAATCCTTGGAAAAGACCCTGATGTTGGGAAAGATTGAGGGCACTAGGAGAAGGGGACAACAGAGAACAAGATGGTTGGACAGTGTTCTCGAAGCTACGAACATGAGTTTGACCAAACTACGGGAGGCAGTGGAAGACAGGAGTGCCTGGCGTGCTATGGTCCATGGGGTCACGAAGAGTCGGACACGAGTAAACGACTAAACAACAACAGTGTCCCCACCAAGCCACCCCACCCCACAACAGTCCTACATTGAGAGAGAGATCTTACAATCTGCATGCTTCTAGCTGTCAGAGGTGTACCACAATACAAACATTTAATCTAAGAATGGACCATTTTATCTCAGCCTACCAACCCAGATGTCCTGATCTGAAGAGTGGTGGAGCAGATGTATGCGTACAACAAAACCATCATGAATTATGGGAAGGCAGGAATTAAAATATGACTAGGTTTACATGTTTAAATATTTTCCCAAGCACATCTCTAGCCTACTGATCTGCCCTGGACTGTCTGTGCTCACGTTACTTTTCACTTGGGTGCCTAAAGAAGAGGACAAAAGCAAATGCCAATTTGCATAATTTTTGCTATATGTTAATTTATGTGTATAGATGCGAATATAAAAATAAATTCCTCCAGGTACATCTAGTTTCTTCCCCAAAGCATAGAGCTCATTACCAGGCCTGTGGTTCCACCCTCCTGCCAAATAGTCCTTCCACTGGCTGCAATGCAAAATGCAATGGATTGGCTAAGAATGAATATAGCAACTGGGAGGGTAGAGTTTGTGAACCATGAAGCTCAAATGTTTAAGATTCTTGGCTTTATAGCTTGAGGAGGTTCTTGTGCAAATGATTTTTCCCAGTGCAGCTGATACACCAAGAGGCCTATCTTCATTCTTCATCACCAGGTACATTACAATTGCACCACCAAACAGCAATAAAGTCAAATGATACAGGTTCGCGTGCTCTCTTGGCTCAAGACAGCCGACATACGCTTTCCACCACCCCAAATCTTAATTACGGCTTTGTCCCACCAGGTGGCTTTGTGTAACCTGAAACCCTAGCACATACCCTCCAACATTTCTCCAATGAAAATAGGGACGTCCTAAGGCAAAGCGGGACATTCCGGGATCAAATCAGAAACCGAGATGGCTTCTGTAAATCTGGGACTGTCACCGGGAATATAGGGACACTCGGAGGGTCTGCTAGCATGGGGATGGGGAACATCAAGTGTGGGGTGGGGCATATGCAGCCCTTTGGACCTTTCTCTTTGGCCCCTGGGATTTTCTTGAGGGCTTTTGTGTGGCTGGAATGTGTCTTTGAACTGAGATAATGTTCCTTCCCTTGCCTGGAAGGAGGATAGAGAGAGGTCTGTTGGTATGCAGAAACCTCTGACTTTTTTTGCATGGTTGGAATGTAACCTACTGTGTGAAGGTATGATCTATCGCTCTGCCCACTTTTCTCATCTTTGTCCACCCACCACTGATATAGGCAGACCCTGGAACCATTTTGAGCTGCAGCCCTGCCCTAGGGCATGGCACTGACATACCCAAATTAAGATGCACTTCTCCCCAACACACATTAGGGACGGTCCAATTCAAGCCAGTGGCACTTACTTCCAAGCAAACAGGCATAAGGCAGCCCTGTTTCATAACTGAAAACTCCACAGCAAGGAGAACTGACTGAACATTGGGAACAAATACTTCATTTCCCTGAATACCAGGAAGAAGAATTCTGCGCAGCTCAAAAATCCTTATACCACAAACTGAACAAGTAAGTCTATATTTTTTATATAAGGACAAAAGATCATTGATATTGCCTGCCTTCAACACATGCATGGCTTTGGAGCAGTATTCTGGACTAAATATTTCTCTTTTACCTTTTCCAATATTCTCCTCTTCAGCAACATTCCGTGAGAAGTGTTGGGGGAAGACTATGAGGCTTCTTTAAGTTGTTTATTTTTTTATTCTTTGTATCTTCTGTAAGCTTTCAAAAATCAATAAAACACTTTTTTCATTCCTTATTTTAGTAGTTCAGTACACAGCAAAACCATCATTTTCTATAACCCTCTTCCATCTTAAAGAACTCCAAGGGAAAATAAAACAAATGTATTCAGATACTATCATATTGTCCTCCCAGATGAGAACAAATTGCTTCACAGGTGTGCCAATGTGGTTTTATTTTATACCCAACTCCAAATGGAGTCCCAGCTGGCTAGCAACAAAATATATGTATAGACAAAACTGAAAACCAGAAATTGAAATGGCAGTAAAACAACCCCAACTTTTAATATAGCAGCAGCAGCACATAAAGCAATCTCTTGTGTTACACTGCTCAGGGCCACCACCCATGGACCGCACCCACAGCCAAGCCTCCACAGCAAATCCCACAGCAAACGGCTCAGGAGAATCATAGAATTGTAGAGCTAAAAGCGTATTCCAGCCCAGCCCTCTGCAATGCAGGAATTGCAGCTAAAGGAAGAGGCATTGCTTTAAGTACTTAGGCCCTAGGTTATATAGGACCTCGTACACTAGTACCAATACTTTGGCAGTCAGTGCAAGTAATTACATCATTTAAGGATCAGTAGAAAATGTTCTCTCACCACTGGCCCTGATAAGCACCCTGGCCTGGATATTCTGCACTAACAGCAGTCTCCAGCCCTTCTTCCCAAGGAAGCGAGGACTGTTTTTCTTACCAGGTTCCCTAAACACACATGCATCTGACAGTCTTGAGGATATAGGTATAGGCTGCAGCAATCTTTTGCACCCGTGAAAGTTTGCTTCTAGACTTTTTTCCAGATGCAAAAGGACAGACCTGTATCTGAACAAGATTCTAGCAGCCCTTCCTGCCTTGATTTTTTTAAAAATAGTGTTTCAAGTAGGGACAAGGTTCCGGAGTATGATCCTCTCCCTCATACAGAAAAGTAGTACATCAGACATACTAGTTTCCTCTATACAGGGAGGTGTTTGAGCAGTAAAATAAGCATCTAAAATTGTGAAGTGCACTGTGCACTGTGAAGTGATGCAGACAAGGAAAGTTCTTATGGATCAGCCTTTATTTTTTGCTTAGCATATGTAATAATCCCCCCCCCCCCGGAGCAACTGCTCCCATCAAGCCAAGCTGTCATGACCCAACAGTCAGGAAAAGTGAAAGTTCTAGTTTGGAACATCTGGAGTGGGGAGGAAATAGACCATCCCTAGCTAACAGGACCAGTGGTCAGGGATGATGGGAATTGTAGTCCCAAAACAGTTGGAGGGCCAAGTTTGGCCATGCCTGAAATAGACCTTTCAGTGCAATTGTTGTTGTTTAGTCGTTTAGTCGTGTCCGACTCTTCGTGACCCCATGGACCATAGCACGCCAGGCACTCCTGTCTTCCACTGCCTCCCGCAGTTTGGTCAAACTCATGTTGGTAGCTTCGAGAACACTGTCCAACCATCTTGTCCTCTGACGTCCCCTTCTCCTAGTGCCCTCAATCTTTCCCAACATCAGGGTCTTTTCCAAGGATTCTTCTCTTCTCATGAGGTGGCCAAAGTATTGGAGCCTCAGCTTCACGATCTGTCCTTCCAGGGAGCATTCAGGGCTGATTTCCTTAAGAATGGATAGGTTTGATCTTCTAGCAGTCCATGGGACTCTCAAGAGTCTCCTCCAGCACCATAATTCAAAAGCATCAATTCTTCGGCGATCAGCCTTCTTTATGGTCCAGCTCTCACTTCCATACATCACTACTGGGAAAACCATAGCTTTAACTATACGGACCTTTGTCGGCAAGGTGATGTCTCTGCTTTTTATGATGCTGTCTAGGTTTGTCATTGCTTTTCTCCCAAGAAGCAGGCGTCTTTTAATTTCGTGACTGCTGTCACCATCTGCAGTGATCAAGGAGCCCAAGAAGGTAAAATCTCTCACTGCCTCCATTTCTTCCCCTTCTATTTGCCAGGAGGTGATGGGACCAGTGGCCATGATCTTGGTTTTTTTGATGTTGAGCTTCAGACCATAATTTGCGCTCTCCTCTTTCACCCTCATTAAAAGGTTCTTTAATTCCTCCTCGCTTTCTGCCATCAAGGTTGTGTCATCTGCATATCTGAGGTTGTTGATATTTCTTCCGGCAATCTTAATTCCGGCTTGGGATTCATCTAGTCCAGCCTTTCGCATGATGAATTCTGCATATAAGTTAAATAAGCAGGGAGACAATATACAACCTTGTCGTACTCCTTTCCCAATTTTGAACCACTCAGTTGTTCCATATCCAGTTCTAACTGTAGCTTCTTGTCCCACATAGAGATTTCTCAGGAGACAGATGAGGTGATCAGGCACTCCCATTTCTTTAAGAACTTGCCATAGTTTGCTGTGGTCGACACAGTCAAAGGCTTTTGCATAGTCAATGAAGCAGAAGTAGACGTTTTTCTGGAACTCTCTAGCTTTCTCCATAATCCAGCGCATGTTTGCTATTTGGTCTCTGGTTCCTCTGCCCTTTTGAAATCCAGCTTGCACTTCTGGGAGTTCTCCGTCCACATACTGCCTAAGCCTGCCTTGTAGAATTTTAAGCATAACCTTACTAGCGTGTGAAATGAGCGCAATTGTGCGGTAGTTGGAGCATTCTTTGGCACTGCCCTTCTTTGGAATTGGGATGTAGACTGATCTTCTCCAATCCTCTGGCCATTGCTGAGTTTTCCAAACTTGCTGGCATATTGGGTGTAGCACCTTAACAGCATCATCTTTTAAAATTTTAAATAGTTCAGCTGGAATATCATCACTTCCACTGGCCTTGTTATTAGCAGTGCTTTCTAAGGCCCATTTGACTTCACTCTCCAAGATGTCTGGCTCAAGGTCAGCAACCACACTACCTGAGGTGTACGAAACCTCCATGTCTTTCTGGTATAATTCCTCTGTGTATTCTTGCCACCTCTTCTTGATGTCTTCTGCTTCTGTTAGGTCCTTACCACTTTTGTCCTTGATTATGGTAATCTTTGTACGAAATGTTCCTTTCATATCTCCAATTTTCTTGAACAGATCTCTGGTTTTCCCCATTCTATTGTTTTCCTCTATTTCTTTGCATTGCTCATTTAAGAAGACCCTCTTGTCTCTCCTTGCTGTTTTTTGGAAATCTGCATTCAGTTTCCTGTACCTTTCCCTATCTCCGTTGCATTTTGCTTGCCTCCTCTCCTCCGCTATTTGTAAGGCCTCGTTGGACAGCCATTTTGCTTTCTTGCATTTCCTTTTCCTTGGGATGGTTTTCGTTGCTGCCTCCTGTATAATGTTACGAGCCTCCATCCATAGTTCTTCAGGCACTCTGTCCACCAAATCTAAATCCTTAAACCTGTTCCTCACTTCCACTGTGTATTCATAAGGGATTTGATTCAGATTGTATCTTACTGGCCCAGTGGTTTTTCCTACTTTCTTCAGTTTAAGCTGGAATTTTGCTATAAGAAGCTGATGATCTGAGTTACAGTCAGCTCCAGGTCTTGTTTTTGCTGATTGTATAGAGCTTCTCCATCTTTGGCTGCAGAGAATATAATCAATCTGATTTCGATGCTGCCCATTTGGTGATATCCATGTGTAGAGTCGTCTCTTGTGTTGTTGGAAGAGAGTGTTTGTGATGACCAGCTTGTTCTCTTGACAGAACTCTATTAGCCTTTGCCCTGCTTCATTTTGAACTCCAAGGCCAAACTTGCCAGTTGTTCCTTTTATCTCTTGATTCCCTACTTTAGCATTCCAATCCCCTGTAATGAGAAGAACATCCTTCTTTGGTGTCATTTCTAGAAGGTGTTGTAGGTCTTCATAGAATTGGTCAATTTCACTTTCTTCAGCTCCGGTAGTTGGTGCATAAACTTGGATTACTGTGATGTTAAAAGGTCTGCCTTGGATTCGTATCGAGATCATTCTGTCATTTTTGAGATTGCATCCCATTACAGCTTTTGCCACTCTTTTGTTGACTATGAGGGCCACTCCATTTCTACTACAGGATTCTTGCCCACAGTAGTAGATACGATAGTCACCCGAACTGAATTCGCCCATTCCCTTCCATTTTAGTTCACTGATGCCCAGGATGTCTATATTTATTCTTGTCATCTCATTTTTGACCACATCCAGCTTACCTCCACTCATGGTTCTTACATTCCAGGTTCCTATGCAATATTTTTCTTTCAGTGCAATAATCCAGGTTTAAAAAGCAGCTGTGGTCTTTGTTTCTGGTTCCACTAGGTGGCAGCACATGATCCAATTTACTTCAGTTTCAAGGGACTGTTCAGGAATGGTCAGCATTTTGCTCTGTCTACACTTGCCCGGATACACTTAAATGATATTCATATAGCTAAATGTTGAGCGCACACATACACACACATTAAAAAATCATGACAGACAATTACAAGGTTAGACCGCTTAAATTTTCCAAAGCATTAAAAAAAAGAATAAAGTAAACCATTATGTGGTTCAAAAATTCCCATGATTACCGCCTGCGCAGATGAATCTAGATGTTGCTCTGAAGAGGGAGGTGGAAACCACAAGTCAAACCCCAAATGAAGACTTCAAAACTGCAGCTCTCATCGTTCTACCCTGAGTTCTGGCGCTCACTAGTAATCCAGGGGGATCCAGTACCTGGTGGTGGTGGTGATAGGTTCCCAAGGAGACCCAGGGGAAACAACAGAGGCAGGGGACAGAGAAAGAATAGCCCATTATTTCAGTCACATGTATTCAGGCTCAAATAAGGCTTTATTTTCTATCCTGCCTTTCATCCCAAAAGAGCCCAGGGCACCAAACACACAAGTGATCAAACAACTAAACCTTCTTTTAAAAATCTTTAAAAAACAATTCTGATACAAACACAGTCTAAGATGGATCTTTATTCAAAAGGGGTGCTTTTGGAAGAGGAAAGTCTCCAGCGGGTGCCGAAATGACCACAGAGACAGTGCCTGTCTTATGTACATTCGAGGAGAGGGAATTCCAAAGGGCACTAAAGCAATTCCTACTTTGTGCGGAACAGACCTCCTGATAACACGATATCTGCAGGAAGCCCTCGCCTGCAGAGTGCAGTGTTTGGTTATATAAGGGGTGAAACAATCTTTCAGGTATCCTGGCCCCAAGGCTTTACACACCAAAACCACCACTTAAAACCTAGCCCGACAGCTAATTGGGGAAAAAATATATGTTGTTGGACTATAACTCGCACCAGCCTCAGGCAGCATAGCCCAAGGGTGATAGGAGCTGGAGCCCAGCATGACCTTGAGGGAACCAACTTGGCTACCCCTGCCCTGGTATCTCCAAGGTGATGGGAAAGGCCTCTGACAGAGAGGCTGAAGAGCTCCCAGCAGTCAGGAAAGACTCTACAGTCTTGAAAAACAGCACCCTCAGTTCTCATCTGGGTTCTAGAGCCTTTTCCTGAGTGTGTAATGGCACACCACCTAATCTTGCCTGGGAGGCAAAAGATTAATTTGTCTTCTTGCATCAGTCCCAAGGTAAAACTGCCTCCTCTCTTCTCAGAGCAGGGCTCTGGATAGGGCAGATGAGCTAAGTCACGACTCTGTCATGACGCCACCTCCTCTTCCTTCCTGGAACATATTTTCTAAAGTAAGGCAGCGCCTGCAGCAAACCGTTTTTTCTCCAAGTGAAATGCCAAAGAAATATCTGATAAGATAAATGTCTGGAGAGACTAAACGAAACAAAAATGGACGGCCTGCTTGAGGCAAAGCAGAGGAGGCCACCGGCTCCAGTCTTCTGACGGCACCCGTGTCCTTTTAAGGACTGGAGGCAGCAGTGGGAAGTACAGCTCTTCCCACAGCAGAAAAACCTGCACCCACTCTTGTCGGCAGGTACATTCCTATTGAGCCTGAGTGTGAGGTGGGAAATCCCCGCTTTGTATTTCAACACCATAGCCCTTTCCATCCGAGCATAGTAAGTGCCCTGCTGGATCTGCTGAATGGCCTATCTAGTCTGGCAGCCTGTGACCACACAGAGACCTGTGGGAAACCAACAAGCAGAGCAGCGCACAAGAGCGCTCTCCCATACCCTAAGTCTCCCGGTTTCCCAGGGACTGTCCTGAAATTACAAACGCCACCCTGGCTTTTGGTTTTATTCCAGGTGTCCCTGTTTCCCAGCACCAACGCCACTGAGCTCGGAGAGGAGGAAGAGCTGGAGCGCTTCCCCCCTTCCTCAGTTTTTGTGTTGTTATAGAGGGGGGGGAAGCTATTTTCTAGCCACACTTTTCTCCTCTTACTCACCTTTTCTCCAAACCGCAGTTCCCAAAGTGGACAGTATTTCCACCTGAAGGGATCAGCTAGGAGGACACAAAGAGGCACGAGGGTGCTGGGAACACTGGAAGTGGACTGGAAGAGAAAGGTGGGATACAATATGGTGGCCTGCAAGGTTTTTTGGATATGCTGCATAAAGATATGTCTTATTTTGCTGAAAATTCCAGATTGGGTGATAAATCCATTTTCAAACACTGTGGAAGCTAGGGTTAGTGGAGGAAGAACTCATCGAGCTACAAAAAGACCTTGAGTCTAAGCCAACGTTTAAGGTATTTTACCGAGGGTTCTAGTTACGGAAGGAATTTTCTGATTGCTATCCTGCACTAGGGACAGTATTGAAGCTCCTTAGTGCATGCAGCATTTCCAACATCATATTGGGTGAAATGTGGTTTAAGTATTGTCATGCAATTTCTCCCCAAGCAAAGAAATCGACTCCAGATTAATGTGGCATTTTAAGACTCCTGCTAAGTGATTTTAAACTAGGCATTGGGAAACTGGTATAACTTCATCAAGTCCATCCATCATGTTAAAAAATTACTGAACAGTGAAGCAGTTACTAAATGTGGTGTCTGGGACTCTTGCTAAATGACTATCAGACTTTGAAAAGCTGGTATCACTGGGTCATGTTCAACAGATTTATTGAATGAATTCACCTAAATAGTCTTGATTGGATTTTGAAGAAATGTGCAACTAATTGTTACTGTTTTCAATTTTACAGTGTTACTATCTTCCACAGTGGGTCATGCAAACCACTTTTCTGAATGCTGTTTTTATAGGGTAGGGGGCATTGGGCATAAGTTTATGGAACCAGGGGGGGGTGGCCCAAAAAAGGTTGGGAACCACTGCTCTAAACTGGAAAAAGTCCCACAAGTTGCAGTCTTTTTCTCACAGGGGTTTTGCTCCACCCCCTCAATCATTTTGAGTGACCTTCCCTGAAGCTTTTCAGGCATTGCAATCAGGGAAACATGAACATGTGGTGGGGAGAGGGGGGCAGAATTGGCACAAGTGTACCAGCATTTAGCAAGCATGGAAGATCTGAATTAATAAAGGAAAACAGCTTTTAAAATCATTTTTGTGGCAAGCTTCATATTACTGTAATTCTATTCTGCCCATCTTTGATCATCTTCCAGTAAAATAAAAATAATGGCTAAGGCTGTAAGCACAGAATCTCCAGCTTTTCATGTATCTTCGTTCCCCTTGTGACAAATGCTGTTTGAGCTTCGTTTGCTGGAATAACAAATATGGAATTTCTTACTAGCTGGCCTGGAATGTACCTAATGGGAGAGGACACAAAGCTCTCCCTTATATAGAATTTCTTTTTTGAAAAACACATATCCGTTCTAAAATAGATCTGAAAGGAGAAGGCCCCTGTGCATGTTGAAGCATATTCTCAGTAAGGATTGAAAGAGAAAGAAAAATAAAGAATACGTAAAATGAAAGCAGCGCAAAATTAGGAACCGTGCCTTTTGTTTTCACCCTAAATTAGGGAGCAAAGAAAAACAAAGGCTCAAAGAGTGCAATCTTCTGCATGTTTACCCAGAAGCAAGTCCCATTATTCTCAGTGGTGTTTACTCCCTTGTAACGATGTTTTGAATTACAGCCTCAGAGCAGGCATTCCCCCCCCCCCATGGAATTCATTTCCCCCTTGAATGTATGGTAGTGCAGTTGGTCCCAGAAAATAAGATTTAGAAAACACCCATTTCTTTTTGCACAAGACTCTGTCTAGATATGCGGATATGCAACATCTAGAAGGCAACAGGTTGGGAAAGTGCATTGCAAGGGGTTGGACTAGATGACCCTCAGGGTCTCTTCCAACTCTACAATAATTCTATGAAACCATAAATTATAGATTTTATATTTTTAAAGCAGTAAACCAAGCTTTGGTTTGATTTTAAAAGTAATAAATTTCCTTCACCACCCAACAAAAACAAAATCCCCCACCTCCAATAGCTTCAAGAATTCTGAAACTTTAGCATCTCTGCACACGTAGTCTGAGGGTCAGACAATTCTGCAGTCAGACATACAGAACCCAACATTTGTGGGGAGCAGTTCTGTTTCAAGGCAGGACAATTGAAGAACAAGGGCTAGGGAAGTTGGGTAGGTTGAGGAAGGGATTTCCAGGGTTGTTCGATCACCACCAAGATGTCCTAGATGGATGCTGACATTTCAAACAACGGATTATCCAAGGCTCAAAACCAGTGAAGAAACCAGTGTGCGTGCAAGTGAGAGTCAGGAATCCACCAACTATAGGCAAAATTTGAAATGTTCAGATGCCTCTCATTGATTTCAAGTAGCCTTGGGAGAAGAGGCTCACATGCTCTTTGTCAGAAGAGGTGAATTTCCATTATACTTCTTCAGAAGTAACATAGCGCCACTTATATTTGAAGAAGTCAGCCCCCCTCTGTTAGAGCAAGCCGCCTCCAACCTGATGGGCTTCCTATATTTTAGACTACCACATCCATCTGCCCTCACCATCCATCTGCCCTCAAATCAGAAAGGAAAAAAATGGCCCCCGACAGGAGAAAATAACGGAGAAAAACAGGAGATGAAGTGATACGGGGGACCACGGGAAAAGGTAAGTAAAAACGGGGGTTTCCTGGGGAAAACGGGGTACTTGGCAGCTATGAGAGGATGCAGCACTGAAGCCAATTTGGCACTCACGGGTGTTTCTCACCCTTGCTTCCACCTTGCTCCACCTTAGGTCTGCCTCGGTAAGCTGCAGAGATGCTGATGATGGATGGGTGACTTTGCAGGTCCACTCCACCGTGCTCACTGCTACTGGCAGTTTGGCTCCCTCCCACATGGCATATGGTGTAGTCCCTGCCCTTGATGGGGATGGCAGATATTGGTGTGTCCAGAGATAATGGGGGGTGCATTATTTCCCCTCCATTTCAGGAATTCCTGGACACCTCCAGGGCTGATAATGCGTAGGACATGGCAGCCATTCTGCCAGTATGATAGTGGCACACCTCTTCCCTCCCCCAGCAAAATGTTAAGTGTAGGATTATTCTTATTAGCAAGAAGTTAACTAGGCAGTAAAACATTGGGTTGATAACTCACCTAAAAATCATGTATCACAGATTTTGCTTCGCTTGGAATTTATCTTACAAAATACAGCATTGACATTACCATGAAAATCATGATGTCTAAGACAGGAAAAGTTTAGATAGATGAACACCAACCATCCAAACCTCAAGATGGAAATCACTCAGTTCCTCTCTTTTTAAGAGGAAGCAGTTCATCATCCTCTAGCTCACAACAGAGATAGGAGGAAGATACTTAGAAGACACTTTGTGCTTTGTAAAACTTGGGCCTCATGTTGTGCATCTATTCTGCACCACTTGATGCCTGATGCCCTAACCAGAAAGCACTTCTGCAGAACCAAATGGCTTATGCTGGATTCACAAAAACCTGTGGCTCTCGTAGGACAGCAGCAGCTAGATTCAGTCCTCCCAAAGCAGAGATAATTCTGTTCAAAGGGGAAATGTGTAATTCACCCAAGGGGTTTTCCTCTGAGGCGTGCTTTTATGTATCCTCTACCTTTTAGCTTGGTGATTTTCTTTAGATTGCTAGAACCTTGCGCTATTGAAAACCCACAGGAAATAATTAAGATGGGGGGAAATGTTCAAACCACATCCTGCATCACACCTGTTTGACACAGTCCCCCTAGCCAATGGGCCTGGGTGCAATTGTGGAGCTCTCTTCCCAGGGGCATTTGCAAAGTCTCCTCTACAGTATTCCTGCTTTTAGAGAAACTTGGGTGGAGGAGCCGGGGGAGGAGGGTGTTTTTGTTCCAAAAGGCTTTATATGATGGCTTATTATGCTGATATTTGGGGCTTTTATGCAGGTTTTCTTGTTTGACCGGAAGTATTTTAATTGTTGCTTCATTAGGAATTTTTATTGAATTGTGAGCCTTTTTTTAAGGGGGGGAATAGTATTTTGAGTAGCAGGATAAAATATGTTAGTTTCTCTTTTTTCTAGGTTCAGGCACAATGCCATATCATTCATTCAAACTGAAAAAGAAAAGAGATACAATCTGAGTCTTTAAATCACCCCAAACTCATCTGTTCCAGATTAAATTTTCAAAAACAAGGAAATCCTGAGGATGAAGTTTTTGAAATCAGGGCCATCTGTACTTCCAGTGAAACTGCAATGTTTCTTGTCAAACGAGTCTCATCTCTTAGCATAAGGGATATGATTCTACTGAATGAATCAGTGCTCTTTTCCTTATAATCCCTTAAGTGATATTACAAAGTCTAGTGCTCAGATGGTTGTGCAAGAAATACTGAATGTCACTGGATTTTCTGATCTTGTGACACACAGATACACACGATGCCAGTTATACAGACTTTTTTCCTGCCTTTTTTTTTTAAAAAAAGTTGCCACTTATTCTGTTCATTCTGTACTTTCCAGCCTTGTCATGGCTGCACACTTCCTGCAGACACTCAAGTCAGCTGCTACCGACTGACTCTCTTATGCAGACTAGCAGGGTTTTCTCAGATCCACTACAAAGGAGCTGCTGCAATAGGTCAAAACTCATCCTGAGAGAAGAAAAAAACCAAAAGACTTTCCTTTCCTCACATCCCCATTCATAAATTCTCACTGAAAGGTCTTCAATGGGAGGCCCTGCAATCCCCTGAGACAAGAACAAAACAGAAAGTGATTGAATAGATTTCAAGAATACCTGGAATTTTAAACTGAAGTTGTTTGAACTAATGAACGAACGAATGAATGAATGAATGAATGAATGATTCACAGTTACAGTCATCCCAGCACTTTAAAAAGAGCAGCTATGGTGTAATGGATAGTGTCCTTGACCAAAAGAGGGTGAAAGAGATATGGGTTCAAATGAGTGCTTAGTTAGGAAATCCCTATGCTGTCCTTAGGCAAGTCACCAAGCCACTAGCCTACCTCCCTGGATTGTTGTGAGGACAAAATGAATGTAAGGGAAATGCGGACAGCCCTGAGCTTTGGTAAATAAATAAGGTGAAAGAGATTATTGATTATTTCATTTTGGCTGCTGTTAGGTGTGTAAGTAAGCTTCAATTTCCATTCAGATCTGTGTTGCTCGCATGCACTGCTGTTTCCATTCTGCTGCAGCTTAGCTTCCAACAACAAAATATTCATCCCACTGTCTGCTGTGATGGATTTTTAAATAATTAACTAGCTGTGCCCAGCCACGCATTGCTGTGGCTCAGTCAGGGACGCCGTTTCCCAGGAGAGGTGGATGATGTAACGACACCCCTCTCCCTGTTGCCCCCAGGGAGTGATGTCATCTTCCCCCCATGCCACGTCAACCTCCACCCCGACCCCTCTCCTCCCCCCCCTCACATACCGTATTTACATTTTGGGGAGGTTCTTGGCGGTTCCCCCGGTGGATCCCAATGGACGTGGGGGTAGCCTGTAGGAGGTGGGCCACAGAGGGGCCAGAGGGAGAGGCGTGCCCACAGGGGTCTGAGGTGGCTCTCAACAACTCTTGAAAATGGAGTATTCATTGCTCTGGAGGAGCTGACCTGTAGGTGCGAAACGTGGGGGTGGGGGGTGGCCGAGGGATCCTTGACCCACAGCGCCATAAGGTATAAGACCCACCTTGAAAATAGCGTCAAACATGGAGGCGGTTAGGGCTTCCGATGTACAAGGGAGCTGCTGCTGTTGCCATGGCGAGGCTGTGGCCATTGGTTCTGCTTGGAATGTTTACTATAGCGTATGTTATTGCTCGGTCCCAGCTCCTGCCAACCTAGCAGTTCGAAAGCACGTCAAAGTGCAAGTAGATAAATAGGTACCGCTACAGCAGGAAGGTAAACGGTGTTTCTGTGTGCTGCTCTGGTTTGCCAGAAGCGGTTTTGTCATGCTGGCCACATGACCTGGAAGCTGTACGCCAGCTCCCTTGGCACCGCAACCCCAGAGTCGGTCACGACTGGACCTAAAGTTCAGGGGTCCCTTTACCTTTTTATGTTACTTTTACGTCCAGCAGATGGTGCTATTTTTCCGAAAAACAGGGTTTTACCTGTCACAGCTGTGACATCTGTCCAATCTAAGTATATAGTAAAATAGTAAGGATGTTATCATGCTGCAGTTCGCCTGGTTTCAGACAGCTGCTATTAACGGCTGAGCTATTGGACAGGAGGCTCCGACAAGTTGAGAAGAAGAGCCATGGAGCTACAGTTCGGTGAGATTGGAGTGGATTTCTTTTTTGGTGTAAAGGGAAGGGACGCGGGTGGTGCTGTGATCTAAACCACTGAGCCTAGGGCTTGCTGATCGGAAGGTTGGTGGTTCGAATCCCCGCAATGGGGTGAGCTCCCGTTGCTCGCTCCGGTGGGAAGGTAAACGGCATTTCCGTGCACTGCCCTGGTTTTGCCAGAAGCGGCCTAGTCATGCTGGCAACATGACCTGGAAAAAACTGTCTGCAGACAAACGGCTCCCTCGGCCTGTAAAGCGAGATGAGCGCCGCAACCCCAGAGTCGATCGTGACTGGACTTAACTGTCAGCCGTCCTTTACCTTTTTAAAGGGAAGGGGTTTGGCTAGGCATAAATGGAGGTGGAGGGGATTGGTGAGGGAGAGGAGGTTCGTGGGAGCAAGGAGCAAAGAAGGCAGGGGCACAGTCTCTACTAATAATAAATAAATAAATAAATAATAACAAAAACAATGGATCATATCAAATACTGCATTTCTGCAAATGCAGCAGACATCCACGCACAGAGCAGAACTTCCTCCTCTTCTCCTGTTTCTTCCACCCCACCCCCATGCACCCTCAAAATCAGCTCTGGGTGATGCAGATTTTGGGGGGGGGGGGGTTTACTGGGAGAGGAGAAGAAACAGGAAATGTGGTGTACTAGCAGAACTATGCTTATGGACCACCAGACATAACCCAATAATTTGCTGTTCTTCTTGTTATTGTTGTTGAAATCTGGTAAATTGGCAATTGTCTACATTTTGTCAGTAAGTCAAAGCTGAATCTTAGGATGGGGTCAATTCACACGTCCCCAGTTGTGAAAAGTATTCCTATCATTGACACGATATCTTCTTCCCTATAGAATTAGCAATATGATGCAGCAGCTTTTCCATTACCACCACTTTCCAAACTTTTAAAAAATAAGTCTGTGGTTTCCAGGGGTTCTTTCCTATCTTCTTCCAGCTTCTTTGCCACTTGTAATCTTCACATGAGCTATCATCTCCATGTGATGTGTGCATGAAGCATTGTTCAGAAGAAGAGTTAATAAAAGAGGTTTGAGGGGGTTTATCAGACATCCTGCAGTTTCCTTTGGTCGGAAATGTTAATGTATTAATACCATAGTTTTGTTATTTGAGTGTGTTTCTGGAATATTTGTAAGTCAACTTACTTGTGCAAATGTGTGGAGAGCCAAAAGTACCTCCCCACCTTCTGCCCCCCTTTCGAAGGGGCAGTTTAAAATTCTTGTTTTAAACTGCTTTTAATGCTATATTTGATATTGCTGCAGCTTCTTCTGCTGAAGGGTGGGTAACAAATCTAATTCAGTAGTAGTAAGAAACAGAGGCATCTCTCTCTCCCCACCCCCTTTAAAGCTATTTTTGGTCACTGCAGGAAAAGTGGTGTGACATGTCTAATGATTTATTGAGCAATTGTACCCCACAATGCCTCTGAGGAAGGATGTGCTGTTATAATCTAGCAGTTTTCTAGGTGCATTGGTGGTGGTGGTTGTGGGTGTGTGGCTGCCCTCAGTAGGGCAGTAGGGACAGCCATTCCCCCCCCCTCCTTTCTTAGAGGCATAGTGGGGCATGATCACTAGGTGATTTTGGCAGGATTCAGCTAATGTGTACCATCAGCAGACGCCCTGTGCTAGGACTTCCACATGAGCAATGAAACTTTCTCATGGCTGCTCCCTCCATGCACCACCCCCACCACCCAAAATTGACTGGGGGATTTGCTAGAACCCCTGGAACAGGAGGAGGAGAGTTGGAATCATTCTGTCTGGCAAACCAAAATGCTTGCCCTCGCGGAACAGTCACCTTAGTTGAATTCTTCCCAACATATCACAAATGGATCATCGGATCCCTTATGTAAGTGTAAGTGTGCGTGGTTGGCATGTTAGCATCCAGGCAGGGGCTATATCTTGCAGATGGCCACTCAGATCTATGTGTGCATGCCTGACACGCTAGCCTCTACTTATACTGATTTGATATTCATTGCTATCCAGTCATTTGTCATCCACACCAATGGGCACACCTTGATGGAATATATTCATGCTGTCTTGCTTTGTCCCCCATCCCCGTCATTTCTCTTACTCCCTCCACTAAAGTTTTCCACTCTGGACAAGCATGGAGGTATTTTTATACCTCTATATATGGATATATACAAGGGACCCAGGTGGTGCTGTGGGTTAAACCACAGAGTCTAGGGCTTGCTGATCAGAAGGTCGGCGGTTCGAATCCCTGCAACGGGATGAGCTCCTGTTGCTCGGTCCCAGCTCCTGCCCACCTAGCAGTTCAAAAGCACATCAAAGTGCAAGTAGATAAATAGGGACCGCTCCCGCGGGAAGGTAAACAGTGTTTCAGTGCGCTGCTCTGGTTCGCCAGAAGCGGCTTAGTCATTCTGGCCACATGACCCGGAAGCTGTCTGCGGACAAACGCCGGCTCCCTCGGCCTATAGAGCGAGATGAGCGCCACAACCCCAGAGTCGGACACGACTGGACCTGATGGTCAGGGGGCCCTTTACCTTTACCTATATGGATATATATATATATATATATATATATATATATATATATCCAGAAGTGAACAAGAGTACACTAGTACCAGACATTAGTTACCACATGTCATAATAGAGAAAATGGAGGTTGGGCTTTTTGGGGGAGGTGGGTTATCAGTTTCCATTTGTGGGCTTAGGAAAGTAACAACAGCCAAGAAACCTAAGAATAACCCATAGGCCCTCAATACCATTAACAACAAAAGCAGACATTCTCTCTCTACCTCCTCTAGGTGCCCAAGCATTTTCAGAACAGAACCAGGCTGTCTCTTGCCATCAGAGAGCACCTGGTGAGCCCTTACTCTGATGAGTTTAGTCTCTCCTCCGCTTATTAGAATGGTGAAGCTTTTATGTTAATACCTGTGATTTATGCAGAGTGGGGACTCTACCAACCCCCACACTGCTTTCTCTCTTCTTCTGACTCACCGCGGGGGTGGTTTGCTCCAGACCTCCACCTATTGCCTTTCTACCCGACAGGATCATTACTCTGAACCAGGTTATTGAAATGTTGATATACCTCCAGCGTGTGGCAACCAATGGAAATAGGTACTTGGCATAATATGGGTTGCCCTAAACAAAATGGCTAGAAAACTCCCTGGAAAAGACCCTGTTGGGAATGATTGAGGGCACAAGGAGAAGAGGATGACAGAGGACGAGATGGCTGGACTGTGTTCTCGAAGCTACCAACATGAGTCTGACCAAACTGCGGGAGGCAGTGGAAGACAGGAGTGCCTGGTGTGCTCTGGTCCATGGGGTCACGAAGAGTCGGACACGACTAAACGACTAAACAACAACAAACAAAATGGCTAGGTTGTGCTCAGATGAGGAACCAATGGAAGTAGGGATTTGGTGGTAGAGGCCAGCCACCGAAACGCCACCACACACACAAAAATCCCACAAACAAGTTTCCATACCACCAGTGACTAGATGTTGACCGGGTTAGTTCCACTCGATGAATTTTCTGTGGAATGGGTAAATCCAGAGTAAATGAAGGAAAAGTACATAGGTTGGAATTTGGATAAACATGACACCACATCATAGCTGCCAAGTTTTCGCTTTTCTCGCGAGGAAGCCTATTCAGCATAAGGGAAAATCCCTGTAAAAAAGGGATAACTTGGCAGCTATGCACCACATGAGAAACCTCTGAGCATGAGCCGTACCGCTTCCACAATACACTCCCAACTGGAATTACTCTAGGAGCACCTCCACCACTTTTCCTTCAGGAAAAAAAAATGTTTGAAAAAGAACAAAGGGAGAAAAAAGAAGTCTCTTCCGTGCTGATTCTTACAAATGTGAAGTTCCTCACCCTCAAAATTTTAAAGAATTTTCTCATGTTTAATGTTCTGTTGAAAGCCGCCTGGAGTGGCTGGGGAAATAATAAATTATTATCATCATTATCATGTCTACCCCCTTGTTTTAACTTCTTCACCCCCCACCCCCAATTTAATTCCCTCTAACACCCCTGCAAATGTGCCAAAAAACTTCCACCCAGAACTTTCAGCACAGGACTGATTTAATGTAAAATGTATCCCAGAATCTTCCACATGATGCACAAGTTCCTATTCTGGGCATTATGTCAGAAGCAGCTGATAAAACAGCAAGCCAGGCAATGAGGCAGTAGGTGAGACTGATCAATGTAGCCATTTTTAGAGAAAGTTCAGAGTCAGACAGACCACATTGTGCCCCCGCACCAACAATTAGCCCACCTCAGAATTCTCTAGTTATTTTTAAAATGCTTCTGTGACCACATATGCTCCAGCCCACTCAAAACCTCCTCAATGCTTAACCAGGGGGAAAACCTTATCAACCACTATATTTCTCTCAAAGGGCTTCCAACGTGTTTCCCCACCTCATCTCTCTCATATATGATTTCTAGGTACTCCCACCCTGACGTGACCAAAATACATTGGGAGGAGGGGAAATTCCATCCTGTCTAATGATACATAGTGGTGCTATATTTCGATAGGAGGTGCCTTTACCTTAAGCTTGCAGAAGTTGATAAGGCAGACCTGAGATTCGTGATGAAGAATCAGTAAAGATTGAATGACTTTAAAGAAAAACCACAAACACATAGTGTTTAAAGGCTAGGACAGGAGTTGAGTATGAACAAAATTGAAAGTTTGGATTGGATAACCAGGTCTAATAGACAATACTGGTTCAGGTATGTTGGTCATGTCTCTGATTTACTAATAAAAATGAACATTCCTGAGTGGAACACCACAGCAATTAACAACTATTTTAATGTGTGTATATGTATGTTTTAGAGTTTGACAGCTCTTTTATAAAGTTCTAATTCACTTTTTTTAAAGAATGAAAACAGGATTTAAATAATTGTCATGAATATACAAACAGGGTATACAATCCACCTATACTTTAAAACTTTTAATCCCATTAATTTCAGTGGAAAAATAAAGAGCCTGCTTAAATCTCTGCCACCTTGGGTTTGGTGCTGGCGGCAGCGGTGCTGGAGCTCCGCCGCCGGCAAACTGTGAGCAAACCACGGCACGGGCCGCCCTGTAAAACTCGCTCCGTGCCACAGCTTGCTCAGCTCGTGCTTTGATTATTTCTGCTCAGGTGAGGCGAGGGGCAGGCCAGAGAGGGCGTCAGCAGCCCACCCCTCGCCTCGCCTGAGCAGAAAAAATCAAAGTGCGAGCCGAGCAAGCCGCCCTGTCTGCTGCAGCGAGGCGAGGGACAGGTGCATGTGGCGGCCGTTGGTGGAGGGGGTGAGGGGGCGCTGCGCTGCCCCCCGCAGAGTGGAGCCCAGGGTGCCCCGCCCCCTATTGCGACGCCCCTGCCTGGCAGTTAAGTCCAGCTGTGAACGACTCTAGGGTTGCGGCGCTCATCTCACTTTACTGGCCAAGGGAGCCAACGTTTGTCCGCAGACAGTTTTTCTGGGTCATGTGACCAGCATGACTAAGCCGCTTCTGGCGAACCAGAGCAGCACACGGAAACGCTGTTTACCTTCCTGCTGGAGTGGTATCTATTTATCTACTTGCACTTTGATGTGCTTTCGAACTGCTAGGTGGGCAGGAGCTGGGACCGAGCAATGGGAGCTCACCCCATCGCTGAGATTCAAAGATCGGCAAGCCCAAGGCTCAGTGGTTTACACCACAGCGCCACCAGTGTTCCATAATGCATTTTAAAAGCTTTTTTAAAATAATAATAATAATAAAATCCTTATGTAGTTGAGTCTGTGGAGAGGCATGATTTGCACACCTTTTCTCTACAGCGGCTTGAGAACAAAGACAACTCCCTCAAAAGGGAGATTTGCAACTGAATAACCCTCCCATGTGCATAGCTGCCAAGTCTCCCATATTCCCCGGGAAACCCCCGTTTTTCCAGCTGTTCCCAGCCGGAAAAAACGGATTTTTTTTGTTTTTTCCTGGTTTATTCTGGCGCGGCAGCCATTTTGGAACTGGGCGGAGCTTGCTCAGAAGCGACTTTTGATGCTGCTTTGCCCAGTTCCAAAATGGCTGCAGCGCGACTTCTGGTGCGGCGGCCATTTTGGAACAGGGCAGAGCAGCATCAAAAGTAGCTTCTGAGCATGCTCCGCCCAGTTCCAAAATGGCGGCAGCGCTACTTCCGGTCTGCTACTTCCGGTCCAGTCCCTTATTTCTCAGGCCGGAACTTGGCAGCTATGCCCATGTGATCTAAGTTAAACATCATGTGAGAGAGCAGAAGAGATACATCAACAGTTAATTCTCAACCTGTTAGATACTCAGAGAGCTCTTAACTTCAATGGAATTTTCCATGTCCCTTTAGCAATACACATACAGAACCACTTTCCATTTCAATGTAATGTACAATTAAACAATTAAATACTAGTCCTTTAATTGGTGAAATGCTAGAGATGGGAGGATCTAAGGCACATCTGATGGCAGGTAGAAGAGTTTAGCAAGCAGTAGAAATGGGAGAGGAAATTGATTCAGTTTGCATTTAAAGGTAACATACAATTGGGCATATTAAGGGAAACTTGCTTTGCAAAAATCTGTATTAGGCATCAAGTTTGTACCTTAGGAGAAATATGCCCTACAAAGCTGATGAATTAATCATGAAGACTTTAAAAAACAAACTGCCGACTGATGTAGAAATACAGAGAACTGAACACAACATTGGAAAGATGAGAAACCAAGAGAAACAAAACTGTCAGATTTAGGGTTGCCAGACTCAATAGAGGACAGGACTTCTGTGCCTTTAATTGCCCTGCTCTCTTTTGAGTCTGGAAACCTTAAAGAGAAACCAGCAGACCCTTTGTCTAATTTCCAAGCAAAGGGTCTGCTGGTTTCTCTTTAAGGTTTCCAGACTCAAAAGAGAGCAGGGCAATTAAAGGCACAGAAGTCCTGTCCTCTATTGAGTCTGGCAACCTTAGTCAGATTCGCCCATACTGTACTGTACCTAGCAAGCAGCGAAATGATGACAGTCATCGGAAGAAGTATAAATGATATATGTTAGCTGGCTGCTAGGTCTCTCTCTCTCTCTCTCTCTCTCACACACACACACACACACACACGGTCAAAGAAGGTACATACTGTGTCTGTTTTAGTGCCTGAGACAGAAATATTTCTACCCTTGAGTTGAATTAAATTGCCGTTTAACTGCACCACAAAACAGACTGATTGAGATTGCAAGCTTGCCAGCCATTAGAACTGGCCCTGTCAGCTTTTCCAAGGGACATCCAGATTACTGTTTATTTATTTGCGTTAGCTACTTGGAACAGGGGTTGCCAAACTGAACATCATTCAGGTGGTCCACAGCATCCTTGTAAAAATATACCCTGTTTCTCATATTTTAAGACATACCCATAAAATAAGCCATAGCAGGATTTTTAAGCATTCAAGAAATATAAGCCATACCCCGAAAATAAGACATAGTGATAGGCACAGCAGCAATGCTGGCCGTGGCAGGAGGAGGAAAAAAATAAGACATCCCTTGAAAATAAGCCATAGTGTGTTTTTTTGGAAAAAATAAATATAAGACATGTCTTATAATATGAGAAACACGGTACAGCACAGCACATTACAATTGCTACATGAGGTAGCGAAAAATTTTTAATGGTCCTGCAAATACCCTCAGCAATTTTCAAGTGACTTAAGAGTGTGACAGATTTTGTGTTTTCTGGGGCACAGTTGACAACTCTTCATACTGTCTTGATTTTACTGCTCAATATTACTTATTTTTGTTTAGAGACCTGAACACCCCTTGGCATTTACTCAGTCATCCATTTCCACACCTGTATGTGGTTCTGAGAAAATGAAAAGCAGAAATAGTTTTGTCCTGTTATTCCCTTAGCAATCCAATCTGCTGTTTCCTTGTTGTTGTTGTTATTTTAAAAAGCCTCTTGATATGTTATGAAAAATGGTTGGAAGATTCACACTATTAATAATAATTGGGCAAGTCCCCCCCCCAAGTGGTTTTATTTATATGCAAACAAAGAAAAAACCATTTAAGTCTTAAATACATGTTTCGATGTAATTGGACCACTTGACTCAGTGTACATGATGTAATCATTGATACCGTTTCCCTCTTTTGCAATCCCAGAGTGTAGGCAAGGAATTGATGGCCTCAGAATACCTTTCTACTGAGTAAGGAAAAGGAAACCAAATGTAAAACCTTGTATGTGACTAGTACTGAATCATGCCTTTCAGATTTCTCCAAGCAAGTGTCTGAACCAGATCACAGGCAAATAACCCAGAGGTCTCATGGAGGGAGAGGGGTGGGGCACCAAGGGGATTGCATGTGGCAAACACACTAGCAGAGCCAAACTGGAACTCCATACCAGCCACTCTGCAAACTCACACATCCCCTCCTGGTAAGCAACAACGACCCACCTGCCACCTAACAGAGCAGCTCCACACCTCCACCCCACCCTAGAAGCCACTTCTGAAATCCCAATACCTTTTACTCACAAGAAACTGACCCTGTAGAGCTCTTCCAGTAATCCCTAGTGAATTGAGAAGGTCAGATTCCATTTCAATACAATATAAGTTATATATAATAACTTATATAATATATAATGTTATATAATATATATGTTATATAATACATAATATAATAACTAAAATATAATAAAAATAGTTAATAGATTCATTATAAGTTTGTATTAATGTTTGCTTTAAACTGTTTTTAATGTTGTATTTTTATATTGCTGTAATACTCCCAGGAACCTGATGGTGAAAAGCTGGCAAGAGAATGAAGAAATAATAATAATAATAATAATAATAATAATAAGTATGCTGCTTATGATATTCTTCTACTTAAGTGGTTTATCTTTTTTTCCTAAGAAAGAAAACCCTTCTGGCAGGGGCCTAACTTTCATAGCCTTTCCCTTGGATGATGTTGTGGATACAGGCAAAATAAAATGGGCAGAGGGAAATATTTTGAGCCTTGTTAAGCATATTTTTTGTTTCATAGAGGAACTAATTATTTGCACGCTAACCACCCGAAGTCTATAAAGACTCATGTTGCTGTACAGCAAACTGCAGTTGTCAATGGTTACTCAAACTGGCTTTTGGCTGTTCTCTATACTAGTAATATACCCGACAAGGATACAAATTTGCAATGAATTAAAGTCAGCTTTTCCACTTGCTTTCAAGTACAGTGTATAGAAGTACCCCACCCACCACCATTGCATTTGAAGAAGTACAAATCACAAACCTTGGAAACCAAGTTTTTAAGGTGTCCCACCTACAGCTTCTTTCCTTCCCATTCCTTCAAGTTAATTTTGTGACAATGGGAAATAATGAGCTACTGTACTTGCAGATACGGGGGGGGGGGTTGGCATGGGGACCAGGGGGCAGTGGCCCTGGGTGCAAAATTCTGAGGGGGTACAACCAGGCACACACCCACACCCCAGCACTGGCTTCCACAGGGATCTCCATCATGCCCTGGCGGCAAAGGTGACAGAGCATCCCGTTTTGGGGATACCACTGCCACCAAGGCACGTTCTGGTAGGCCCCATCCCCAGCTCCCCATCCTTCCCTGCCTGCCTGCTGACCTGCCACCAGAGGTCTCTGGGCCCGGAGCCTGGCCTGTACGGGCCTCACTGCCATGTCCCCGGCAAAGGCTGGCAACCGTGGAGGCTCTGCACAGGCTGGGCAGAGAACTCCATCTACCTTCCTTGTGCTTCCAAGGGCTGGCCCACGCCGAGGCCAGCCCCCTCACTGAATGGTTGCCTGGCAAGCACTCGCTTGCTCCTCACTCTGCAGATCACACTCCTCATGTGGCGGTGGGAGCAGCACAGGCCCATAGTGAGTAGGCACGGCCGGTGGGAGGCCTTGCTCAGCCTGACGCTCCTCTCCAAGGGCATCAGGGTGATTTGCCCTGCTGGGCTCCCCCCTGCATGAGCAGGCAAGTGGGGCAGCATGGCCTGGCTTTGCTTCGGTGGGGGATCACTCCAGTGGTGGTGGCTTGCCTGCCCCGGGCACCTGCAACCCACTCTATGCTACTGGAATGCAGTGACTGCTGCACCAGAATCCCAGGCTTTGGTGCTATGCTGCAGTTCTATCCAGTTCACATTTAAACAAAAACCCACCCAATTCACATTTTCCAAAACCACATGTGAACTGAAACAGAGGCATCTTTCAAAGTTCATACAGTACTACTCCAAATTTCTCAATGCAATTCTCTATACAAGTAATGCATTAAAAAAAACCCTGCATATACCAGTCAGTGTAGATTGCCCTGAGTTAGATGGGCCAATGGTATGATTCAATATACAGTAAAGCAATCTCTTTGATTGACTGCATGTGTCAAGGAAGAAAAGCAACAGAGAGAGACCAGGCAGGTGTGGGCTGAATTTCCTTCCAATAAGTGCCCTCAAAAATTCACTCACTCCTATTAGGTAACATTCATTTGGAGCCACAGGAACTTAGAACTCAGAACTGACATTTTAGTCCCCCTGCCAGGAACCCTGCAATCAAAGAATGTACTGAACTATTTTTAGTCATCTGTGACATGAAGCCAACTGAGGCTGCAAATGTCACAGAGGGGTGACCTTCTTAACTCTTTTTCCTCTGTGGATTTCCCACTAAAAATTATGCACCCAAGCTGCTTCCTCCCCCAATTTGAGAAAAATATACTCGTATCTCTTCTCTCCAGGAGAGAAAAACAGTAGGTGGGGTGATAGCTAGGAAGTTACCGTAACTTCCGTCATAGAGCTTCAGAATGCTGGTGACAACGTAGTGTGCACACGCTCAGAGGATGACCTCCAAACCATCTGAAATATCTTTGCAGAAGCTTACGAAAAGCTTGGCCTATCACTCAACATCCAAAAAACCAAAGTGCTGCACCAACAAGTACAAAATAACCCCTCTGCAGTGCCACAAATCCAACTCAGTGGTGTAACGTTGAAAAATGTTGATCACTTTTCCTACCTACCTTTCCACAAGGGCCAACATTGATGCCGAAATCCAGCATCGCCTGAGCTCTGCGAGTGCAGCTTTCTACTGACTGAAGTGCAGAGTGTTTGAGGACTGGGACATTCGCAGGGAAACCAGTGTTGAAGCAATGATTCTTCAACATCAACTTCGTTGGACTGATCATGTTGTGTGGATGCCTGATGATCGTCTTCCAAAGCAACTACTCTATTCCGAACTTAAAAATGGAAAGCGTAATGCTGGTGGTCAACAAAAGAGGTTTAAAGACTGTCTCAAGGCAAATCTTTAAAAATGTAGTATAAACACTGACAACTGGGAAACACTGGCCTGTGAGCACTCCAGTTGGAGAACAGCCTTTCCCAAAGGTGTCATGGGCTTTGAAGAAACCCGATCTCAGAATGCAAGGGAGAAACATGCTATGAGGAAGGCACCCTTGGCAAATCCACACCGTCATCAACTCCCATCTGGAAACCAATGTCCCCACTGTGGAAGGATGTGTGGATCCAGAACTAGCCTCCACAGTCACTTATGGACCCATTGTTAAAATCGTGTTTATGGAAGACAATCTTACTCGGCTACGAGTGATCGCCAAAGAAGAAGAAGCTAGGCAGAGCCAGCCCACCCATAAGGCAAGATGAGGCGACTGCCTCGGGCAGCAGGCTTCACAAAGCAGCAGATCCATCCTCCGACAAATGCTTTGCCCACTGCTGCTGCACGGTCCTTGGAGGCTGGATCTGCTGTCTCTTCAGCAGTCCCCCCTCCCATCCGCCCTCACTGCCATGCTCCCTCTTAGTGAATACATTTATTTACTGCTCACTATACAGGTATAGTATCCATGGTAAATTCTGGTCTCCTCCCACCCCTGGGGAGGAAATGGCAGGGGCTGCCCTCTGGGGTCTACTGCGGTCTGCACCTGTCCAACATGATTGAGAGCAGGTCTCTTTACCTCCCTGCAATGGCCTTTGATTCCCACTTCAGCTGCCAGGTAAGGCTGATCGTTCCCTTCCCCTCTGTGAATCTTCTGCTACAGATTCGTCCAAATCTACATTTGGCAAAAGGAGGGGAAGGGGGCACAAGGAAAATCCTGTCGACATATAACTTAGGAGCTAAATGGGTGCATCCATACAGGGGCATTGTGTCACGCAAGATCCAATGAGTCTGGGTGCAGATTTGAGCAAGAGTGTCCACACGTGAGCAGTTTAATTTTTCAGCCTTGGATATATGTAAAGCTGTTTCCCACCCACACAAGGTATTCTTCCTTGATGGAGAGGTTTCTGCATTCAGTTTCCACTTCCCCACCCTTCAGTGTTGTTTCTCAAGCATGTCTGGCTATTTCTGTGACTATGCATTCACAGCTTTTCATAGCTAGGGAATGCACTGTACAGGAAGATCAAATCATAAACTCATTTTAGGCACATTTCCCTGAAAAGGAATGCTTCCCCCCCCCCATGTGCACATTGGCAAACTGTAGATAACCACCCCAGCCTTCTTTAGCTTTAAAGTTTTTACCCTAAAATATAGATTTTGTCATTCCTGATCTGCTGTGATTCACCCCTTCCCACTTTAGGGCACCTGCCACCACTCCCTTCTAGCCCCATTTGTAGTGCCAGTTCTGTGATAATGTTCGGATGATGGTGGTAATAATCCAAATTTGCCCTCCATCTCCTCCTCCGAGTGTGTACCTCTCTTCAACACACACACACACACACACACACACACACACACACACACACATAGCAGAAAGGAGCATATTTGGGCTGTTTCGCCAGGTTATATCAATGGGCCAATGTTTTTAATATTTAAATTATGTATTTATTTGTCACACTAAAAAAAGAAAAAGAAACTCAAAGCAACTTACAAAAATTACTTCGGTTTTGTGCAAAAGGGATGCATGAAAAGACAATTAACAGTCTCTTCACAAGCTCAGAAGGAGCAGCTATGAGTTACTGAGTGGGCACCCTATATCTGAATTGGCGAGTGTTGCCAATTCTATGCATACAGAAGTAGTTCAGTTTGATATTGATATTTAATATACCTGTCTTCCTCAGGAGCAGATCTGCACAAAGCAGGTGTATGAAAAATAAAATTGTAATGTAAACGTGCTCCTGCAAATGGGCACAGTCCTTTCCTTTGGGCTGCTAGAAATAAAATGACTGCATTGTGCACAGGCAAAAAGCAAATGAAAGTAGCGGGTGTGGTGACAGAGAACAATTTAAATGCATATCTATAGTCGGGCAAAGTACAAATTTATGTGGGACTTCCCTCACTTTTCAGGTTATGCGAGGATGAGGGTGGGATGCAGATTCAACAGCAAAAAGTGCAACTTAGTATTTGGATGAGGAGACCATCGTGCGGACGCCAGGAAAAAAAACATGCAGGCATGAGTAGTTATGAATCCACATTAAACTGTCATGTGGGTGCACCCAAAGTTATTATACTTAGGGGTGCCATTTCAGATTTCAGCACGGACTGGAGCAAAATTTAAAGGCCTCCTCTTAGGTTTAATTTCATAAGAGCAGTGTTATGTAGCCTAAGAGCAATACTTATGTACACCTTATAATACCTACTGTTATCAATGTAAGTCAAACAACTGAAAGAGTATGTGCCTTTGGCACGCCTATCTAGGACATAGAACTTTTTAATTGTTTGTAAGAATATGGACTAAAAATGTGGAATGTGTTCCCATTTGATATTAAACATGTGCCAAAGGTTGTGCGTTCCTGCGCATGTCGAAGGCATTCATAATCAGACAATACTTCCTCGA